>NW_027203382.1:30297500-31497500 GCF_024711535.1 Dipodomys merriami
AGTTGCTGATGTTTGGAGCAAACGGGGGTGGAAAGTATCAGCCTGGCTGAGGCGCCTTGCTGTGGATGGCCAGTGTTCTACCACTTCCTTGTCCTTGCCTCCCGGCCCTTGTAACCCATTGATGTCCTGCCCATTTGAGACTTTGGCTGGCACCAGATGTGTGCCTGCTCACTTCCTCTGGCACCATGGCTGCCATGGCAGAAGGCAGGGAAGGTAGGATTGGAGTCTTTTGCTCACTCACATATAACCTCTTTGAGCATCTCCCAAAGCTGCCTGAAATTAACATCAATCTGGATAAATATTGTTTCTTGCTGTGCAACTACAGCTTCAAAGTAGATCTCTTAGCACTTCTAAACCAGAAGGTTGCCCCTGAATTCTTTCTGGAAAGAAATTCTGCCCCCCAGGGACACTCTGGCACAAAATCCCCCAGAAGTCTTAAGAACTAGTTGTTAGGTTTGTTATCACTATCTTAGCCAATATTTGGTTCTTCTTCAACCCTAAGCATATGGAAGATTGCACTTCTCATTGCCTTGTAGTAGGACAGAGCCATGTGGCTCCTTGCAATTGCCAATATAATAACACACATCGTTTCCAGGCTGAGACAGTGTGATCTTCCAAGCTATTTTTTTCTCTTCACTAAGGAAGTCATGGAGAAGTCCTATGCGGAGATAGAAAACCCCAAAGGTTGAAGCATCCTGGATAACTCAGTTATCCTGGGGCAATTGTGCTTGAAAGCTGCCTTTACCCACAAAGTACATTGAGTGAGAAAGAAAGTTTGGTTGTTGTGTTATTATTTGTTTCTGCAGCATAACTTAGTCCAAACACACTAACAGAACAAGAAGCTTTCAATTGATTTAGTTTTTTGGTATCAGCCCCCGGGCTTGAACTACGGCCTGCATACTGTCCCTGAGCTTTGTTGTTCAAGGATTCAGTGGAGCTCCAGTCACAACTCTACTTCTGTTTTTTTTTTTTTTTCTCAGAAATAAGAGTTTCATGGGACTTTCTTGCCCTAGATAACTTCAAACCACAATCCTCAGATCTCAGCCTCCTGAGTAGCTAATCTTACAGGCATGAAACACTGGTTTCTGGTAATTACCGATTAAAAAAAAAAAAAACTTTGGTACATCAAGCGAAGCAGTATAGTGATACAAAAGGAGCTTTATGGTGGCCCTCAAATCTTGCCATGCTGAGGTTTCTGGGTCAAGGAGCAAGAGGGGAAATCTCCATAGAGCCCAGTGGACTTCCTACATTGAGGTGCTAGAGATAAGAGACCAAGGAGTTGGAGACACCAAAGCAAACAATTTTCAGGACAGAGTGCCAGAGAAGGGCTGCTATGCACAGAGAGAAATACGAGGATCCGTGAATTTCAGCGAATCAGCACACGTGTGGGAATAAACCACAGGAGACTAGAAAAATCCTCTTCCCAGTGCACAGCAATTAATTGCCTAACTATGGTACAGTCAACATAAAAATTAGTAACAGAAAGAGCTGGGGGGATATCTTCAAATATTTGGAAACTAAATAGCCATGATCAAAGAAATAAAAAAAAAAACGTAAAAGCAGTTTGAGCTAAAAAGAAGAGCAAAAAGAAAGGAAAGATGAAAGCAATCTGGTACATGCTATGGAACGTTAAGCAATGGGGAAAGCAACACTAAAGATCTGTAATAGTAAAAAAGAAAAATCTTGAAAGTCAAGGGTCTCAAATCAATGGTTGCAGTTCCTCTTGGGGACCAGAACACATCACCTCTGAAATATGTGGAAAATCTGACTCTGCCACCCTGATATTTGCTTCTTTCATAAATTTTGAGCAGTTTATTTGAGAGATTGTTGACTTTGATAGTTTGGTAAAAAGCCGCTCTTTTTAAAAATACCAAAAATTGTTATTATAAAGGTGATGTACAGAGGGGTTACATTTATGTAAGTCAGGTACTTTTGTCACTGTTTTTGATTTCTGAACACTTTGTCTTGTATATAAGTTTATCTGATTTGGGGAGGGGAAGGGGAAGAACAGGAATGGTGGGACAAAGGGTAAACTAATGCAACGTAGTGTCACTAGATGCTATGCTGGAAATGAACTACAGAACTTGGGAGAAAGGTGAGTTGAAGGGAAAAACTGGGAGAGAATGAGGGAGGGGCTGGCACTGTTCAAAAGAAATGCACTCATTACCTGACTTATGTAACCGTAACCCCCTTGTACGTCACCTTTATACTAAAATTTTAAAATGAAGAAATAATTTCTTTTTGCACAATGTCACTTTCCCTCACTCTCTCCCAGTTTTCCCTCCCATCCCCACCTACAAGTTGTATAGCTCATTTTCAACATACCCTTGTTGTATTTGTTTAACCTTTGTCCCTCCATTTCTGTGCTTCCCCTTACACTCCCAAAGACATATAAATGAACAAACAGGAAAAAAAGAAAAGAAAAACAGCAAAAAAACCCAAAAACTAACTAACAAACCTGAAAATCTTGTTTCCATTTCCTGGAGTTCGTTTTGGTAAATATTATTTAGTGTGATAAGATGCACAGAAGCTCTGTAGCTTTCTGTTCCTTTCCTAAGAGCATTCTCCTTTGGTCTCATGTTTGTGTGAATGCCTAAGGACCTGTATAATTTATTAATCTCTACTGTATTTTAGATCTAGCTTCTGTATTATCAGAGATAACATGTGCCATTTGTCTCTCTGACCTTGGCTTACCTCATTTAATATGATTTGTTCTAGGTCCATCCATGTCCCTGCTAATGACATATTATTATTTCTAATGGATGTGTACAATTCTGTTGTGTATATGTACTACATTTTTTGGATCTACTCATTTATTGTAGAAAGCTGCCCTTTTGTAAAGGAAATTTACATCTCCAAAGGAAATGGCCATAAGTGATATATCTGCGTTAGGATGAGGGTGAATTTATTGCCTGGAGAGTCCTGTCTCTGTGTAACAAGATCATCTTTGTGCATCATACATTTCCTCCCCACTACTTTCCATAACTGTCTTCACCATCCCAGGAACCCCAAACTTTATTTCTTTTGGCAGTTCAGGATGCTAATTATAAATGTTCATCCACCTTCTTCAAATTACATACACAGGTCCTTGCCATGGTTTGGACAAGCACTCTACCACATGTTGTACAGGCTTCTATCATAGGAACCACACCTCCAGATTTTTGCTTGAAGTTATTTTTCAAATAAGGTCTTGTTTTTGTTGGGGCCAGTCTTGGAATGATTTTCTTACCTATGTCTCCTGTATAGCTGGGATTACAAGTATGCATCACCATGTGTGGTCTGTTCTATTAAGATGAGTCTTGTTAACTATTTTGTCCTGCCTGGCCTCAAATTATGATCGTCCTGATTTCTGTCTTCCAAGTAGCTGGGATTACTGGCATGAGACCACTGTGCACCTTATATTTTTGTGAGACTCCTGTGTATACATTCATAATTTAACTTTTTCTCCTGATAATCTGTATCATCAATTTCATTTACAGCCCATCCAAAAGAACCTAAAGCCTCAGCCCAAGTTAAAAGATTTTATTTTTAAGCCTGGCACTGGTGGCTCACATCAACAAGCTACTCCCGAGGCTGAGATCTGATGATTGCAGTTCAAAGCCAGCCCAGACAGGAAAGTATCATCTCCAATTAGCCACCAGAAAACTGGAAGTAGAGCTGTGCCTCAAAGTGGTGGAGTGCTAGCTTTGAGAAGAATAGCTCAGAAAGCATCTATATCTATATCTATATATCTATACACATATATACGCTTTCTCTGCTTGTTCTTCTCTTTGATTTTCTCTCCACCCTCTGCTCCATTTCTCGTGACTAACTATGTAGAATTAGTTAAATTGTACCAGCTCCTTCCCTGTGCATTGTGGGAAAGGTCATGTTTACAAGGTTGTTGGTTGTCAGGGAAGTTATGAAGTGGAGACTGGCTCTGCCAGAAACCAGACACACAGACCTTCAAAAAATGAGCCTTTGAACAATCATATCTTCTTAGACTCCCCGGTCGACCTTTTACTCAGTCTTCTGGGTTGAGATAAGACTCCCATATTCCAAAGCCAGCCACTTCTCAAGATGAATGAATTAGCCTGGTGCCCACCTGTCCTAAGATGGAAATCCCCACAAAAAGAGGCTCTATGCCTACACTTTTAAGGATAAATTAGTTGTACAAAATAATGGGTTTCATTATGACATTTTCATACTTTTATACCATTTACTTCAATCATATTTCCCCTCCCATTATCCTCTCTTCTTCTTCTTCCCATTCCTGTTGTTGGATTACCCCTACTCCCAGGAGCTTGCTACCAGTTTCATATCTTTTTTTAAAGTCTAGATTTACAGCTCATCAGACAAAATAATTTTTTTTTTGTTGATCGTGGGACTTGAACACTGGGCCTGGCTGCTGTCCTTCAGCTCTTCAGCTCAAGGCGTGCGCTCTACAACTTGAGCCATAGCACCACTCCTGGTTTTCTAGTGGTTTATTGGAGAGAAGAGTCTCATGGGCTTTCTTGCCCTAGCTGGCTTTGAACCACGATCCTCCGATCTTAGCCTCCTGAGTAGCTAGGATTACAGGTGTGAGCCACTGGCACCTGGCAACAAAATAATTTTTATTGAAATGAACTCCAGAAAATGGAAGCCAGAGTGTTTTTTTTCTTTTTTTGGGGGGGGGCTGTTTTTCTTTTCTTTTCTTTTTGTCTTGTTTGCCTATATGCCTTTGGGAGTGTAAGGGGAGGCACAGAAATGAGGGGCTCAAGGGTGAACAAATGTAGCAATAGTACTCACTGGACACTATGTTGAAAATGAACTATACAACTTGTGGGTGGGATGGAAGGGAAAAACTGGGAGAGTGAGGGAAGGGGGACATAGTCCAAAAGGAAATGTACTCTTTGCCTGACTTATGTAACTGTAACTCTCTGTTTTTAGCATTTTCAAATAAAAAAGTATAGATTTAGTATATAACAGAAAACATGTGGTATTTGTCTTTCTGATTCTATCTTATTTTGCTTAATATGAAGATCTAGTTGCTCCAATTTTCCTGCAATTAACATGATTTGATTCTTATCTATTGTATGTAAATGTATGTATGTATGTGTGTGTGTATATATATATATCCCCCATTTTATTTATCCATTCATCTGTTGGCAGACAACTTAGGCTGATTCCATAGTTTGGCTGTTGTATTCAATAGGGCTGGGATAAACGTGGATGTGTATGTGTCTCTATTGTAAGTCAACTTTGATTCCTTCTATCATGTTCTTAGGAATGTGGAGTTTTCCTTGATAGCTAAGCAAAATGGACACAGCATTAGTAACTCTTCTAACATGTCAACTTGTTGCTAATAAAACTGAAACCACAAAAGGAATTCCATTGAAAAAGAAGACTTTTTAACAAATAATGCTGGAAACGGATGCTGGGACAATTGAACATGCATGTAGAAAAAGAAGTGAGATCTGATTCATACTTCATCGCCAACAAAATTCAATTCAATAGATCGAAATTTAATAAAATAAAAAACTACAAGACAATAGGAAACTTGTAACTTTGTGTCAAAAATTTTCTTAGTTTCTTTGGAAGGCTAGATCAAGAATGAATTGGAAAAAATAGAATTCTAAACAATTAAACTACAAAGTACATATGCACAGAATAAAATTTTCTCAGTCTCTCTCCAATGCCTTTCACTATTTGTTCAGTGAGAGAAGATGTTGTTGAATTCAATTTAACTAAATTTTGTGAACATAATAAAGCTTATAAGATAAAACTAAACAAAAAGCTTCCTAGTTACAACAGTAAAAGAACCATTAAAGAGATAATTACCAAATGGAATTCTGTTAATCAAAAGCCTACCTTATACTGAGAGATAACATCTGATAAAAAAGAATTCATAATTCTAAAACTTGATTATAATTGGCAACAAGCCTAAGTACGCACAAGAAAATTCCAAGAAAAAGTGGGGAAACACTTTGGCAGTCACTTCACCAAGGATGTATACTGAAATAAGTACATAGAGAGATGCTCAACAACATTAAAGAAATGCGAATTAAAGCCACGGTGAGAATCACTGTACACCTTTTGGAATGGCTGAAGAGAAGTGGATGATCATACTAAGTGTTGGCAAGAAGGCAAAACTGGAACTCTCAGGCACTGCTGATAGGAATGCAAAATGGTAGGTAGAAGCAATTTGGAGTTTTTTTTTTTTAAGAATTAAATGTCTATATTCTATATAATCAATTCATCCTACTCCTAGATGTTTAAGAGCCAAGAAAATATAAGTGCATGCATAAACTTTTACCCAAATCTTCACAGCAGATTTATTTGCAATAGTCAAAACCCAGAAATGATCTAAATACTTTTTGGTGGATAAATAAGCTTTACTTTGTCATAAAATGAAATATTGTACAGAAAAAACTGTTGTTAGACATTCAGCATGGTGAATCTCAGCCTCAAGACAGTAGAAGTGGTATAAGTTGGCACTATGTGGCAGTGAACTGCAGGTGTAACATTGTACGTGGTCTGTGTTGCTAACTATGACATTCAGGCTGGTGTATCCATGAATGCATTTCAACTCAGAAATGACTATGTATAGTCTACCAGCTACACATCTGCACTGACAAAAAGCAGATAAGTTATCTGAAAAGTATGAGAAGCAGACCACAAAGGAGAAATGAGGAATCTGTGTGTGCGGGGTGAGAGACATGTTCACCATTTTGACTGGTGAGTAGCTTTCATGGGTATAGACAAGTATCAAACGTTATCAGATTTTCTGCTTGCATTACATAGTTTATTCTGTGTCAATTATACGTCTTTAAAGCTAGTTGAAAAAGAAGATGAAAAAGATAAGATCTTGGACATTGTTGAACCTCTACATCAATGGACTAGCTGTCTATCTCTAAATCTTTTGATTATGAAATAATTCTATATAATTAAGCCACAGCAAGTCAGTTTCCCTAGAGCTTGCAGTCAGAAGCATAATTCTCTGCAGCGTCTAACATTATACATAACAATAATCACAGAATATTAAAGGTCGAGGGGCAGGATAGGCCATCCCAAGTCTCTCCTGTACTCTTTATTTTTAAAAAATAGGTGAGGAAACAAAAACTCAAAAGAAGTGGGGGGACTTGCCCCACATAGCCCAAGAACAACAGTGTCTAGACTCCCCAAGTTGTGCTCTTTCCCAACATGTCCTCCGGTGGCTTGCTTTGTCAGCTTTTAGATTTCTAAATTCTATCTCCTTCAAACAGGGAAGAGAAAAAATTCAGAGTGGAATTTAATGCTTACAAGGGCAATTACCTAGAAGAAATTTTTATGTTTTATGAATGCAGCAATACAGCCTGAGGGCAGAGAGGAAAAAAAGATGATTTTCTTTTAGAGTCACAAAACCAACATTAAACACTAGTGTCTTGAGGCAAGTAAAGATCTTTAAATAATGCTCAAAGAAAGGTATGATGACTGGTTTAGCTTTGGCCTGTTTGTGCTCTGTGTGTGCATATTACATGCAGTTACATGCATGTGTTCGTGTGTATGTATTTGCCATGCATGTGCCTGCTTGTGTACCCAGGTGCATTTGTGTGCATCTGTGCACCCGTGTGCATACGTGTCTGTGCATGCATGTGTTTGGGCACATGAGTGTGTCTGTTTATGCAAGCTTACGTGTATTTGAAATCATCTTGATGTTTCCCAGAGCACTTCCACATGAAAAGTCAAAAAAAATTTAAAAATCCAGTCATTTATGTAAGTTGACATTTTTTAAATGACATGTATTTTTTTATATCTGAAATTAAATTTGGTTTAGGTTAGGCTTACTCACAAGGAACCGAAAGGTTGTTTTATTCCTGAAATGTTCCCATTTTGAGCAACAGCCAAGCAACAAAAATTGTAGTTGAGACAAAATAAGAAGTTAATATCCCTGAGTCATGAATAACGGAAACCTTTCAAGTCCCACGAGCTACTAATATCCTCTATGCCCATAGGATTTAAGGGAAAAAAAATGCAATAGTACTTGTTAAATTCTAGTAAGGAAGATTTTATTCAAGACCATCATGATAGGTACAGGAGCTGCTATAATAAGGTCTTTTTGTTGTTGGTTGTGCGGCTTGAATTTGGGGCTTGGGTGCTGTCACCTGAGTTCTACCACTTTGAGCCACAGTTCCAATTCCAGTTTTCTGGGGTTGATTGAAATAAGAGGCTCATAGATTTTCCTGCTTGGGTTGGCTTTGAACCATGATCCTTAGATCTCAGCATCCTGAGAAGCTAGGTTTACAGGCAGGATTCATTAGCACTCAGCTATAATAAGGTCTTGCAGTATAAGAAAGACTGATTTTAAATGCAGCATGAGCAAATAGGAATTTATGACCCAAAAGCAAGATGGATGTTGGTGAATAAACACTAAAAGGATAAAGGAGACACTAGCTAAATAGATCTCACAAGCTTCTTACTGAAAACAGGCCCATGTGATCTAGATATCACTGGGGAATGGTGGAGGATGATAAGACCAGAGGGTGGTCAGATATGACAGGTTAGGGGTTAACCTTAATTAGGGTTCTTTGCTAACACCAGATTTTTCAAAGAAGTGCACAGATTGGACTAATCAAGTTTTATATACCTGACTAAAGTTTGGTAGAACAATGATTTGGTGAGAATGTAATTATCCAAAAATATGTGAGCATTTGGGAGTACGAACTCCAGGGAAGAGCTTTCTCTGAATTTCCCTTATCCACCTAAGACCAAACCTGACAAGGAGGAACACATTCATCTTTAAATCTCTTCACTGAAATTAAACTCAAACATCACATAAAAAGACTGAAAGTCATCTGCCACACGTAGAGCTCCAAGGAACTTCTCTGACTACTGTTTGTTCACATTCTTGCTCCTAGAAATCATTTATTGCCCCTCCAAAAATTGCCTACAATCCTCCACTTAAGTATCCAATAAAGAAGGTATTCAAGCCTCAACTTTTAGCCTTTCTTTGAATTTTCTGGTCTGTCTATATGGCTTTTGTAAAGCAAGATTCTATCTGAGAAAGAAGCTAAAGAAAAAGGGATAGGAACATGAATCAAATAGTAGAATGCTTACCTAGCAAAAGGAGGGCTCTGAGTTCAAAACCCAGTAATGAATGAAAAAGCATAATTAAGTAAGAGTAGCTGCCTGACTTAGCCACCTCAAGGTTGCTAAAGGCCAACCTCTGTTAATAGAGCCATGGACCACCCTCATGGTCATTCATACTGTGACTCTTCCTTCTGTCCTTACAACATGTGTATTTGTCTCCTACAACTCACGGATATCTTTCTCCAGACAGTCTTGAAGGCTATTCCTTTATAGAACAGTCTTGTCCATCTGTCAGTCTCTGCCAGTCTCTGTGAGAGGAGGGAAGGCTAATTTGGCAATGAGCAGATACAGCTGACCTAAAGGGCAATGATCCCGACCAGATCTTGGTTTTCACTCTGATTATTGTGCCTCTCTCTCCTGGTTTCCTACTTTCCCATTCTCCTTCACATTACCCAGTTGCCTTTGTACATATTGGAGGTGAGTTCAGTTCACAGTGGCCCTACTCTCTGTCGCAGCAGCAGAGTGTGGAATTGCAGTTTTTCTGCCTTCATGTCTGGCTTTGTTGATCATGGACAGTGCTCAGGAAGATAACTTCCTCACAGCCAACAGTGGCCACAGGACACTTATCTGACCCACCAGATAGACACTAAGAGTCTCTAGGAAAGCTTTCTTCCCCTGCTCTCTTGGTCCCACCCTGCTTCTTCCTAACACCAGCTTAGGACACCTGGAGGTCCAGCAGACACCTGGAGAGACTGGCTGACAAGCATGGGGAAGACCTATCATTCAGTCAACTGCCTCAGCTCAAATGTTTCTCCAGCATCTCAATCACAACATGTCTAAAAGGGAACTCAAACTTTCTGTTTCCACTTTTAGAGTTTCCTGTTTTGGTTAGCGGCATCATTGCCCATGTACTTCTATTCTCTGAAATGATCAGGATGTTTTTTACCCAAACCTCATGTTCCCTATTCGTCACAGATCTACCAATGAATGATTGATCTCCTAACAAGTTCTATTTCTTATGGTAAAACATGTTTTTGCTTTTTGTTTTTGAGACAGGGGTCTCACAACATAGTCCAGGCTGGCCTTGAACTCATGATTCTCCTACATCAGCCTCTCAAGTACTGGGATTCTAGGTGAATGCTATCACGCCTGGTGAAATATGCTTAACAAATTTTAAGCTAGCATTTTAATTTAGCATTTTCACCATTTTGGAATAGAATAGAATGCTCTGCTTGTAGGCATCTTGTCCTAATTGTATCTTTAGTGGAGAGAATGTTTGAAGTTAATCCTGTTGGGAGTATTTGGGGAATGGCTACAAATCAGGGTAGTGTGGCTGCACCCAGCATGCACTGCACAGAGCTGGGCCACAGTTGGCAAGCTGCACTAGCAGAGGCAGATAGTGCAGGCTCCACGCACAGGACATCTCCACTGAGGGGCATCTGTGCCAATCTTTGCTAAAGTGCTTTCCAGGCTCTATGTCAACTTGGTAAGAGGGCATATGCCTGCTTCTAGATGATACTTTCCATTTCCCTTAGCAGCATGAACCTAAAACCCAAGGCAAAGCAAATGTTCAGAGAAATGGCACATGGCCAACCCATTCAGGAATAGTCATTGCTCACTTTTCCTAATCCCCAAGAGCTGCAGTATTGATTCCATGAATCAGTTTGCCTGGGATTTTATCCTGGGATTACTCCTGATATGCTTTTGGACCACTTAACTCCCTTTTAGAAATTCAGATCATATTGATCTAGAGGTTTGCCTGCTGACAGATCGCCAGCCCCAATGACAGTTATAAATCTGAAAAGAACTTAGACCATTCATAAGCTTATTAATGAGTCAGGTGTTCTGGACAAGTGAAGTTTAGTTCATTTGAAAAAAGTAGGTAATTAAGCTAGATGTGGCGGTACCTGCCTATAATCACCAAACCTAAGACAATGAAGCAGGAAGACCATGAGTTCAAAGCCAAGCCTGGCTGCAAAGTGAGACCCTGTCTCAGAAAACAAATTACATATTTTATACTATCCACGTGGCAGGCATTGATTTTGCAGTGGTAGAAATCCTGTAATTAACAAAACAAAACCCAAGCCTCCTTTTAATGATGCTTAGACTTGATGGAATGGGAAATGAGGGAATGCAAATAAACGAATACGTAATGAGACAGGAGGGTTGCAAGCTATGCATAAACATGAGGTAGAGCAGAGGAGGCAGAGATGGACAGAGATAGGAGGGGCTACTATGTTAGTCAGCTGGGGAGGTCAAGCAAGCTTCTCAGCTTCACAGACATTTGAGCTGAGACTGAAATGCAGTGAGAGATGAAGTCATGTGGATTCAGGAGGGGGATAGAGTTTCTGGCAGGGGAAACAGTGACCACAAATGCCTTCAAGGCAGACCCATCTCAATTGTACCTTTGGGATTTTAATACATGGTGGTGACTGGGTGACAACATAGAGGAGCCATTGCTACTGGAAGAAGGATTTATTATTTGCAGTTCCCAAAACGAGAGGAGATGCCAGGTCAGGCCAGGCTACCTGGGGAAGCCTTTGGTTTGGACAGGAAGTAGTAGGAGGAACAAAGGCCCAGGTTTTTATGGGCATTTCTGTGAGGAAGGGAAAGCAAGGTGGCCCATGGCTAGGGCTGAGTAGCTGGAATAGTATCAGTAGACTTTGGGTAATAGGCGATATCTCTAGTTGCTCAATTCCTAGCCCTGTGTGATTTATAGCAGAGGGTATGTTGGCTTGGTGTGTGCAAGCAGAATAAGATGGTTCACAGCATGTGTTAACCAGCTTTCCTTACTGTAGCACAATACCTGAGATAGTCAGTTTAGAAAGAGAGAAGGCTTATTTTGGCATGTAGTTTCAGACCATCGTTGGGTTGGCCCCATTGCTTTTGGGCATCCGGCAAGGCAGAGCATCATGGAGGGTAACACATGGCAAAGCAAAGCTACTTCCCTCCTGGGCAGGAAGTGAAAAAAGAGAGAACAGGAGATGTTAGTGTCTCAATATCCCCTTCAAGGGCATGCTTCCAAGACCCGAAGACCTCCCCCAGGACCACATGCTGTTTCTATCACCTCCATAGTGCACCAGCCTGCAGCTAAGCTTGGGGCTTGAAAAGGGAATGTTTCAGATCCAAATACATCCCTATGGAGTCTGGAAATGGAGGGTCTGATTTGCAGTGGAAATAGCAAAAGCTATGGCCTAGGATTGGTGGACTCTAAGAGAACACAGAGTATGGCCACATAGGGTCTTGAAGATTGGGCTAGAATTCCTACTGTGTGCAAGCTGAAGGGGCCTGGCATGGGTAGGAATTCCCCAGGAACTACAGAACAGGCCATCCATCCAAATGTTTAGAATGACAGTCACACATTGGAGCACCCACCCAAGATACTGTTTTTAAGATTCCTACCTGGTTTTTGATTTCTTTTTGGCTCTAACCGTTTGGTAATTTGAACAAATGTTAGTTAAATTTTATTTGACTAGTTTTGGCATTTAAAAAATACATTTTGCCTTTTGATTCAAATCCCATTTTTTGTTACTGTTCTAAAAATAAAATCAAAAGGAGAAAACAACAGCAGAAAGCACACTCACACCCATAAGCTTTCTAGAAAAAGATGAGCATCATCCAAGCTCTCAAGGAGAGACCTTCGTTTTGCTTAGTCATTCCATTCTGTGCTTCCATTTTGTGGCAGGAGATTTCATGAGACTGTTGTTTCCTCATGCTCAAGGACAAGTTGAGGTTTATCTGGTGAGCCTACACATGCTTTCTAAAACACTGAAGAAGCTGCCTTATAGCAAAGCAGAAGACTAGCTTAACTCTTGCGTTCATGAGTCTTTACCACAATTGAAACCACCGCAGTTAGTCAAAGGCAAGGAACAGGACCAACAAGAATTCATGTTTGAGTGTTGGAAAGGGTAAAAGTCTTCTTTCTAGTTTAATTAATTTGCCCAGAGCTGAAGTGGAGAACCAGGGAATGGGGGAGTGATGCTTTCCAGGAGCTGCCTTGGTTCCAATGACAGAGGGTGAGGGTTCCATCCATTCAATACCTTTTGATGAAGAATTTGCTGTGCACTGACTCTCACAGGACATGATGATAGATGAAGGTAGCTGGGGCCTTGCCCTTGTAACATTTAAGTCCAGTAGAGACCAATACTTTAAAAAGTGAAGCACAGCCCTGAACTACTCATATAATTACAAGTTATAGTAAATAATATAAGGAAAGGCAAAGGGACGGGAATATAGTTTAGACCACGGAGGAAGTATTTCAGGAAGCCCTATTTTGTGTGATGCTAGGGCTTGAACCCAGGGCTAATACGTGCTAGGCAAATACTCAACCACTTGAGCTACACTCTCAGGCCACCAGGGCCTTTCTGAAGCTCTATTGTTGCATGATATAGACCCTAAACTTAATGGCATAAAACAATAATGTGGTATTATTATACTAAATGTTAATGTCATTTGGAAATGCAAATGGGGCATGGTGGGAAGAGCTTATCTGTTCTATAATATTAAGGTTTGAGCCAGTTGTCTCCAGATGACTCACATGACTGGAGGGAGGCTGGATTCATTTCCATGCTTCATCACTCACATTGCTGGTGTTGAAGATGTATTTGAGTTCTAACCTCTATTATCTGTAAATATGAGAACCTCACTTAGGAAAAGGTTCTTAGTTAGGGCTCTCAGCATAAGATTATCTTGAATTCATGGAGGGCCTAATTTCAATGATTAATATCCTTATAAGAGGAAAGAGAGGGAAATATAAATAAAGGAGAAATTTATGAGGTCAGGGCCACAAAATATGTGTCTCGAGCCAGTGGATCCCACTGATAAAAGACAAGTTAACAGAATACCATTGTTTATTTTTGTGAGCAATAGATAGATACACAGGGCAACTCAATGATGAGTAAATCAGCAGAATGGTGAGATTGACTAGTTTCATCTCTCTGAACTATCACTGGTTTTATTTCCACAAGTCTAAGGGATGTCCTTCTATTACTCTGTCTGACTTTTGGGCTTGGGGCAGTATCTATTGATACTATGAGAGATGATCGAGAAGCTGTCCACACGCATCCGTACTCCCATTCCTGCATGTGTAGCCTTTCCTTAGTAAACTCCTCTCCCTGGTAGGTGTTTGAATAGTCTATGAACCTGATGCCCTAGAGTAGGTCATGTGCCCATTACTTAGACCCATTACTTCAATTGTGAGGTCAGCTTAGAATATGTGAGCCTTTTCCTCTCTAGCCAGGGAGACTATTTTCTAAAGACTTTTTCAATATCAGGGATTAAACTCAGGTCTCTGCTTATGTTAGGTGCTCTACTGCTTGAATCACACCCCCAGCAACTATGTTTGTCGGTTTTTTTAATGTGTGTGTGTGTGTGTGTGTGTGTGTGTGTGTGTGTGTGTGTGTGTGTGTGTGTGAACCAGTTCTGGGGTTTGAACTCAGGGCCTGTGCACTGTCTTTGAGCTTTTTTGCTTAAAGTTTGTGCTCTACCATTTGAGCCACAGATCTACTACCTACCCCCCCCCTTAATTGGAGATAAGAATCTCATGGACTTTCCTGCCCCAGCTAGCTTTGAGCCTCAATCCTCAGATCTTAGCTTCTTGAGAAACTAGGATTACAGGCTGGAGCCACTAATTCTTAGTATTTTTTTTTAAAATAAGGTGTCACAGCTGGTTGCTAGTGGCACACATCTCTAATTTTCACTGCTCAGGGGGCTGAGATCTAAGCAACATGGTTCAAAAAGTAGGCAAGCAAGTCTTTGAGACTTTTATCTGAATTCAGGCCGCTAAAAAATAGATAAGAGCTCACTCACTAGGTTAGCCTAGGCTGGTCTTGAACTTTCTCATTTTCCTGCCTGAGCCTTCCCAATAGCTGGAATTAGGGGCATGTACCACTATGTCCCACTCTGTTTTCTGAAGATTCAGGGGAGGAAGGACTGGTATCCCTGTTGACAGAAACAATAGACACCCTTGTAAGATTTCCACTAGCTATTGGGTTACAAGCAGTCTTTGATCACAGATCAGTTCATTTTCCTTGTCAGTTGTTTAATTATTTTGGATCCTACATTTCATTTTAAAGTTTAAAGGATTCATTTTTTTTAAAGCTAGCATTCTCAAATCTCATCTCTCTTCCCTTTGCCATAGGAAATACTTTTCACTCCTCTGAACTATTTCCTTTGGTTTTTACTTTCACAAATCTAGAAACGTTCTTCTATTGCTCCGTGGGAGTTTTGGGTTTGGGGCTCTATCTATTGATTCCCAATATTAGAGATGATCTTGATGTTTTCTACACACATCCATAATCCCCATCTGGCCAACTTCCCAGTAAATTATATCAGTTTCAGGTTAATTAGATCAATATTTAACCTTTATGCAATTTGGCTTAACTGTATTTCTAGATGAATTACAGTTGAATGTTTTGTTCTTGGAATTCATAATTGCTTTTCCATGGAAATTCAGTTCACAATTCTCTAGTGGTCTAATCTGCCTCCGAACAAACACATTGTGATTTGTGAAGCACTCATTCGCTAGCTTCCTGTAGAACTCTCTGAGGCCTTCTGTCTCAGTCCAGTCTGTTTTGGTTGTGGTTCCTGTGAGTGCCTGGACACTCTAGGTATTTCTTTCAACACTGATTCCTTATTTGCTACCTTGTCAACAACAATTAGTGAACTTTCCTGTAAATTTACATTAATGATAGCCCTGACTACAAAATTATACCATGAAGACAAAAGTAATTCATGGATAAAAATTATTACCATTGTAATAATTTCCTGTTGCAATAAAACAATGTTATAGGAAATGGTCTTTTAAAAAATGAAGCTAGGGCTGGAGGTATGGCTTCCATGGTAGAGTGGCCGCCCAAGCAAGAAAGCTGAGTAAAGGTGAGGCCCTGAGTTTAAATCTTAGTACTACCAAGTAAAAAAGGGAGGGGTAGCCAATTTCTCCTAGGTGGATTTATATCACAGAGTCTATTGCTACAATTTCTTTTCTGTCACCCATGACTGAAGTAATAGCTTCAATACCAGATGACACATACCTATATTTTACACTAATATTCCTCTAATGTTTTGATTCAATGAAGAGTTAAAATGGGATGACTGCATGTTTTAATCTTTAAAAATTAATTTAGGACTGTCATATTGATATGCTTACAAAATATTCCAGCTAATTTTGGAAGTGGCGCTGTAGCTCAAGTGATAGAATGCTAGCCTTGAGCTGAAGAGCTGAGGGACAGTGCCCAGGCCCAGAGTTCAAGCCCCACGACCAACAACAACAACAAAAAATTCCAGCTAGGCAAATGCTATCTCACCAGCAAACATCTTTGCAGAATTACATACAGGTCTCCCCTGGAGAGTCTACTTACATAATTTCTAGCTAATAGCCCCTCAATCCATTTGTTCTTATGGAGTGTGGAAGGATAGCCCACATTCTAAATAAGGCAAGAAATGGCTGAAAATCACTTTAGAGGGCACTGAGGATTCTAGAAATATATCAATTTCAGTCATTAGTCAACAAATACAGATTTTCCTCTTCATCAACATGGAGAGAACATGTGAGACCGATAATAGGAATTATTTCTTGACTTTAGACCACCGTGTCTAAGTATCTGGAGATATGTATTTTTAAATTAAAAATATAGTGCTTTCTAAGTACTAACTCAGCCTAGTGTTAAAGAAATAATTTTCAGTAGAGAGATCCTGGTAGAAATGTTCAAGTTAGCCGGGCGCTGGTGGCTCACGCCTGTAATCCTAGCTACTCAGGAGGCTGAGATCTGAGGATCGAGGTTCAAAGCCAGCCCGGGGAAGGGGAGACCATGAGACTCCTATCTCCAATAAACCACCAGAAAACCGGAAGTGGCGCTGTAGCTCAAGTGGTAGAGCGCTCGCCTTGAGCTGAAGAGCTGAGGGACAGCGCCCAGGCCCAGAGTTCAAGCCCCACGACCGACAAAAAAAAAAAAAAGAAAGAAAATTTCAAATTGAGGTCCACCTCAACTAAGAAACTGTTTGAGGAACAGATCCCCAACCTCTTCACACACACACACACACACACACACACACACACACACACACACACACACAGAGCTTGGGGTGGGAGGGGAGCAACCTGTGTATTGACAAGCCCTCCACATAATTCTGACTAAAGTCAGATTAAGGTCTGACTAAAAGTTTGACTAACGCAGGTGGTTCTGATGCACACCGTTTGTGTCCTGAAAAAACTGTACATATTAGATATCAGGTTTAGCTGTAAGTAATAGAGACCTGTGGTAACAGTAGCTTAAGGGACAGATCAAGTTTTTTTTTTTTTTTCCATAAAAGGAGACTGGAAATAGCAGTCTTGAATGGTTCAAATGTCATATGTTTACTTTATCTCTGCCACAAACATTTCATGCTCATGGGTTTTAAATACTGATAAAATTTCAGCTATTACAAGAATTCTAGGCATCAGGAAATCTTTTTGAACAAAAGGCAGGAGGAGAGAGATAAGGGAATATTAGAGGTCTTGATATGATCAAAGTACATTATTTGCATGTATGGAAATAACAGAGTGAAATTCCTTTGTACAATTATTATATGCTTAAAAAAAGATCAGAGAGATAGAAAAGGAAAACAATATAAGCTACTTTGTCAGCACATTCTCACATGCCCAGTGATTGCTGCTTACAAGTCATTAGAACTAAAGGCAATACTACTCTCCAAACAAAACCCAGGTTAGCCACGGAGAATGGCTTTTAGGAGCTAGCAGCCTCTAAGTCTTTCCTAGAATGGAGTTGCTAAGAACTAATTCAGCAGTGATACTCACTATACACTATGTTGAAAATAAACTATAAAACTTGGGGGCAAGTGAGTTGGGGAAGGAAAAATTTGGGAGAAAATGAGGGAAGAGGTGACGTTGTTAAAAAGAAATATACTCAATATCTTACCTATTTAACTGCAACCCCACTGTACATCACCTTTTCAATAAAAATAAACTTAAAAAACATTAAACTTGATGAGACCTCACCTACAGAACTGAAAAACTAAAGCAAAAAAGGGTTGGTGGTGTTGCTCATGTGGTAAAGTGCTTCATGCAAGACCCTGAGTTCAAACCCCAATACTGAGAAAAAAATGCAACTGTCTTAAAATAAAGAAAAAGTTGAGGAAATGATAGCATGAACATTATTACATAGCTATAAAAACCAGGAGGCAACATGTCAGCGTGATTGTTGACTATACTCTAGTTTTCAGAGAGAGAGGGAGCTGGAATAAAAAGCTGAAACTGCCCTATTGAGGACGAACTTCCATTAGATAAAGCAAACAATATTATCTGTTATTAATTGTGGAAGAGAAAATCAACCTGAAGAAAAATGAAGACAGGTAAATGCTGGAAGATTTGGGACGCTGTCAAGTCAATCAGGGTAGGTCCCCGTGCTTATATTCTCAGTACAATATACCTGCTGAATCTTCCTTTCTTCCTTCCTTCTTTCTTCTTTCTTTCCTTCCTTCCTTCCTTTCTTCCTTCCTTTTTCCCTCCCTCCCTCCCTTTCTTCCTTACTTCTTTTCCTTTTAATGCTGGTACTGGGACTTGACCTGAGGGACTTGTACTCTCATTGGGCTTTGTTTTGCTCAAGGCTAGTGCTCTACCACTTAAGCCTCACCTCTGCTTTTGGCTTTATCCTGGATAATTGGAGATAAGTGTCTCATAGACTTTCCTCCCCAGCTGGGTGTTGAACCAAGATCCTTAGATCTCAACCTCCTGAGTAGCTAGAATTTCAAGTATGAGCCACAAGTGCCCAGCCTGAATTCCTTTTACATGAAAATGAAACTAATTCTGCTTTTCAAATGTTAGGCAAGTGTCACAAACTTAAAGCACTTTTATTGGGGACCAGTACAACTAGAAAGAGGAAATCTTGTAAACTGGTTTTAGGATCATACTTTATCTTACAATAACAGAGAACTGACACCTACTAAGAGCAAAATGAAAAGAAATGAAACAGGGCTGGAAGGTGGCTCAGTGGTAGAGTGCTTGCCTTCACATGCATGTGGCCCTGGGTTCGATTCCTTAGCACCAATTAAGCGGTTGGAAGTGGCACTGTGACTCAAGTGGTAGAGCACTAGCGTTGAGCTGAAGAGTTGAGGGACAGTGCCCAGTCCCAGAGTTCAAGCCCCCTCGACTGACAAAAAAAAAGAAACATAATCAATTTAAAACATATAATGGGAAATTTATTACTAATATGGTAACAGTGAGAGGAGATCTAAATACTTAAAATACTTAAATACTTAAAAATATTTGAAGGTTCTCATTTCATTAACAAAAACAAAAGCAGATATGACACATTCACTTCACATTCTCAGACTGTCATTGTAATTTCCCATGGACTGTGTCTCTCTATATATGCATATACATACACATATACATGTATAACATAAACTTCACATTATAGAAGGCAAGAAAAAAATCTTCAAATGGAAATATATATTATTTCAAATAAACAAAACATTCAATATAGCAGCAATGCTTGTCTTTAAATACATACAGTATTATAATAGATTCTTACATAATATAGATACATCCCAGTAGCTCTTTTTATTATTCTTGAACACCCATATAAAGCAAACTCCAAAGTCCTGGTTTCATTTCTAAGTAAGTTAAGAGTTCTACATTCAATAAATATTATACAAAGAATAATGGTAAAACACAAGATTGCAGAACATTCTCAGATAAGGAGCAAGTCAGGGAAGAATCAGGTTTGAAGGCAGACAGGGATTCTGCAGGATTCCCAAGGCAAGAGTGTGATCGGACAAGCTCCCTGAAAGGCTGGAGGCCAAGTCCAGAGAAATGTGTCCATGGGGAAAAGAAGGCACTGCCACCTCTTCACCATCCACTTGAATGTGGCATTGAAGTCATGAGCAACTTGGGAAACTTCCCAAGGGAGAGGGCATATAATCTTTTCTCACCAGGAGGCAAAATACAGAATTGGGAGGTTAATATTTATATGTCAGTATTTACATCTCTTTTCATGACACAAAGTATAAGAACAAGATTTCAAGCCAGGGACTGATGGCTCAGGCCTGTAATCCTAGCTATTCAGGAGGCTGAGATCTGAAGATCAAGATTTGAAGCCAGCCTTGGCAGGAAAACTCCATGAAACTCATCTTCCATTAACTCGTAAAAAGCCAGAAGTGGAGATGTGGCTCAAGTGGTAGAATGCCAGCCTTGAGTGAAAAGCTAAGGGACAGTGCCCAAGCTCTGAGCTCAAGCTCCAGTGTACACACACACACACACACACACACACACACACACACACACACACACACACACACACACACACACACCAACACGCCTTTGTGTATTTGATTCTGGATTTAATTGTATTTAATTCTGGATGGTAGGAAAAATATTTCGATCCTCATTTCAAATCTAAGCCCACCCGTCACCTTGCTAATGCTTACTGGCTTCCAAAGAACCAACACAGTGATGAGTGGGCTTTGCTTAGCTCTGGCTCTGGCCACAGAAGTTCCCCTGCATTTATGTCCTCGTTTCCTATTTCAAAGGTTTTTCAGAAAAGGTAAATGTTTCAGTCTCACAATGGGTGTGGACCCATGTTTGCTTTCTACTATTATTACTGTCTGATGTTGCAAGATATGGCCCCATTTTCCAACCACTCCCATGCTATGTGAAGAAAGCCAGAGAGCCAAGCAAGTGCTCACTGCTGACAGAACTGAGGCTCCTGGAGACCAACGTGACTTGGTTTCTCCATGGCCTCACACTAATGAACTTGTAATGGCCCTCTGAACATGCTTGGTAATAGTTTTTGGTTTTGGTTTTGTTTTTTAAAGGATAATTAGGAGAGAGTTAAGAAAACAGAAAAATGCATTAAAAAAAAGAAAGGGAGAAACAGTAGTGCCACTTGGCAGTGGTACTATGAACTTTTTTTTTTTTTTGTCGGTCATGGGGCTTGAACTCTGGGCCTGGGCACTGACCCTCAGCTCTTCAGCTCAAGGCTAGTGCTCTATCACTTGAGCCGAAGCACCACTTTTGGTTTTCTGATGGCTTATTGGAGATAAGAGCTCATGGACTTTCCTGCCCGGGATTGCTTTGAACCGTGATCCTCAGATCTCTGTACAGGCATGAGCAACCAGCGCCCGGCTTTGGTACTGTGAGCTTTTTTTTTTTTTTTTGTCGGTCGTGGGGCTTGAACTCTGGGCCTGAGCGCTGTCCCTCAGCTCTTCAGCTCAAGGCGAGCGCTCTACCACTTGAGCTACAGCGCCACTTCCGGTTTTCTGGTGGTTTATTGGAGATAGGAGTCTCACGGTCTCTCCTGCCCGGGCTGGCTTTGAACCTCGATCCTCAGATCTCAGCCTCCTGAGTAGCTAGGATTACAGGCGTGAGCCACCAGCGCCCGGCGGTACTGTGAACTTTTAAACAAGCAAAGTGCATTTCACGTGAAGAGCAAAAAAATGTAAAATATATTTAAATACTTCAACTTTCCAAATGGTTATATTTTTGGCGTTGATCACTACATCTTTCAGTAGTCACTGAACCTGACATCAAAACTTAAGGAATTTTTACTTGGGAGTTCTGCAATTTCCTAAGGGACAGATTGTCTTCAAGATTGTCTTCAGATTGTTGCAGATTGTCTTCAAGAATATAGCTACTGTGGTGTCTGTACATGTGTGTATATGTGTATTATACATGTGTGTATATAGTAGTTCTCTTGGGTGTGGGTTTTGGTACATATTATCCATAAATATGCTTCCTATATCTTTAGGAACATTCATATTTTTTTCTCTTTGGTGCTAAGATGAGAAGAACTTTTATCATGTTACATTTGCAATCCAGCTTGACATAGGTCAGAAAAAAATTAGGTGACCATAATAATTAACTTAGAAAGCTGTCATATTTCACACAACTTTTCCAAGAAAATTTAGTGACTTGATGGTTACTTAAAATAAAATTATCCTGTTCTATAGGAAATGATCTAATGTTTTTAAAAACCTGACTTACAATAACAACCTATGAAAGGGAAGGTGTAGACTTAAGGTTCTGATTCATGACACTTCAAGGTACTAATCAGTGCGTATTTTCCAGCAGGAAATATGATTTAAAGAAGCAGTTGAAAATCAGGTATGGTGGTGTATGTCAATTCCAGCACTTAGGAGGCCAGCTTGTACCACATAGTAAGAACCTAGCTCAGCAAAAGGAAAGACAAAAATCAATGGAATTACAAAGGATACCATTCATTACAGCATTGTGCAATACACAAAAAAGCTGAATAGACTCCTTTACTCTTCAGGCATTACCTGTCCCAACTCACCTGCCTGTCCATCTGTACCTCCTTCCCGGACCATCCACACATGACAAATGCCACATGAAGTCCCTCAGCCCTACACTGAACAAACAAGGCACCAAGAGTAAATTATGCTTTGTCAAGCAGGCAATTGGGACAATTCTTTGGGCTTCTCTGAGGTAGTGGAATCTCTCTTCCCAATATTCAATGGTTCAGAAACATCTAGAGACCTGAACTAAAAGACAGGGGAGTGTTTACGTTACTTACACCCTGTTCCCACATTGGGGAGGGGGGTTTGTATGATTACCACATATTTCAAAGGCTTCTTCAGTAGAATCCTAGCTGTTATGTGGAAAACGAAGATATTAAGGTTGCCACCTGACCAAAGTAGGCCATTGCTTCCTGAGGGCTTTGGGCAACTCATTACAACTTGAATTTATTTCTTCAGACTGTCTAAAAAAAAGTGATGCACAGTTAGGAGCTCAATAAATATGTGATGACTGATTGGATGTTAGGATCTCTGATTTAGCTTAGTGAGATTGCAAGCTAACACATACATTAAAAAAAAAGAAATCTCAGCAGGGTGCTGGTGGCACATGCCTGCAATCCTAGATACTGAAGAGGTTGAGATCGGAAGATTATGTGGTTCAATTCCAGCCTACGTAGAAACCCATGAGAGTTTTATCTCCAGTTGACCAGCAAGAAGCCAGAAATGGAGCCATGGATCAAGTGGTAGAAGGCCAGCCTTTAGCAAAAAAGCTAAGGGACAGCTCCCAGGCCCTGAGTTTACGCTGCAGTACTGGTGTGTGTGTGTGTGTGTGTGTATGTGTGTGTGTACGTGCACACACACACACATACACACACACACATACAAACCCAGTGAACTACAGGCTCATGTCATCAAAATCTGGATGACTCTCCTTCGTTGATGGGATTTTAGACAACTTTCAAACACTGAGATTAAGTTCAAGTGGTGTTGGCATAGCAAGGCGTTCCGCTGCATGTTAACTCACTATATTAGACATTCTCATATCCAATATGATTCTCTCACAATGATGCCATCATGGGATTTTCATCCATAAGTAACTTTTATGAGGACAAAGTTATCCATTCTCTCTGTTGTTCTTCAAGCTTTTCTGCCAAACATTTAATCAAGATGGGGTCCACCTTGGAATCAAACTTATTAGCAAACCAATGCCCATCTTTCATAAGCCACCTCAGCTCCGCAGCTCCATAAATACACACGCTTCGAAGGTGAGAACCAGTACAACTGGGGTAGAAGAAGCCTTCATAATAATTCCATTTGACAAGGCGCGTCTTACTTTGTAGGTCCGACACATCCTGGGCAGACCTGGAAATCCCGCCAGGTATCCCTGGCACCCGCATTAAAGTAGCCCAGAAGTGCTCATCGGGAGAGTATGTATCTTTAGACCAGGCAAAAAAGTCTTCAACAAGGGAGTTGTTGAAAATATACTTAACAAATGCTTGACTTAAAACAAAATAGGCACTGCCAACAAATATCTCGATGTCATGGGGCGGTGCTTCCTTGGAGATGTTTGTCCTTATTGGTAGCTTTATGTATTCATAAGGCACACTTCTGAGCTCATGGTGATAAGTGAATCTCTCCACTTTACTGCTAGGGGGTTTCACCGTCTCTAACATATTTGCTCCATTGAGTTTTTTTAACTCCGACACTAATTCAAAATTTGATTTCAGGGGGAAATCTTGTCCGCACAGGTTGATGACATATTTCCATTGAACTGAAGACTTAAGAAGGTCTGATAAGCAATTCAAATCAGCTTGGAGTCTGGAAATGTGGGCATATTCCACAGCCTCTAATTTGGAAGCAATGAAAATATTGGAGAAGCACTTAGCTAAGTTGTTCATGGCAACTTTGAAGGTATCAGGAGACTTGAGGTCATAATGGATACAATAAATATTGTGTTGGTTGTATATCGCATGAATGAGCCTCTCAACCATAATTGCATCTTTATGGACAACTAAAGAATAGGCTATTGGGAAATTCTTTTCCTCCCTTGAAACGAGCTTTTGATGGTACCTTCTTAGACTCTGATAAAGGTCACAATTGCTGGTCATTGCCACAACATCATCATCCTCCAAGTCGATGATATCTAGTCTTCTTATTTCCAGACTCTTACCAATTTCTAGCGGCTCCTGTTCATAGATCCCTGAACAGTTCACTTCATACTTGACCTCATCCTTAATGTGGCTATATCTGTTTCTTACAAAAGGTGAGGTACTTAGGGAGTACTCAACCAAGTATATGCCTCTTTGAGGAAACAAGAGTCTTCCCACATTTAGAAGCTTTAGTAGAGAGAACAGCCATAGGGTTAAAAACAAGATGAAAACTTTCTGCTGTAGTGTGTACTTAAAGCAACATTTGAATGTCTTCATTCTGCAACAAGAGAAAGGAATAGTAAGTATTAGTTAATTTATGAAGGGATATTAAGAAAAAAAATCAGGCTGAGAAGTTGGCTCAGTGGTAGAGTGCTTGCCTTGAATGCACCAGACCTTGGGTTCGATTCCTCAGCACAACATAAGCAGAAAAAAGCCAGAAGTGGTGCTAGGCTCAAGTGGTAGGGTGCTAGCCTTGAGCTGCAGGACAGCACTTAGGCTCAGGACTGACAAAAAAAAAGTTTCTCCAAAAGTTATTGGATGCCTATGAACTGCCCAGTAGAATATCGGGCTCAAAGATAAATAAAGCAAGGTTCTTGCTCATAAAAAAAGACCCAGAAATAAGGAAATTGAAATATAAGAGTTGGTAATTTTTTTTTGCTATTTTGTGATAACTACACCAAAATTGTGAAGGATGTTAGTTACCAGATGAAATGGAAGATCAACTCCTAAAGTAAAAAAGTTTCTCCTTGTTGTTGTGAGGGATTGGTTCCAGAACCTTCATGATACCAAAATTCATAGATAGTCCTTTAGATCAGGCAGCTCAGCATCTGCATATAATTTATGCATAATCTATCTGTATACTTCAAGTCATCTCTTGATACTTCTAACACATAATGCCTACACATCACTTATGCATGTAGATTTAGCACAGCGCTTGGTGCATGGTAAATGCAAGTTTTGCTTTTAAAAACTTCCTAGAATTTTTTCTTTTCTAAATACTTTTGACCCCTGATTTACTGAGGAACCCATAGATCTAAAGGAAAGATTGTTTCCGTGTTTTATATAGGCTGCATTTCTGCTTTAGTGTATTTGAGGAGCAACTGCTCTGAGTTGAGCAGAGGTCTAAAGAAGTAGATGTATCCAAAGGTATCAGAGACACAAATGACTCAACTGGGGCCAAAAGGAACATCTAACAGGATTCAGCCTCCAGATCCTGCTTAGATGGAGTCCAGTCTGAGACCTGCTGAGTCTGAGCTGGGCAGGAGGCCAGGGCTGCCTGCCCAGACTGGGAAGGTTGCAAGGAGCCTGGGGAAGGGAGGAACAGAGGAAGGGAGGAAGGGAGGGAGGAGCTGTTAGAAGTCTTCCATCCAGAACTGCTTCTGAATTGCTTTAGCTTTTTGGGGCAGAGACTAGAATGAGTTTCAACTGGGACAGCCTAGGCACACGGCTTTCAGAACCTCTTTTCTTCCTCCCTAGGCAACTTCAAGAAGGAATGTTCAACTGGCCTGGGGTAAGGCTTTGATGTCTTTTGAAAGAAGTGGTCCTTCAGGGACCCTGGGCCAGATCCAAATCCCTTCACCTGCTTATCCCTGGCCACAAATTCCTTCAACTGAAAGCCTTCCTTTCCTCTCATCAGAAATAAGACATGAAAATGCTGTGTTCCCTGGTGTGAATGAGTTTCTGTCAAATCTTAAAAGGGATGATTGGACTTTTCCCAACAGTCTGGGGAAGTCAGCACAATAGCCCGGGCCCTAATCCCGAAGGCCACCATGGTGGGAGGTCTGGGAGTTCCCAGTCTCAGTTTAGCTTTCCTTCAGAAGGGCCTTGGCATGGCACCCTCCTGAGCTGTCCCAGGGGACTCTGCAGGGAGTCTGGCGGCACCTCAAGCTGGTTACATGGAAACCAGCTAGCAATGCCACCTGGCTACCTCCTCTGTTGGAGACTCGGGCAGGAAGCAGACACGTGTTTTGCTAGCAGGGAGAATGTTTTCAACATTAGCAATTTTCCAAGGGAGAAGGGGATTTTTCCCTTCCACCTGTGCAGACCAAACCAAACCAAACCAAACAAATTGTCTTGTGGAGTTTAGAGCCACATGGATACAAGTTTCCTAGTGATTGTGATGATAGAACTGAAAAAGAAAGTAGTGCAAAGTTTGGTGGCCAGAGTTCAGGTGAAATAAAGTCGGCAATAACTCAGTGGGAGGCCGTTCCTTAGTAAAACCCAGTAAGGATGTTGCACGAAGCATTTCCGCCAAAGCACTCTTCTTCCTGAGCTCTCCAGGGATTGCTCTCCTCCACCCACATATCTCTGCACAGTGATGTACAGCTGAGTGCCAGGAACCCCATCCAAGGCCAAATGGCCACAGCCATCAGCAGCTTTCCAACAATCTCTTCCTAATTTAGCAACTTGAAAGTAGAATGCTCCTTTTCCAGGGAAAGACAAAAAATAAGGGAGGCAGGAGTCTGGGGTATGATTTAGTTTAGGGATCAAGTACTGTACATTGCAGTTCTTTCCAGTTGCTCACACAAGCTATGGAAAGTTGTGTGGCACTGGGGAAAGAGAAGAAAGTGGTTGGACTTCAGGACACCACACACCTGGAATTAAGTCTCTGGAGGAGCACTGTGAAGTGACTATAACCAATCTAGCTGCCCTCTCCCTACTTTCTTGCTCCAAAATGAGGATTAGAAAGTCTAATCCATCCATCCTTCCTTCCTTCCTTCCTTTCTTCCTTCCTTCCTTCCTCCCTCCCTCCTTCCTTCCTTCCTTTCTTTCTGCCTTCCTTCCTTCCTTCCTTCCTTCTTTCCTTCCTTCCTTCCTTCCTTCCTTCCTTCCTTCCTTCCTTCCTTCTTTCCTTCCTTCCTTCCTTCCTTCCTTCCTTCCTTCCTTCCTTCCTTCCTTCCTTCCTTCCTTCCTTCTTTTGTTCTTCTTGCTTTCCTTCCTTTTGGTTCTGGGCCTGAGGCTTGAACTCAGGGTCTGGGTGCTATCCCTGAGCTTTATTTGCTCAAGGCTAGCACTATACCCCTTTGAGCCACAGCTCCATTTCTGGCTTTTTGGTAGTTTATTGGAGATAAGAGTCTCATGGACTTTCCTGCTCAGGCTAGCTTCAAACTATAATCCTTAGATCTCAGCCTCTTGAGTATCTACGGTTACAGGATGAGCCACTGGCGCCCAGCTTAAGCCTTGGAAGCACATCCATGAGGCTTTTTTGTTTCTCTGTGCCCAACTTGCCTGAATCCAGTCTTGGAGCTTTTCTAGTACACTACACAGGACTTGCTACTTTTGCTGTTTAGATTACCCTATGCAAATAATGCTAAGAAAGTGACTGTCCCCATTACTGTTCTGATTAAAGCAGGAGGTGGCAATGTTCTATAGAAAGACAAATCTACTGAAAACCTTCTCAGGTGTTAAGCATTAAAGGAGGCCATACATGGTCCTTCCTGCCCAGATTCAGCCAGACCTCTGAGATGGCCTAGTAGTACTTGGACTATAGATGGGTCCCTTAACTTCTCTACATCTCTGTGACCTCAAGGGTAAATAACTATGGTAGTTAGATGAAGTAACACAGGCAAAATGCTATCTGTGCCTTCCTTTCCCTCCGTTTCCTTATGTCCCATGATCTCCTCAAATCACTCTACTACTGCTACTCAGAATTTACAAATCCTGCCCAACCCTATGGTTTATTGTCTTTATTTGCTTGGCAGTGCTGGAGATCCAATCCAGGGCATTGTACAAGTGCTTTATTGCTAAGCCATACCTCTCATTCTTCAGTTACCTCTTTTCTTCCCCCAAAGTGTCAACATAAATCCAGTATTTTGGAATCAGTGGCTGACTGCCTCCATCTTATGCTCTTGATTATTTCCTATCATTATTATTAATGTAGTCTTGCTCAATAGTTATTCTAGGCACTATTGTACGTGTTTTATATGCTATAACTCAATCCCTTCCATACATCAGTGATGTGGAAAGTGCTTTCTAAAAAAAATCTTTAAGAAATTGTATAAAGAAGTTGCCATTTAACAAAGGAGTTTATGAATACAATGTATCTCAATTATCACCCCTCTATCCTCCTCACCCATCCCTCGCCCATCCCTCACCCATCCCTCCCAACCCACACCATCATATTTTGCAGGATATAGGTTGAATACTTGACTGTGCTCTCCCACTCTTTTTCACTTCATTGGTCTACCTCTCTTCCCTTGATCCCACCTCATCCCTTTCGAGTATCCATTTCCTGGTGTTTATTTTGTTGAACTCTGACTTTGCCTTTCTGAGGAATTACACTATTTGAGTTCTCCTTTGAACCTACCACATTTCAATTAACACACTTGTATATACTTCACTTGTATACCACCCAGAGTACTTACTATAAGCTAATTCTATAAGTCTATCAGCCAATTCAAGCTTCCACATATAAAGGAAAACATGCAGCCTTTGCCTCTCCAGGCCTGACTTTTTTCACTTAACATATTTTTTCCAGGTTTGTAAAGTGCGTTAGTTAGAATAGGAACTCAAAATCTTGTTCTAGAAACGCATCTGGCTCTCTATGCAAACCTGTCTCTTGCAATACAAAGAAAAAATTCTCCATATTTTCCATAATAGCTCAGCCCTCGACTATTTCCTCACTCTCTTATCTTATCATGCTAAAGCAGAGCAGAAGAGAATGCCCTGTGTTGTAGCCTTGAAACCTCCCGTGCAGACGAGGAGAGAAAATATACATGGAGTGCTAGCCGGGAAGGAAACTGGGGGATGAGTCACATTTTCCCCATAAGCTGATGCTGGGACCAGTCAAAGAGCTGAGGAAGAGTTAGTTGATCTTTGGCCAAGGGGATCCATTAAAGAAAAGCAAGACGATCCATCCTTGGGGGTTCTGCCACCAGTGAAGTTTGGCTCATATCCTAAAACCAGGGACTTACTGATTCATTCCTTCTCATCGCTATCTGTGATACAGTTCAAGCTATCTTGAGAATGCCTCATTCTTTTAGAAAACCTTCTGGGTGAAATCACTTTGTAGGTGGAGAATAGTTCCTCAGTGGACTACCTTAAAGTTTTGTTTTACTATGTCAAGTTTGAAAAATAGACTGTGAAAAGATGAGTGACTTGGAAATATTTTCTTTCTAAAGTCTTACAGTGAAGAATCAACCCTTAAGTATGTAATATAAAAATAGACTCACTTAAAAAAAAAGGACAATACACACCCAATAATCCTGATTCTGTGGCAATAGAGGTCTTTTTTGCTGCAGCAACTTGGTTCCTTGAGGACACTGGTTCTCCCTTGATGACTTGCTTACGAAACTGGAGTCTGTTTTGGATTAAGACCATCAGGTGGGAGGATGACTCAGTCCAGATGCATTTTTTTCAACACCCCCATAGAACCCCAAGAGTTGTACAAAGGAGTAGAAAGATATGCTTCATGGTGACCTTACATTCTGGTTGTTCTGGAATGAAGATTGCAAAGGCAACGCGTACTGATTACACTGCCACTGAGTAAACATAGCAACTGTGTCAAACACAAGATCTGCTACATTGGGTCAGTAATACACTGCCAAGGGAATCAAGTGGCCCTTCAGTAGTAAGAGTTCAAGCTCCATAATGAAAAGAAAAAAATGTTTCCATTCTCTACTTACAAAAGCAAACATTTTCATTTTTAAAAAATCAGCAAGTCAGAAGTCTTAGAAGAAAAAAAAAGCTTGCAGTTATCCATAACTTGGCCTCGATATTCTGTGGACAGCATTTCCCCTCTGCTTTTAATAAATACATCTCCCCCACCCCCTTTGATTGGCTTGTCTTTAACTTCAGCCACACAATACAAGTGTTGATATGTTTCTTTTAGTTCACATGTATTGTGAACCAGCCCTACTCTAAACTGAGTCTGTAAGTTGTGAGAGAGTAAACATTTTCTAGCAAGTAAACATGCTTTTGAGCAGGACAAAAACTTCTAGAACTTCTCCACCAGTGCTTAATTAATAAGCCTAAAACTCACAAAGAAGCCTAGAAGCAAAAGCTTGAAGTGGCAAAAGTGATTCGAGTCTATATTGCTCCTTTTCTAAATGTGCCCACTCACCATTTAACCCACCATTCCTGGGATGCTGGGAACATATTTCTCTTACTGCATGTGTCTTAGTCTGTTCCTGCTGTAATAACAAAAAATACCGAGACTGGTTCTTTGGAGATCAATGTACAGCTGAATGCTTGGTGAGGTCTTGTTGTATGCTTCCAAGATGGCACTTTCTTGCTGTGTCCTCACAGGGTGGATGTAGAAGGGCAAAAGAATAGAAGTAGTGAATATCTCCCTCAGAGCTCTTTAGACAGTCACTAACTCCATTCATGATGACTATTCCCTTGTACCTTCATCATCTCCTAAAGGCTTATCACATTGGCAACTATGTTTCATCATATGAATTTTGGGAGGACACATTGAAGTCATATGAGTTCACCTAACTGCTATCCATCAAAGGACTAGACAGCTCTGGTAGACTAGACTAGACTAGACTCACACAGCTCTGGTAAAGGTCAACAAAAGACTTCCTGTTGCCAGTCTCTGGACCAACCCTTCTTAAAAATCTTTGTTGCTTGATTACTGTTTGCATTATCTTATTCTGTTTGATAAATCTACCAGGTAGATGCGATCATTATCCCCACTTTTCAGACTGAGAAACTGACTATCTCATGTGATATAGTGAGTATACTGATGAGCTAGGATTTCCAATTATGGTCCAGTTTCAGAGCCTTTACTATTAAGCATAACTCAAGACCACTTCTCCAATCTCAGTAGCAGAATCCCCTTGGCTAAGGATCCTAAGTATCTAGCTGCTTGGTCCCAGTCTGTGGGAATCCTTCTAATTCAGATCAGCATCAACTCTTGCCTGGATATGAAATCACTCCCTATCTGGGATTCCCTTGTTTTCTTCTAGTTTTCTTTGTATTGTAGCTGAAATGGACTTTAAACATATAAAGCAGATCCCTGCCCATCCCTAGTACCACTCCCTACATGTAAAAGCCTTCACTGGGAGTTCACCTCACTTAGAATGAAATCAGAAGTCTTATTTATTGCTCTGCTTCTGGCTTTTTGGTGGTTATTTGGAGATAAGAGTCTCAAAGACTTTTCTGCCTGGGTTGGCTATCAATATAATTCTCAAATCTCAGCTAGGATTATAGGCACCATTAGCAGCCAGCTGGAAACCTTCTTGTAGAAGTCCTAGAACCTGACACATACTAAAGTTGTTTGGGTTTATTTTTGCATTCATTTTGTTATAGGACCTTCACAATACCGTTATGGGATAGAAAAACCAGTATCCTACTCAACACATAGGACCTAAAGACTTGCTCAAGAGGAATGACTTGCTGGGGTCACGTAAGGAGTCTGAGATGATAGAATCCAGACTAGAACTCAAGTCTTCTGACTTTATGTCATTAAGCAACTACAGGGCATGGATGCCTTTAAGAACTGTATATTCCTGTCTGGAGACAGAGAGTAGATAAGAACAAAGTGACTGCTGCCTGTGTCAAGTTCTCAGAAGAAAACAAGGAGTGAGAGGAGAGAGATGTGTGAGAGGATCTGAAGTAAAGATATCTTTCCTAAAAGGTGAGAGTCTGAGCAGATCTAGGTCCTGAGAAAAGTGGACTACACTCAGAATCAGCCAAGGAAGAGACTGACACCACAGGAACTTTTAGGAGTCCGCAGTCACTAATGAGACAGAACAGGGGAAGAGTGGGTGGATTGTAGGGGGGAAGAGTGGGTGGAAGGCAGGCTGAGCAAGTGGTAGTGCGCCAGCCTCAAGTTAAAAAGCTAAAGGGATGCCGGGCACTGGTGGCTCACGCCTGTAATCCTAGCTACTCAGAAGGCTGAGATCTGAGGATCGCGGTTCAAAGCCAGTCTGGGCAGGAAAGTCCGTGAGACTCTTATCTCCAATAATCCACTAGAAAACTGGAAGTGGCGCTGTGGCTCAAGCAGTAGAGCACTCGCCTTGAGCTGAAGAGCTGAAGGACAGTGCCTAGGCCTAGAGTTCAAGCCCCATGACCGACAAAAAAAAAAAAAAAAAAAAAAAGCAAAAGGTCAGTGCCCAGGCCCTGAGTTCAACCCCCAGTAATAGTACAGAGAAAGACAGAGAGACAGAGAGAGACAGAGACAGAGACAGAGAGAGAGAGACAGAGAGAGAGAGAGAGAGACAGAGAGAGAGACAGAGAAACAGGAAAAAAGGTTTCCTGGAAAAATTGAGAATCAATATGTTGCTAGTTTTATTTTTCTAGAACAGCACATCCATTATTCCTGTCATTCTGACATTTTAATTATTATTTGCTTTTCACTATTTGACAACACTTTTGTTAAAGAAAGTTGTTACTGAAATTTCAGCATTTCTCCTGGAGTCTGTTATACAGTCACATACTTATCTCCAATTTTGAGAGACAGGAAGATAGTTCCTCTAGTTAGTCCTGAGAATTGTTTTTCTCCAGTATGCTCAATACTTTTTTGACAGATGGATAGCCAAAGAATTTTTTCCCAAAGGCATTCAACCCATTCCATTCAGCTCTTAAATAGCATTTGTAATGACATGTGTTGCAGAGGGTGCTAACTTCTCTATGTTCAATATCCTTGCTGGGGCAGGGGGTGGTTTGAGGGTCTTCTCCAGGTGCAAGCCTTCAGTGGTTCATTATTGACGCTGTTCAGTAAAGTCACCCCTAAGGACTATGTAACTCGCATGCCATACTGAAGATTTTGCAGCAAGAGGAACACACAAAATGTACCCTCAAATAGTGCTTGTCACTTTGTAGTGCTCTGTCACTCAGATCTTACATACATCAGGTGACACTACCCATTGAGTTCCCCATAGGCCACAACACCATTGATAACTTTCTGTTTGCAACTCCAAAGGCTGGCTATCAGCTTCCTTAAGTTCAGGACCACTTTATCTGCAAGACTGTGAGACGTAAGGTCTCCATGAGAAGCTGGGCACAAAAGCCACACCACCGACCACCTGTAATTTTCCCAGCTATAACTCTACTGGCTCTTTCTCAGGGTTGGGAGAGTCACAGGGATCTGTCAGGCTGCATGGGAAATCAGCATATATTTATCAGGTGATCATCTCTTGAGCATGTGGGAAATCTGGGCTACGGATTGTAGCCAAAAAGTGCAGAATGCAGCCAGCTTTTTTATAGTCACACCAATTAGGTTGTGGGCTTCATCTTGTATGGTCCACAGGGCAAACACCGAAAACTGATGGTCTGTGTGTCTAGTTGTCAGGCAATGTGGATGGTCAAGAAGTCTTTAACAGAAAGTAGGAAATGTAGGCAACAATGTAGGAAACCAATGAAAAATTTTCATGTATAGTACTTTGAGATACAAATATTGAGTTACTCTAACATTTAAAATCTCAGAAGAGTGGATTCCAAAAATACCTATGCCCTTTAAATTTTAGGTTGATAGAACCTTGCATGCAATATTTCCCATTTTAGATAAAAAGGATTACAAATGAGATCATTAGTGCACTGGATCTTTATCACTAAAGCTTTGTCAAACAGAGCTTTCATTCTTGCTTGCTTTCTCTCCTCTCCACTGCCCAGCTCACTTAGGTTAGCACAAAAGATGAAAGCAAAATATACTGTGTTTCATGTTCTAAAATTGAAATGTGAGGAGAATAGTTTGGCTTCTTCCCCTCCCCCCATCAAAAGTAGAAAAATTAAATTGAAAAATGTATGACTATTTAAAAAAACAGTTTACATGTAGGCTCTACTCAAAGTCTACAGATGTGATTCTTTTTCCTCTCTTGAAACCTCTCAAAGAATTTGTTTTGATTTTTATGGCTAACTCTATATTTTATCCTCAACCAAATTAAATCTTCGCTAGTTTTGTAGCCAGCTGAAGAGGAATCGATCACTGATTTCTACATGTACATTTAAAGTAGGGCTTCTGATGTCCTTAAGGGATTACATTGCAGGGGCAGCATAGGATAAACAGAAGTGAATCAAGGGTATTGATATCAGCAATGGCTTACAGCCAAGCCACACTGCTCCTGAATGGATACATACTCAATGTTAAATCAGAACAAGAGATTGTTCATTTGTTTGTGGGTTTTGCTGAGATGATAGGAGCTTAGACAGAGATTTCAATATGCTCCCAAACTTCCACTGGGGGGAAAAAACTGATAGGGATGGATGTGATAGTGCACACTTGTAATTTCAGAACTTGGGAGGCTGAGGCAGTTGGATCTTTAAACAGGCCAGCCTAAGCTATATAGTGAGAGCTTGTCAAACAAACAAACAAACAAACAAACATATACAAAACAAGAAACTCATCCTGGTGCCAGTGGCTCATGCCTGTAATCCTAGCTCCTCAGGAGGCTGAGATCTGAGGATGGTGGTTCAAAGCCAGCCTGGGCAGGAAAGTCCATGAAACTCTTATCTCTAATAAACCACCAGAAAACCAGAAGTGGCTCTGTGGCTCAAGTGGTACAGTGCTAGCCTTGAGCTTAAGAGCTGAGGGACAGTGCCCAGGCCCAGACTTCAAGCCCCATGACCCACAAAAAAACAAAAAACAAAACCCCTGAAACTCAAGACCATCTTCCCAAAAGTTCAATGTTGAAATGCTTCCAGGAAGGTCTGAAGCTGGCATTCTCTACAAGGATGTAATCCCAAAATGGTTTCTATTAATTGGCAGGTCTCAACAAACAGGTACTATAATAACTAGAGATTGCTTAGCTTACTAAATGCCCAAGTTAGCTTATACACCATTTGTCTAGAAAGCAGAAGAACTAGACCCCAGATTTTCCAATGAGTTGTGAAGTTCAAGCAGTGTGGTTCAGAACCCAGAGCAGCCAGAGCAGTGAGATGAAATTCAGGAACAGACCTGTAGAGATGGCTGGTAGACTGCACTTGCCTTCGAACTTCCTACACTGTCAGTGGCAGAAAAGTGCTCTTTCAAAGACGTCCTTCCCAACTTCCATTGTAGAGAAGGTGGCAGTGAATGGGCTTTCTGGGAAAGTTTTTCAGAAGGGCTTGATTTTCAATATAAGTTTCCCCTACTGCTATCTTCCTGCCCAGAACTCCAACATAATGGCTAGGGTTGTAGCAGATATCTTAGAGCTTTGAAGTTCAGACCAAGACATGGTTGAAGACCTCAGCTCCTGACTCCTCCAGCCATTAAACCAGCAGTAGCAAACATCTTTGTGCATTTCTGTTACATGAGGAAGAATAAACCCTTCCCTGGTTAGGCAACTTGCATTTTGAAAGATGGCCACTAGAAAAGGGTAATGCACACACACACACATACACACACACACACACACACACACACACACACACACACACACACGAGCAAACTTAAATCTAAACCAGATTAAAGTCACTACATGCATAAAAGTACAATCCTGTTTATAGCCAAGTGCAAAAATATGCCTCAGAGATGCTGAACTTCTCCTCTATCTATATCTGGAGGCAGATGGAGGCTTTTGGTAAGCATCTGAAGGAAGACAGCTAGCCAGATTTACCAAATTAACTGTGATGCTGGCAAGAGGGGCAGGCTGTTCACCAGGCCTCAGTTAGACACCTTTCAATGGATAGCAAGCCTCCTCTCTATGGCTTCTTGCCACAGACAGGAGTAGGCTGCATGGTCTCCAAATGTCCTCTCCCAGGTGCTGGATTCCTGAGAGCGTCTTATATAACAGGGACTTCAGATCCAATTTCCAAGAAAAAGATGACAGTACCATGTAGACACCAACTCAAAACACACAGAATTCTGAGCCATCAATGGTTCCCTTGACTCCTTTCCCTTTTTCCTGACCCCATTCCTCTTCTTTCTGCCATACACGCACACCCTCCTTCTTGTATATACCTATGAGTTTGGAATTTAAAGCTAATGGTGAGCCAGTCATGGTAGTGCTTACCGGTAATCCCAGCACTCAGTAGGCTGACACAGTCCTCTGTCTGCCTTAGCTGGCTACCGGGATGACTAGATGAGCCAATGTATTGGATATGCACAGATCAACACACTGATGAATAAAGGTTATGAATGACATTTCCACTAGTTGAGCATCACTGACCAGGCATCATTCTACAAACCAGGACAAGGCTTTGTACTCAAAGGATTGCAACTGCCCCAGCATGCAGAGATGGTCTCTGAGAAGCAACAGCCACAGATTTCAATTGGGCAGGCTGGTGGCAAAGCCAAGCTGAAGACGTCCATGTTCCTCTGGGGAGGGGAACCAGATGTATACCTGTCTTTCTGGTCTTACAACCTACGTGCAGCTTTAAGGTTTTGTTGTGAATAGTGCTGTAAGGAACATGCTGTAGAAGTGTCTCTGCTGTACCCTGACTGAACAGCCCAAGGAAATGGAATTGAAGCCTATTAAAAGTTCCTGGCATGCAATTGGAACAACATATTTTTGGTGGTGTATAAGTCTAGTGTTTTCTTTTTATTATCTGTACTTTCACTTCCTGGTCAGAAAAATTAAATTTTATTTCTTCCCTTTTTGGAAATACTAGGACTTGAACCTGAGGCCTCATGTCTGCTAGGGTGTTGTTCTGTCACTTGGGCCACACCCCTTATTTTATTATTTCATATTTATGAGTGGGTAGGTCACAAAAAGATTCTTTTCCTACTATATAGAGAAAAAAACATGTATACAATTTACTACTTTCATTAAAGCATTTGTTACTGCATACTAATCATACACGTGAATGTGATATTTCCATACACACACAGGCCTACTGTGCCTTAGGAAGGCTCTGCGTTAAGAGAGATACAACTGGAAACATCGCCTCAGGATCACAGAGAACAGAAGAGAGGCCCTCAGTGGCTTCTTAGCACAACCCAAGTGCCAGCTGTTTTAGTTACAGAGAGAGACTTTGAATTTGTTTGCAGAGAAACTTTCCAAAAAGTCAAGTCAATAGGTAGTCCTAAGAATGTCTTTTATTTGGTGTTTTCCTTGCCCTGATGTTATTTTCCTCCTTTCTTAGGCTCTCTTCTCCATTCTACATCCCTGCCTTTAGTTCTAGACTCTCCTCATCCTCCTAGTAATGCTCTTTCATGTTCCAGTCTTTGCAATTGTGCTCCATTCTGCATGGCATTGAGCTACCACATGTCTGAAATTGGCAGCTGAAAAGAGGGCAGGCTGGTTGCTGGAAAGGCAACCTGGTGGAAGATGATAGATGTACAAGGTCAGCCCCTCCTCATGCCACAAAGGTAGAATGTCAGGGTGTGCAGCAGCACAAATATCCCAAATATGCTGCAATTACTCAGAGAATCCAGAGGGAAGAGAAAATGGAAACTTGGCAGGCACAGGAGCTTGGCTGGGCGCTGTCCTTCCTGGTCCTGGCAGAAATCCTTACCCTCTGTTGCAGTCGGACACACTGCTCTTTCCTGGGCTGTTTAGATCCTATAGCTACCAGGAGAAATGCCAGGGTTTTGCAGAGCCTAGGAAACAAGTCTAATCCATCCAGGAACCGACAGGCTCATAGAACAGGTCAGAGTCAGCCAAGAAGGATTCCTGTGCACAATAAGCAAGTATAATTCTTATCATCCAGGATACAAGGGCTCAAGTGGTAGAGTGCTTGCCTAGCAAGTACAAAGTCTGAGTTCAAACTACAGTACAAAAACAAAACACCACCACCACCACCACCACCAAAAAACAGACCTTGTTTAAAGAGACAACATCATCTACTTCCCTTAACAAGATTAGGGAAGATAAGAAACCCTGGAAAGGACTGGGAAGTTGGCTCAGTGGCAGAGCGCTTGCCTTGCATGCCTAAGGCCCTGGGTTCGATTCCTCAGCACCACATACGCAAAAAGAAAAAAGCCGGAAGTGGTGCTGTGGCTCAAGTGGTAGAGCGCTAGCTTTGAGCTGAAGAGCTGAGGGACAGTGCTCAGGCCCAGAGTTCAGGCCCCACGACGGGATCAAAAAAAAAAAAAAAAAAAAGAAACCCTGGAAAATCACAAGAGAAGAGAGAGGAATGAGAGGTAGAAAAGAGCAAGAGAGTGAAAAGCAACAAGAGAGATAGAAACACAGAACATGAATGTGGAGTAAAGAATGTGTTACCCACAAATATAGTAGGAAAGAGGCAAGGTCATGGGGTGACCTTCATATTGTTTAGTAAATACAGATGAAAGTGCCCTGTGAAATGAACAAGCCATCAAGATAGAATGGTTTTGCCTGCAAGGGCTGTGTGTACAGCCTGCTGAAGCTCTGCCTTATCTCCCGGGTCACTCCCCCACCCAGTTCACCAAGTAGCTCAAGCCCCTTATCTCATTTCCAGCTTTTACCACGGTTTGCCATCACAGTTTGAGAGTGGTAGATCTAACTGGTCTTTGGGTTTTCATTTCTGTAGGAGGCTCCTTGGTCATAAAAGATTCATCCATAGGTAGGATTTTTCTCCTGATAATCTTTCTTATGTCAATTTAATTTTCAAGCTCAACTCTAGGATGAAGTCTTAGCTCCACCTGCCAAGAAGAGTTGTTTAGCATTCCAGGAAATACCGTCATCATCAGGTACTTTTTGGTCTCGTCTGTAGTTTTGCTTATCATGGAAAGGGAAAGAGTTCTCCAGTACAGAGGGAGAGACATTTTGAAACAGCATGGCTTTAGGGGTTCTGAAGTTTTGTTTCATTGGGATTTCAATACAGAATTTCAATGCTGGCCAGGGACTAAATAAGGACAATCTCAATGGGCCATGCTGGACTCCTGGCCCTTGCATGCTCTAGCAATCATTGACTCAAAGCATTCTTGCCATAAAACTATTCTGCATTTTCACAATTAAAAAAAAATTATTCTGCCTCTTGCTTTTTGAAGTTTGTTTTTGGCACATACAATTATCTAATTATGCTCCTTTATCATGTTCAGAGCCCAATTCACATGTGTTTTAGAGATAACTGTAGTTGCCTAAGTGTATAAACTTGCATAAACTTGAGTTCTAAAGCATAAAGTAGAAATCCCAAGGCACCAATTTTGCTTTCTAACTTTTTGGATTTACCTCAACCTTACTATAAAAAAAGAAACACACAATTAAAACTCACCTTTGTTATCACTCTACTCCCCCAACAAACCACAAGCTAATAGTATGAACTATCTAAGGAGAAGGTAACTCTCTTCACTGTTCCTGACCACACACTCTCGGTGGCCATGGCCATGACTGACACTAGAATGGGGTTATAGAACAGGATCCTATAAAGAGAAGCCTCATGATGAATACTTAAGAATTGCAGTGATTGATGTGATTGATGACTGGTGACCCTTACTCTTCTGATGCCAGCTCCACAGGACTGCAAAAGAGGCCCTGGTTTTGAGAAGGGCCTCTAATGAAGAGTTTCACATTGTTTTTAATTCCTTGGCCTGCTCCTCAGAAGCCAAATTAGTAGAGGCTCCCAAAGGTGGGATTCATTTGATACACTGATTGACAGAAATAGGATCCAAACAGATTGTCACATTTGGATCTAGTAAGAGGAAATTCAACAGAGACAAATGCAAAGACTAACAACGCTTCAACCCAAAAAATTAACAGCTCTCATACCAGATGGGTGAGTGTTGTCGAATGGGAGCATTTGTAGAGGGTGGTTCAGTATCTGGGCTGACTGTGCATTTGGCATGAGTGCCCATTTGTTTGGTGTAAGATTGCCAAAGAATGGAATGAAAGGAAGAAAGGGAGGAAGGAAGGAAGGAAGGAAGGAAGGAAGGAAGGAAGGAAGGAAAAGAAAAAAGAAAGGAAGGAAGGAGAGAGAGAAGGGAGGAAGGCAGGCAGGCAGGCAGGCAGGAAGGAAGGAAGGAAGGAAGGAAGGAAGGAAGGAAGGAAGGAAGGAGTAAACCAAAACTAGTATGTCAGGAGACGCATAAAGCTTCAGGCCAGAAGCTAAAGCAAAAGCTTTCCATCAGCCTAGATCTGGGGACTAGAGAAGGGCCTAGCATGCCTCTACTCTGCTCTGACCTGAGCAGACCCCAAGGAATGTGTTCATGTCTTAGTTCAACTGTCCCCTCAGCCAGTAACTGATGGAAGTCAAGATTCATGGGGAGAAGCTGGAGGGAAACAGGAAGGTTAGGGGTTAGGAGGTGAACAACTGGGCTCCAACAATTAAACAAATGGCTGGGCCCATCTCCAGAGATTCTCATTCAGCTGATCTGGGTGGTCCTAGGATCTGCCTTTCTAACAAGTTCCCAAGTGACACTGCTGCAACTGACCCAGCAATGAGGTTTTGAGAACCACTGCTCTAAGTAACAGGATTCAAGTTTATTTCTTTGCTTTTTTATTTGATACTCTATATTCCCAAGATTTTACTAAGGTGTTGGCCTGTTTCCCAGTAAGTCTAAATTAGGGGAAATTTATTGGCTTTAAAGCCTCATATATTTCTATGTCCAATTCTAAAATTTCATAATGGTTAGCAGAAATTCCACCTTCATTTTCTGACCCTTAGCATTTCAGCTTCATAAGCAGACTTCTGTTTCTGCTTCTGCTACATTTTTCTAGCATTATATATAATATGACTTCCCTCTGGCCTTCTATTTTTCCTTTGTTTTTTTCTACAATGTTCAAGATACTAAGATCTGACCTGCTTTTACCAAATACCTGACTCCTCCATCTTCTAAAAGAGGAAATTGTGGGTCCATACCTTTATCCCAAAGCCCAGATTGAGCCCACCATTCCCAAGGGCCTATTAGAACGGAGACAGCTGCATTCAATTCTCCTATACTTCCAAACCTAGTAGGAAAATTACCAGCATATGGAAATACATATCAAATGACATGCAAAACAATGCAAATTAATACCAAACACACAACTCTAAATTACTTGGGTAAAGTCTGAAAGCCCCATCACTGATGTTATCTGCTTTGCTCCACCACACTCAGGAAATAGTGACTGGATCTTGTATTACAATCAGTCTCATGCTTCACAACACATTGGCACTTGTTGACATACTAAGCAGAAGATTGCAAAAGGGATCCTAGTCTTAACTTGCTACTAGTCTCACAATGCTCTAGGCCTCAGATTCTTCTGAAAATGATGATGTCATGTAAATGACATCATCAAAACAAAGCCAGCAGCACCGAGGCTTAGTGCCATTTGCTGTATACCACATATTGTGTGTGAAGATGTACACATACAACACTTACAACATCCTGAGAGAAGGTATACACAGCCTGTACCTCTTTACATGTAGTGCCATATCAGAGACCTGGAAACAGAAAGGCCAGCATGTGAGGTAAGGTGGGATAAGAGTCAAGGACCAGGACATCCCAGTCTCACCCAACCTTGCCCCTGCACATGCTGCAGTTCTTGCATATAACTTTTTGTTGTTGTTGTTGGTCATGGGGCTTGAACTCTGGGCCTGGGCGCTGTCCCTCAGCTCTTCAGCTCAAGGCGAGCACTCTACCGCTTGAGTCACAGTGCCACTTCCCACATGCTGCAGTTCTCTTGGTGATGGTGATCACTGGGTCACCATCTCTTGTTTCCCCTAAGCATTAAATTTGTATGATCTTGAGAAGAAAATTTCCAGTTGTACCATCAAACATGCTTCAAGATATTGTTTCTCTTAAGACGTTGACAGTTTGTAGTATATGAAATTTGATATCAAAACGTCATCACAAATTGTTTTTTTTAATCTGATATCCAACAGGAAGAGGTGTTTCAAGCTATCCTGTAGTTCAACTTCTTCCAACTTGCTCCATCCTTTTCCCATTTAAGCATCTTGTATCTGGCTGTGCACTCTGGAGCGATTCTGGGACCTTTGCTACCACGGCTCTTAGATCTACCCCTGGGTGATGGAAGAGGGCTTCTCTCAGCTTTCATTTCCATGCACAAGCACAGGTTCTTGAGATGCACTCATTAAAAGCATTTCAAGAGATCTCATAATAAGGCAAGTGTCACAAAGGGAGAGTTTTAGCAAGAATTTATTTTAGTATAATAGGATAAAGTAGGGAGAGATGAAAAAAAGAAGCATTTCACCATATGGGAAAGAGTAGCAGGCTACCAGATTTGTGGTCTTTAGACTTCCTGAGCTGGGAGAATATCCAAGGTGAGGTTGTCTAGCAACACCTAATCCTTAGACAAAGGTTATAGGTGTCTAAAATGGGTGAGGCCCACGCAGAACTCAGAAATCTTCAGGACTTCCTTTTGCCAGATGAGACTTTTATTCTGTTCTTTTTATTCCTTAAGGAGCTTTGCAGCTTTTCACTATTCCAAGGAAGAAGGCAGGGACAGACAGCCCTTTCAAATCCCCATCTTCTAGTAATTTGACAAATAAAAGGAGGTGGTTAGAAGGAGCTAACTGCTTTAAAAAAATTACATTTGAGGAGGTGCCATTTAACAAAGCAGTTTATAAATACAAATACAGGTCAGCCCTTTTGCTTTGTGTGTGTGTGTGTGTGTGTGTGTGTGTGTGTGTGTGTGTGTGTGTGTGTGTGTGTGTGTGTGTGTGTGTGTGTGTGTGTGTGTGTGTGTGTGTGTGTGTGTGTGTGTGTCCTGGAGCTTGAACAGGGCATGGGTGCTATCCCTGAACTTTTGTGCTCTGGGCTAGCAATCTACCACTTGATCCACAGCTCCACTTCTGGCTTCTTTTGGTGGTTAACTGGAAATAAGAGTCTCATGGGGGTGGGGGGTGGGGTGGAGAGGGGAAGGCATGGTAAGGGGAAACAAAGGAGGAGGCAACAATGCTTGATAAGAAATGTACTCACTATCTTGCCCATGTAATTGTAACCCCTCTGTATGGTATTTTCACAATTAAAAAAAAAAAAAAGAGTCTCATGGATCGACTTTGCTGCCTGGGCTGGCTTTGAATTGAGATCTTCAGCTCAGCCTCCTGAGTAGCTAAGATTACCAGCATGAGCCACAGGCACCTGGCTTAATCTGGTACTTTTAATACTTGTCTAATATAATATATAATGTCCCCGTCTCCTCGTCTATCTAGCCTGTCCCATATCACTTGTCCACACCAGGCTTCAAACACCACCTCTGATATATAGATGGTGGCAAGCTTTGGAGAGTCAGCCATGGCCTGCCCCATCTGGCTACTGGGATGAAGAATCACCTGAACTTTTCACACTAATTCCAAGTCATTACTGTTACCAGCTGTCTCTCCGCCCTTAAGACTCCACCTTACCTACTGTAGCAGCTCCTCAAATCCATTCCCATGTAGCAGCTTATGTTTCTGCTTGTTCATTTGAGATGGGTTCTCAGTATGTTGCCCAGGCTGATCTTGAATTATTGGGCACAAAAGACACATGCCTCAAGAACATATCACTGCACCTGACTGGTCATCTGGTTCTAGGCCCCACTGGCTTTAGTCTGGTATTCTTCTTCTCTGTCCTCTTAGACTATCCTGGATATTTCCATTCAATGCTCTCTGCTCTGGTCTGAGGAGACAGTCTTCCTTGTGTTTGGAATACTCCCCTACTTCCCCAATCTTACTCATCTTTTCATCTCCCCTACAAGGCCCTACTTTCAACCCACAAAGATAAGCTACAGCCTGGTTTACAGTAAGGGAGAATTAACTCTTCCACCTTGTGTTTGTCAATTGCATTATCTTAGTGTGTCTTCCTGCCTAAGGCGGGAAAATCCATTCCAGATGATTCAGTTTCTATTGCAGTATGTGGTGCCAGAAAAAGCCCAGGTCACTGGTCATTCTCCCAACACTAAAGGCTCCTTACAGAAAAGGTACTACAACACTGTCTTATACAGCCTCTACCTGTAGTCCCCACCTACCCCACCCCCCAATGACTAATGGTCTTTCCAAATCTGTTTGGAGAGTATTGAAGTTAATTCATGTGGTGCCAACTCTTGATTATTGCCTAGTTATGTCTTCTCTGCCTACCTTTGTGCAGGTGTGTTATTTAGCAAATGATTATAAATATCGTCCTCCTCCAAAGAGCACAAACCTTCCCTCTCTTCCCTGTTCTCCATAACTCCCAAAGAAAGTCTCCTTGTAGTCTCCTTCCTGGGAAAAATTGGGTGCCATGCAGCTCTGTTCTTTGGCTACAATTTCTCTCCTAACACTTGTAAAAGAGAATTCAACATCTTAATTGACATCTTAATTCTCTCGCAGAATTGGCTCCTGACAGTGCGGCGTAGGAACAGCTCCCTGCAATAATTCACTTATGAAGACTTCACTTCCTCAAGACACGATTAGCCAAAGCCGCCAAAACCCACTGTTAGTCCCTAGGTGTTATAGGTTGACAGATGGCTTAATAATAAGGGCATGTTTTATGTATGTAAGATCAAAAAGAGTGATCTGTATGTCTAACAAACCAGATGAGAGACTTAAAGGAACGAACCTTACCCCCATCTCCTTCAATCATCTAGTTTATTGCTCTTCATTTGCAAAGATAAGATAGGTGGAGTTGGGGGTGGGTGTATGCGCCTAAGGACGGCTGGCCCCTCTTCACCTACCCAGCAAAGGACTCTTGTCGACCTTTATAAACAGCACCCACCCACTCGCACCTTTGCCCAGGTAAAGACCTTAATGGGACTCAGGAGTCCAGATGGTTCTGTGACTCAGGTCCCCGGGGCCTCCCGGGTCCGCGCCGCCACTTCGCAGGGGACGGTTCCGGCCGGCTCTGCCGCAGCGACGCCTGACCTTAAAAAGCGCAAAGCTCGTCCCTGCAGAGGTGCGGCCTGGGACACGTGGCCCGCAGCTTGATCCCCAAAGAACTACGGGAGTATGCTCCCCCGCCCCCCACGGCTCGAGCGAAGCTTCCCGGGGAGCTCCCTGCACCCCTGCCCCGCGCTCGCCCCGCGTCCCTCTCCCGAAGCCCAGTGGTCCCATGTGTGTGGCCCACGGCGGCGAAGGGCCGAAACCGGGGGACGCCAGCTTCCCGCAAAGCGCGCGTGCAGGAGCACAGCGCGTACCCACCCACCCGGGAAGCGGGGGTCACCCGCGCCCGCGGCCCCGCTCCGCCCCGCGTCTCCCGGGACGCGCCGGGTGCCCTGGGGCGCCCGCCCGCCCTTTCCAGCGCCGGCCGGGAACTTTGCAGCGTCTCGCCCGCGCCGGTGGCTGCCGCGCCGGCCTCAAAGTTGCAGCTTCTGCGGGGCGCACGCCAGGGCTGCCTCCCCCCCGCCCCGTCCCTCGACTGCCGACCTTACCCCCCCCCTCCGTCCCCTCCCCCGTGCCCTGACCGCCTCCGTGGGACTCGCTGGCTCCGGACGCCGAGCCAAGACGGGGCTCCGTCCAGACTTAACGCCCCGCGGTGCCCTGGGGTCCCCACGCCTACCGCCCGGGGACTTGGTGCCCGAGTTTTCCCCGGGGAAAGTGAAAGTCGCGAGGAGGACGGGGTCGGGTCGGGGTGGCGGGGACACGCCGGCGTTCCCTGATGGCCAAGTGGACTTACGAAAGGGAGCGGGAAAGCCCCAAGCGCGGGATCCCCGCGTCTGCGGAGGCCACCCGGGGGGGGGCGCGGGCTGCGCTCCGGGTTCCCGGCCCCTGGGCGATGACCCACTCGCGTCTGCGTCTTCCTCCGTCGCCGCCTCGGCTAATGCGCCCTGCCTGGGAGTCGCTGTCCTTCGGCCCCGGGGTGGGGAGCGCCGAGGGCCCCCGTGACGTGCGGGGGGAAAGGAGGGGCGCCGCCGCGCTCCCGCCGAGGGCGCTGCCGGCCCTGCGCTCCGGGGTCCCTGCGCCGCGCCGAGCTGGAGACCCGAGTCCCGCGGCTCGCTCCAGCGGGCGATCGCCGGGTCCGGCGCTCGGCTCGTTGCCCCTGTCCGAGCCACAGCCAAGTTCGGTTCCCACCCGCAGCACACACTGACCACAATCCGAGGTGGGGACAGCTAAGAGACTTGTCCTAAGTCGCCCCCGAGCGCGGTGACCAGGCCGACTCACATCCGCGACTTTGGGCTGTCCCGCAGCGCCCGGCTCCGCGAGGCTCGGCCCGGCTGCAATCGCCAGCCGCGTCGCGTCGGTAGGCGCGCGGCTCTCCTGGGGAAGACCCGGGGTGTCCTACGCAGCCCGGCCGAGTACTAGCAGCGGCGTGGAAAGGTGGAGCCTTTGCCCAGTAAATAGGACACCCAGTTGCCTTCCCATCAGTGCCTGGATGCCAGGGATAGGCTTCCTCTTCACCCCCCAGAGGGTGGCGGGCCTGTGGGTGCGGTCTCTGGCCCCACTCAGGTCGGCCGAATAATCCCAGCAAAGAAGGTCCAACCCACTTACTCAACTGAGCAGTATCTGATCAGAGCGGGGAGGGGGATGGCCTTCCCAGCCCACGTGCCCACGTGGATGTAGCAACTTTGAAAAGCACAAGAGCTACGGAGTCTCCTGCGGCCTCTCAAGGCCTGTCCCACAGGCCAGGAGTGGCACCCGGCCAGACTAACCCAATTCGCTTTCCCCTCACTCCTTCCATCCTTTGATATTGACCAGGTGCCTGCGGTATGTCTGGGTTGGCGGGGAGCAGGGTAGGGCCTAGAACTCAGAACCTAATGATTTTCAAAGAGGAAGCCTAGCATGGGACCCCTATCCTTTACTCTCAGTAACTCCTGTGATCAGAATCTATTTTCAGGTCCATATTACTTACTCAGAAACAAATGGCCAGCTTTTGTTCTTTCCCTCCCTTCTGTCCATTAGTTGCCTTCAATTACTCCCTCCCTCCTCCCTCCCTCCCTTCCTTTACTTTCACTGGGCATGGGTGCTGTCCCTGAGGGTTTTTTTGCTCAGGGTTAGTATTCTACTGCTTGATTCAGTTTCACTTCTGGCTTCTTTGGTGATTAATTGGAGATAAGAGTCTCAGAGTTTCCTACCAGGGCTGGTTTTGAGCTAGTCCTCAGATCTCAGCCTCCTGGGGCCTGCTTCTCTTGTTCTCCTCTCCTCTCCTCCCCCCTCCCCTCTCCTCTTCCCTCCTCTCCTTTTGTTCTCCTCTCTCCTCCCCTTTTTCCTCTCCCCTTCCCTCTTTTTTTCCTCTCCTGTCCTCTCCCATCCTCTCCCCTCCCATCTCCTCTCATTTCCTCTCCTGCCCTCTCACTTCCTCACCCCCTCTTTCTCATTCAAGGGGCTTGAATTCAGGGCCTGGTGCTGTTCCTGAGAATTTTTTTGCTCAAGGCTAGCACTCTACCACTTGAGCCACAGCTTTACTTTTTCCTTCCAGGACTGGCCACAATCCTCAGATCTCAGGCTCCTGAGTAGCTAGGATTACAGGTTTGAGCCAAGGGTACCTGGTGCCCCCTCCTCCTGCCTTTTTAGGATCTTGTTCCAAACAACTCACCCCAGTGGGTTGTCTCCTTCCCAGTGGAGCCTCTGCTTTCGGGAGGAGTCAACACAGTACATATTTTACACTTCCAGTTCTCCCTCATCTGCACCAGATGACAAAAAGGAAGGAAAGGAAGAGAGGGGAGAGTGGAAGTAATGGGGGAGAAATAAAGGAAGGAAGAGTTGGGGGAGAAGAAAAAGAAGACTTCTATTATCCATCCAGTGTGCTGTTTCTAAACCATTAAATGATCATCTATATTTATTCTTATTTTACAAATGAAGTGGGGGGGAAGTAAGTTGGGATAAATAACTTGTCTGCAAGTGGCAGCCAGAACTGGACAGGGTAGGTCTGCTGGGTATGCATGCTGTTAGACACAGAGGAAACCCAGACCTTTAGGATACAAATTCAAAAGGACATCAGCCATCATCAGTCTCAGCCTGTATTTTAGGAAATGCATACACATACCCTGTCTGTCTCTGTCTTTCTGTCTCTCTCTCAGGTCAGTTACTATTTTCAGTATTTCATACCATAAAGTGAATACCCATTGACTCACTTGTTCTCCTGTCTCCAACACTCACATCACCCATTTTGTCCTAAAGCAAAGCACTGCCATGTTAGGACCTTAGAAACACCTTCAACCTAATACACTTAGTTTGGGAATGTTTGATATTCAGGTCAGACCCAGCCCCTTTTCCTTTCTTCGTCATTTGTTGCTTTCAAATACTCCCCTCACCCTCTCAAATCATTGTTGCAACCAGCTCCTCAGGTCTTCTGAAAGCGGATTGCCCAAGATCGGATGGTGGGGGATGATGCCACCCAGAAGGGCCTCTGCACACTAAGCATGCAGTACCCACTGCAGTCTGAATTTCTGTTTTAGTCTTCTACTACTGTCATAGCATATTACCACACACTGGGTGACTTACCATGATGGAAATGTACTTATTGGCAGGCCTGTGACTGCTCTGAAGGCTCTAGGGAAGAATCCTCAGCTTCTTCCTTAGGGCTCCTTTTCAGCAACAACACTCTAATTCAGCTTTTACTGTCACACAGTATTCTTTCCTTTCTTCCTATTTCTGAATTTCTCTTTGTTAAGGACAGATACCAGCCTTTGGATTCTGGGCCCTCTCTAATCCAGTGTGATCTCATCTTAACTATATTTGCAAAGATTCATTTTCCAACTAAGATCACATCTACAGGTTCCAAGTGCACATATATTTTTTTTTTGGGGGGGGTTTCTAACCTAAAGTACCATTCCCCAAAATCAGAAAATATATTGCTTGAGATGAGGATGCAAAGAGGTGTAAATTATAGCTCCTTCCCTCAAAGAAATTCTTAGCTCCAGGAGTAGGTTTTTTTTTTTTTTGGTTGGTCGTGGGGCTTGAACTCTGGGCTTGGGCGCTGTCCCTGTGCTCTTCAGCTCAAGGCAAGTGCTCTACCGCTTGAGCCACAGCACCACTTCTGATTTTCTAGAGGTTTATTGGAGATAAGAGTCTCACAGACTTTCCTGCCAGGGCTGGCTTTGAACTGCAATACTCAGATCTCAGCCTCCTGAGTAGCTAGGATTACAGGTGTGAGCCACCAGCTCCCGGCTCAGTAGTAGGTTTTGCACTTAGAACACAGACAGTAAAAGCCAATAGACAAGGGACCAAATAATAATCCATAGATCAAAACTAAACTGTGCTCAAGGAATTTAGTCCATGGGACAATCACTAGGAATAGTACCAGAGGACTTCACTTTAAGGTGAAGGTGTTCCAAACATATCTTTGAAGAAAATGTTAGGAAAAGCAAATAGCAGGCCAGGTGCCAGTGTATCAGGACTATATAATCCTAGCTATTCAGGAGGTCTGAGATCCCAAAGATCATGGTTCAAAGCCAGCCTGAGCCAAAAAGTCCATGAGACTCCATCTAAAATAACCTGCAAAAAGCAGTGCTGCCAGGCGCTGGTGGCTCATGCCTGTAATCCTAGCTACTCAGGAGGCTGAGATCTGAGGATCATGGTTCAAAGTCAGCTCCGGGCAGGAAAGTCCATGAGGCTCTTATCTCCAATAACCCACTAGAAAACTGGAAGTGGAGCTGTGTCCAATAAACCACTAGAAAACTGGAAGTGGAGCTGTGGCTCAAGCCGTAGAGGGCTCGCCTTGAGCTGAAGAGCTGAGGGACAGCGCCCAGGCCCAGAGTTCAAGCCCCACGACTGAAAAAAACAACAGTGCTGAAGGCATGACTTAGGTGCTAGAACACCAGCTGAGCAAGTAAGCTGAGCAAGTTTGAGGTCCTGAGTTTAAGCCACAGTAGTGCCAAGAAAGTATATGTGTGTACACACATACACATATATACACACACAAATAAGGAATATATATAAACATATACAAGGGATGTATATATAAGATACACACAAGATATATATAATTTCACTATATATGTATACATATGTGTGTGTATATATATATACATACATATACATACATATATATATATATATATATATATATCACAAGATGGCCAATTTTTTTGGGGGGGGGTCCAGTTGTGGGTCCTGAACTCTGGGCCTGGGCGCTGTCCCTCAGCTTTTCAGCTTAAGGCTAGCACTCTACCACCTGAGCCACAGCGCCACTTCTGGCTTTTTTCTTTTTCCTTATGTGGTGCTGAGGAATCGAACCCAGGGCCTCAGGCATGCAAGGCAAGCGCTATACCACTGAGCCACCTTCCCAGCCCCACAAGATGGCCTATTAAAAGCACAGCTCCTCCAGGAATATGGTGGAGGGGTGAATTTGGTTAAAGTACACTGTGTGCATATATGGAAATACCACAGTGAAACTCCCTCATATTATAAATGTATCTTAACTAAACAAAAAATAGCATAGCTCCAAATGGGAGGATGTGCCTGGTAGTCTTATGTCTGAAATTTCCTGTAGACATAAGAAGTTGAGGGAATGCCAATGTCTACCATACCATGTACATAAACATGATTAATTTCTTTTACTGTAATAACAGTCTGCTATAATACCATAGTAATTAACATTCTTTAAAGTACTCTTCAGTGTAGCTTGGTGGATTCCCCAGCACTAAAACACATATATTTTTAAAAAGTACTCTCTCAGTAATTTCATTAGATATTTATGATATTTCTAAGCAATGTCAGAAAAAGTAATATATCTTATAGTAAGTTTCCTAAGGCTCAAAGAGGTCACATGACTTTCCTAGATTAAATAGCAGTTGTAGAGTTGGTAAGAAATCATTAGTCTGGCTATTCAGGAATTTCTTCACCCAATGATGTTGCCTCCTGGATCAACTTTCCAACACTGATTGTGTTACTCTTTCCTGTATGATCCAAGAAAAACATCTGGAGAAAAGAGCAATACTCCAAGAAGTAAAAAGCCTTCTGAAAAGTGATGAGTCCCAAATCGAACCAGGATAAACCCAAATGTCCTAAGTGGTTTCTCTTGAAGAAATCTCCTGAAGATTTTCAATGTTTCTCTTTGGCCTTCAGACTTAATAGGATCCAGTGTCCTTCTGCGGTACTCAGATAAAAACCCAGAGAAATTAGGGGCTGATATTGGTTAGAAGTTAAAGGGAAATTGAGTACAAAAGACAAGACATTGTGTCAGGATGGTATACCAGTAGAAACTGGTACTCAGAGCTCAGTGGCTAATCTCACCAAGGCCCATGACTAATCTTTGCATATTTTCAAGACTTTCTGATTAGAACCTGTAACTAAGTATGACTAGCAGGAAAGGAGAAAGGTTAGACTTGGGGTGAGTACAAAGTTATTGCATGTATTTCCCTGGATTTTCCTTTACTTAACAAGCAGGCAACTTCCTGGGTCCTCTGCTGGCAGGATCTTTAAGATTTTATATCTAAGATTAAAATGTTTTTATTCTAGTGTGAGTCACTGAGCTCTTGCTTGTGCAAAGTGCTACACTGGTTGCTATGGGAGAATACAAAAATATACAAGACAGCCCCTGACCTTAAGAAAATCCCATCTAATTTAGAAGTTATGAGACATATAAAATAAGACTTACATGCTGCAACAAAATTCAGAAGCAGTTTATTATCACTGTTTTCTGTTCAGATGCAACTTCTCAAAATCAAGGGCTCTCCCTGGCCACCCTTATTTAACATCTTCTGTTTGTTTTTATTATATTATTATTATTATTAGTGTGTGTGTGCCAGAACTAGGGCTTGAATTTCAAGAGCCTCATGCTCTTGCTTAGCTCTTTTGCTCAAAGCTGGCACTCTACCATTTGAGACACAGCTCTACTTCTGGCCTTTTGGTGGTTAGAGAATCCACAAGCTTTTCTGCCTGGACTGGCTTTAAACCATGATCCTCAGATCTTAATCTCCTGAGTAGGTAGGATGATAGGTATGAGCACCTGCCCATTTACTCCTTTTAAAACAATGGCCTCTCCCACACCCTTTGTCCTTTATCACGATGGACACATTAGGTCATTTGGCTTGAGTATGCCTCTGTGAACTGAGTCTTAATGTAATGAACTATGTCTTTAAGTGTATAATTTACCATGGTAACAAACAGCTGAGTCTCAGCCAATTGTATCGTATGAATTTCAGTCCATCACAGGTAACCATTTTGCTTCAACCTTGCTCAAACAGTGTCAATCTGTGATCAATCCAGTTGTATGTACATCACTTTTCTGCATCATTCCTTTCCTTTGTCTGTAACTTGCACATATGGTAGGTGGCAGCATACTGAACCATTTTTGACCTACACTGTTACGTGGTTCTAGAATATCAAGTAAAAGGTAATTGAGATCTTCAAAACTAGGTTGGAATAATGGTGAGCATTTGTTATTGCAACACTTGGGAGTCAAACGCAAAAAGATACTGAATTTGAGGCCAGTATGGGTTATGCAATAAGACCCCCATCTCAAAAAAACCTGCAAAACTATTTTTTTTTTTTGTAATTTTGTCTTTTCAGACACTTTTCTCTATCTGAAATTAAAGTTTTGGCTCCACGAGGACATGAATGTTGTCTTATTCTCTGGTGTAGTCCTAGCACAGAAAACAATGCTGGTACATATTATGTGCTCATTAAATATTTCTGAAATGAACGAATGAAGAAAATACACATTAATCAACTGAAAACAAGACTGACGACTTGGATTATTGATTTCAAAGTAGAGAGTAGAAGAGTGGCCACTAGAGGTGAGGAAGGGGAAGGAGGAATGCGAGAGAGATTGGAAGCATCACCAAAATACAATTAGATAGGAGGAATAAATTCTAGTATTATATATCACCACTGGTTAACTAGAGTTTGTAACAATTTATTATATATTTTATAAAAAATATAAAAAGGCGGGAAGATTTCCAACACAAATTATGAGGACAAGGAAATGTTAATTATCCTAATTTGATTAAACCTTGTATATACGAATCAAAGTAGCATAACAATTCTCATAGATATGCACATATATAAAAGGGGAAAAAAGACTTGAAATCATGTCTTGTTTCCCATATTTGCATTAGAAAATTCATCTAGGAATTTGCCCCAATTTTTTTTCTAGAGGATTTTGATTCAGTAAGGCTGGAAAAGAGCTTAGCAATCTATATTTTAAGGAGGTACCAGTAACTCAATTTAGTGAGGCAGTTCAGGAAACATGGAATTAATTTAGTGATTGAGGGTGGGCGAGAAAAGTCAAGTGAAAGTAGATGGAATCATTTGGCAAGATTAAAAACTGCTGACATACAGACTAGTGAAATTAGAATCACTGGGGTGGGCCCAGATTGGGCCTGTTGCCTACACTCACACCCTTCCCCTATCCTGCTTCATTAACCAAAGGGAGGTCTGGAAGAGACAAAGGAGAAATTCTGTGGTGGAGGTCCTGTACAATCATTTTACATTATTTGCTGTGGTGTGCTTGAAATCTTTTGCCTTTACCATCACAGCTGGCTGTGAGTAAGGCCTATTCCACACAGCTGGGGAGGAGGATTCTGTGGGAAAATGACCAGGTAGGGTGAGGTGACATGAGGCAGAAAGCTAGGAGGTAGTGACAGCACTCACTAGTGGCTGAGACCCAAGGACCCAAGGCCTAAGTTGATGGCATGCTAAAGGAAACTTTCAGAGAGAAACAGCTGTGGCGGGGGAACATGAATTCCTTCTTGGCAAGGGTAGAGAGATGGGTGGAAGAACCTGTAGCAGGGGGCTATGAGAGGTTGCCCTGTACATAGAGAGAATCTCCCGCCATACCATTTGGCTTCTAAGGAAAAAGAAGGCCCATAGTTCTACAGGCTAGAGTTTTCTGGGCCTACACTATCCCATAGAAAGTTATTTGCAGCACAGAGATGGTCTCTTCTAAATTTGGCTGTGGTCTTTTTTTTTGTAAATTAAGCATAACCCTACCCTCTGGTTAAGAGTCAACATATTCTTGAACCTTTTCATTTCCCTCAGTATTTGGGGGCCATTTTTAGACCAAAAAAATCCAGTTTTTGGTTTGTTCTGTTGCATTATTTCATGACAGTTACAGTGTAGGCAATAATGAACAGAAAATAAGAAGGCGATGCTTAGGTAACTGGCAAGGCTCACCCACCAGCTTGGCAACTTGTTTTTACCACTTCCTTGCCTCCAACTTTGAAAGACTCAAGCAAGTTCATATCTCAGCCAAACTGTCATACGTCATGGAACTTTAAGACAGCTTGTAAACAGCTAAAAACAAATGTTACCTGAGTTTCCCTCTATGAGAAGCAGAACTAGTACTATAGCTTCAAATGTTTGTATCCACTGATTCTGCCTTAGAACCCTACAAAGTAGCTAAAATGAGAGATTATGAATTTGCAAATATGTCCAAGGAAATAGAGGTTAGCTATGAATCCTATACTTGGGATTAAATTAGGTCCATGATAAACTGATTTGGCATTGCCTCAAATTCTGCTCCCTTAAGAGACACAGAAAATATAGTTTAAGAAGAAACCATATTCTTTGTCTTTTGTTTTTAAAATTTTTTTTGGGTCTGGTCATGGGGCTTGAACTCTGGGCCTGGGTGCTGTCCCTCAGCTCTTCAGCTCAAGGCTAGCGCTCTACCACTTGAGCCACAGCGCCACTTCCAGCTTTTTTCTTTTTGCTTATGTGGCGCTGAGGAATCGAACCCAGGGCCTCATGCATGCAAGGCAAGCACTCTGCCACTGAGCCACCTTCCCAGCCCATATTCTTTGTCTTTTAAATGTTTAAGATATGTTTCTCAGAACAAATATGGGATGAGAGGGAGAAGAATCTGAGAAACAGGTGTGGAGGTTAAATGCTATTAGCCTTCAAAAGAATCCAAATCACTTGAAATACAGGCTCTAAGGGCATATATATATATATATATATATATATATATATATATGTATATATATATATATATATATATATATGTATATATATATATATATATATATATATATATATATATATATATATATACAGTTAAAAACAATGGGATATCGCCGGAAATGTGGCTTAGTGGTAGAGTGCTTGCCCAGCATGCAGTAAGACCTGGGTTTGATTCCTCATTACCACATAAGCAGAAAAAGCCGGAAGTGGTGCTGTGGCTTAAGTGGTAGAATGCTATCTTTGAGCAAAAGAATTGCAGGGACAGTGCCCACGCCCTGAGTTCAAGCCCCAGGAATGGCAAAAAATAAAGGGGTAGTTCCACTTACAAATTGAATTTCAGAAGTCTGTAAATAGAAACACAGCAATATGTTTGTATTAGAACTCAACCGTTGGACAGTTAAATCCCATTTCTTTACTAAAGAATACCTGTCTGGCCCTGGTTGCCCAATACCATGAACATACTAAGCCCATTAGAACAGGTAAACTGAAGGAGCCACAGTATCATCATCTCAGAATGTTTCAACACTGTTCTAGTCATTTCCATATATTTGGAGCCAAGCAATCTTTGGGTGAGAAAAATAATACATAGTGCCTATGATAAACTTAAAATCCAATCACCAGATTTGATCTCCAATTCTACCACTTGGTAGCTATGTGACTTTGAAGCAAGTTATTTATCCTACACTTTAGTTTCCTCATCAATAAAATGAGAATAATATTTCCTACCTCATAGGGCATGGTTAGGATTACTTGAATTAGCACATCAAAGTGCTTACAACAATGCCTGGAATACACTGAGTGCTCAAAAATATTAACTTTTGGCTGGAAATGGTAGTATGTGCCTGTAATCCCAGCTACTCAAGAGGTAGAGGTAGGATGATCACGATCTGAGGCCAACTATGGCAAAAGTATGAGATGCTATCAGAAGACAAACTGAAAGCAAAAGGGTTGGGTTTGTGGCTCAAGTGGTAGAACACTAGCCTAGCAAGTCCTATATATATATTATATATATATATATATATAATATATATATAATATATATATTATATATATATATAAATATAAATACTCCTCCTATACCTGTACTTCTCAAAGCCATTTCAAGGTACTATCACTTCTCTGGCTAGTGACAGATTAAAAAATTGCAGGAGATTCAATTCTGGCTTCTTGTGGGTTAAGGGTGTTTAGGAAAGTTTTTTTTTTCAAGAAGTACATTGGAAGAAAAGTATCTATCTTCTTCTACTAGAAGTGTTGATACATGTGCACTTACCTGTAATAGCAGAGTCATCTTTATTATGAAGGAAGCTGGAAGAAAGAAACAATAATGATATTATTTAGTTGAAGCATTAACTAGTTCCTACCTCTGGATTTTTAAATAAAGATCCCTTATTGCTTAATCCATTTTCATGAGGATTTTCTGTTATTTTACCTCAAAGTGTCCTAACTGACCAGTATCACTTAAGAATCAATGTTCACAATATTTTATAGAAACTATAAAGTGCAACATCATGAACCTAATTTCAAGATGTTTATGGGAGAAAAACCGGCAGGCAATTAATGTTAGGTGACTGGATTGGAGTGGCTTGAATAAGCAATATAGGAGTTCATATACAAGGGATGGCCTCAAAGAATAATGAAAACATAGGCAGAGAGGAAAAGGAATGTTAAAAGCTGGAAAAACAGCATAAACAAGGAGGGAGGAGTTTGGAATTGTTATTAGTTTTCTAGGGCTGTGATAACAAAAACAAGACTGGGTATTACAACTACTGGTGACTTCATACAACAAGTGTATCTCTTAATTCTGGGGGCATAAAGTCTAAGGTCAAAGTTCAGGTCATGGCTGACTCTGTTCTGTGGCCACTTCCCTTGGCTTGTTAGGTGGCTGCCTTTTTGCTGTATCCATTCATCTCTGTACTTGTGTCCAAGTTTCCTGTTATAAGGACGCTGGCTGGATCAGGAACTACCTTTCTGGCTTCGTTTTAACATAATAAACTCTGCTAGGGCCCTATATTCAAATACAGTTATAGTCTGAGGTATGGAAGGCTGGAAATTGAACACACAAATTTTGGGGGATATTTCAGCTCCTAAGATGGAAAAAAAAAGAAGTGTAAAAGTTAGGATCATCAAGATGAAGTTAAATGATTATATTAGGACGGCAGCAAGAAACCCGAATGCTGGGCCTAGATCTTACTCTTACAGCAGCAGGAAAGCAATATACTTAAGAATAAATTGGCAGAAGTGTGTCACATAGATACTAAAGAGCATGAACTTCTGTAAAAGAATGTGCTAGGACTGGTGTTGCACATAGTCTACAAAGGCACAGGTAAGGATAAATGTATCAAACAGAAGATTGGTTTACTAGACATTCTTATCTATGGCTTATTAGACAGTCCCTTCTATGGCTAAGGGTCAGAAGTTTAAAGATTTCATCAGAACCCACAATAGGTAAAACCCTTTGCAAATATCTTGAATTTCTTGGCTTCCTACTGGGAAGAACAAGGGCAAGGTAGCTTTTTTCCAACTGATTGTTTGACAAGAAGTTATTTTAAAGTCTATTAGTAAAAAGAAAGCAAGACAGCCAACATGGTTTAATCCATAATGCCTTTATTTCAAGGTCAAAAATCATATTTTTATGACAGTAAACAGAAATTTTCAATAATTAACACATTAACTATATGCTAACATAAACCCACCAAACTAAGAAAAGAACATGAACATATGAACAAAAGCCTAATGATTAAGAAAACAAGCCTTTAGAATGTTAGTTCCTCACACTCCATATAGAACTTCCAATGCTGAGCCATCACGTGACATGGGAGAAATTCTTGATCGCTGATTGAAAGTATTTCTTTTATTTGTAGATAATGAGGGATGTTTTGTACTGACTCTCTGGAAGTGCCTGTTTAAAGATTTTTAAAGAGATTAAAAACTACCTGTTTAAAGTAAGACTTAAAGTTAGTTCTTACAAATCTTAGAATTGTGTGTATATGAGAGGACACAATATGTTTTCTGAACAGGATATTTTCACTTCTTCCATTTTTTTGTACTCATGACAAAGCTATAAGGCAGCAGCACTAACTTTGAGAGACAGAGGCCTGTTTTCAGGCTAAAGTAACAGTAGGAAATGAAAACTTTTGAAAGTAGTTGAACAAGCCACTTGGTACCTCAATTCCCAGTTTTGAAGACTATGAGATTTTGCATGTGTAATAGTTTACCAATTGCCCTGCACGTAGCAAATACTCATAAATATAAGCTGTTATTAGTATTATTACCATTATTACTTAAAAGTTATCCTATATAATTTAGGGATGGGGAACATTTTTGTGGAATATTTCAAATATTTAGATTTATTTAATAAGATTGATCTTCATTTTATTACTTAAAATATTATCATTTATATTAGACTTTTTCTCCATAAGATAACGTCTTGTAGTTATAATTTGAAAACTCAATACATCCACTATCATTACTCCTAAAATTTCTTTATGCAAGTGTGTGCAAATACTTTTACAGATTTGCTATTCAGAAGCAAAATGACTAAATTGAAGGGTATGCACACATTTTAAAGTACAGCATGCCCTTTCAAAGGCATGCTTTCATACTACCATCAAGTAAAGCTTCATCACAGCAAAGGACATAGCTAGCAAGATCAACAGAAAGCCCATGGATTGGGAGAAGATCTTCACTAGCCATATAACAGACAAGGGTATCATATCTAAACTATACTTAGAACTAAAAAAATTAAATCCTCCAACAATAAATCCTCAAAGAAACAACCACCCTATTAATAAGTGAGCTAAAGACTTAAAAGAGAGACTTCACTGAAGAGGAAATAAGAATGGCAAATAGACACATGAAGAAATGCTCAACCTCTTTAGCCATAAAAGAAATGCAACTCAAAACAACATTGTGATTCCACCTCACCCCGGTTAGAATGGCTATAATCAAGAAATCTAGTAACAACAGATGCTGGAGGGGATATGGACAGAAGGGAACCCTAATGCATTGTTGGTGGGAGTGTAAACTTGTTCACTTTGGAAAGTAGTATGGAGGTTCCTCCAAAGACTCCACATAGAGCTCCCCTATAACCCAGCAATCCCTATTCTGTGCATTTACCCAAATGATCACAAACAAGGCCATACTAAAGCTACCAGCACAACTATGTTTTTTTTTTTTTTTGCAGCATTATTCACCATATCTAAGCTATGGAACCAACCCAAATGTTCCTCAGTAGATATGGATCAAGAAAATGTGGTATATATACAATGGAATTCTATGCTTCCATCAGAAAGAACGACTCTGTGCCATTTGTTAGGAAATAGGAAGACTTGGATAAAATCATATTAAGTGAAGTAAGCCAGACCCAAAGAAATATAGGTCCAATGGTTTCCTTTATTTGCAATAATTAGTATACATCTAAGATAATCTTGTCAGATGAGTAGAAAAGCTCAAAAGCTAGGTACCATATAAGACGATGCAAAATGAAATGAACCCTAAGATATGGACACAAGAGGGTTTTCTTTGTTGTTGTTTTTACTTTACTATGTGATTTTCTTGTTTCTTTTGTATGTTCTTCCCCCTGTGGTATATCCCCTGTCTTCACTGTATTTGATTTTGGTACCTTAAATCTTTTTTTTTTTTTTTTTGCATTTTTTAAAAATTTTATTTTATTTTATTTGAGAACATACTGTACAGAGGGGCTACAATTACATGGGCAGGATAATGCATACATTTCTTACCAAGCATTGCAGCCTCCTCCTTTGTTTACCCTTCACCTCCCTTCCCAGCCTCCCCCCTCCCCCCACCCAATTATACCCCCCCCACCTTAAATCTTGTATATACATTTATCTAATTTGGGGAGCAGAAGGAGAATATCCCATTGCAACAATGAGACATTATGATGGAAATGAACTTTACAACTTTGGAGGCAGGGAAAGAGTGGGGGAAGTGGGAGAGGGAAGGGACAGCAGGAGAAAAACAAAGGAGGGGGTAATAATGCCTGACAAAAAAATGTACTCATTAGCTTACTCATGTAACTATAACCCCTCTGTACAGCATCTTTACAATAAAATAATTTTTTAATGTATGTGGGTACCTAGAGTAGTTCTCTACTCCACATCCTTGCCAACATTGAATATTATCATTTAAAGTTTCCTGCTCTGCTGATTAAAACTGCACTGTTTTTATTGGTGTCTTACTGATTATTATTTAGCATGAACATCTTTTGTAGCCAATGTCCTTTAAATTCCTAGGAATAGTAAAGTGCTTATTAGAGATTTTTGTCTACATTGATTTGATAATAATCAGAGGATGACATTAATTAGGTCAAGAGTTTAATTGCTGTATGAAACAAAATTCTGCTCTGAACTTTAATTCTTTAATTCATTGGGAACTTTTATTGGAAAATAAATCTTTTCTCTTTATAACTTATTACTATGGACATTGGTTATAGTAACAGTGAGTTGACTAATACACTGTTCTGTAACTCAATTCAATCCTAACTACCAAGAGTTAGCACTAGGCCCAATAAATATAAGGCTCAGTCTCACAAGGTGGCCCAAACCTCAGATACCAGATCTAAGTACCCTGTATTGGGTTACCTACACTTCTAACTTGACTACAAATTAGAGTGTCCACAACAGCTACCTTCCCAAGGAGAATTACTACAATGACTCACAAAGCTCAGCAAAATACTTTACTTGCTACTATCAGCTTGTTATAAAGGGTAAAACTTAGAATAACAGAATAGAAGAGACATGTAAAACAAGGAACTTCCATGTCTTCTATAGGCAAACCACCCTCCCAACACCTCTATGTATTCACCAACCTAGAAGCTCCCTAACTCCTGTCATTTAGTGTTTTTATGAAGGGTTTATTACCCAGGTATGCTTGAGTAAATCATTGGCCACTAGTGTTAGCTCCTGGGAGACTGAAGGATAAGGCTAAAAGTTCTAAGCTTCCAAATCAAGGCTTAGTCTTTTGGTGACCTACCCTCATCCTGAAAGCTATCTACGCATCAGCAAAAAGCTACTTTAGAAAAAAGATACCCTTGTCATTAAAAACATAATGATTTTTTAAACAATTATTTCAATGGTAAAAATATATCCTTTTTAGCTGGATGCCAGTGGCTCATACCTGCAGTCCTAGCTTCTCAGGAGGTTGAGATCTGAGGATTCAAAGCCAGATCAAGCATCAAGAGTGTCATCCTTGACATTCTTATCTCTAACCAGCAAAAAGCCAGAAGTGGAGGTGTGGCTCATGTTGTAGAGCACCAACACTGAGTGAAAAGAGCTGGTCTTTAGATAGCACATGGTCCCTGAGTTCAAGCCCCAGTACCAGCATACATCAGAAAAAAATCCTTTTTACTAAAGTTGAAAAAATATTCAATTATTTTGATATAAAAGTCAATGACTTTTTTATAAAAGAGATTCTCAAGGTATGTATAGTAATGGATCATGGCAATATTTGATATTTAAAAGCAGACTGACAATTTGATTTACGCTTATGTGATCATGCCTGTAATCCTAGCTACTCAGGAGGCTGAGATCTGAGGACTGCGGTTCAAAGCCAGCCTGGGTAGGAAACTCTGTGAGACTTCATCTCCAATAAACCACTCAGAAAACTGGAAGTAGCATTGTGGCTCAAGTGGTACAGTGCTCACTTTGAGCTGAAGAGCTGAGGAATAGTGCCCAGGCCCAGAGTTCAAGCCCCATGACTGACAAAAAAGCCATCTATAGTATAATCAAGAAATAGATCTGTAGTATAACTACTCATAAGTTTAAAATTGTTTAAGCTTTCATTTTTTGAGGGAAAACTAAAATCTAATAGGAGCTTTCTTAAACTGGATTGGGTTTGGACTACTTGGTTTTATATGTAAAGTGTTCAGGTTTTTATGCATTAAGTTGTACAGTCCTAAAGTACATAAAGAAATCTAGCAAAAGGGCTGAGACATGGCAAACTCTCAACAAATACTTAGTTTTGTTTTTTTCTTTCCTCCTCTATCAACATCTGTATTCTCAAATTTATAAGTTAGATTGAAGGAGTATTAATCATAATGCCAAAGTGAAAAAAGGACTAAAATAATGAAAAAGAATCAAGAATTACAAATAAGAGCTGAAATAAACACTCCTGTTTTCTTATCAGGAACCCATCTTCCTCGGGGTTTTATTCTTAACCACATAAAACAGAAGCACCTGTGAAAATTTATTCTCTGTTACATACTTTTGCAGAGAAAGGAAACACAGTTAACAGTACTGAAATGAACAACAGATTATTAGTAGGTCACAGATCACTGCATTAAAACCTGGAAAATCATGTTTTTGTTTTTCCTGGGAAAGCATGTTCTGTTTTCAAGTAAATAAATGATGTTAGGTCTCCATGGAATACATAACTAATATGCTATAGTTGTTGGCTATGGAAAAGACTTCACAATATACATATGTTTTGTATATATATATATATGTATATATATCCACATATATATCTTGGCACTATGGTAACAAGGAACTTAAGTACATAAAATTGCCTTTCCAAAAGACCTGGAAAAAATTATATTAAGTGAAGTAAGACAGGCCCAAAGAAACATAGGTCCCATGGTTTCCCTTATTTGCAATAGCTAGTATATGTCTGAGACAAGCAGAAACGGTCAGACAAATTGATGTTAGGGAAATGAACCCTAAGATATGTATTCAAATGTTTTTTTCTTTCATGCGATTGTTTCTAACATATTTATAAGATGATTTCTTTGTTGCTTTGTATGTCCCTCCCCCACGGTATAACCCCTGCTTTCACTGTATTTGATGTTGGTATAATTTGTGGAGGGGAAGGGAAAAAACAAATAGTTTAAATAGGGATACAGGTGGATCCATTGCAACAATGAGATGTACAAGTCATTATGTGGAAAAACAAACTTTACAACTTTGGTGGAGGCAGGGAGGATAGGGGGGCAGGGGAGGATGGGAAAGGATAGGAAGGGGAAACAAAGGAGGAGGCTACAATGCTTGATAAGAAATGTACTCATTATCTTGCCCATGTAATTGTAACCCCTCTGTACAGTATTTTCACAATAAAAAAATAAAATAAAATAAATTGGCTTTCCAAGTAAAAAAGTAGAACGTGATCCATCTTAGCAGAATATTTTAAAAATAACTTTGTGAAAGTATGTCTATGTGTTTATCTATAATGATCACAAATTACGTAGAAGTTTGAGAATGTTCTTTTTTTTTTGCTTTTTAGTTCACTCTGAAATATCAGTAAGGTTTCTCTTAATAATACAGAAATGACTTGCTTATGTCTAGAATCTCAGGAAAACTACATAGCAACCTGGTAGCTTTCATTGCCTCTGGAAGAAGGGTAGGAATGACTCCAGTGCATACCGTTTGTATCTTTTGAATTTTGGATCATGTACATATATTATATATTCAAAAATAAAGTTTTTAAATTAGAAAATACTACAGCCAAGTAGACATGAAGCAAAGTCTTGGAAAAACATTGTGAAATTCCAGGGAAAAGGAACCATAAAAAACTTAAAAAGATTTTGGATATCATAAATGTTTCAGGAATCTCAATGACAAAATTATGTTTCAAAAGTTTGTGTTTTTAACAAATCCTCAAAGAAACAACTGCCCAATAAATAAGTGGGCGAAAGACTTAAAGAGAAGCTTCTCTGAAGAAGAAAGAAGGATGGCCAATAGACACATGAAGAAATGTTCAACATCCCTAGCCATAAAAGAAATGCAAATTAAAACAACATTGAGATATCACCTCACTCCAGTTAGAACAGCAAAAATCAAGAACTCTAACAACAACAGATGCTGGAGGGGATGTGGACAGAAAGGAACCTTACTTCATTGTTGGTGGGAATGTAAACTTGTTCAACCACTTTGGAAAGCAGTATGGAGGTTCCTCAAAAGACTTCACATAGATCTCCCCTATGATCCAGCAATCGCACTTTTGGGCATTTACCCAAATGTATACAAACAAGACCACACTAAAGCTACCAGCACAACTATGTTTATTGCAGCATTATTTACCATAGCTAAGATATGGAACCAACCCAGAAGCCCCTCAGTAGATGAATGGATCAAGAAAATGTGGTATATATACACAATGGAATTCTATGCCTCCATCAGAAAGAATGACATTTCCCCATTTGTTAGGAAATGGAAAGGCTTGGAAAAAATTATATTAAGTGAAGTAAGCCAGGCCCAAAGAAACATAGGTCCCATGGTTTCCCTTATTTGCAATATCTAGTATAGGTATGAGTCAAGCGGAAAAGGTCAGATAATGTGATGTTAGGAAAACGAACCCTTAAATATGTATTTTAATGTTTTCGTTTCTTTCATGCATGTGTTTCTAACGCATTTATAAGATTATTTCTTTGTTGCTTTGTATGTCCCTCCCCCACAGTGTAACCCCCACTTTCACTTTATTTGATGTCAGTATAACATGTGGAGGAGATGGGGACAAACAAGTCGTTTAAGGATTCAGGTGGACCTGTTGCAACAAGGAGAATTACAAAATGTCATGTCAAAGCAAGCTTTACAATGTCGGTGTGGGGGGGGAGGGGGATATGATTGGGTGGGGGGAGGGGGGAGGCTGGGAAGGGAGGTGAAGGGTAAACAAAGGAGGAGGCTGCAATGCTTGGTAAGAAATGTATGCATTATCCTGCCAATGTAATTGTAACCCCTCTGTACAGTATGTTCTCAAATAAAATAAAATAAAATTTAAATTAAAAAAAAAGTTTGTGTTTTTATATTGAAAACTCTTAATTACAAACATGCACCCTCAGATGTATTCAACATCACATCTCAACATTAAAGTTCATCAATACATTGACTTATCCATTCAATTGGGTTTTTGTGTATGTGTGTAAAAATCAGAAGAAGGTTTTTCCGTCATGTCTTATTCAGTGAATAAAGTGTTAAATTGTCATACTAAGAACGTTTTTTGTTTTGTTTTGTTTTTTTGTCGGTTATGGGGCTTGAACTCTGGGCCCGAGCGCTGTCCCTCAGCTCTTCAGCTCAAGGCGAGCGCTCTACCACTTGAGCTACACCGCCACTTCCGGTCTTCTGAGTGTTAATTGGAGATGAGTTTCATGGACTTTCCTTCCCCGGCTGGCTTTGAATGGTGATCCTCAGATCTCAGCCTCCTGAGTCGCTAGGATTACAGGCGCCTGGCTCTAAGAACGTTTAAAGGTATTATCTTCAAGACTCAGGATTTCTTGATATCATCAATCAAAGATGATATCTGAATAAACTGGATAGTAAAGCTGCTATTTGTTTTATAAAATGTTAATATATACCATCTGTTATACATAATATATATCATATAATCTGATATATATCATCAGGTTATTGGCCTTTATCCCAAGATTTGATTAAGTAGATCTGTACTCAACATTAGAGATCTAAGGTCATAAATAACTATAAGAACTCTATCCAGTGTCTTAAGGCCTTTAGCTTTCCATGATTATTGCTGACACCTGATCTCCTAGATCTTAGTTTCTCAGAAATGAAGAAAAGCACTTTTGAGGATGGCTTAGAAAATTAGGGAGAATGTATTCTACCATGAAGCTTATTTCTGAGACAAAGCAGGATTCTAAAGAGGTAGGGTGTGTTAGGTATGAAACTAAGATTTAAAAAAGGTAATTTGAATCATAGGACCTTGTTTTAAGGAATAATCCCAGGATGCCCAGGGGTAGAAAGTTATTACTAAAAATCCTATTTGCTCTTGCTCTTGATTATCACACTATGACTATTTTCTGTTTGACACCTCCTCTCTACCTATAATTGTTCCCCCAAGGGACAGGCAAAATAAGGACACTGGTATAAAAGTAGGGGCGTTATTTAGGAGGAGGTAACATAAAGTCATTTTGTTTTTTTTAATAATTGTGTTCTCAAAATTAAAATCCTTTCAAGGACTGCATCTGAATCTACTATTCATTGGTAGAGATTGTATCTTCCTTAGTTTCTCTGAATAAAAATACTTATTTTATTATCTATTTTTAGAAATAGGTTAAACTAACTAAATGAAGTTTTAGAAAGAAATACGTTTTTATTTTGCATACATTTAAAAAAATCACCCAAGGCAATTACAGAAGAGATTCAGAGAAAGGAATCATGAGGGATGGTATTATTTCTCAATTTCTCCTAAAATCAACTGTGGTAGGGAAAACAAGAATGTGGAGAAATAGTTAATCGTAACAGCTAATTTTGAATTTCACCTTAATGGAAAAAAAGACTAAAGCAATGTTTTGTTTTGTTTTCTAGGTAGGGTATATTCATTCCACAACTAAGAAATGGGCTACACATACCTGAATGACAAGGTTGTTGTTGAAGTAGCACAGTTTGTTCTGAAGGTAAAGGTCCTTCCTCAGAAACATACCTTAAAAGTTCCTTTCCAAGATATGTTATCTACACACAGTTAAAAAGCAGAACTTTAGAAAATCATGCATTTTGTAGGAGGTAAATAGACCAATCTCTTAAAAATTACGATGTTAGCAAAGTACTGACTGATACCAATTGTCATACAACAAACCCATGGCCATATCTGGCCCACCCTTCTTCCTTTCTTTCCTTCCTTCCTTCCTTCTTTCCTTTCTTCCTTCCTTCCTTCCTTCCTTCCTTCTTTTCTTCCTTCCTTCCTTTTTTTCCTTCTTTCCTTCCTCCCTGCCTTTTCCCCTACATTTTCTTTTTTCAAAAAAAATTGAGATATAGTGATATGCAATCATTAACATGGCTGGTTTTTGTGCTACATTATAGTGGAGTTATGACAGGCACAATGCACCTATGAAACCTAAAACATTATTTATGATCTACTCCTTTAAGAAAATATGGTTGGGTTGATCTCTGTTTTATATCATTAATAGTCTCATAGATGCATCTGTTTAACAACCTACTTTTTTTTTAAATGATATTTTTTATTCTCTCAGTATCTTACAACAGATTTTTTTGTTTGTCAGTCATGGGGCCTGAACTCTGGGCCTGGGTACTGTCCCTCAGCTCTTCTACTTGAGCCACAGCACCACTTCCAGCTTTTTCTACTTATGTGGTATTGAGGAATTGAACCCAGGGCCTCATGCATGCAAGACAAGCACTCTACCACTGAGCCACCTTCCCAGATCCTCATCTGTTTAACAATCTATAGTCTAGCACCCTCTAATTTGCAACTTAAAAATTATTATAATAAAATTGACTCATAAAAGTAATGGTATTTTTCAAGAAACCAAATGTTTATCTGATTAGACTACTAACCTTTTAGGTTTCTATATCCATTAAAAATGTGTTATCAGAGGTGACAAATACCTGTGCAGGAAAGGGAAGAGCAGAGGCAAACTGGCAAATACATGCCAGAAACCAAGATCTTTGGGTTTTCCATCCTTAGGTCTAAGATAACCTAATTATATACCCCCCAGAGGGTTTGTTCACTATAGGCAAAACATCATATGTAAAACTGAACATCCCTTCCTCTGGGATATCTTCCTACAATCAATAAACTTCAGTAATGATCCTCCTCTATGACAGGAGATTCAGTTTCCTAATTCCTATTCCTGTCACTCTTATCCCATTTAAATGATTTAATGTGCCCCATTTTCATCAAACCATAGCTTCTTGAGGCATGGCCTATCTTTATTTATTTTTATTCCTTCAGCACTTCATACTGTGCCTAACATTATAGAATAAAAGATTCTTATGTCCCAATCCTTAAACAAAGTCTTACATTTCAAGTCTCAATTTGTGCATCTGAAAGTACCTCCAGTTTACTGAATTATTAAGATGATGCCTAAAAAGCACTTGGCATACCATCTGGTACATCCTCAGTGATCAATAAATGCTCATTAAATTGTTCACAGTGAGGAATGTATGGAGAGTCTGTAAGGTATAGGTACTCTTATGGCTCAATCTGATGACCAAAATCTGATAAAGAAAATGGGACTTGCCTGTCCTGCTCAGGGTGCTAATTCTTCCTCATTTTACTATGGAAGGAAAAGTCACTGAATAATAACCAATAACTAGAAACAATGGATTTTATATCTGTTATGTCCTGACAATGTCCAATGCACATTATACTCATGTAAAGAGCAGGCTAGTATGCACCTTTATCTCATACTTTAAATATGTATTTATCAGTTATTTCTGAGTAATGTGAGATAATAAGTAAAATATAGTGGCTAACATATGCCACAAGAGGTAATTCAGACATAAAAAACACAGGTTTTTAAAAATGTACTTCTTTTTAAGGAAAAACAGCGTATCTTTTCTTTGGCAGGGGGAAGCTGCTAATGGGGCTTGAACTTGGGGCCTTTGGCAGGCACTCTATCACTTGAGCCACACTTCTAGCCTTTTATTTTGAGACAGGTCTGGCTTTTGGCATAGCCCACCCTGGACTGTAATCCTTCTATATAAATTTCCTACCAAAGGTAGGAATTCAGGCATGTGCCACCATGCTATTTTTTTCTGTTGAGAGGGATTTTGGTAGCAATAAAAATTCTAAGACTAGTAAAGAACAAGGAAGGAAAGGTGCAGTCAGGTGTATAACTATACTCACAGGAATTTTGGCAAAAAGAGTTGTGGGAGAAAGCAAGTAACATACAGAAGAAAGGATACATGTGAGGATAAAAACTACTTCAGAGATCTGCCAGGTTTCTTTAAAAAGTTGTCTTATCCTAAAAACAATGTGTATTTGCATTTGAGTATGAGTTAAAGATAAATTCAAGACTAACGTACCTTACTCCAAGCATAATACCAGGTCACGTAAATGTCATCTCCCAGAAGATCCTTGAGCCAGGTCACTGGAGTTAAATAAATCTGACCATTTTCTACCTGAAGTTTACCACTCAATAAAACACTAGCTTTGTGGATAGTCTCCTGAAATAAAAAAATAAAATAAAAATTAAGAAAAAAATTGCTAAAATGTGTGAACTTCTGCTCCTGACCATGATAAAATAGTATAGACAAGATTTACACCTGACATAACCAACAACTGATGAAAGATATATAAAACAATAGTTTACAAGATGCCAAATATCAGGCCACAAAGTGGCCTTTTTGAAGTGGGAGAACTTACTGTGAAGGGCTCTACATTGCTCCAACTTACTGCCTTGAGAAAATTTCCATATCATGGTACAAGGAAAGAAAATCCATGAAAAGCCTGTGTATTCCTTAAGTGTTTAAAGACAAAGGAAGTGAGAATTACTAGGACAAAGTACTGAAGAACAGAGAAATAGAAAGAGAGAAAACTTTAGATCTTTGCAAGGTTCTCTTTATTAAAAGGTTTTCCTCTTAATATAAGGAATATAAAGTTGAATATAAAGTTTTTCTTATTCAACTGAGCAGTAGTCTGCATATATGTGTGAGGAAATTGTCCAGGGCTAGACTAAAGAACCACATGAGAGTACAAAAAGTAATTATATCTGGAACTTTCACAGGGCAGGGAACAGGGTTTCTTCTTCATAGCAAGACTAGGAAAAAAACCCCTCAAATCTGATGGGGCATCAGTAGGGTACATGGAAGAATCATGTCTCAGTACTGGAAATAGTGGAAATAGTCCTACATTTGACATTGTTCCAGTTCTGTTTAACAAAGCTTAAAAATAAGACCCAAAAGGATCAAACTGTTTCCCAGTAATTTAAGTATATTCCATAACAAATTTCCAGTGTATATATGAAAAGAAAAGTATCCAGCATTTTAAAAGGCAAATTTCAGTGTGAGGGAGCAAATAAAACATAGCATGGCTCATGCCTGAAATCCTAGCTATTCAGGAGGTTGAGATCTAGAGGATTATGGCTTGAAACCAAGGCAGGCAGAAAAATCCATAAACCAGCAAATGTAAGGATGGAGGCGTGGCTCAATTAGCAGAGAATCAGCTGAGCAATCAAGCTAAGGAAACATGAGGGCCTGAGTTTAAATCCAAATATCAAGGAAAAAAAGGCCTCAAATTCAAATAACATTAAATGTGAATGAATTCAATAACCTCATCAAAAGGTGGATATTGTTAGAATAGATGAAAAGACAAGCTCCAACTATATAATATATACAGGAAATATTCAGGTAAGTAAATTAGAGGTAAAAAGATATATATCATATCAACAGCAATCATGTGAGAATTGGAAAATTATACTGGTATAATAAATAATAGACTGGGCTGGGAAGGTGGCTCAGTGGTAGAGCGCTTGCCTTGCATGCGTGAGGCCCTGGATTCGATTCTTCAGCACCACATAAACAAAAAGAAAAAAAGCCGGAAGTGGCACGGTGGCTCAAGTGGTAGAGTGCTAGCCTTGAGTTGAAGAGCTGAGGAACAGCACCCAGGCCCAGAGTTCAGGCCCCACGACTGGACCCCCCCCCCACAAAAAAAATAAATAATAGACTATAAAACGAAACTATTGCTGGATATAAACAGAGACATTTATAATGCTAAGAGGTCAATGAATCAAAAAAGTATAACAATTCTAAACATAGCACTTAAAATACAAAAACTATTTCAGGAGGTAGACATAGGGAAAATTTGAGGCCAACTAAGAAAAATGGATAGTGAACCTCCTTTTCAAATAAAAAAATGTGGGTGTGATGGTGTATGCTTGTCATCCCAGCTAGATGAGAGACGCCAAGTAGGAGGGGATCATGATCCAGACCAGCATGGGCAACAAATACAAGATTATGCCTGAAAACTAACAAAAAGGGCTGAGGGCCTAACCCAAGTCAGAGAGTGTCTGCCTAGCAAGTGTACGGTGCTTAGTTCAAAGCTCAAAGAAAGAAAAAGAAAGGCACAAAAAAGAGGCAAAAATAAATACAAGTCATGAAAGAAACAGACAAAAATCAATAGTTATGCATTTCCGAACCTTCTATTATTTAGGAAGAATATATCTCCTTAAATAGGCAGAAGGTAGAAGGTAAATAAAGAAAGCCAGGATGTGAATATAAGAAACCAGCTAGTCTTAATAGTCATCAATAAAACAAAACTTCTCATAATGGGTATAGTGGTTCATTTCTGTAATCACAGCATTGAGGAGGTACAGGGAGGAAGTTTGAGTTTATGGTTAGCCTGGACTAGTTGAAAATCCACAGATGTTTACGATTAAAATGTATCTGGGTGATTTTAGAAGTATGATTCCACTTGTTAATAATATAATGGTATGTCTGTCCATTCTGGAAGACTATCCAGATCCTATTTCCCTAAATGCTTAAACTGTGTTACATCAACATTAACTTATTATAAAACTTGCATGATTTTAAATAATAATAGGATACCTGTGTTTTGAATTCCAGAATGTTATTTCCTGGGTTAATTCTTCCTAGTAATATCAAATCTTTTATCTGCATATTTCTCTTTTTAGGAGCTGTGGTATAGTTTAAAGGCTTTTTCGTAGTATGCTGGTTGCCAGACCCAGAAGTAGGAGAGATTTGGGTGTTATTTAAATGTGGAACAGCAGAAGATGGCTTTTTAAGGTATGTTTTCATCTGATGTGCAGCATCAGTGCCTAGGGCAGCAACCCTTTGCTGTGCCAGGGACTCCGATACCCCTCCAGATAGTTGGTGGGGAGCTGTTTTCCTGTTTCTTCTTTCTGGATCACATTGGGAAGTGTCATAGTTACTGTCAACAGCTGAGGGACAGACATCATTTTGAGAAAGTATGCTTGTGTACTCTGAAATACTTAATGTGCCATATTTTATGGTCGAAGTATACAATCCATGGTCTTTGGCTATAGCTTCTGTAAGATCATTTTCTTTTTGTGAATTTTCTGCTTGAGCAATAAAAGCAACAGTTTGGGATGGTAATTCAATCTTATCAGTGCCATCCAAATGTCTGGATTTTGGTAAGTCATCTAACATAGAATTATTGACAATTCGTTTAGAATTCATCTCAGTTCCAGAAAATTCTTCTTCTCTTACTACCTCTGGGTTTAGACAAGTGTTAGCATTTTGGCTATCATTCCAAGTTTTCAGGGACAATGATGTTTCTTGCATGCTTCTACAGGCAAGGTTGACAGCAGAAAGTGAATCAGATTGGAGATGCACTGAATTTTCCAGACTGGTAAGCTTTTTGTTGTCCTTTTTACCAGAGATGTCTGAACCGGATGGCAATGTTCTTAAAGAAAAGGATGTCACATTCTTACAGCTTTGAATTTTCTGTCTTATTATTTTCTGCCTTTTTGCTGCAAGCAAAAGGCTCTTTTGTCTTGTGGCCAAGTTAGCTAGTTGTTCTCTCAGGGCTCCATGCTTAAATGATTCTATAGATACTCTATAGAATGAAAAAAAAAACAAAACAAGAGAAAATATAAATACAATAGGAAATTTTCTATAGCAGTCATTTACGAATTAAAGATACTCTGGCCAGGTGCCAGTAGTTTACACCTGTAATCCTAGTTACTCAAGAGCCTGAGACTTGAGAATTGTGGTTCCAAGCCAGCCCAGGCAGGAAAGTCTGTGAGACTGTTATCTCCAATTAACTACCAAAAAAGGTGAAAGTGGCACTGTATCTCAAGTGAGAGTGCTTGGCTTGAGCAAAAGAGCTTAAGTTCAAGCCGCAGGATCAGCAGCCCCCTCTCCACCCAAAGAGATTCTGCCTCAATTTAAATCAGCTTGAAGTATACAAACGTCTACTTTTTAAATGTATTTCCTTTGAAAAAAGGTTACTATTATTCCAAATAGGAGTTTGCCCTTTTTAAAAATGATGTGATAATGTGCTTATTCAGGTTTATGTTCATTTCATTGTTTCTCTGATGTGCATGAACCCTAAAAATGAAACAAAACTTTGTACTCTAGATACCTGCTAGTCTTTGGTTGAAAACTGGTGGCTAAAGAGGAACATAAATCTTTTTTTATTTTTTGTGGTACTGGGGCTTGAACGCAGTGCCTTATGCTTGCGAAGACAGCACTGTACCACTTAAACCACACTCTATCCCTTTCTGCACTGGTTATTTTGTGGTAGAGTCTTACTTTTTGCCTGAGCTTGTACTTAGATGGAAATCTGCCTATTTTTAGGCTTTCTAATATAGCTGGGATGACAGATATTGTGATCCTCCTAGTTTCAGCCTCCCATGTAGCTAGAAAAACACATACACACCAATTTACCCAGCTATGGGCTGAGAAGGGGTTTCACATATATTAGTTGAAGTGGCCTCAGGCTTTAATTTTCACCTCAGCCTCCCAAGAAGCTAGGTGAGCCACAGCACCCAGATCAAGATCATCCTTTTTTAAAAAGACCACTATTAAAAAATTATCTTCAAGCCGGCACCAGTGGCTCATGTCTATAATCCTAGCTATTCAGTAGACTGAGATCTGAGGATCACGGTTCAAAGCCAACCCGGGCAGGAAAGTCTGTGAGACTCTTATCTCCAATAAACCACTAGGAAAAAATGCAAATGGTGCTGTGGCTCAAGTAGTACAGTGCTCGCTTTGAGTTGAAGAACACAAGGACAGTGTCCAAGCCCAGTGTTCAAGCCCCATGACTGACAAAAAAAATTATCTTCTAGTAGTTGTACAAAGGAGTTGCCATTCAACAAAGCAATTAATGAATACAATGTGTCTTGAATAATAAGATCACTGATTTTTAAGCAGAGTTGTCTTACCTGCTTAAATTGGAATGACATAATAGGAAGTAAAACTTAGGAGTAAGTTCTACCTAGGTTCCCTTAATAATACAAGCACTAGATTGTTTTATAAATGATCATACCTCAACTAGACCTGGGAAATGTTAGTCCATTAAGTAATTACTTATGATCGTACTTTGAATCTGAACCTTAGGTAATTACTTTAATTGTACTTTGAATCTGTTCCTAGATACTTTCAAGTTGAGGGGAACTACCCAGACAAGAATCATCCTGTGCATTTTCTCCAAGCCAAATTTCTCAGGATCTTGATGACTAAAGAAGAAGAAATGATCTTCAAGATATTAAATACTTTGTTTCCACAAGTTCCCAAACTATTTCAGCTCCAGGTTCTATTTATATTCTTAAAAATTATTGAGAAACTGAGAGGACTTTTATTTATATATAGATTATAGCTGTCATTTATAATTTACTGATTTCTAAATTAAACCTAAGAAAGTTGCCAGGTGCCAGTGGGCTCTTGCCTGTAATTCTAGCTACTCAAAAGGCTGAGATCTAAGAATTGTGGTTCAAAGCCAACCTGGAGAAAAGTCCCCATGAGCCTCTTATCTTCAATTAACCACAGAGAGACTGGAAGTGTGGCTCAAAGTGGTAAAGTGTTTAAGCAAAAGATCTCAGGACAATGCCCAGGCCCTAAGTTCAAGCCCCACAATTAACACAACAACAAAAAAGCTAAGAAAGTTATAGAGTTATTTTGGTGGTAAAAATGTCTGAATTCAAGGCTTTGCAAAGCAGTCGCCTGTTCTATCTACCATCTGAGACAAGCCCCTGGCCCACCTTTTTGCTTTTATTATCTTTCAAATAGGGTCTCACATAAGACCCAGGTTAGTCTGGATTATGATCTTATTTATGATTCCCATATAGCTGGGATAACAAGCATGTGCCACCATGCTCAGCTTTTTTGGCTGAGATAGGGTCTTTTGCCCAGGCTGGCCTCTAATCATGATCCTTCTGATTTCAACTGAATAGCTAGGATTACAGGTGTGAGTTACCACACCCAACCTAAGAGTTTTAAAACACAAGTATACATAAGTAAATCAGGTGATATCTGAAAAATTCTACTATGTACTTATTATTATAAAATAATTTCAACTTCAAAGACCCCAAGAATGGCTTCAAGTACCTGCAAGATTATACTTAAGAGCTTCTGTTTTAAGGAAAAATGATAGTATATAGATATTTTGCTATTCATATCAAAACACAGAGTTGTTGGTCCTGAACTCCCAGTAGGCTTTATGTTAAAGGTACTAGTATATGTAAGTGTTTTGCAGCAAGAAGAAGAAATCAGATCAGTGGAGATGAGGTGAGATGGCAGATTGTAAATGTGACTCCATGACAGAAAAACAAGTAACAAAGAAGACACTATATTTTAAAGAGAAAGGAAGAACACTGGAAATTGCGAACGAATTTGAAAACAACACAGAAATAAAGCAAAAATGGAAAAACAAAGTAATCACAAGCCCTATCCCCAGCTCCCCAGGAGTGAGCGGACCTGAAGACACAGCAACAAGGTAATCCAGATAACCTTAGAGACAAACTTATAATTCTAGATGTAGCATTAAGTCCACATTACCTGCAAGACTTAAACACAGTTCAGGATTTTGTGAGACTTACTACTCCATTGTAGAAGGCTAGCTTTGCCCGTTCTCTCCCTTCCCACCCCCCCCCAAAAAAAGACATTTTGTTAGTCTTTTGACTGCTCTAGCAAGATAGCATTTTGGGATGGAGACCTAAGACCAAACTACTCTGGGACATTGTGAAAAACAGCAATAAACAAGGCTCAGGTATGATCCTGCTGTAAGAAACAATGGAGACTTCAGGCAACCAAGGGAATAATGGGTAGAGACTTTGCCCTCCTTTGTTAGGAGCAAATCTTACTACCTGAGAATAATGGCAGAAACAAAGAACTGAGTTCATGGTTGGTATAGTAATTGGCTTTCGGGACTGGCTTCCTGGTTACATGTGGCTTACAAGTGTGTTGGAAAGTCCTAAGTCCAGCCTTTCCTCTCAATTATGTGACTTCTGCAAACCCTACTGGGAAAGTGAATTGCTGGGCAGCCTCTGAAAATATTAGGACCAGTATGTTGGTGAGGGTTTGCTGTTACCAGGCAGGACTGAGAACCCTGAGTCTAAGCTCTTTGAACCATATGATAGTCATAGCTTTCTCCTCCAGAAGGGAATGTGAATTGCTGGGCAGTATATGAAAACACTAAGAGCTGCCTCTGGGAACAGCTTCCCAGCAAGGGTCTGTTGCCAGGAAGGACTCAAAACCTTAGGCCAATGCTTTTTGAACAATATTAGTTCCACAGCCTTTTCTCCATGAAGAGAGGTAAACTGGGCAGGGTCTGAAAGCACTGAGACCAGCAGGAAAAGTGACTCAATTCTTCAGTTTTCCCCCTGCCAGAACAGAAGTCAGTGTCTGCCTCCCATATTCTCTGCCATATTTGGGGGACACACTTGAGTTTGGGAGCTTGCCACCCCTGGAAATACAAACTGAGAAGTTTGTGGGGCAAATGTGAACCTGCTTGGTCTATAGCCAGTAAATTACCCGTGTTTCCAACAATGGTTACCAGCATACAAAGAAGTGAAAGCATCCAACAGCAAGCAACCAACCTTCTAACAGACTCCAGCCAGTTTACCTCAGTTTGAACAGGGCTGAGGTTCAGGGCTGGTGTCCTGAAATATGATGGCAATGATTGGCTGCTGAGCATATATTCAGCTGATAGTAAGAAATGTTACCTCAGACTGTGCACCACACTGTCCATCATGAACACTATGAATACTTCAAGTGGAGAATTAGAGGTGGTTACAATCTCTAAGCAACCACTTAGCAAATTCGAATATAGAAATAGGAAACAAGAAATATGAAAAAACAAGGCAATGGCTGGAAATGTGGCTTAGTGGTAGAGTGCTTGCTTAGTATGCATGAAGCCCTGGGTTCAATTCCTCAGTACTACATGAACAGAAAAAAACCCAGAAGTGGCACTGTGGCTCCAGTAGTAGAGTGCTAACCTTGAGCAAAATAAGCTCAGAGACAGTACCCAGGCCCTGAGTTCAAGCCCCAGGACTGGAAAAAAGAAAAACAAAAAATAAAAAAGGCAATATGACCTCTCTAAAACTCAACAACTCCTTAGCAACAAACAACAATCTTGAAAAAGGTAAAATCTTTTTTCTTTTTTCTTTTTTTTTGTCAGTTGTGGGGCCTGAGCTCTGGGCCTGGGTGCTGACCCTAAGCTCTTCAGCTCAAGGCTAACAATCTACCACTTGAGCCACAGCACCACTTTCCGGCCTTTTCTGCTTATGTGGTGCTGAGAAATAGAACCCAGGGCCTCATGCATGCAAGGCAAGCACTTACCACTGAGCCACCTTCCCAGCCTCATAGGCAAAAATCTTAAATAAGTAACAAATTGATTATAAAAATGACAAGAAAAATTCAAGAATACATACAACTTGAGTGAATACTAATAGACCACAAGACAACACAAGACATGAGGAATTCAATAAAGATATATAAATTCTGGTAAAGAAAATTAAACTTATGGAATAAAAAGATCAGTTAAGGCAAATAAAAATCTCAAGCTGTACATGAAGGCTTAGAATTACAATCTTAGTGTTAAAAGAAGGCATAGGCAAGAGGACCGTAAACTAAAGCTATTACCAGGACTAAGTATAAGATTCTATTTAAAAAATAATCAAAGCGAGGGGCTGCAAGTGTGGCTCAGTAGGTAGAGGGCTAGCTAATGAGCAAAAGTGGCAGGTACAAGTTCAAGTCCCAGTCTTGGACCTAAACATAAGAAGAGAAAATAAAGCCAAAAGAGGCAGTGGGAAGAGTCTGAGGACATAGGTCAAGTGGTAAACCCACATACCTGACAAGTGTGATGTCCTAAGTTCAAACCCTAGTACCAACCTTTACCAATAAAAAAAAAAAGCACCTCAGTTAAAAGCCTCTTTAGTAGACTGGATCAAGTTGAGGATATACTATTGGGGATTAAAGAAAGATGTTTTAGAACATTCAGACATCCAGATAAGGAAAAAAAATCAAGTTTAAGATCCTGTAAAACACCTCTAAAAGACCAAACCTATGAACTATGAACATAAAACCAAAGGCTTGAAAACAGATTCAGTAAGTTAGTAGCAGAAAATATTCCAAACTTTGAAAAAGAGATGATCATGCAGGTCTAGGAGGCTTTTTAAGACTTTAAACATATGAGATAGTAATCTTCCCAAGGCATATTATTATTAAAGCATAGGGAATATAGAACAAGGAAAGAATATCAAATATTGCAAAGGAGGAGCACCAAATTACATATCAAGGCAACCCATCAAAAGAATAGCAGATTTCTCAACAGAACCTATAAAAAAAAAGGAGAGCATGGAATGTTGTATTCAAGTCCTGAAAGAAAACAATTGCCTTTTTATATAGTTATAGTCAGCAAAGTTACCTTTCATAACTACAGGAGAAATTAACACTTTCCATGAAAAAAACACAAAAGTTCATGACCACTAAACAGCATTGTAGAAGTTATCTCAAATGATCCTACACAAAGATAAACATAACCAGGAAAATATGGAAGGAATAAGTCACCAGATGAGTGAGCAAATAATGAATAGGGAAGAATCAAATACTACAAAAATAATAAAATGAATTACAATATAACTTTCAATAATAACTTTGACAGTTAATAGTCTTTCTATCCAATCAAAACACATAGACTGGCCACTGGATTAAACCAAACCCTATCATGAACTGGCAAAGACAAACACATACTTAAGGTGAAAGGTAAGAATAAACTTTTCCAAGAAAATAGAACCTGAAGGTAATAGTAGGAGCAGCTACACTCATATCTCACAAATCAGACTTCATATTAAAAATGTCAGGAAAAAAAGGTCATTACATAGACAAAAGGAACAGAATATAACAACTATAAGCATACACAACAAACATGGGCACACTCAATTTTTTAAAGAAAGAAAACAATAATAGACATGAAAGTTGAGATATATCTATACCAATAGTAGTTTAATGTTAATACTACACTCTCAACTACAGATAGTTCATAAAACAAAAAAATCAACAAAGAAAGTTCAGAATTAAATTACATTCTAAATCAAATGGACTTATGAGAAATCTACAGAACATTTCAGCCACCAGCAGCAGAATGCATATTCTTCTCAGCTGCTCATGGTACTTTCTCTAAAACAGACATAAAGCAAATCTTAACAAACTTAAGAAACTTGAAGTAACTTGGTATATTATATCAGACCACAATGGAATAAAATAGAAATCAATATCAAGAGAAATGATTAGCGTTCATAGAAGAAATGGGGAAGGGGATATGAATTAAAAATTCCTATAATTTAATGGGAAAAAAGCTTAACATACCAGAACAATTGGTATCCAGCACAAGCAACACTAAAACAAAAGTTTAGCTGGGTTCCAGTGGCTCATGCCTATAATCCTAGCTGCTCAGGAGGCTGCTATCTGAGGATCACAGTTTGAAGCCTGCCTGGGCAGAAAAGTCCTTGAGACCCTTAATTTCAATGAACTACCAAAAACAAAACAAAAAAGAGCTGGATATGAAGCTGTGGCTTAAAGGTTACAATGTTAGCTCAGTAACAGTGTCCAGGGTCCTGTGTTCAAGCACTAAGACAGACACATACATAAAAATAGTTTTTGGCTTTTATGTCTTACATTTAAAAAAATCAGAAAAATCTCAAATAAGTAACATAGTGATACACTTTAGATTCTTATTAGAATATCAACAAGCCAAACTCCAAATCAGCAGATACAAAGAAATCATGAGATCAAGGCAGAAATCAATGAAATTCACTAAAATAACAATACAAAGAATCAATTCAACAATTATTTGTTCTTTGAAAGGATAAACAAGATCAATAAGCCTTTAATCAATCAAAAGAAATAGGAAAAGTCCCAAATTAACAAAATTAGAAATGAGAAATAGAAGGTTAGGATATGGCTCAATACTAAAATATTTGTCTAACAAGTATGACTCTGAGTATCAAAAAAGAAAAGAAAAAAATGAAATGAGAAATGGAATATCCCAATAAATATCAATAAACTTTAGAAGATAATTGGGGAATACTTTGAAATCAAATATTCTAATACACTAGAAAATCTAAAAGAAATGCATAAATTCCTAGATACATGTGACATACTAAAATCAAGCCAACAAGATATAAACTAACTAAACATATCTATAGCAGCAATAAAACTGAAGAACAGTCTCTCAACAAAGCAAAGTCCATGATGAGCTTAGCTGCTAAATTCTATAAGATATTTTAAGAACAGCAATGATTCTGAAGCCATTCCATTAAATGAAAAGATGAAGAGTATGAACCCAGTTTTACCTTTATACCAAAACTCTATAAGTATACAAGAAAAAAAATATAGACCAATTACTTGATGAACATAGAAATGACAATTCTATTTTTTTTTTTTTTTTGTCGGTCATGGGGTTTGAACTCTGGGCCTGGGCGCTGTCCCTCAGCTCTTCAGCTCAAGGCGAGTGCTCTACCACTTGAGCTACAACACCACTTCTGGTTTTCTAGTGGTTTATTGGAGATAGGAGTCTCATGGTCTTTTCTTCCTGGGCTGGCTTTGAACTGCGATCCTCAGATCTCAGCCTCCTGAGTAGCTAGGATTACAGGCGTGAGCCACTGGCACCTGGCAGAAATGACAATTCTTAATAAACACTTACTAGGGCTGGGAAGGTGGCTCAGTGGTAGAGCGCTTGCCTTGCATGCCTGAGGCCCTGGGTTCAATTCCTCAGCACCACATAAGGAAAAAGAAAAACGCCGGAAGTGGCACTGTGGCTCAAGTGGTAGAGCGCTAGCCTTGAGCTGAAGAGCTGAGGGACAGCACCCAGGCCCACAGTTGAAGCCCCACGACCGGACCCCCCAAAAAACAAACAAAAAAGAACATTTACTAAGCCAAACTCAAAAACATAAATATTTCATATGCCATGATTAGACTGTTTTCATTCTAAGGATTCAAGGATGGCTTAACAGATACAAATTTTTACCTGATATACAGCACATAAACAGTACCAACGATAAATAACACATGACCTTCTCAACAGATGCAGACAAAGCCATTGACAAAATTGACTATCCCTTCTTGATAAAAGCCTTGAAGAAGAGGAATGTGCATCAACATAATAAAGACTATATATGACAAATCTATTTCTAAAATAATTTTAAACAAGGAAAAATGAAACCATTTTCACTGAAGCATTATATAGAGTGCTTTAGAATCTTAGCCAGAATAATAATGTAATAGAGAGAAATAATTAAATACCTAGGAATAATTAAATACCTAGGAATACACCTAATCAAGGTGAAAAACTCCTACAATGAAAATGATAAAAATTTAAAGAAACTAAAGAAAGCACAGTAACATGGAATGACCTTCTAATATTGTGAAAGTGACTATAATACAGAAAATAGTTTACAGATTCAATGCAATCACCATCAAAATACCAATAATATTTTTCAGAGATTAAAAAAAATCAATCCTGAAATTCATATAGAAGCACAACAGACCTTGAAAAGCCAAAGCAATTCTGGGTAAAAACACAATAATACTAGAGGTATAATATTTGACTCCAAATTATCCTATAGCACTGTACTAACCAAAATACATGCTACTGGCACAAAGGCAAACATAGACTCATGGAATACAGAACCCAGAATTAAGCCTACATGATTACAGTATTTTGATCGTCAACCAAGGGGACAAAACTGTGTTTTGAAAACAAAAGCCTCTTCAACAACTGTTATAAGGAAACTGAATATCCAAATGCAGACTTAAACTAGACCCCTTTCACTCTACACAAAAATCAATTCAAAATGAATTGAAGATCCTTTTTTTTTTTTTTTGGTCAGTCATGGGGCTTGAACTCTGGGCCTGGACGCTGTCCCTCAGCTCTTCAGCTCAAGGTGAGTGCTCTACCACTTGAGCTACAGCGCCACTTCCGGTTTTCTGGTGGTTTATTGGAGATAGGAGTCTCATGGTCTCTCCTGCCGGGGCTGGTTTTGAACCGCGATCCTCAGATCTCAGCCTCCTGAGTAACTAGGATTACAGGCGTAAGCCACCAGCACCCGGCTGAATTGAAGATCTTAATGTAAGAACTAAAACTTGGAAATGACTACAGTAAAAAATAGGGAAAATATGTGAGGATACAGGCACAAGCAAAAACTTTCTAAATAGGATTCCAGTTGCTCAGGAAATAAAGGCAAGGACTGACAAATGGGATTGCATCAAATTGAAAGCTTCTGAACAGCAAAGGAAACAACTCTCAGAATAAAAAGAAAACCTCCAGAATGGGAGAAAATATTTGCCAGCTATTCATTGAATGATTCATTGGATTAATATCCAGAACACATAAAGAGCACCAAAAATTAAACACCCAAAAATAAGTAATCCAAAATAAATGGGCAAATGAATTAAACAAATGGGCCTCAAAAGGAGTCCAAGTTTATTTGGTCAGTTAATGCATAAAGAAATATTTGTTTAATTCATTTCATGTTAGACATGAAAGAAATATAAGTCAAAATGATAATGAATTTTATCTTACTCCTATCACCCAGAAAACAAAAACCAAGAACTATTGGTGACTGTGTGAGGACAAAAAGAAACCTTTACACATTTTTGGTAGAAATATAAACTTTAGCCCCTATGGAAATAGTATAGAAGTTTTCAAGAAACTAAAAATAGAACTACTGTATAATTTACTATACTACATCTGGGCATATAGCTGGAGAAATACAACAGTCAGCATACAGTAGAGATACCTTTACACTGTGTATACAGCAGCATTATTCATGTAAACCAAACTACAGTATCAGCCTAGGTGCCCAATAATAGATGAATATAGAAATATACACAATAAAGTATTTTAGCCGTTAGGAAATATACAATTATGTCATTTGCAGAAAAATGGGGAGAACTTGAGACCATCAAATTAAGCAAAATAAGCCAGACTAAAAATATTTCATGTTCTCTCTCCTATATGGAATCTAGACAAAAAAAAAAAAAGAGGAGGAAGTTAATATTAGTACAAAACAATGACAGCTTAGAGAGTGAATCCCATGGGAGAGAAGAGGGAAAAGAACAAGGTAATGGGAGTGATTTTATAATCAAAGTACTCTATGCATGGATGAAAATAATATAACGAAGCTTGTGGAAAATTGGTTTAAGCTGGGCACTGGTGGCTAACTCCTGCAATCCTAGCTATTGAGGAGACTGAGATCTGAGTATCACAATTTGAAGCCAGCCTGGGCAGAAAAGTCCCTATGACACTCATTTCCAATTAACCACTCAAAAACCAGAAGCAAAAGAGCTCAGGGACAGTGCCTAGGCCCTGAATACAAGCCCCATAGCAGACAACAAAAATTGGTTTAAAACAGGGCTGGGATGGTAGCTCAGTGGTAGAGTGCTTGCCTTACATGAGGTCCTGGATTTGATTCCTCAGTACCACATAAGCAGAAAAAGCCTAAAGTCGTGCTGTGGTTCAAGTGGTAGAATGCAGCCTTGACCTGAAGAGCTGAGGGACAGCACCCAGGCCCAGAGTTTAGGCACCACAACCGACAAAAAACCAAACAAATGAGGGGAGACGAGAAATAATAATAGAGGAGAATTCAAAGTATACTTTATTGATGTATGAGAATGTCACCATAAAATCCCTTTGTACAATTAAGAATTTTAAAATCATATTAGCAAATAACTTGCAACATAATATGCACAAAGTTGGGTAAAGAAGAAAGAAAACTAATAATGTCACATTTAAAACTATGAAACAAGGAATTTAGACAAAAAAAACCAAAGATGTTCTCTATGGTTTACTCATATCAAGAAACAAAATCCTTTGAGTTTTGTACCGTGTATCCTGTATATACATTTATCTAACTTGGGAGAGGAAGGGAATAACAAAAGGCTGAAACAAGGACACAGGATGATCCATTGCAACAATGAGACTTATAAGACACTATCTTGGAAATGAACTTTACAACTTCATGGGGGGAGAGGAGTAGGGTAGATGGGGGAGGTAAGGGATAGTAGGGAAAAAAAGGAGGGGATAACATTTCTCAACAAAAAATGCACTCATTACTTTACTCATGTAACTATAACCCCTCTGTACATCATTTTTACAGTAAAACAAAATAAAAAATTGTTATGGGGATATTTTATCTCTATATTAATCTGGATTGCACACCTAAAACTCCAGTTGATTGAGATATTTCATAAATTACAGGAATACTGGCTAACCATAGGACAAAAAGGAAAACTGAGGAAGCTATAAAATCCTCTAAATATATCCTTTAGACAATTATTATCTGTAGGTCATAAAATCTCAATTGCCTGATATTTTCAGGAAAATAAATTAAGAAAAAAATGCATGCTATTTATTCACCAAAGAGAAAGGAAAAATGGACATGAGATTTATAAATAAAAATTCAAAAGCCGATTTTCAAATACATTTAGAAAATCTGAATATTTAATAGCTATCAAATAATTCTAAGACAAGAATATAAAAGAAATATTTAGAAAAACGTAACTACAGAATAGAAACCATATATAACAAAATCATGAAAAACTAATAAAAATATTTAAATAAGAAAAAAGTGTTCTTAAAAAACAATGTAGAGGATGCTAAGAAGATGGCAGAGGAGAAGCTGGGGACTAAACAAGCTTTCCCGTAGAAATCAGTTTTAGTGTTCCAGTGAAAAGTCCAAGGCTAGAGAGTCACACCAAGTGTGCCATCATAGTACAGAGTTTGTCAGAGAGGAAAAATTCAGGCAGCTTGGTTAAGGACACAGATTTGAGCACTTGCCGGTGTTCACGGTGGCGGTAAGATCAACAGAGAGAGCACAGAGAGAGCGTGTGGGACAAAGGTGCCAGAGGCAGTGTGCAGGTGGATTCTACTCACCACCAGCAAGAATTGACAAGTAGCAGAAATCTTCATTCTGCTTACCAGAGACAGTCGCAGACTGTGGACCACCAGGAAATCAAGGGAAAGGAGTGAGTTCCCCCAAGACACTGTCACTCCTTCTCACAGAGCAGTGATGGGAAGGTAGCCCCTCCCCTACCACCAGAGAAAAACACCATCTTTGATACTGACAAAGGCCTGGCCAGAGCAGCTAGCAAGTAACTCAGGCCTTGGAAGATGATATGAGCCATTCAACAGGTCAAAAGAACCTCACCTGCTGGGCTCAGTTCCATCCAGGGGAAAGTTGCCCTTCCCAGGCAGAGAAAGCTCTGCCCACAGAGGAGTGACTTTCTTCACTGGGTAAACAGAGCCAGAGGCTGCCCCTCCCCACTGCAGCATAGGGAGCAGACCCAGCTAGAGGAGGGGGTAAAAGAAAAGCAATTGAAACTCAGTAAATATATGTTCTGAGAAAGGCTCCAGGCTGGGCTGTGTTGTGTCTCAGGAGCTAGCCCCTCAGGGAAAAGCTACTGTTTGATGACAGGCCTCAACCCTACCCACAACCTAGCTCCATCACAGCAACTCCAAGTTAGAGGAAACAGCCAATACTCAAAGCAGATCACCCTCCCACTGAACTAGCCTGGGAGGAGGGTCATAAAGTCCCTGATAAGGCAGAGCTTCTTTCTGCCTGCTCAAACAAACTGACATAAGAAACCAATCAAGCCACAGGAAAACCAAACACCACAAGCAAACCAGAGACTCCACTGAGAGACTGGTTATGGACACGGGAGACACAAGATTCCCCCTACCCCCCCAAAAAACAAAGAACTCTTTTTTTTCTAGCTAATTTAAATTTTTAAAAAATGGTTTTCTATTTTTTTCATCATTTTTAAGTGTGTGTGTTTATTTTTCTAATTCTCTTTTTACTCTTTTCTCTTTGGTCCTTTTTGTTTTCTTGTTATTTTTTGTATTACTTAATTACTGTTCTGTTCATCCCCAGATATATACCTGTCTTCGATTATTAGACCTTATCCTTCATTGTGTACATACTTAATTAAGATATACATTACTCATTTACAAACTCTCAGTCTTAACTCCTTTAATTGCATTATTTCTTTATACTTACATAATTTTTAGTGTTTTATTTTTACATTTTTTTATTTTTCTTTATTCCTTTTTTCTTAATCTCTCTTCCCCTTTCCTTCTATCTTTTTCCTCTCTCTGAATTTAGGTCTTGGTTATATTCCCTCTCTGACTTTCCCTTCCCACATTTCTCTAATCTTATGTTTTCACAATGCTCTCTAAACCTATTAATTTCTGGTCAGCTCACCCCTTTTTTGATTTTCTTAGTCCATTGATCCATAGTTGTTTGTTGTTGAACTAGATTGTATCTGTACTCATTTTGACTGTGTCAGACAATCTGTGCAACGACAGGGCTCTGGTTGATGCTTGCAGTGTTCTAGCTCGGAAATGGTTTTACTTTCATAATCAAATGGGCAGAACAAGCAGGAGAAACACAAGAAAAATGGCAAGTCCAGGTTTCTCAACTCCTACTCATGATAATCAGGCAGCAGAGCAGTTAATGAATAATCCAGAGAAGAGTTCCCAAAATATTCTACTAACACTACTGGTAAACATTCTGAATGAAAAGATTGAAAGCCTGCAAAGGTCTTTGTGTGAGCATTATAGGAAAATGTGTGAGTGTGATGAGGCTAACCACAGATTAATACAGGAATTGTGTGAGTGGGATGAGAATAAACAAAGATTAATACAGGCATTCATGGAATGCACAAACAGAAAGCTGGAGGAATCCATGGAGGCCACAAAGGGAATGCTAAATGAAGCCCAACAGAAGGAAAGGGAGTCTAATGAAACTATCACCAATCAACTAAGGGATTGGAGAATGAACACTGAAAATCAAATTAAGGAGATAAAGCAGTCCATATAAGATCTAGAACAAAGCTGCAACAAAAAATCTGAAGCCATTAAATCTGACCAATTAGAAGGAAAGGAAATGAAAAACAAAGTAGAAAGTTTTGACAGTAGGTAAGACTATGCAGAAGATCAAATCTCTGGGATTGAAGACAGCCTAGATATTGTAGAGAAAAAACAGACAAGTATTCAAGACAAATCCAAGAAATATGATAGATCTATTCAATATTCAGAAGATATCATCAGAAGGTGTAATTTAAGACTAATGGATGTAAAGGAGGGCCTAGAGACAGTCCTAACTCTCAATATTAATGACTTAACTCTCCAATTAAACAACACAGATTGTCTAATTGGATCAAAAAGCAATACCTGTGCCGTCAAGAGACACACCTTGAGCCAGGTGCCAGTGGCACATGCCTATAATCCTAGATACTCAGGAGGCTGAGATTTGAGGATCACCATTCAAAGCCAGCCAGGGCAGGAAAGTCCGTGAGACTCTTATCTCCAATAAACCACCAGAAAACTGGAGGTGACATGGTGCTCAAGTGGTAGAACGCTCGCCTTGAGCTGAAGAGTTGAGGGATATAGCACCCAGGCCCAGAGATCAAGCCCCATGACTGACCAAAAAAAAAAAAGTTCTGGTTCTCAGGATAAAGTTGAGACTCTTCATGAATTCCTCAAACTCCAAAAATAGATTATGGTTTACAGGCCAAACAAGAGATACACCTTGCCCACAACAACAAACATTCTGAAAGTGAAAGGCTGGAATAAATTCTACCAAGCAAATGGTCCCCATAAACAGGGGGGAGTTGCAATCCTAATATCAGATAAAAGACTCAAATTGAAATTAGTGAGAAGAGATAAGGAAGGTCATTACATACTAATTAAGGGAGCTCTTCTTCAGGAGGATATTACAATTCTATATGTCTATTCACCAAACAACGGAGCACCCAAATTTATCCAAGAAACACTATTTTCCCTAACATCACACATAGATCCAAAGACATCAATTGTTGAGGACTTTAACACGCACCTCTGGATAGAACAACCCTGCAAAAACTCAACAGAGAAATCTCAGATCTAAACAACTGCATAGACCAAATAGACTTAACAGACATCTACCAAATATTTCACCCAGTAGCATCAGAATACACGTTCTTCTCAGCAGCACACAGAACATTCTCCAAAATAGACCACATTTTAGGTCCAAAGCAAATTTGACCAAATTCAGAAATATTGAAAATATGCCCTGCATTCTCTCAGACCACAAGGGAATAAAATTAGAATTCAACACCAAATGTCATCAAAGAAAATCCTGTAACACATGGAGGCTGAACAACACACTGTTGAACCACCAGTGGATCATGCAGAGATTAGAAAGGAAATTCAAATGTTCATGATACTTAACAAAAATGAACACACAAATTACCAGCTCCTCTGGGACACAGAAAAGGCAGTACTCAGAGGCAAGTTTATAGCTCTGAGTTCCTACATCAACAAATTGGAGAGATCTGAAACCAACAATTTAACAAGATACTTGAAGCTGCTTGAAAAAGAACAAGCCAAACCCCAATCCAGTAGATGGAAACAAATAATTAAATCTGAATTGTGTGAATTAGAATCCAAAAAAAAACCATAGAAAGAATCAACAAAACAAAGAGTTGGTTCTTCAAAAAAATTAACAAAATTTACAGACCCTTCACAAATCTTATCATAATAAGAAGAGAACACACCAAAATAAACAAACTCAGAGATGAAAATGGAAACATCACCACAGAAACAACCAAGATTCAGAACATTATAAGGGAATATTTCTCCACCCTTTATGGTAATAAGTTTGAGAATCTGGAAGAAATGGATGAATTTCTAGCAAATATCCACATGCCGAAACTAAACCAAGATGATTTAAACCAACTTAGCCCCATATCAAGGATTGAAATCGAAACAGTAATAAGAGACCTCCCACCCAAGAAAAGCCCAGGACCAAATGGACTTACAGCTGAATTCTACAAGGTCTTCAAAGCACAACTCACACCAATACTCCTCCAACTCTTCAATGAAATTGAAAGTGAAAGTTCACTACCAAATTCTTTCTATGAAGCCATCATAACTCTCATCCCAAAACTAGGCAGGAACTCATCAAAAAAGAGAATTATAGAACCATTGCTTTGATGAACATCGATGCAAATTTCTCAACAAAATTTTGGCCAATCAACTTCCACAACTCATCCAAAATATCATACACCATGATCCAACAGGATTCATTTCAGGGATGCAAAGCTGGTTCACCATATGCAAATCCATTAATATAATTCATCACACCAACAAGAGCAAAGGTAAGAACCACGTGATTATCTCAATAGATGCAGAAAAAGCATTTGACAAGATCCAACACCTGTTTATGCTGAAAGCTCTGGAAAAACTAGGAAATCCGTGGAACATTCCTCAATATAATAAAGGCTGTGTATGACAAACCTACAGCCAATATTATACTTAATGGTGAAAAGCTAAAGCCATTTCCTCTAAATTCAGGAACAAGACAAGGATGTCCACTCTCTTCCTTTCTCTTCCATTTAGTATTAGAGTGCCTAGCTACAGCAATAAGACAAAATGAAAACATAAAGGGGATCCAAATAGGGAAATATGAAGTAAAACTCTCCCTCTTTGCAGATGACATGATCTTATATTTAAAGAACCCCATGGACTCTACTCCCAAGTTACTCAAGCTGATTAGAAACTTTGGCAATGTAGCAGGGTATAAAATTAACCCTCAAAAATCAATGGTCTTTTTGTATGCCAGCAAAGAGAAGAGTGCAGCTGAAATCAGGAAAGCAACTCCTTTTGTAATAGCCCCACAAAAAATAAAATACCTAAGAGTTAACTAAAGACGTGAAGGACCTCTATGATAAAAACTTTAAAAGCCTAAAAAACAAAATTAAGCAGAACTAAGGAAGTGGAAAAACCTCCCAGGCTCCTGGATTTGGAGGATTAACATTGTGAAAATGGCAATACTGCCAAAGGCTATCTACAAATTCAATGTGATACCTATCAATATCCCAACCTCATTCTTCAGTTAAATAGAAGAAGCAGCCTCAAATTTCATGTGGAACAATAAAAGACCTGAATAGCAAAAACAATCCTTAGCAGAAAGAACATTGCTAGAGGAATATCAATACCAAATTTCAAACTTTACTACCAAGGCATAGTAATCAAAACAGCTTGGTACTGGCACAAGAACAGATCTGAGGACCAGTGGAATAGAACTAAAGACCCAGAAATGAACCCACACATCTATAGCCACCTAAACTTCAAGAAGGGAGCTAAAAATTATAATGGAAGAAAGACAGCCTCTTCAGTAATAAATTATGTTGGCAAAATTGGTTAAACACTTGTAGAAAACTAAAGCTAGATCCTTATATATCATCCTGCACCAGAATCATCTCCAAATGGATCACAGACCTCAAAGTCAAAGCAGACACCCTGAAAACATTACAGAAAGGAATAGGAGAAACTCTCCTTAGCACGATGCAAAATTTTCTTGATGAAGACCCAGAAACACAATAATCAAAGAAAGGCTGGACAAATGCGATTGCATAAAACTGCAGTTTGTGCATGGCAAAGGACATAGCTAGCAAGATCAAGAGAAAGCCCATGGATTGGGAGAAGATCTTCACTAGCCATATAATGGACAATGGTCTCATATCTAAAATATACTTAGAACTAAAAAAATTAACCCCCCAACAACAAATCCTCATAGAAACAACCACCCGTTAATAAGTGGGCTAAAGACTTAAAGAGAGACTTCACTGAAGAGGAAATAAGAATGGCCAATAGACACATGAAGAAATGCTCAACTTTTCTAGCCATAAAAGAAATGCAAATCAAAACCATATTGACATTCCACCTCACCCCAGTTAGAATGGCTATAATCAAGAAATCTACTAACAACAGATGCTGGAGGGGATGTGGCCAAAGGGAACCCTATTGCATTGTTGGTGGGAGTGTAAACTTGTTCAATCACTCTGGAAAGAAGTATGGAGGTTCCTCAAATGACCACACAAAGCGGTTCCCCTATAACCCAGCAATCCCCCTTCTGTGCATTTACCCAAATGATCACAAACAAGGCCATACTAAAGCTACCAGCACAACTATGTTTTTTGCAGCATAATTCACCATAGCTAAGCTATGGAACCAACCCAGATGTTTCCCAGTAGATGAATGGATCAAGAAAATGTGGTATATATACAATGGAATTCTATGCTTCCATCAGAAAGAATGACTCTGCCCCATTTGTTAGGAAATAGGAAGACTTGGATAAAATCATATTAAATGAAGTAAGCCAGACTCATAGAAATATAGGTCCCATGGTTTCCCTTATTTGCAATAATTAGTATATGTCTAGGATAATCTTATCAGATAAGCTCAAAAGCTATGTACCATATAAGATGATGATAAGCAAATTGAACCCTAAGATAAGGACACAAGAGGGTTTTTCTTTGTTGCTGTTGTTTTTAATGTACTATGGGATTTTTTTGTTTTGTATGTTCTTCCCCCATGGTATAACCCCTGTCACTGTATTTGATTCCAGTGCCCTGCATCTTGTATATACACTTTTCTAATTTGGAGAGGGGAAGGGAAATAACAAAATGCTGAAATAAGGATACAGGTTGACTCATTGTAACAATGAGATGTACAAGACAATATGCTTTATGACTTTGGGTGGGGAGGGAGGAGTTTGGGAGGTGGGAAGGAGATGGTAGGGGAAAAACAAAGGAGGAGGTAACAGTGTTCCATACGAAATGTACTCATTACCTTAGTCATGTACCTGTAACCCCTCTATACAGTATCTTTACAATAAAAATATATACAAAAAACAATGTAAATATAGATATGGCCAGTATTTACAAGGTAAGTTAGAAGTATATAAAAACACAAAATAAACTCATTAATTAATTGCTTAGAAAGTCATCTAATAATAAAAAGAAAAAAACTGTATAAATTTTGAAGTGTGCCAAAGAAAGAAATTTTATCTGAAGGATTCATGATCAGAAAAGCTTTCATACACCTCTTTACTATAGACAACATTTTAAGATAGTAAACTTCTTTTCTCAATGTTTTAATTGGGAGGTCTTCTAGTTCTGAGGAGCTGAGATAGTGAACCCTGGACTTTTCCTCTGCCTGTTCTGGATTCTGACTTTGAAGTATATGTGATGTTCTGGCTTGCTACAAGCCTACTAAGAACAACTTCAAAGTTCCCTCCACCTCCCAAAAGTGCCAAGATGAGAATTAACCTTTAACATCTGGGCCTTTGGGGGATAAGTTTCAACTACAACAGCACTGTAGCTAGAAATGGATAAATCCTAGAAACTGTAAAACATTCCTTTTTGTTTTTACTTACCTGTACTTTTTGGCCAGATCATCCCTTTCTGCTTTCTGTCTGGCAAGTATATTATCCATCACCTCTTTTATCTCTAACATCTTCTCAATGTATAGTTCTACAAACATAGTAAGAATATAAAGTTGGTAATTTAAAGGATAGCAAATGTTAATTTTTTTCACAAAAGTTAAGAGCTACTGTTAATTAAAAAAAAAAAACAACAACACAACAGCCAGGAGCCATCGGCTCACGCGTGTAATCCTAGCTACTCAGGAGGCTGAGATCTGAGGATCACTATTCAAAGCCAGCCAGGAAAGTCCGTGAGACTCTTATCTCCAATAAACCACCAGAAAACCAGAAGTGGCACTGTGGCTCAAGTGGTATAGCACTAGCCTTGAGCTAAAAAACTGAGGGACAGAGCCCAGGCCCAGAGTTCATGCCCAACTACACACACACACACACACACACACACACACACACACACACACACACACACACACACACACACACACACACACACACACACACACACACACACACACACACACACACACACACACACACACACACACACCATTACCTACATATTTTTCCAATATTAATGGCCTAGATAGCTAAGTCAAAGTTTATCTAATTATGTTCTAGTCTGTATGACAAACAGGCTACAAAATTGTACTAAGAAAACACAGACCAGTCGAAATTCTAATTCTGCTATATCACTGACTAAATTCTAGGATCCTGGATTAGTATGTTATCTTTATCTACCCTTCCCTTCCTTATGCTTTTGGTCATATCATCATTCACCAGTAGTAGCTTATCTGTAATCATGGTATTGAATACCTCAAGTTATTCAATATAGAGGCACTTTTTTATTTGGTCATGGGGCTTGAACTCTGGGTCTGGGCACTGTCCCTCAGCTCTTCAGCTCAAGGCTAGCACTCTACCACTTGAGCCACAGTGCCACTTCTGGATTTTTCTGCTTATGTGGAGCTGAGGAATCGAACCCAGGGCCTCATGCATGCAAGGCAAGCACTCTACCACTCAGCCACCTTCCCAGCCCTATAGAGGTACTTTCAAACAAGTACACAAACTACTTATTCATGTTATTGTCTCCTAATTTGACACTTTAAATATTTTCATATAAAAACGTATTTTTCAGCCATTGTGGGATTTTAATACATACCTTAAGGTGTTGAGACAATATCAACACTGTACTTATGAAATAATCATACCTGAATATAAGTACATGTTTACCTGCATCATCTGAGTTTCTTATCTCAAACTCTAGTAAGTTTTCTTGTTTTTCTTCTATATCTTGTAGAATATCAGAAATGGTGTGATGCTGTCAGGGTAGAACATTAGAAACTTTATTGTGAGAGGGTTGATCTCTGACATGGTACTGACACACAGTAAATCACTGTTGCTAAAGTGTTTATTTCTCCTTATATTCAAAATGTATTCATCTTTTATGCAACCACGTTTCTTGTTAAAATGTTGCAGACTTAAAAAAAAGAGTAAACTTAAATATATCTTGATTTATGTAGCAGATTTCCAGGAAAATAGAATAAGAGTAGCAACCACATAAGGCATCAGAATTTCTTACTTCTGTTAAAATTATATACAAGAGAAAAAAATCCAGTACATAATACTCAAGACATATAAACAAGTATATCTTAAGGCTTTATGAATATTATTGTATACTATTTAAGTCTCACACATGATTTTAGAAATTCAAAACATTAATCTCTCAAAAACTTACAAAATTTACAAGAGAGTTTAACTCTACCTCTTGTCAGTACCACTGTTTATCCTGGGATGCCTTTAATTCCCTCTGCTCAGACCCCTCACTTTCTTATGAGAGAATCAAGGAGTGATCCTCAGAACCAAATCTGGTGGAAATCTTAGCCTACCTCTTCCTAGCTGTAAGTTACTTGCCCTCTTTGCATCTAAATAGATGCATCTGCCAAGTTACTTGCCCTCTTTGCATCTAAACAGATGTATATGTGTATATATATATATATATATATATTACATTATACATTATGTGAAAATATATTATATAATATGCAATATATTACATAAATTACATAATATATATAATTCTAAGGACAGTGACAAAACAAAATAAGACCACAATGAATATGGACTGTTATATAAAATCTCATGCATAAAACCTGACTAATCTTATTTCTCTTCTTTAGATTAGTTAATAATTTCAGAGTTATATAGTTTTGCAAACCCATATATATTATATCTTATACATATTTCATTATCAAGGTAATAAAGTCTTATAGGAAACATGGTCTTTATATTCATGTATCCTTTTTAAATTCTGGGTATATAACTCTAGATTAATAAATGAAGACTGATGAACCGACTCATTTATCCTCCCATAAATTCTCAACATATGTTCATTTTCTAAATGTGTAGGTCCTTAAAGCCTTCTAAAGTATGTTGTTCTGAAATTTTGCTTTGGTGTTTATGAGGGATATGGAAAATATACACAATAAAATTGTCTATTCTGTAAGGCAATCTTACTGTTGTCAAATATGCAACTATAAAATATGAAGATACAAAACAAGGACTACCCCAGGCTTACTTTTTAATAGTGAGCAGTTTGTAATTATAAAAGCAAACAAAAGATCTAAATTTGTATCCAGGACAAGCACATACTCTACCCTAACCTAAAGTTTAAGTTAAAGAAAATATCTTTTGGTGCCAACTTTCCTTTCTGTCTCAAATTGTAAATGTGTTATAGTCAAGAATTATTTAAACTAATATTTCAACTAAGCACAGTAGCTCATGTTTGTAATTTTTGGCACACAGGAAGTAGAAAGTGGGAAGACCACAATTTGAGGCCAAATAGCAAAAGGGTCACAAGACTCTATCTTAAACACACACACACACACACACACACACACACACACACACACACACACACACACACACACACACACACATCTGCAGCTATGTGAAGAGGTATAAAGTTGAAGACTGCAATTCAGACCAGCCTGCATGAGAAAAGTTAGGACCTATTTGAAAATAAATAAATAAAAATGGATGGGGATATGGCTCAAGTGTTAGAACAGCAGCCTTATAATAAGCACAAGGCCCTGAGTTCAACACCTAACCCTACCAACATTTTCTCTTCTTGAGGATACTATCTGGCTTGTTTAAGTTTGTGCCTAACAAACTTTGTGTATTTGTCAGACTAAGACTATCCATCTTATCAAATAATATATAACTTACTAAGCAACTATAAGGTTATTTTTTGCAAATATTTCCTTTCATGTGATCAGTATCACAGCAAACTCTACCACTAGAGTTATTAGGTCCAGAATAGCTAACCTAGGTAGCTTAACTTTTTTGCTCTGTCTGCACAGTCTTTTTTTTCTTTCATTTGAACTGACATTGTTTATTTCTTAGTTTGTGAAAACATCCTTAACTTGTAAATATAACAAACAAATTTCAATTCTGAATGCTATGCAAAAGAGCAGAAGAAAATCTACTTTTATAGTTCAATTGCATACGGGCAACATCTAAATGTGAATAAATTGCTAACTGAACTACAGGTATTAAATACCAAACATTTACTGTAATTTATTTTCTTTAGCAATCTAGGAAGTCTTCAGCCATCAGCATTTCCAGTGCAATTTTGAGTATAATTGAGAATTCAGGAATCTTGGTGGAGCTGTTAGCGTAATGAACCTTGCATGCTTTTTTTTTTTTTTTTTAGCACATGCCTAGGGAGCTCTATGAAATTGACCCCATTGGTTTCATTCTCAGCAAACTGACCTGGGCCACTCAACATGGCTTTTATTATTCCTGATGTTAGTGTTTCTCTTTTTACAATGAATTCATGACCATCAGAAGATATTAATTTACAGACATGGCATTAAGGCCTACATAGTTACCACAGGTTTTCTCCTCTCTATTAATACAACTCTACATTGATTCCAGAGGGAACATTAGCAGTTTCTTGACAGTTCCACAGCTAGTACAGCCACCACAGCAATCTCTCTGGTGTATGGCCACAGCCCCTTCTTCCTGGTTCCCTCCCTTCCAGTCTTTTCCATGTAGTATATATCCTAGACAGTATGGGGACTGAGTGAGTGAAGATATACTATGACTGTAGCAGTGTCTATAGGACAAGAGTGGCCATACAATTCAAGTGAAAAGGACAGCAGCTAATCTATTGTGCTGTGTTCGATGAACTCGACTGAGTAAACCATATAGCCCATCTTCCTGGCTCCTTTTCAAGTATACTACCTTACTTTCTATGACAATTTTTTTTCAACCAATGTGTCTTTAAAATGGAAAGAATGTTGTCGATAGTCAACATTCCTTGAATTGGCTGGCTTACAGAATGGCATTTTCTAGGGTGAAGAATGGAAGAATTTCATTTTCACTCACCATAGGAAGACTTTCTCTTCTTTTTGCTTGGTGTGAAGAGGAAGGTGGCTCAAAAGTTTTGTCATTATCACAAAAATACTGTCTACATCTTTTTAACGGAGCAGCAGGAATTTTTACTTTAAAAAATTGTTAGAAAAAAAGAATTTAAAATTTGAGCGTCATTTGTTCAGTTACAATGGTGACAGGGATATGAAGGACAAATTAATTCTACATTATAATGTGTCAATGTTAGGTATCAACTCATTATTGTTATCACGATAACATTTATTGAGCTTTTTCCATATGATAGATGGCAAACACTTCTAGGGAATCATATTTAATCTTCATTTGAACCCTTCCAGGTAGGTAGTTCATTTTTCAGAAGAAAGTAATACTTCAGACAAGTTCACGAAAATACTGAATGTCATACGGCCTTAGTATTGAAACTAGATCTTATCTGACTTCAAGTCCAAGCCTTTTACCACTATAACTGTAATTCATTGTTCTGCCGAGTTCTTAATTGTTTATACCTAAGACACAATCAAAATATGGGAATAGATAATAGCACTTTATAACAGAATCCCAATAACTCAAAATGCAACGTTTTGTAGCCAGCTGTGCTCAGCTACATCATGGAACTTGAGCTTTCAAGGTGTGGTTGGAGAGAGGAAGAGAGAAATGGATCTGGATATTTACCATATGATGGAAGGTTGTGAAAAAAGAAAAAAAGTAGTCTTGAACTTAATATATTATGCAGTAAATATCCTAGTTCTGACCAATCATATCTACCAGTAATTTGTTTCCTGAAAAATCAGTGGTTGGTGAGGAGGGTGGACTAGGGGAAAAGTATAAGATAGAAGTTCTTATCCTAACATCATAGTAATAGTAGATATGTCTGAGTTTCTTCTGTAATTCAAGACTCAAGATGAGGAGAAAGGAAGAACAATTCTTTCTCTTAAGCACTTAATGAAATGCAAATTATTTATAAAATGATTAATACATTTTTGCCTAGCTATCTACTCCATAAATTATTCTATAGTATATATTATACATATATATACAAATATAGTGTTGAAAAGATGGCATGAATCTAATTAATGAATTATTAAATATGAATTAGTATGAAATTTTAACGATCTTAGTTGCAAAGACTTTAGTATAATGTTATCTTTTCAATTCTTAATAAATGTAAATTAATCTGCTTGGTTTCAATTCTATCTCTATCTCAAACCCAATGGCAGGAAGGAAGAAAAGGGAGGAAAGGAAGTGAAAGGGAAAAGGGAAAGTGGAGTGAAGGAAAGAATGAAGGAAGGAAGGGAGAAAGGCAAGCAGGCAATAATAGAAAACTATTAGGATCATGTTATCTATAAATTAAACCAAATTTGAACATGTTAATTTCTTTAAAAGAGCTTTAATGGACATAAAAACTCAATCTCCAGCTATGAGGCAACTTATGCTATAGATGTGAAGATTTAATTTCTTATGCAGAGGTATACACTTGTGTAAAATATCAAGCAAGATTGATATACATACCAGTGACCATAGCACTACTCTCATTTCTATCATTGGTCTCAATAACATCGTAAGATTTCAGCAACTCTTTCATTTTTTCATTATCTGCTTCATCAAAAGCAGTCTTCTCTTTTTTATCTCTTTTATTAGGGTCTGCTCCATGTTGTAGTAGTATCTCAGCTGCCTACAATGTAGGTAGTGTTTCAAGGCTATCTCTAGATGCATATTTCACATCAACACACCAATACAAAGAGTTATCAAAAATTGTTTTCAAATTACATAAAAGAACAATTTTAATTTAGATTTTAGTACACCAACTGTAAACTAATCAATTGATTTGGCCTCACTAGCCCTCATAATAGAAACCCAAGACACAATTACATAAAATATAATATAATTCCTTCACTGCAATGAGGTATGTTCACAAGGTTGTAAAACTACTACCACTTTGCAATTCCTGAAAGTATCTCAACTAAAAAGAGAGTCCGTTTCCACTAACGGTCATTCCTCACATCCGCTTTCTAGCTCCTGCAGCCACTATTTTATCATGATTGTATGTATTTGCTTATTGTGGACATTTCATTTGAGTAGAAAAATGTAATTCATGAACTTTTATGTCTGGTTTCTCTTACTTAGCACAATAATTATAAGGTTATTATATACTGTAGAATATATCAATACTTTATTTTTATGGCTTAATAATATCCCAATTAAATATATCACATTTTATTTATATGTTCATCAACTGATAGAAATTTTGGTTGTTTCTACTTTCTGGCTATTATGAATATGATACCATGAAATTCATATATGAGTTTTTATATGAACATGTTTGCTATTTTCTTGAAGATGTACCTAGGAGTACAACTGATAGTTTATATGGTAACTCTATTTTTAACTATTTGAAGAACTGCTAAAATGTTTCCTACCAGCAATGCTTGAGGATCCAAATTTATCCATATCCTTGTAAATATCACCTTTATTTTGAAATTATTTTTGCTGAGTGTAGAATTCTAGGGTTTCAACTATTCTATTCTATCTCCAGATGAAGAAATAGGGACAGAGGGCTGAAAGTAAGTCAGAAATAAAATGATAGAAAATGGGCTGGAAAACAAGGTGATAAAAGTTAATAAAAACAAAGGATGAGTGAGGTTGGGAAGATGGAGAAGAATGATAAAAGGATGAATGACATTGATCAAGACACACTGTACTCCTTAACTGACATGTTGAATGGTAATCCCTCTATACAACTACTTTAAGATAATAAAATATTAATTTAAACAGATTTTAAAAGTTAATAAATAAGAAAATATTGGCAACGTATCAATGTTAAAGAGAATTACAATTATTATTATCCTAGCTACCAGGAAACATAACTGGTAGATATTACCCAGGTTTTACTCTGGGCAGGAAGTAAGACTCTCTCAAAATTAACAAGTAAAGCCTGGGAGCCAGTGGCTCATGCTTGTAATTCTAGCTACTTAGGAGGCTGGAGAATCATTGTTTAAAGCCAACCTGGGCAGAAAAATCCAAGAGTCACTTTATCTTTAAAACAATCATCATAAAATCATTCCAGAGGCAATGATTCAAGTGGTGGTACCAGTTAAGTACCACCTAAGCAAGCAAGCTGAATAGGCAAGTCAAGTGAATGTAAGGCCAAGTTTAAACTCTAGTATTGCCATAAATAATACTACATAAAAGCGAAATCAGGGCTGGAGGTTGGCTCAGCAGTAAGAGTGTCTGCTTAGCAGGAGTGAGACACCTGAATTCAAACTTCAGAACCACCAAAATAATATACATACATATATATAGAGACACCCTCATTTAAAATATGCATCATATATCACCTTCATTTAAAATATAGAATATTTATCCTTAAAATAAACATAATAAACAATCTGGGAATCGTTGTGGAAGCCTTTAACCTAGAGTGCTCAGGATATGAACACAGGAGAATCTTGAGTTCAAGGTCAGCACAAACAAAAAACAAACACATAAATGTAATAAAGGACTGGGGATGAAACTCAGGAATACTTGCCTACCATGCATGATTTGACCACCTATATAGCCAGAAACAAATTTATAAATGAAAATAAAGGCAGACATGAAAAGTTATTCCAAAAGCAAGCTTTGATTACATCACCATTTACACATATTGGGAAATAAGTGAACCTGTATATCAAAGATCAGAAAAGTAGAGCTCATGAGCTGAATTCAGCCTGCTGTCTGATCTTTTAACTGAGGTTTTTTATAGCATAGTGACACTGATTTACGTATTGTCTAGCACTATTTATACATTATAATAGCAGTCAGGTAGATACAACAGATTCTATGTCACAGCCTCAGAATACCTGAAGTGTTTAAAACTATCCTTTTACAGAAAATACTACCAACACTTATCCTAGATCAGAGCTGTCCCATGGAGATTTCTTTGATGATGGAAATGCTATAATCTATATTGTTTAATTCAGCTATTGCTCAAGACATTTAGGGAGTAATCACTTGAAATGTAGCTACTGCACCAAAGAACTGATTTTTAATTAATTTGAAGTAATCCAAATTTAAAACAGCCACATGTATCTAGTGGCTTATGAGACAGTGTGACTCAGCTCAAATAAATAAATTCTTCATTTCAGAGAAAAAGACATAAACATAGCAGAGCTAGGTCCTGAATCCAAGTTGTCCAATAATGTTTCAGTATTTTATTATCAAGTAAGTTCTCCTTTTGTTATCTCTTTTAGTTTTGTACTCATCACATATATTTTACAAAAAAATACTGTATAGCTAAGTAATTATTTTCTCAGTTCCCTGAAAATACAATAATGCTGTGATGGAAGACTAAGCCTTCAAAAATAGGTAAATTTTCACTAATTAAGACCGCTTACACCAGAGGGGTGGTACACACTTGTAATCCTTGCACTTAGGAGGCTGAGAAAGAAAAATCACATTATTTGAGACCAACTTGAGCTACATAGAGACCCTATCTCAAAATAAAACAAAAAGCAACATAAAACAAAGCAAAGCAATGCAATACAAAACAAGACAAAAAGATCATTTATAAGACTGTGCCCAATTGAATATCTCTCCTTGCTAACTGGTATGGCATCTCTCTCTCTCCCTCTCCTTCTCCCTCTCCCTCTCCCTCTCCCCCCCATCTCTCTCTTCCTCTCTCTCCCTCCCCTCTCTCTCTTTGCCAGTCATGGGGTTTGAACTCTGGGCCTGAGCACTGTCCCTCAGCTCTTTAGCTCAAGGATAGCATGCTACCGCTTGAGCCAAAGTGCCACTTCTGGCTTTTTCTGTTTATGTGGTGCTGAGGAATTGAACCCAGAGCCTCATGCATGTGAGGCAAGCACTCTACCATTGAGCCACCTTCCCAGCCCATGGCATCTCTTTTACCTATCAATCAATATCTTTCTCTTCCTCCTTCATTTAAAATATGTATCATTTATCACCTTCATTTAAATTATAGAATATTTATCCTTAAAATAAACAATTTTCAGGATAAGTGAAAAGGTCTGATTTTAACCACTATGACATTTTGACCTTTGTTTAAGTAGCTTTATATTAACTGGCATTTTCTCTATATACATAATTAGTAGATTATCTCTTTAATGATTATTTCTGTTTGCTTTTTTTTCATTTGCAGGGACCACACAACCTTGGAAAATGTATCTATTTTTCCTTCACTTTAAATATCTTAAAGTAATGGATTTATTTTGGTCAAATGAGCCACAATGAACATTAAGCCTATCCATTTTGGTCTTGTTCTTAGTCATTAATTCATGTCTCTTTTCTCTATAAATTATAAGCTCAATAACATTATTCTTTCATATAATTACACTTAGGATGAAAGTAGTAGAATATTCTCACAAAATTAAATAAAAGTAACTAAGCTATTAAAAATACAGAAGGAAAGATAACAGGTACATAGAAGGAAACAAGAAAAATGTACATAACCACATCTTGTTTTAAATTGCTGTTAATGGTAGTAGTTTCCTTAACTATTTTCCCAAAAGTAATTACCACTGAGCCTATGCTGCCTATTGACAGAAGTAAGTTTTCTCCCTAAATTTGGCAAACAAAAAGACGAATTTAATAGTTTTAGGAGTTTTAGGTCAAGATTTGAATTTCAGTGTCACTGAAATAATGACCCTAGTTATCTTATCTTGTAAGATTTTATGATTGCCTAATATAGAAAAAGTACTATCTCAAGCCCACTGAGAACTTCTAAGTTAAAAGAAAGATACTCAGGCCAGGTTTGGTGATACACAACTGTAATCCTAGCTAAGGTAGGAGGATCTTAGAGGCCAACCTGGGCTATATAGCAAAACTCTGTGTTAAAATTCAAATCTAAAACCATCTGTCACATATATCGTGACTATAACTGGATTCTTATGCAAAACAGTAAATAATTTTATACAACTAAGATGAAATATATCAGATTTATAGAATGTGTTTTCTTCTGACTTAAATTAGGTGATAGAAAATAGAAAAATAATTCATGAAAATATATCATTTTTTGAATATATATACAATATGGTACCTTCATTTTAAAGTTGAAGTTTTAAAATCATTTGTTGAGCCTGGTATTGGTAGCTTACACTTGTAATCCTAGCTACTCAGGAGGCTGAGATGTGAGGATAGCAGTTCACAGCTAGCCTGGGCAGGAAAGTCCTTAAGACTCTCATCTGTAATTAACTACCAAAAAAGCCAGAAATGGAGCTGTGGCTGAAATGGTAAACACTAGCCTAGAACAAAAGCTCAAAGACAGCACCCAGGCCCTGAGTTTAAGCCCCATGACTGGCAATAAATAAATAAATAAATAAATAAATAAATAAACAAACAAATAAATAAATAAGTAAATAGAATCATTTGTTGACTTATTAATCAACTACTTTAAAATATCTCAATTTTCTTCACTCATTTTCCCAAGAAACATAATTAGAACCCAATCCCATATAAACTGTACCTTTAAGTGATTGCCTGCTACAGCATCATGTAAGGGCAAAATTCCATTTATATTTTCACAATTTACATTAGCACCAGCTTTTAATAATTCTATAATTATATCCTTACATCCCTTATTAGACGCTTCATGAAGTGGTGTCCAACCTAAAAGGGGGGGGGGAAGGAAAAAATTAACACTGCTCTCAATCAATCAGCATTCATGTAGTATTTTTGTTAACACAATTTTTACATTATTGACGTTAACATCTATATAAATACATATGTCTATATTCTAAGTAGTGGACAAGAAATAACATGGAAACAATGGCCTTAAAATGTGTGACTCTCCCAAAGTGAATAACGATGGGGATATGCTTAAGGATGCTTAGTAATCAGGAATTAAAGAACCACTTTTTTTTTTTTTTTTTTGTCGATCATGGGGCTTGAACTCTGGACCTGGGCACTGTCCCTGCACTCTTCAGCTCAAGGTGAGCGCTCTACCACTTGAGCTACAGCACCACTTCTGGTTTTCTAGTGGTTTATTGGAGATAAGAGTCTCATGGATTTTCCTGCCCTGGCTGGCTTTAAATGGTGATCCTCAGATCTCAGCCTCCTGAGTAGCTAGGATTACAAGGCATGTATACCCGGCCACTTTTATAAAGTTGAATCCCAACTGAATAAGCTAAATCATCCTGCTGTTATTCTTGCTGATGTGAAAACCAAAAGAAACATTTGGCAACTAATAAGTTGCATCAAATAGAAAAGAAATGTGTGACTCTCATTTTTAAAACATTACAATGTTGTTGTTACAACTGTCAAAACAGAAGAGTCACATAATGTAAAATATAATGGAACTATAAATGCTAATCTTTTCTGACTTTTTAAATGTTTGAAGTTTATATTTGTAGTTTTGCATTGTTATATTTTTCTTTAAAATGACATCTGATTCAATCAACCTTTGAATTTTCCCTCTGGAATTCTTAATAAAAGATTCTTTTGCATAAGCAAAATGCCAGAGGATCAATTTTTTAAAACAGAAGCTGAGAATTTAAAAGGAGGGAAAAGAAAAACTAAAATAGAGCAAGGAGAAGGTACATGAAAATGGGAACATTCTGCATTATTTTCAAAATTAAAGAATGAAATAAAGGCTCCCAAGAAAAAGATTTAACTTACTTTACTCACCTATGAAAGTGCTCTCAACTGAAAGTAAAAAAACTGTTTCAAGAGAGAAAGTTATTTTAACAATAATAAATCTTCCTATGCTAAGAAAAATATATAGCTGGGCATCAGAGACTCACACCTGTAATCCTAGCTACTAAGGAAGCCGAGATCTGCGGATCAAGGTCTGAAGGCCGACTGGACAAAAATGTCAGAGATTCTTATTTCCAATAACTACTCCAAAACTGGAAGTAGAGCTCTGACTCAAGTGGTAGATCACTTTTAAGCACAAAATCTCAAGGACAAAGTCCAGGACTCCAGATCAAGCACCATGACTGATATAAAAAAAAAATATATATATATATATATATATATATATGTGTATGTATATATATACACATATATATATAATAAAAAGATTGTGAGAGAAAAGAAAACGTATTTCAGGGAATTCAAAATTGTAAAAATATTAAGTTAAAATGATCCAAACCTTCATTATCTTTGACATTCACATCCATTCCAGATTCTATCAGAGCTTTCACATAGGACAGATTTCCTCTTCTGGCAGCCAAATGAAGTTGACTTTTCCCTTTCACAGACCTCCTATCAATTCTGGCTGTTTCTATTTCTGTAAATTTAGCAACCAAAACTGAGGGGTTTTTTTTGCCAAGAGCTAATTATTATAAAGAATCTTAGAAAATATGTGACAACTTTCTCAAAATGTATTCTAAGCAGAATGCATCACACCAAATTAATATTAACAATGTCACTATTGTTTTAAAGCATAACTTGTGAAGAAATTATAGCACGTTTAAACACATTACTTTGCATTCATTAAAGAAGGTGGTTAACCAAACACTTGATAAGAAATTATTAAGAACAGAGAATCTCACCTTCATTTCCTTTTTTCTTTTTTTTTTAAGTCCAGTCATGGGGCCTGAACTCTGGGCCTGGGCGCTGTCCCTCAGCTCTTCAGCTCAAGGCTAGCACCCTACCACTAGAGCCACAGCGCCACTTCCGGCTTTTTTTCTGCTCATGTGGTGCTGAGGAACTGAACCCAGGGCCTCATGCATGCAAGGCAAGCGCTCTACCACTGAACCAACTTCCTAGCCCTCACCTTCATTTCTATATTCATCTCTCAGTGGTCCTTTAACTATAGTTAAATTTTTTCTTAAAACAAAAAAAAATATATTATTCTTAAAAGGAACACTTTAACTTAAGGTTTAGACATTCTTTTGTGGCACTGGTCACTAGGCTTGTTTACAAAATTTTTGCTTAAATAATTATACAAATCTTGGATGCAGGTAGATTTCAAGAAACTTTGTTGTTTTCTGAAATTGTGTCCTTTTTTTGTTTTGGGGGGTATTAAGAAGCCTGTGGATATCTGAATCCATTTTTTTCTTTTTCTGCCTCATAATTTGTTAACTCAAGTACAAACATACAGTATCAGTGTTGTGGTGCTTACAGGTTATATAAAATAAAAGAATATGCATATTTTTTAGAGTTTCTGTTTCAAGCTGAACTGTTTAAAAGAATGGAAGTCTTTAATGTGCTTTTTATATAATAAACATGATTTTTTTGGTTAAAATTCCGGAGAGAATACAATGAATAAGTTGAAATCAATTTAGCCAACAATTTCTTGCTATGAGATGATATAAGGTCACTTCACACTAAATAAGTGGACAATATAAAGAAATAAAAATCAATAGACATATGATTCATTAGTTTTGTTACTAACAGTTTAGCAACTATCTTTGACAATAACAATATGACTTTCAAAGCAAATATTTTTATTTTACCCTAGGCTTTGCAGCAGCCCCAATCATGACTCACTTTGCCTCATTCTTGTCAGAATGAACACTGGTTAAGTTGAACATTTCTATAAAATCTATTAGGTCTATATGAAATGTGTATAAAATGAACAATACTACTAATACCTGGTTTATGAGAAATTTCCTTTTCTTCTTTTTGATTACATTGTGAGGTATTAGTCAATTCATTATTCATATTGTCAATGGAATGGAAATCTGTGTTATTCATTGGCTCCTTTTCTGGAAGGTCTTGTCTCCTTTTTTCAACTTCATTTGTTTCCATTGCCTCAGAATCAACAACTATGGGAAAAAACCTAGTCGAAGAACTTGTATTTTGGTCTTTGTTATTGTAATTCCTTTTAGTATCTTGTTTCTCTTCCATACATACCTTTACCACATGTGTATCTGTTTGATTACTGAGAAAATTTGGTTCTGCATCTTGATTCTCTTCCACACATGGCTTTTCCACATTCTGTGCATCTATTTGACTCATTGAAGGAGTTGATTCTCTGAAGCTAGCATCCTGAGGCTTTTTGAATTGCTCCAAGTGACAAGTAAAATTTGAAACTTCAAGTGTGGAAGGCATTCTTGTACAAGCCATGGAAATTGGCTCCGGATTGCAATATGAGTGATCAAAAGAAATCCCATAAATTTGTTGTTCATAATTTACAACATATTGTTCAGAAATAACCGTGTCATCTGAATCACAGAAATTAACAGCTTCCTGTTGTGACAGTGTGGTTAGGCTTCCTGCTTTTAACTCATTTTCCTGTGAAACATGGCCCTCAGAAGGTAAAATTGGTTGAGAATCCATTTCTTCACTATTTGTTATATTTTCTTCATAATTATGGTGGTTTTTATATTCTACCTTTTTAGATGTTACAGTTTTCTCAGAGATACTGCTATCACTATCATCACTATCAAAATGTGCCTTTACGAAGGACAAGAAAGAGTTTTCCCATTTATTAAAGCTATTATTTTTCTGAACTAAGTTACTATTTTCCTGAGATTTGTATGGGCTACTGTGTTGTTTTTGGTGAGTATGAATCTGCTGATCTGTAGTAACAAATGGTAACTTGATTTCTTTCTGTGATGGAAGTCCTGAAACAGCTTCAGTTTGCTCTATGGATTCTAATTCTAAAAATTTCATTTCTTGACTACTTGATATATCCAGGTTGTAAGTATGGGTCTCTTTGGAAGTTGAACAAGCCTCAGTATTGCTGACTAATCCACTTTTCAGACTTGACAAAGTTGGGCTGAAAAGTTCACAGGAGTCTTGTGGAAAATCATTAAAGGTTTGGAGAACATGCTGCTGGTGACTAACTGATTTGTTTATTATCCTGGAAGAAGTAACAGCAATTGTTTGTCTTGAATTGTAGTCTCCATCATCTGCTTGAGTCTTGTTATGTAAGTCTCTTCTTTCTTTATTTTTAGACACATTTGTGCTGGTATCTTTGATATTGCGCTTTCTTAATTCTCGAGTGTATATTTGGTTAACAGAGGACTGTTTAGGTTTAGATCTGCCAAAGTTTGTGGTTGCAGAATTGTTTGTGAAACATTCATATATATCTTCATTACTTATAGGTAAACCCTCATTTCTTTCTTTATTGACTTCTTCATGTTCTGGTTTATATCTGTTTGAATTTTCATTAGAAACTGACTCAGAGCAAGTTTTTGAACTGAATTTTGGTTTCTATAGAAACAAAATATATAGTTAGCTTTCATTTTCAACTTAAGCTTTTACATTCTCAAGTTAATGTTGATATTTAGTATATCAACTTGTTATTCTATTTAATTTTATAATTTGTATCTAGCCACAGGACCTGCTGGAATATATTCAGTTTGGAATTTCAGAAGAGTGGACTATGTACAAGAAACTCAAATATAGAGTTAAGAGTAGGTATGTATACTAATATTTATTTTCTGCTGCATACTTAAAATACTTTACATTAGTACTATATTACATATAGTATGTATTATATATACTATACTAGTATATTATACTTAATAAATATAATTTCAAATTTTAAACTACTTAGTTTTTATAGGCTTTTTAGCCAATCAGACCAGTTTCCTTTCCTATAAACTGTTCAAAAATGCTTTAGAAACATTCTTCTCCCCAATGTTAAATAACTAGAGAATTTCTTCCATTGCTATTTGGGAGAACAGTGCAACAAAACAAGTGATTTAAAAGCTAGAAGACAGATACCCTCCTAAATTTGTCTATATGGAAAGTTTATTACTGCAAAAGTAAAATAGGAACACTGCTTCCTCTCACCACATTCAAATACCAGAGGAAAAGTAAATGCCTGGCATGTAAAATTTTGAAACAATATACTGAAATATTTGATTTTTAGACTATGCTTAATCCAAGAAATTCGACATGATTGATAAAACTTATGGAGAAGAAAAGAAAGGAAATGGCTAATAATATATTATTGTCCCCAGACATACTACATTTACTCAATTCCTTTCAGGCTAACAGCCTAGAATCTTCTCATTTTCATGTAATTATTCCAAAGTGTCTTAAAACCAAAGGTGAAGACACTGTTCCTAATAAATGCTACAGCAGTTCGGTAGCTCTATTCCCCTAAGAATCACATTATTGCTAAACATAGATAATACCTTGTGCTGGTGTTCATCCTCTACATCTACTCCGTGAGTGCCATTACTTTGAGCTGTAAACCAAAACAAAACGTTAACTTAAACAGCTTGTAGTGGTCACATACTAGAATTGAACCCACAAATCTTTTGCCATGAGAAAATCAAGTTGAATAAGTAAAATTTTATCTATTAGAAATTAAATATTATACTGATAGTAACATTTCTACAGGAAGAACAAAATAAGCAGTAAAAGAATTAATACTGAAAACTGCACTGAAATCATTATTTTTTATTTTCCCCACAGATCCATCTAGATATGACCTCTTCAGTTAAAAGACAACACAAGCTACTTCTACCAAGCAGAATAATTCTTACATAATTAATTAGATCATCATCATTTCCTACTGTCTCTACCAAATATGGTTCTAATTTGAATGCTTCATTGTCTTCAAAACAAAATATAGGCATAGAAAGGTTTAATGACATTGTAATTGCATATGCAACAAAAGATGGTTTTGAAAAGAAGCATAGGTTAATAATAAAAATAATGTGCTTTAGTATACCTTTTATTGCTTCCTTCAAATACTGAAGGCAAAATTAAAACTACCTATCTGTGCATTCACCCCAAAATGATAAAAACCTAGAAGAAATGCCTTGCATGCAGAAAGTACTAATTGAATATTGACAGAAGAAAGAATAAATGAATATTTCAGATGTGATTCATTAAAATATAAATTTCCAGCTGGGTGCTGGTGGCTCACGTCTGTAATCATAGATACTCAGGAGTCTAAGATCTGAGCATCACTATTCGAAACCAGCTTGGGCAGGAAACCCATGAAACTCTTCTCTCTAGTAAAACTACCAAAGTAAAAAAGTTCAAAGTGGAGCTGTGGTTCAAGGGTAAAACACTAATCTTGAGCCAAACAGCTCAGAGACAGTGTCCAGACCCTGAGTTCAAGCCCCACGACAGGAATGCATATGTCATGCACATGCGCACGGGCGCACGCACACGCACACGCACGCACACACACACACATGCACGCACATGCACATGCACACAAATTCCTTCAATATAAGTTCAAAATGTAAAATGTTAAAACAAAGAAATTTAATTTATATCTTGGGAATATATAATATAATAGTGATCGAATTATGGTTTGCATTACAAAACCTAAATTATCCAGTTACCTCTATCAGGTAAGAAAAGGCATACACAGTTTCTTTCTAACCAAGGGGGAAAGAGTACATTCTCTGAAACTTCATTCCTGAGTTTCAGTTGACTCATCTGCTTATCTGCTGAGTGATAGTAAGTGGATAAAATGTCCATAAATGAAAGGTAATAATAGTTCCTACCTTGTAAAATTATAAAGATTAAATGATAAAACCATTATTGAGACATTAATATTAAGAGAATAAAAAATATGGTGCCTTTTCCAAATTTAAATTAAAAGCAGGAAACTAAGATTTAATGTTTCCTAAGAATCTAAAAGGAAGAAAAGAAGTTTCATTTTCTCTGTTTTTAAGACTAGATTCTACAATACAATCAACTTACTAGACAGATATTATTCTGAAGAGGCAAATTTGGTGAGGTAGCTATATTCTTTTCCCTTTGTCATTCTGAGCTCTGTGGATGATAGGTATTGTGTTGAAGTATTTTATATACATTAACTCCAATCCTCACACTAACAGTCTCATAGATATGAAGTCAAATTTGCAATTAAGAAAATTAGGGGTGTTAATTTACCCAAGGTCATAAAATGAATCCCTATCCAACACCAAAGCAGATAAACTTTACTACCTGCTTTAAAGCTATAAATATATATGTGTGTATGTGTGTGTGTGTGTATATATATATATATATATATATATATATATATATATATATATACACACACACACACATAGCAAGTCCTTTAAGTCATCATCTTTATAATTAAAAGCTCTTCAGGACTACAGATGTGGCTCTGGGATGGAATGTTTGTGAAGCACATACAGTTTGCTGGATTTCATTTCCAGCATCCCCTTCTTTACCCTCAAAATGCTCTTCAACTATATTCTTTTCTGTTCTTTTCTTTTTCTTTTCCTTGAACTCAGGGCCTGGGTGTGTGGTCCCTGAGCTTTTCCTGTCAAGGTTAGCATTCTACCAACTGAGCCATAGCTCAAGTCACAGCTTCCAGACATCAGTGGCTCATGCCTATAATCCTAGCTACTTGGGAGGCTGAGATTTGAAGATTGTAGTTCAAAGCCAACCTGCACAGAAAACTCCAAGAGATAACATCAAAGCCAGCCTGCACAGGAAACTCCATGAGACTCTTATCTCCAATAAACTACTAAAAAAATAAGCTGGAAGTAGTGCTGTGGCTCAAGTGGTAGAGCACTGGCCTTGAGCAAAAGCAGCTCAGGGACAGCACCCCAGGCCCAGAGTTCAAGCCCCTGGTTCATCAAAAAGTCACAGCTTTTTGGTGGTTAATTGGAGATGAGAATCTCACAGACTTTCCTGCTCAGGCAGGCTTTCAACCATAATCCTCAGAACTCGGCCTCCTAAGTAGCTGGTATTACAGCATGAGCCACTGGCATCTAGCTTTCAATCAGAACTCAAAAGTAAATACTCTGTATAAACATACAGATTCTTCAAGGGAACAATTTCACACTTACAATGAAAAGTAGGCTAACAAGCATCCAAACTAAAGAAATTTCAAAATCTGGTAAAACATGGTATGACCCATCTTAGAAAATTGTCTTACAAAGTAAAATTGAGAACTAAGTTCAAAGAGAAAAGTATCCTTTTCATAAAGGAAATTCTGTTGTGTACAAATAGAAGTAGGCATTAGCGAACATGAGATTCTGGATTTGGAGATACAGTTAGACTGCTAGAGAAAGCAGTTCTGGAAGTATAAAATAATACATGTCATCATAAAATAGCTAAGCAGCATACCATCAAAGCAAAAAGAATTAAATTTCTAAACTTTTGCCTCTAACTAGACATCTGCAATTTTTCATATAATTTGAAATGTAAATGTCAATGTTTTAATAACCTACTTCAATGTGTTTTAATATACCTGACCTCCACAAGTTACTGTCTTTTTTCTCTTCTGGTGTGATTTACTGTCAGGGGTGGGGAAGCTCTGGCCTGTGATGTGCAAGACCTAAGAAATCACTTAGTATATGATAATACAAACATGTGTGCTTCTCATATGCTTCACCTACAGCCATCTGTCTGTATTGATAATTTTATTTGATCCTCAAATGATGTTCCAAATGGCCCCTGGCAGATAAAAGGTTTTCCGCCCTTATGTGAGACTTACACTGTAAAGAAATATTAACTAATTACCTCTGAGTGAAAGCTGAGCACCATGGCATGTTCCTGTAGCCCCAGCTACTCTGGAGCCTGAAGTGGAAGGATTATCTTGAATTCTGGAGTTTGAGACCAGCTTGAACAATATAGCAAGACACCAATCTCAAAACACAACCAGTGAAATAATCTCTTTATTTTAAAGGTAGGGTATTTTGATATAGGTCTTAGTCCTTAGTAGCAGGCAAGCAACTACATTACTTGAGCAAGTAAATAATTGATAAAAATAATTGGCTAAAAAGTAGCAAAATAGATCTGTTAGTCCTAAAGGAAAACAAGTACTGTATCACTTACTACCAAGTAATTCTTTTCTTGTGGTACTGGGGCTTAAACTCAGGGCCTCATGCTTGGTAGACAGATGTTCTGTCACTCAAGCTCCAGCCTCTTTTTGTGTTGGTTATTTTGGAGACACGGTCTCTTTTTATGCCTAGGCTTTCCTGGGCTGTGACCTTCCTATCTGTGCTTTCACATTGCTAGGGATGACAGGTGCTAGCCACTATTCTTCTCTTATAGCTGGGATAACAGGCATATACCACCAGGTCTAGCCATTGGTTGAGATGGAGTCTCTTAAACTTCTTTTTGCCAAAGTTGGCCTGGAATAATCAAGATGCCATGATATCCATCTCCTAATTAGCTAGGATTACAGGATTCAGCCATTATGAACAGGAGCTAACAACAAATTCTTACAATATAAATTTACAGTTTAATCAAATGATTAATAGCTCTCTTATTTGTCTATTATTTGTTCTAGTTGGAATCAAACTTACGTATAGTTGGCAACTTGTAAGGCAACTCATTCATCTTGTATGGAAGTGTTATATTAAACTTTTCTATGCACAAAAAAGAAGCCTGTTGTCAATGATAACAATACACAAAATTCTTTTATTTTTGTCAGTCATGGGGCTTGAACTCTGGGCCTGGGCGCTGTCCCTGAGCTCTTCAGCTCAAGACTAGTGCTCTACCACTTGAACCACAGTGCCACTTCCTCAAAATTCTTTAGTGAAATATCTCTTGAGAAAATTAACAATATAGTATGTGCTTGGTGCTGGTGGCCCATACCTGTAATCTAACTATTTAGGAGGCTAAGATCTGAGAATCCTGGTTCAAAGACAGCCTGGGCAGAAAAAGCCCATCTGTAATTAATCAGGAAAAAGCCAGAGTAAGGGTTTGGCTAAAGTGTTAGTGTGCCATACTTGATTGAAAAAGCCAAGCAAGAGTGAGGTCCTGAGCACAAACATCAGTCCTGACAAAAATAAAGAACAGAGTTTAAGAAAAGTGAATCTCTTAAATAATTTGTTTTGTATTCATATCAGAAGACTAACACACTAGTTGCTCAACAAATATTTTTGACTGGCTACCATGTACATAGTAATTTTATGTTCTTCAGGAGAAAAAACAAAAATCCTTTAGTTCATCAAGCTTAGGTTCTATAGAGAGAAGATAAAAAAACAATAAATAAATCAAATGCCTAATGTACTAGAGAATTTAGTCAGTTGCCTAATGTGTCAATAGATAAAAAGTTATAGGAAAAGGCTAAATGGGGCAGTGTAGAAGGGACTGGAATGACTGTAGTCACTTCAAAAATATGTCCATAACTTTTGACACTTTATTCAAGAGGTAGGGCTTAAATTTCTCCTCAGAGTGACCAATATCTAACAGAAATATTATGGGAAAGCTTCTGTTATATCACTTCCAATATTAAATTATGAAAAGACTGGGATATTCTTGGGTTCCTTCTCTTTCTAAGATCATTTACTGGTTGTCAACAGTCTTACAGAAAAGTTCAAGTGTCAAAGAACAGAGGCCTGCCAACAACAAATAAGAGTGACAAATAAGAGTGATTTTTCCTACCCTAGTCTAACCTTGAGAAGGATACAACCTATAAGAGTCCCCAATCCAGAACCACTCAACTGTACTTCTCCTAGGTTCCTTTTCCCCTCAAACTGTACAAGACAATATGCTCATTGTTCTAAGCTACTACACTTTAAGGTAACTGTTGCATGGCAGTAGATAAATAATTCAGTAAGAGCAATATTAAGCTAGTGTAAGCCTCATTGAGAAGGTAACATCTGAACTAGAATTAAAAGTGGTAAAGGAGGTACATCTGAGGAACAGCAAGGAAGGCAGTATAACTGTAATTGAGTAATAGAAGTAGAGAGTGACAAGAGAATGAGGATGACAAATAGGGTGGCCAACTTATACAAAACAGAGAGACTACTTTGAGGACACTAAATTATTCTAGTTTAAAGAGAGAGCTATTGCAAGATTTTTTTTGGGGGGGGGGGAGTCGGTCGTGGGGCTTGAACTCTGGGCCTGGGCACTGTACCTCAGCTCTTCAGCTCAAGGCTAGCGTTCTACCACTTGAGCCACCGCATCACTTCTGGTTTTCTGATGGTTAATTGGAGATAAGAGTCTCACAGAGTTTTCTGCCCCAACTGGCTTTGAACCACAATCCTCAGATCTCAGCCTCCTGAGTAGCTAGGATTACAGGTGTGAACCACTGGCACCCAGATATTACAAGATTTTAAGCAGAAGATCACTGTAATATCATGAGCAACAACAATAAAAAATTTAACAAATGTGTTATAAGGAGTCTAAAGAATATACCATGTATTTAAATTAATTTTTATATTATTTTTATTGCAAGATTTTAAGCAGAAGATCCCTGTAATATCATGAGCAACAACAATAAAAACTTTAACAAATGTGTTATAAGGAGTCTAAAGAATATAACATGTATTTAAATTAATTTTTATATTATTTCTAAATAATATTTTTATTGGTAAGTACAGATTAAATTTGTGTTATACTTCAACTTAACACAAGATATGGAAAGGAAAAAGATAGGCTTTTCAAAAGAGTCTTAGTAAATGGATATATACAGTTCTGGTCATATTCATAAAAATGAATACAACCAATTATAGTTCTATCCTATCATACAATTCAAAGAACTGTTAGGAAAAGAGCACAAGTTTGTAAAAAGTTTATTAACTATCCACAGTCCACAGCTAGAGAAAAACAATTACCCTTTTTCTTTTAGAGTTTTTCTCTTACATGACTTTGAATATTACTGTGCTTTATTAAGTGACTGGAACAAAAATGAATATATTTTCTTAAAACATATGTAGTAGTTCTTGCATATAATCTCAGAACTTAGGAGGGGAAGCAGGAGGATTTGAGTTCAAGTCAATCTGAGCTATATAGTAAGTTCAATACAAGCTTGAACTACATAGTGAGACCCTGACTCAAAACAAAATTATATGAAAAATAACTGAATTTCTGTAACTTGAAATTCAGTTTCTGTAACTTTCTATCAACCTGAAGAGCAGCTATAACATGGTAGTTTAGTCTTACCTGATTTAAGACATTTGTCATCTTTAGGAATATATTTCTCAAGGAGATGCTTCATACGTGAATCTTTGGCCTCATCCCAAGGACACTTTCCATTGTCACTTCTAAATAATGGATCAGCTCCATTCAAAAGAAGTAACTCTGCTACCTAGAAAAAGATTATTGGTATAAGGGAGTCTAGACAAATAGTATATGATTGTAAATGTGTGTTAGCACCAATACTCCATGCAACATCAACCTTCCTCTTTATCTTTTTTTAAAATTTTATTATAAAGGTGATGCACAGAGAGGTTACAGTTACAAAACTGTAACTGTTTCTTCTGAAAAGTGTCACCTTCTCTCTCATTCTTTCCCAATTGTTCTCCTCTCGGCTTCCCTTCCCTCACCTCACGTGGTATAGTCCATTTCTAACATAGTGTCTAGTAGGTTTCACTGCTGAATTGGTTCACCCTTTGTCTCACCATTTCTGTACTTCCCCTTTCCCTCTCCCCAAATCAGATAAAACTTATATACAAGACAATGGTACAGGGGCTGGGAAGGTGGCTCAATGGTAGAGTGCTTGCCTTGCATGCATGAGGCCCTGGGTTCTATTCCTCAGCACCACATAAGCAAAAAGAAAAAAGCCGGAAGTGGCACTGTGGCTCAAGTGGTAGAGCATTAGCCTTGAGCTGAAGAGCTGAGGGACAGCACCCAGGCCCAGAGTTCAAGCCCCATGACCGGACCCCCCACCAAAAAAATAAGACAATGGGTACAGAAATAAAAACCAATGACAGAAGGGAATAAACCAAAGAAACAAGGAAAGAAGAGAAAAAGAAAAGAACCACAAACAGTACAATAAAAAACATTGTTTCCTTTTCTTGGAGTTCATTTCAATAAAAATTATTTTATGTTATCATATGCACAGTTATTGAGCTCTTGCGATCCTCTCCAAAGAATGTGAACGTTTAGACTATTGTTTAATTGATCATGTTCAGTTGTAATTATTTGTCTTTTACTATCCATTGAGTTTACTTGTAGATGTATAAGCACATTCTAATTATTGCAAATGAGGGAAATCATGTAGCCTATGTTTCTTTGGGTCTGGCTTACTTCACTTAGTATAATTTTTTCTGTCTTTCTATTTCTTTACAAATGGAAGACATGTCATTCTTTCTGATGAAAGCATAGAATTCCATTGTGTGTGTATGTACGTATGTATGTATGAATGTATGTATGATCTTTCATCCACTGAGGGACATTTGGGTTGGTCCTCAATGTAAGACCACAGATATCCTGCAAATATTACAGGAATGGATAGGGAAAATACTAAGGCTCTTTGACACAGGTCAAAACTTCCCAAGTAAAGATCCATAATCACAACAAATCAGAGAAAGACTAGATAAATGGAACTGCATCAAACTGAAGAGTTTGGCATAGCAAAGGACATACCTAGCAAGATAAATAGAAATCCCACAGGATGGGAGATCTTTACTAGCTATGCATCAGACAAAGGCCTCATATCTAAAATATACTCAGAGGTCAAGAAATTAAACCTCCCAATCTTTCTTTAAACAACAGATTCTAGAATTATCTGTAACAACTTTGCTACTGATTCATAAGTTGTTGAATATAAAAATGTCTTATTTAGGCTGGGCGCCGGTGGCTCACACCTGTAATCCTCGCTACTCCGGAGGCTGAGATCTGAGGATTGTGGTTCAAAGCCAGTCCAGGCAGGAAAGTCTGTGAGACTCTTATCTCTAATAAACCACTCAGAAAACCGGAAGTGCTGCTGTGACTCAAGTGATAGAGTGTTAGCCTTGAGCTGAAGAGCTGAGGTACAGTGCCCAGGCCCAGAGTTCAAGCCCATGACTGACCAAAAAAAAAAAAAAAAAAAGTCTTATTTAAAAGACTCTAAGAGAGAAAAAGAAGGAAAAAAGAAAGGACAGAAGGGGTGGGGAGATCATGTGACCTCTTAACAGGGGATCTTACAAACCCAAATGCTTAGTGCAAAGGACTATATATAAGGAAGCATATTAATACGAACTCCAACTCATGGAAACAATAGCAAAAAATAGGCGTTGGAGCACAGCTGAAGTGGTAGCAAGCACTCAACAGCCTACCAAGCATAAATAAGGCCCTGAACTCAAAGAACCATCATGTAAATAGAACAGGATTATTGGAAGAGAATGGGTTTAAATGGGAACAGGGAAGACAGTAAGTAATGGGGGAAAAAAGAAAATTGATCAAAGTACATTAAAAGCCTGAGTAAAAGTGTCATGATGAAAACACTATAATTTAATGCATGCAAATAAAAAATGAAAAATGACATTAGGTGCAACAAATATATCACATGAAATTTTATTCTGAATTATCAATATTCATTAGCAGACTGAAGTCAAACAATATTTTTCTATTTTATTAACAGGTATTTAGTAGTTGAGAATATTGCATATGTTCTACAAACAAAAGCATTAAAATACCTTATGGTGTCCATTTATCACAGCATCATGGAGAGGAGTGATCTGGTGCATTCCTTTAGTATTTACATCGGCCCCTCCTTTTAAGAGTTCACTTACTATCTGGTAAAATCCTCCTACACAAGCTTCATGAAGTGCTGTCCAACCTATTAAACACACACAAAAAGTGACATTTGCTTATATTTGGCATCTTGACGTTTTGTGCTTGTTTTTAAAAGAACAACTCTAATCGTAGATTATTTCTTTAAATGCATTTTGATTTTGTGAAACATATATCATCAATACCCTGTATTATTTGGTAAATTTAAAAAATACCTCCAGGAAGCCAGACACCAGTGGCTCATGCCTGTAATCCTAGCTACTCAGGAGGCTGAGATCTGAGGATTACAGTTTGAAGCCAGCCAGGTAGGAAAATCTGTGAGACTCTTATCTCGAATTAACCACCAGAAAACTGGAAGTGGAACTGTGGCTCAAAGTGGTAGCATGCCAGCCCTTTTTTTTAAATAAGTTTTTTTTTATTGTGAAAATACTCTACAGAGGGGTTACAGTTACTAAGCAAGGTACTGAGTACATTTCTTATCAAGCATTGTGTGCCAGTCTTGAGTGAAAAAGCTCAGGGACAGCACCCAGGCCCTGAGTTTAAGCCCTATACCAAACAAAAAAAATCTAAGGGAAAATAAATAACAATTTTAACCCTCAATCCTGTTATGAAAAATATAAGAAGTCAAAGATAAGAAGTCAAAGCACTCTTGACCTGACCAAATAAAAAAACTGTATAATGTCAACTAATACAGAATACTAGTTTCAGGTTACTTTTCTGCAGAGAAGAAAGAGAAATGCTTTATTTCTAATTCAAGATAGTTCCACTAAAAAAACTAGTGCTTGATTTGGAAATACACATAGCAGGTGCAAGTAGCTCAAGCCTATACTTTAGCTACTAAGGAGACTAAGACCTGAAGATCAAGGTTGGAAGCCTGCCTGGGCAGGAAGCTCTGTGAGATTCCTATTTCCATTTAACCACCCAAACCAGCTGGAAGTGGAACTGTAGCTCAAGTGGTTAGGGTGCCATTCTCAAACAAAAAAAGATAAGGGACAGCACCCAGATCCTGACTCTAGGCCCAATACTGGCACAAAACAAATTAAGAAAAAAGGAAAGAAATAAATGTACTAAGAAAGGTAACTCAGATACTACATATCAGTCATTTCACAGGTATAAATTTCTTTTTCTCCTTATTTGTAAACATAGCTATCTACAGTATTTCAACTAAAAAAGATTCTTAAGATGAGGTCACATAGTATCATTTTTTTAGAAGATTAGGTCAAAGCCCAAAGAAATCAACACCAGGGGTTGAGACCAAGGGGAGAGGGGCAGACAAATGAAAGAGGGGGAAAGTTATAGGGGAGAACACAGTCAAGAATTCATTGTATCTACCATAAAATTAAGAAAAGGAAGAGAAGAGATAGGTTGAAGGGGAGGTGAGAATTTTGAAGGAGGTGACACTGTTCAAGATATTTTGTATTCATAAACTTCTTTGTTATATGAAACCTCCTTTATACAACTACTTAAAGATAATTTTAAAAGATTTTTAAAGAAAATAGGCAAAAACTGGGCTGGGATGTAGCTCAGTGGCAAAGCGTTTGCCTAGCAAGTGCAAAGTCCTGGGTTCAATCCCCAGTACCAAAAAAGAAAAGACAAAAAAATACAGTTAAAAAAAAAGAAAACAGGTAAAAACTATGGGATATCGCAAAAACAGTACTAAAAAGGGAATTCCTAGTAAATAAATGCCTTATCCAAAAAGAAAAAGATCTCAAACAACCTAACAATGCAATTTAAAGAATTAGAAAAGCAAGAACAAGTCAAACTCAAAGTTAGAAATAATCATAGGAGAAATAGAGACTAAAAATACGACAAATCAACAAAACAAAAACAAATTAAAACAACAAACCTTAAGCTATACTAACAAAAACTTTTTTTAAAAGAGAGAGATAAAATCAGATGAAAAACAAATCAGTATAAATGAATACCACAGAAATACAAAAGACCATCAGAGACTATGGATGAACAAACATATGCCAAGAAACTGGAAAACCTAGAGGAAATGCATACATTATAGTGATTCATCACCACTCAACCTAGAAGTCCCCAGAAGAGTGGTTAATATGGACATAAAATTGGTGAATTACAATCTGCAGAGTATTTCTAAGAGTTCTGACTTGCATGGAGTAAACCTCCATGCACTTCCTTTTTATTGCCTTAGTATTACTGAAATAAAAAATTTCTATACCTTTTTAAGAGGTTCATTTCATGTATCATTATTCCTGATTTCATAGTAAAAGCTCTGAGAATCTTAAGTGGTATATATTAAAGTAGACCTACTTCTTTCTTATCTCTGTATTAATTGTTTTTTACTTCTTTCATAATCTTACTGAGTGCTTAACTAACCATGGCTCAAATGAACCATCCTGTTCTGCAAAAAGTCACATACAAGAACATAAGATTCCTTATTACATACAATGTAACTAATGTGACTTTAAACAAATTTATTGAAGAATTTAAGTATGAAGTTACCACAATAGCTAAGAGTATGTGAAGCAATTTATTTATTTTTTTTTAAAGTTCATTTTAATTTTTATTGTTATTGTAAAGGTGATGTGCAGAGAGGATAAATTTACATAAGTCAGATAAAGAGTACACATCCTTTTCTTTTTTTGAATCATCACAAAGCAATGGAATTTATAGTTACTCAAAAAATATTTGCATTAGTTTCCTAGAATAGCATGAGAAGGTACTGTGAAGGGGTGTATTAGCACAATAGAAATGGTACACATGCTTTCCAACAGTGTCACCCCTTCCCTTGTTCTCCCCCAACTTTTTCTTCCCATCCCCACCTACCCACAAGATCAAATTTGGTGTTGTGAGTATAAATTATAATTAAATCTTACACTCTTACTGCTAAACGTTGTTTAATATTCAGATGGTGGTAAGTAAACACCCTCAGAGTTTACCATAAGTTAAATGAAGCCTGGATCCTATTGAAAATATCCTTTTTTCTGCAGAGAACACATTTTGTATACTGACATTAATGAAGATCTTTAAGGTCATACACTTTGGGCCTGGTTTAATGTGAAGCAATTTATAACACTACTCTTATAGAGAAAGACTGTATCCATGTTCTTGATTGTCCTTTTTTTTTTTTTGGTCCATTGTGGGGCTTGAACTCTGGGCTTGGGCGCTGTCCCTCCGCTCTTCAGCTAAAGGCGAGCGCTCTACCAGTTGAGCTACAGCACCACTTTCCGGTTTTCGAGTGGTTTATTGGAGATAAGAGTCTCACAGCCTTTCCTGCCCGGGCTGGCTTTGAACCATGATCCTCAGATCTCAGCCTCCTGAGTAGCTAGGAATACAGGCATGAGCCACCGGCGCCTGGCTTTGATTGTCCTTTTCATGATGGCACACCAACCACCATGTAACCAGATGGCTGACAACTAATCCAGCCTTGTAAAAATTAAATTTTGTGAAGAACCTGATTGGTATTGCTGCACTATGTTGCAGACCTTGCAACACAATGCTACTGTTTGTTACCTGAGCATTAATTGAAGGTAGAATTAAATATGAAGAAATGCTATAATTCTAAAGACAAAAAGGGGCGTGGAACTTTTAACAGTAAGCAACTTATGTATTTGGAGAAGTATCATTCAATATTATGTGGCTGTACTTCACAGACCAATGGAATAAGATAAGAAGTAAAGCAATGTATCCAATGCCAACTAATCTTCCAAAAGTATATACTGAAAAAGGCAGCCCTTCAAAATATGATCCAAAGCAAATTAATATCCACATAAAGAAAATGAAACTAGATTCCTATATACCACCAAATTAAAAAAGACTAAAAGAGAATCATCTCAGCCAAAGTAATAAAATAAATAATATAAAACTAAACAAAATTCAAAAGATATATACAGTTGCCAGGCACTAGCAGCTCATGCCTATACTCAGAGGTCCAAGTTTGTTCAAGTTTGCAATTCAAAGCCAACCCAAGCAAACAAATCTGTGAAACTCTTATCTTTAATTAATAGCCAAAAGCTAGAAGTGGAGATGTGGCTCAAGTGGTAGAGTATCAGCAGATTTTGCAGCTTTACACATTCAGAAAGTCTAGAAACAAAAGTAAAAATGCAGATACATAAAAGTACCCTCCTGGCTGGTCCAGTGCTGTTCAGTACATTAAGTATTTCAATATCTTTAAAGAATCATTCTTCTTTAAAAGAATATGTCACACTCTCACTACAAGGAAGTACCAGAAACACAGCCTTAGAGAAAGATTGCTCCCTGTTCCACTGTCTCTACCTCATACTCTATTCTCTTCATTTCCTTAGCAATTATTCCTGTAATACACCTGCCATTCTATCATAAATTTCCCCTGCGGCTCACTGTACCATCTGCTTCTTCCAGATTTTTACTTCATTTTTCCTTCATTTAAGATTATGTCTCATACTAACAATGACCATGCAAAGCTAGATTCATTTTTCCTTCTTTATAATGCCATGGTCCACCTGGCATAATCTTTAAAGGAAAAAAATATAATGCTTTTCTCCCATCAAACACCTCCTTAACCTTACCATCTTCCCTGAGAGGTAATGGTTAAAAAGCATCTTAAACAGGAAAATTACCAGAATCCTTTCTTTGGGACTTGCTTTTAGAACCATTTCATTATACTTCCATAAGGGCCTGTGAGCTAAAACTATATAAGCCACCCCCAAGACAACCCTGACTTACCAGCATAACATGGCTGATTAACATTTCCACCATTTTTTATACAATGACGAACAAGGTGAACATCATTATCTAGAGCAGCCTTATATATTAAATTCTCTCCAAAAATGTTTCTCCTGTTTATGCTAGCAAAAGACTTTTTATTGCTCTTCATTTTTTCTGAAACCAGAAAATAAATTTTAAAAAATCTTTATTTGAAGATCAAGAGGAATAGGAGTAATATAGAAAATCTAGTCAATAAAATATGGTATATTATATACATCATATTGTAAAAGAGCATTTTATCACTAATCCAATCATAATGTTATCTACATACAAAAGAGAGAAGAAATGTTATTTGCTTGTTTGTTTTTTAGTTGGTCATGGGTCTTGAACTCTGGGCCTGGTCCCTCAGCTCTTTACCTCAAGGTGAGGACTCTACCACTTAAGCCCCAGCATGGCTTCTGGTTTTCTGGTGGTTTATTGGAGATAAGCATATCATGGATTTTTCTTCAGGGGCTAGCTTTGAAGCATGATCCTCAGATCTTAGCCTCCTGAGTAGCTAGGATTACAGGCGTGAGCCTAACAATGTTTTTAAATATTTCTAGTAAAGTTAAAATCATAATAATGTGTATATTAATCCATGTATATACTAATTAAACCACCAAAATTGTATTTATGAGAAAAATAACAAATTATTTTCTTAAAAGTTCTGGTGAAAACTGGACACTGGTTGCTCATATCTGTAATCCCAGCTTCTCAGGAAGTTAAGATCTGAGGATCAGTTCAAAGCCAGCCAGGGCAAGAAAGTCTGTGAGACTCAACCATCAAAAGGCCAGAGATGGAGTTGTGGCTCAAGTGGTACAGCACTAGCCTTAAGCAAAAAAGAACTCAAGGACAATGCCCACCAGGCCCTGAGTTCAAGCCCCAGGACTAGCATGTGCATATGTGTGCACTAGTGTACGCACGTGCACACACACACACACCACAGCCACACACACAAAAGGTCTGGTGAAAAGACTATTTAGATCTAGAATTTTTTTAATATATGTATTTAGGATTACATACTATCTGACATAGTTTGAATCTTGAATGTCTCCAAAGGCCATAGTACTAAAGGCTATGGTCCTCTGGGTATTATTGGAAGGCTGTGGAGCTTTTAAAAAGTGGGCATATAGGAACTGTTTAAGTCATGGGAGACATGTCCTTATGGGGGAGAGGATCTCAGCCCCTTCCTCTTCCTTTCTTTTGCTTCCTTCCCATTATGTAAGTAGCTGTGTGACACCAAATACTCCTGCCATGTAATGCGCCAACCAATCATGGACTGGATCCTCCAAATATGTGAGCCAAAATAACTGTTTCCTTTTTATAAATAGATTATCACAACACATTACCGAACTTTAGAAAATGTTGCAATACAAAATGTATTATAAATTCATGAGGAAAACATCTTACAGAAAGTAATCCCAATGAGATCAGGAAAGGAAATGTTAAACTTTCTTCACTAAAAAAAAAAAATGCCATGAAATTAAACAAATACTGATGGCCTTGATCTTTGCAATGGTTTTGTTTGCAGCAGTTTTAATATTCAAAACCAGGAAATACACAAAATGATGTTCTAGTTTATACCAAATCAATTCTTTATTGTGCCTCCTAAAATACTGAAATGTAGAGAGCTGTGAGAGGCCGCACCTGGAAGATGGCGCCGGCTTCCGCCCTCCGCCTTCCCGATGGCGAGTGCTCTCGTGGTAAACAACTCCTTATATGGCTAAGGCAAAGAATCTGGCTTGCTTCCGCGCACCTGAACCTATTGGTGATTCCCACGTGGCGTATCAGGGTTGGCTACCCAGCGGGTACTTAAGGCTTTGGGGAATTCTCCCCGGGGTTGGGGTCAGAAGATTACTCAAAGGTCCTGAATAAACTGCAGAGAGAAGAGTTCGGTGTCGCGTCTTCCTTGCTGGTCGAGGCGGTAGCGACACGTGGTGGCCCGTACGGGGACTCAGCCATAACCCCAAGGAGGACTCAGAACTCTCTGCGGTCAGGGTGGTGCACCGGTAAGTTCCCAGGTAAAAGGGGAATCCGCGACAAAAGCGGGGGTAAGTCCCCAGGTAAAAGGGGAATCCGTGACAAAAGCGGGGGTAAGTCCCCAGGTAAAAGGGGAATCCGCGACAAGAGCGGGGAGTAAGTTCCCAGGTAAAAGGGGAATCCGCGACAAGAGTGGGGGGATTTTTGCTCTTCTCCGTAGATAAAGAGAGAGCGAGAACCTGGGGCTAGTCAATAGAGTAGCCAAAAGTGAAAGTAAAAGTTTGTTTATCAGCTTTAAATGTTTAAAACATGGACGCTTCTTCTTCGCACCCAATTTTTTGGCTCTCAATGAGCTACTGCACTCAAAAAAGTTAAAAATAAAAGAGTACTTTAGAGAGATTTTTGAATGAATGTGACATCGTTGCCCCGTGGTTCGCTGTCTCCAGAAGCCTCACGGTGGCTTCTTGGGAGAAACTAGGGAGGGACCTAGATTTTGCCTCTGAACAAGGAACGCTTAAGAGCGGAGTGAGACCAATATGGAAACTGATAAGAGGCTGTCTCAAGGACCAGCGTTGCAGTGAGGCGGTAGAGAATGGTCAGGCCGCCCTAGAAATGCTGCAGGAAGAAAGATCGGAAAGGGCAGACAGCAAAAAGGAGGAGAGCGGGAGGGGGGGGGGTTATACCCCAATCTTGCCGAACTAGAGACCTCTGAACTCAGAGGAACTACAATCACTCATAGAACAAATAGAAAAAACAAAGATAAGAAAGAGGAGGAAAGGGAAGGAGAGAGAGGACCCAGATAAAGACGAATGCACACCCTCCGTGCACCGCCCCACACCTTCGGCCCCTCCGCTCTATGCGGAGGACCCTGGAAGTGGCAGCCCTGGCTGTTCTTTCAGCCCAGGCGTGTGGAAAGCGGTCAGAACCGAGTTACATCTAGCCTGTCCAATATTTCAGGATCCACAGGGACAGCGGTATCATGAACCCTTAGATTTTAAGGTTATAAAATCTTTAGCTGAGTCTGTGCGGACATACGGAATCACGGCCTCCTTTACTGTAGCCCAGGTGGAGGCCCTAAACAGACACTGCATGACACCCGGTGATTGGAGTGGGCTCACACGAGCTTGTTTGAGCCCAGGTCAGTATTTAGATTGGAAGGCCTTTTTGATTGAATTTGCTAGTGAAGAGGCTGCAGCCAATCAGGCTGCGGGGAACCCAGCTTGGGACAGAGATATGCTGCTTGGACAGGGGAGATTCGCCAATCAGCAGATAGGCTACCCGGTTCAAGTTTATGAACAAATCAATAAAATTGGCATAAAGGCATGGAAGGCCTTACCAAATAAAGGCGAGGTGAGTGGCAATCTCACCAAAATCCTGCAGGGCTCTATGGAGCTGTTTTTGGATTTTGTTGCCCGTATGGTCGAGGCTGCTGGCAGAATTTTTGGTGACCCAGACGCAGCCATGCCATTAATTAAACAGCTTGTTTACGAGCAGTGCACTAAGGAATGCAGAGCCGCCATAACCCCATATAAGAACAGCGGACTAGAAGCATGGATGAAAGTTTGCAGAGAGCTGGGCGGACCACTAACTAATGCTGGATTAGCTGCTGCTGTGGTGCAATTAACCCAGAAGAATGGGGCTGGGAAGGTGGCTCAGTGGTAGAGCGCTTGCCTTGCATGCATGAGGCCCTGGGTTCGATTCCTCAGCACCATATAAGCAAAATGAAAAAAGCCGGAAGTGATGCTGTGACTCAAGTGGTAGAGTACTGGCCTTGAGCTGAAGAGCTGAGGGACAGTGCCCAGACCCAGAGTTCAGGCCCAGGAAAAAACCTATTTAAAAAACGCTGCAAATTTGTCTAAACAGTTGTCTAGTTATCTTTTAGGTAATTAAACTGGGGAGTTCGACAGCCTGATGGAACAGCTCAGGGTTGCCATCGTCATGGTGAACTCGACCCGAGTGGATGCCGGATTGGCAGAGGGGTTATCTTCATGGATCTCTGCTGCTATGAATCATCTTAAGGAATGGGCGGGTTTGGGAGCCCTGACAGGCCTCCTGGTGTTAGCCTCCTTGGTATGTCTGTGGTGCATTTGCCAAATTAGAGGTTCTCAGCGTCGCAGTGCAGCCATGATTATCCAAGCCTTTACAGCCATTGGAGCAGGTCAGTCCCCCCAAGCGTGGCTTGCCACCCTAAAACAATGAACACAGATTGCAAAGCCAAAGTACTGCAGTCGAGAGGCATGAGTTTTGCCCTCGAGGAGAGCATGTTTGATTGCACACGGGTTCGATTCGCCTTTTCCCGTCCTTGTGAAAAACGAATCAATGGACAGGCTGAGTCATCCTAGAGAAGGTACCCTCTGGGAGAAGGCTTGTATGCAGTCCTTGCATTGCACAACAGGGATCAGACCTCTGTTCTCATCTGTGTTCTTTAAACAAAAAGGGGGGAACTGTAGAGAGCTGCGAGAGGCCGCACCTGGAAGATGGCGCCGGCTTCCGCCCTCCGCCTTCCCGATGGCGAGTGCTCTCGTGGTAAACAACTCCTTATATGGCTAAGGCAAAGAATCTGGCTTGCTTCCGGGCACCTGAACCTATTGGTGGTTCCCACGTGGCGTATCAGGGTTGGCTACCCAGCAGGTACTTAAGGCTGTGGGGAATTCTCCCCGGGGTTGGGGTCAGAAGATTATTCAAAGGTCCTGAATAAACTGCAGAGAGAAGAGTTCGGTGTCGCGTCTTCCTTGCTGGTCGAGGTGGTAGTGACACTGAAATCCCTCATGTAGATGTTCCAAATCCTGTCAAATCTGGAGGATAATATTTATATTGATTTCCTAAATTTTAGGATAATTTTGATGACAGCATTTTCAATTTTTGGCCTTTCAAACCTACTCCATCTTAAATCCTCATAAAGAGTAACAGTATTGCAACATCTTTCTTAATAAACCAAAATTTAGCTGCTCTACACTCCCAGTTAAGCCTCTTATAAAACTAACATTCCTCCGGAGCATTTGAATCTACCTTTCTTCTTTTTAAATATTCAGTTTTCACTGAGTTAAGGAAAATTAACACTTGATTTTTTTAATAGAGAAAGATATTTAAACCTGATCATAGTTATTTTCCGACTTTCCTTATTATGCCCCAGAAACAAAATCCACCATATAATGTGTGTTTACCCAGAAGCAGTCCTGCCTACTCGAAACATGTCTATTAGCCCAATAGCCTCTTCTCTCAGAGCTTACCATGCTCTTTCTGTAGGTAACACTAGGGCCATTTAGTAAAGGCATTTACTCTACAGTATCTGTACCAGCTGTACTTGTTATTATAATTATCTAATTTATTAAAAATAACTAATTGCCTATGACCCAGCAATCTCACATTTGGGCATTTATCCAAATGATCCACAAACAAGGCCATACTAAAGCTACCAGCACAACTATGTTTATTGCAGCATTATTCACCATAGCTAAGATATGGAACCAATCCAGATGCCCTTCAGTAAACAAATGGATCAAGAAAATGTGGTGTATATATAATATATATGCATATATAATATATATAATGGAATTCTATGCCTCCATCAGAAAGAATGACACTGCCCCATTTGTTAGGAAATGGAAAGACTTGGAAAAAATTATATTAAGTGAAGTAAGCCAGGCCGATAGAAACATAGGTTCCATGGTTTCCCTTATTTGCAATAACCAGTATACATTTAGGATAATCTTACCAGACAAGCAGAAAAGGTCAAAAGCTATGTACATATGACCATATAAGATGATGCTAAGCGAAATGAACCCCAAGATAAAGAAAAAAACAAGAGGTTTTAAATGTACTATATGATTTTTTTTTGTTTCTTTTGTATGTTCTTTTTTTGTTTCTTTTGTATGTTCTTCCCCCATGGTATAACCCCTGTTTTCATTGTATTTGATTCCGGTGCCCTGCATCCTGTCTATACATTTTTCTAATTTGGGAAGAGGAAGGGAAATAACAAAATGCTGAAACAAGGATACAGGTTGATCCATTGTAATAATGAGATGTATAAGACACTATGTTGAAGATGAACTTTACAACTTGGGGTAGGAGGGAGAGGGAGGATTTAGGGTGGTAGGGAGGGAAGGTATGCTAGGGGGAAAACAAAGGAGGGTTGGTAACAATGCTCAATAGGAAATGTACTCATTACCTTACTCATATAACTGTAACCCCTCTGTACAGTATCTTTACAATAAAAAAAGATTAGGCTCAAATTTCTTGTCACTCAACTTCTTAAATTTTGGTTTTGCAAACTGGTTTCACAAATTAAAAACCTTTTTCTGCATAAAAACAACAAATTGGAGTTCAATTTGATAAATATTCTTTTGTATGATCAAATATACATAAGTATTAGGCCTTTCTGTTCTCCTAAGAGTACCTTTCTTTGGTCTAACAGTGTGTGAATGCCTAGAAAATAACCAATTATGAAGCAATAAAACATTCTGCAATGAAAACCAAGTAGTGTAAGACATTCACTTTCAGATACAAGTAACATTGAAACATCCTCCAAGAGTTAAACAGGAGAAAATTAGACAAAATGTGTAAGGGGGAACTATTTTTAAACACTGGAAAGCTAGTATGGACAACCATACTAGCAAGATATCAGATACTCCCTGGTATCTTGGCCTGTATATATTTTCGAGAGCATAGTACAAATTCAGGGGTAGGGCAGAAGATCCTGCTGAAATGAGGAGACTGAGACTAGTGTGGGAGGCTCTGGTGGCTAAAATTTGTTAGAAAAGTGCCAGAGGTGAGAGAATAAAAACACCAAAAATCTACATAATAGGATCCTTAACTTATCTGAATAATATACTATTCAAGTGAAAGGATGAGTTTCTATGAAGCTAAACAAGAACATCTGAGGAAATGTAGCAATTCTCAAAGCTCACACAGGGCTGGGAGGCATTCACCTTCCTACCAGCCTAAACAGAAAGACCTTTCAAAAACAAATAGGCCTATAGTCCTAGGTATTCAGGAACCTGAATGGGAAGGATAAATTTCCAATTTCATTCCAGAGGGGGATTGAGAATAGGGGCTTCTAGGATCCCATCAACCAATAAAAAGCTATATGTGACTAGAAAGCTAGATGTGCCTATCATCCCAGCTACATAGGAAATGCAAATAAGTGGTTCAGACAAGCCTAAGCATAAATGCAAGACTCTATAAAAAATTATGAAAGCAAAAAGGACTGGTCAACTGGTATAGTGTCTTCATGGCAAGCACAGAGCCCTAGACTTAGACCCCAGTATTGCCAAAAATAATACATTCAGGCCAGTTATAGTGGTGCAAATCTGAGCTATGCTATCAATGAGCTATGTGATAAATCTGAAATTATTACCTCTGAAATTTTTTTCTCAATAGTAAAATGAGAAATCTGAAATAATGTATAAATTTTAATTATGTTTTTATTATCTTTAAGTAGTTTTAAGTACATTACCATTCAACGTATCAGTTTGTAAGTATAATGCATCTTAATCATTATTACCACTTGCATCACTCTTTCCCATCTCTTCCAACACAACCCCAATCTCTGAATTTTTTCTACCAGAATTCTGTTTCTAGAAAATTTAGAGAAATGGAAAAACATAGAAAATATACCACACCTTTTTTAATTTCAAGTCGTTCATTTTTCCTGGTATGTTCAGCCTTCAATCTGGATGAATGCTTATTCATCTCTTTACTGTCCATCCTTAAAGCAAGATGCTTCACTCTTGTTTTTTTTAAAAAAAAGTCATAATTAAAATTTATTATAATATTTTCTATAGTTATACACAGAAAATCATACCAATTTTTAAAGTTTTAAAACTCAGAGGTATTTTATGGAGCTGTTCTTAAATGACAAGATAATTTTAAATATGGAGATGGATCCTGAGTAAACTGAATTCTGCAACAAACATGTCCATGCTTTATGGCTTTTAAAACTTTTATGCTTCTTTCTCTGGATGTAGTCATCTACAAATGTGAATATTCTGAATCTCCTGAACTCCCCCCCATTATTTACCCACTTTACTTCAAATGGAAAAGGAGTCAGAATATTTGCAAGAAAAAAGGGGCTTGCTATGTAGTTTGGCACTGAACAAAACTGAAAAGAAAGCAGCAAAATAAAATAATAAAGCTTTTTACTGAGGGTAGTTATCCATTAGGTCTGGAGGAAAAGATATAATTTGATAGCATACCTGAAATTCTCAGTTGAAGATTTATTATTTATTTGTTCCTCAGAGCTAAGTATTTTTGGTGAAATCTTTTCTGATGATTTACACATAGTATCTTCATGCTTTGCCTCTCTGCTTACTTTCAGTTTTTTCAGTCTAGATGATCTCCTTAATACACATGGAGTTTCCTGCTCAGACATATTTTCCACCAGATTTGACTTCTCCATATTATTCAGTGGCTCACAAGAAGTGATATCTGAATGAGCCAAAGTTTGCAATCTAAACAGATTTGGATCTTCTTCTGTCTGTAAAGATATAAATCCATATACAAATAATTACAATACTGAAAAAAATTGAAATTAAGTTTTATCTTGTCCTTTGATAGAACATTTAACATCCAGATGAAAGGCCAATAACTTATAAGCACATGTGAAAGTAATAACAATTGTATAACACTTAATATAATAAAGGCCAGTATAGCTGTAAAAGCTTAAGAAGTAGATAAGTAAAAGCAATTTTGAGCTAAGAGCCAGTGACTTATATCTACAATTCTAGTTACTTAAGAGGCTGAGATACGAAGGATTAGACTTCAAGGTCAGCCTAGGCTTACATGCAAAATACTATCTCAACCAATAGCTGGGTGCAATGGTGTGCCCCTGTCTTCCTAGACACATGGAGGATAAGCTCAGTAGGATCAAAGTTTCAGGACTGCCCAGGCAACAAAAAGTTTGTGAGACTCCATCTCTAAAGAAGATGTTTGACATTGTGGTGTACATTGGGCATTCTAGTTAGGATAAGAAGCATAAAATAGGTGATTGCAATATAAGCACAGACCTAGGCTATTTTGAGATCTAGTGTAAATGAAAAAAAAAGTCTGAAAAGCCGTGGCTTGGCAATAGATTGCCTGCCTAGCAAGCACAAGGTCTTGAATTTAAACCCCAGTAATGTGAAGAAAAAAAAAACAGATTCAAAGAAAAGAAAAGCAATTCCATTGCTTAAATTTTGTAGGAAGTAAGTATAATATACAACAAGAGATTCATAAAAACACAAAGTATTATACTAGAACAGATCAAGGACCTACTCAGCCTAGTATTTTGTTTCCTGACAGCAGCAATAAGTGACATTTTATGAGACAATATGGTATATAATTTCCCTAACATTGACTTTGAAAGGTAACCAGTATGCCACACACTGGTGGCTCACATTCACCAGTATGTCATGAATTACTCTAACTTCCTCTTAATACTCTAGTATGAATTTAACTTCTATGATGGCCCTTATTTTTTTACACACCTCATGTAAACATTCCTGGGCTTATTTATATACTCAGCTTATGAAGATTCTCAGGGTAAAAGTTATCACAGCACACACTTGATCTAGATAAAACACCTTTCTAAATTTAAATGCATTTTTTTCTTTTATTTGGAAACTTGCTAAGTTTATGCTCACTTTACTAATATCAATAATAATTTACTACAGTTTGCTCATATTTCTTCTTCTCAGATTTATTAGAACACTACAATGTTTATACTTCATCCCTATCTCCATTATTAATGTCTCTTTTTCTGGATTTTATTTTAGTCCTATTACATCTGAATGAGAGTTATTGACTAGAAATACATGCAACATTACTCCATATAAATGTTATCTCTAAATCTTCCCAAGGATATACTTAGAAACATTTTCATAACAGCCAAAAGAAAAGAAAGAAAATAATCCAAATAACTATCATTAGTAGATTGGTTAAATAAATTAAACTGTATTTAGACAATACGATCAATCAGAAGTTAAAATATTTAAGTAGTAGTATATTTCCTGGCATTAAGCAATAATTTAACCTCCCAAGAGGTGGAACATGTGCCTCCATACTCAGTTTTGAATTTTATAAGGAATCTGTAAGTTGTCAACATGAAAAGGGAATCTGTCTCCTGATAGGCCACTGCAGTAGCTCCAGGCTTAATACTACAGAAATTTTAAACTCCAAGAGTTATGCCTGGCACTTTTCTCAGACACAGAAGGTAAAGTTCTGCTTCAACATAATTTTTCCCTCAGTAATGTAAAACACATATATCCTATGTCCAGCTACAAATTAGTAAGACATCTCATATGTACATCTACTCTCAGATAACAGAACATTCTGGTAAAAAATTATTTCCTTCCTATTATAAGCAAGCCAATAATAGCTCCTCAGATCTGTTGGGGAAAATCTATTTAAACTTCTTAACTCATTGAAAACTCTGACTCAAGGACTTCTAAAAAGATCACTGTGTTAAAAAGTATCTTATAGATGATTCTGGAATAAAAGATTTGAACTTAACGAAATGAAGACCTGTTAAAAAGGAAAGACCTGTTATGAAAGGAAAAATCAGATGAATTACTTGTACCTACTTGTTCCACTGATAGACTGTTGTCCTGGAGCCTCGCTAAATTGGAACCTTGTTCAAATGGAGAACAAAAGGAGTCAAAATTTACTTCAGTTATTTGTGTGCAGTCTTCATCCATCTGAGATAAATCAGGCTCCACTTCAAAACATTCATTTCCACCAAATCTGCCACCTTGCTCTTTTCCGTGACAGCTGGACCCCACTTTGGCTTCGGACAATGTGTTGATGGCTGCCAACAACTCAGTTGGCAATGTATCATCCTTTGTGTTTTCAAGTAAATCTCTGCAACATGCTGATATGGCATTCGTAGGTACTGATATGGAACTTGGGGAATCACTCAATGAATTCATCAATTCTCCAAAATCAAAATCTTTCATTATTTCCAACATTCTTTCTTCTTTAATGCTTTCTGATGTTAACAGCTTTTCTAAGGCAGACACAAAAGTTTCAACTGAGCTTTCTTCATCCACAGATTCTTTAGAAGTCACGGTCAATGTGACTTCTTCCTGCTCAGGTTCTGAAGATATGTTTGGTGCTAATACTATCTTCTCTGTCTCTATTAGTGATTTCTCCTTTACAGAAGCCGTATCAGTATCTGTAATAGCAGTACTTGAGAAAAGACTAATTTCAGGACATACTCTGTCTTCATTTAGTTCCTGTGTATTTCAAATAGAAATTTTACTATAGCAAATGCAAAGAAATGTTTAAAGAAATTTATAGTTTTGTAATTCATTTTGTTTGCGAATTGTCCTCAAAAAGGTTTTTTTTTTTTATCAATTGTCCTCCTCATCTATAAATAAAAAATATTTTCTATTTCTTTCCTATACCACTTTACTAATGATAGAATATATGCTTGAACCAGTTATAAGATTGGTTGGATCATATTCACAGATAGTCATTGTTTAATTCAACTAAGTTTGTTACCTATTCTGTCACAAGAGACAAAGATGCTATAGATAGTTAAATTAACAGGTGATCTCAAAACTTCACAGCAGTTAATGATTACAATATTCTTTCTTTTTTTGTGCTACTCTTCTTTTTTGTCTGATTTTTTTATTGTGAAAATACTGTACAGAGGGGTTACAATTACATGGGCAAGATAATGAGAGCACATTTCTTATCAAGCATTGTAGCCTCCTCCTTTGTTTCCCCTTCCCATCCCATCCTCCCCCCACTCCCTTACCGAACCTTCCTTCTCCCCCTACCAAAGCTGTAAAGTTCATTTTCGACATAATGACTTGTACATCTCACAATATTCTTTCTTATAAAATATTCCTAGTTTTATAAAATTAGCTAGAAATAAAATTGATGTCATTTTACATTATTTTCTATCTTTCTGTGAATACATACGTAAAAGTGAATTAAATGACCAAAGGATAGGAGGCTGGATGCAAAAACGGGAAAAGTAAGATTGTAATTCTCTAAAATTTACAATTCCTAAATTATAAATCAATGGTTCTAGTAATATGTTCATGTAAACATAAAATTTACATTTCTAAATGACTTATTTTTCAAAGACATGACCTTAATAGGTTATATCTACTTTCGCAATGTTTCCAATGCTCCATATGTTTAGAATATCTCTTTTGAAATTGCTTTTGAAATCAGGTGGGTGACAGGCCATTTGAGAAAATAATGTGCTTTAAAGGTAGTGAAATCTGTTCAAATAATTTTAAAAAACTGTTCATTTTCATGACATTACATAGCAGAATGGGTTTCAATCCCTTTGGCCGCTTCCAGAAAACCAAAGCCATCATGTTTCAGGCAGAATGTATTACCATTTTTTCAGCCCTCTAATATTCTGTTCTGGTGTGAGTAAAGAAAGTTAACACATTTATTCTTCCTCTTTTTTCCTATCACAATTTATCACCTTTGTATAGCATATAGAGCTAACAAGATATATGAGTTTTGTAATGCCAATTATAATTTACTTAGAAAGACAAATTTAGAAGGAATTTGAGAAATAGTTCATACACATTCTATCCATTGTTTAAGTCACATCTGCAGATCTTCTTTCTATTTTAAATCCTTATGTCTACTAAATTCAAGGCACTGGGTAGCGATAACAAACAGTTAACAGAGCCTATTCTCTTGTAAAAATAAGTTTTCAAAGAGAAAGAAAGCAATGGAAAGTGTCCATGATGTTATAAAAATGCTTGGTGAAGCAAAATCAAACAAGCTCCTTTACCATGGGACTTTTCAGATTATATGTGTTGTAAATCTCCAAGGAAACATTAGGGTAGTGTTCTCCAAACTTTTCTTCTAATAAATGTTTTTTTCAGATGATCTATTAATGTCAGAGAGTGTTAATGACTAGGAAATATTGAGAGTCAGTAAGAACTGAATGGTACTGAGAAAGCAATATCACCAAAGTCATCTGAAACAGACAAGAAATTAAAAATTGGGGAAAAAGTGAAAGAATATATATTTATCCAGCACCAGAGTTGACAGACATCATGAAGCATTATTTCTCTTGGTCCTCTCAAGAACTCTATGCAACAAACTCTATGAAACAAATATCAATGTAGCAGCAGGAAATATGTAAGGTACAAATAAGACAAGATCATAGATGGTAGGCTGGTCTAGAAAGGTCCCTGACTGCTTACTGTCCCTAAGGACAGCGTGAGTACCAAGTAGAAAGCAAAGAAAAAGTAACTACTTGATACAGATTAGCAACTAGAAAATGAAAAAAGCCTATCTCCCCTGAAACATATTTTTTAAAAACAGGGTAATAGACAAACCAAATATAAGGTATTTTACCACATCATCTGTACAAAAAGTGTAGTAAGTAACACATTTTTCTAGATAAAGAAGATGTAAGAAATAGAGATACAGAAAGTACTACTCTAAATATAAAAAATATATGTAGGAGCAAGATTTCAGACAAGAATAAGTTTCTAACTAAAGTGTTTTGATCACATCACCTCCTAGGAGTGGGTCTATATGTGCTTGGGACTTGAACTTAAAGCACATTTTTTTTAAACTTGAAGTCTAAGACCTATATTGCTATATAGCTACAAACCTTTTCTGGGCATAGCAAAATTTCAGTATTTTCAGCTTCAGGTCCTAAAAGAGAACAATATGCCTTTATTCTACTTTTATTAAAATACTAAAAATTCCTAATTAGCATTTTACAATAACATAACTTGAATTCCCTTAGACAATTCAAATGACATATCACGTATTTGTTAAGTATATCAATTTATTGATACAGAAGTATTATGTAACAAATAAAATTATACAATGTTCCAATTACTTAAATATATTTTATATGGCACATGCCTGTAACGCTAGCTACCCAGGAGGCTGAGATCTGAGGACTGTGATTCAAAGGAAGCTAAGGCAGGAAAGTCTGTGAGACTCTTATCTCCAATTACCACCAAAAATCTGGAAGTAGAGCTCTCAAATACTAGAGTGCTAGCTTGAACACAAAAACTCAGGTCCAGTATCCAAGCATAAGTTCAAGCACCAAGACTGGCACAAAAGAAGACAAAGAAGATGAAGAAGATGATGATAAAAAGGAGGAGGAGGAGAAAGAGGAGAAAGGAAGAAGGAAGAAGAAAGGAGGAGGAAGAAAAAGAAGAAAGAGGAGGAGGAGGAGGAAAGAAGGAAGGAAGGATATCTTCAAATCACCTAACTTTTAAAGCACAAGACATATGTGGCTTCAGAGAGCTCAAAATCCTTCAAAGAGCACCCCCAGGAGAAAAATGCTTTACTACTATATTATCAAGTTTTCCCTGATGACTGAATCTGCCATGAAGATAGAAGAAAACAACCCATTCTATTCATTCAGGATGTCCCAGGTCAACAAATATCAGATCAAACAGAAGGTGGAGCCAATCAGCTAATTTTACTTAGAATATCTTAAACATTGCAAAGGTTAATTTTTGTAACTTATTATTTTACCCTAGAATGCCATCTTTAAGCTTTATTTGACAAGCTTTAGTCTTTTTTTATTATATAGTAACCTGTTCTGTTAGTATTATTGCAAACTTATACCTTCCGTTAACATTTTTATTAACTAAGAGGTGAGGGATCTAGACTCTAGTTAAGTCTTCTTGGTTGGATATCATTTCTTTGTTATATTGAAACATAGTTAGATGTTACTTCTTACATGATTTCATTTCATTGTTGGTCCTTCTTTTTCTTGGTACAACTCACCTTTTCCAAGATAAATTAATTTACTTATAGTTATCTCTTTTCTTCTTTCTGAACTTAGATAGTGATAGATAAAAATATCCTATCTTTTGTAAACAGAGCTTTAGGAGTTTAACTTGACAATTTTTCATCTATACTCATGACTGTTCTTTACAATACAAGGTTTCATTGACTACTATACTATCTTACTACATGGAGACAGAACATGTAATATTCACTTTTGAGGAGCAAGAGCAAGTAAAGACACCTCAAAATTTAGCTAGAACTAAGTAAAACTGGTCCATGTTACTGCCAGACAAGAAAGGCAAGACATACTTATTAGTGACAGCATGAAAAGAGAAAACAAACTTGTTCATATTTTAGCTCTAAAAATCCTGAGTAAAAGGTTAGACATTTGAAACAGCACATACTTACTGCAACATATTCTCCCATGGGCAACTCTGTGCAGAATGATTCAAGGTCAACAGCAACACTGATTTCCTATTTTAGAATGTTTAACAGACCAACCAACCTAGTTGTAAATAAATCCATATACAAGTCTTATATTGTTAGACAAAGACAAATTTTCCATATATTTCTACTCATGAAAACTTACCTCCAATGTTCTGGTGGTACAATGAAAGCCCAGACTGGAAAAATGACAGATTGGACACTGGTAAATGTTTTCTAATCCTAAAAAAGTCAATTAATTAATTAAAAAAATAAGCTTTTAAATGGAAAGATTGTTCTTCATTCAAATATAATTTACATTCCATTTGTCACCGAAAAAGCTTTCCAAATATAGTTCATTTTTGCTACATCATTCCAATTATTTTTGGAGTTATTACCAGTTTATTAACATTTATATTTCAAATGATGGCAAAATGAAGTGAGTTGAAAAAAATCAGTGAATTTAAGAATATAAACAAAGGGACTGGGAAGGTGGCTCAGTGGTAGAGCGCTTGCCTTGCATGCCTGAGGCCCTGGGTTCGATTCCTCAGCACCACATAAGCAAAAAGAAAAAAGCCAGAAGTGGCACTGTGGCTCAAGTGGTAGAGCGCTAGCCTTGAGCTGAAGAGCTGAGGCCAGAGTTCAGGCCCCATGACCTGACCCAAAAAAAAAAAAAAAAAAAAAAAAAGAATATAAGCAAGCTAAATTACATTTACATCTAAAAGCAGCTGGCTTTGAATTACAATCCTCAGATCTCAGCCTCCTGAGTAGCTAGAATTACAGGCGTGAGCCACCAGTGCCCAGCTTCCATGAGACTCTTACCTCCAATAAACTACTCAGAAAAAGCCAAAAGTGGTGTGTGGCTCAAGCAGTAGAGAGCTAGCTTTGAGCAAAAGAAGATCAGGTACAGTGCCCAGACCCAGAGTTCAAGCCCCAGGACCAGAAAGAAAATTTTATTTATATTAGGCAAGGCTGCAAATAGTATAAATGTCCATTGTCTAATCATAGATGAATGATTAAACAAATTATACTACAGTGGGTCATACAATGAAACACTATAAGGTCATTAAAATTCATATGCTTAAATGCATTAAAAATAGGAGAAAATAATTACAAGATATTGTTACTTGAATTTTTAAAAACAATGTACAAAACTATCTGCAATATGATTCCAATTCTACAGAAAGCATGAAGAAAACCAAATTTAAAAGCACATATATACATACACATATACATATACAAAATAAGATGTCAAAAATGTTAACTATAGTACTTTGGGCAGTAGAATTATGACATATTCATCTTCCTTAGTCTTTTTTTCCCATTTCTGTAAATGAATTTATAACACTAAGTATAAAAATTTGGGGCTGGGTGCCAGTGGCTCACACCTGTAATCCTAGCTACTCAGGAAGCTGAGATCTGAGGATCTGGTTCGAAGTCAGCCCAGGCAGGAAAAGCCGTGAAACTCTTATCTCCAATAAACCACCAGAAAACTGGAAGTGGCTCTGTGGCTCAAGTGGTAGAGGTGCTAACCTTGAGCTGAAGAGCTGAGGGACAGTGCTCAGGCCCAGAGTTCAAGTCCCATGACTGACAAAAAAAAAATTAGGAGTAGTTTTTTTTTTACTTATTATTTACTTTATTGTTATTACAAAGGTAATGTACAGAGGGATTACAGTTATGTGTCAAGTAATGAATATATTTCCTTTCATACATTGTCTTCCATTCCCTCCCTGCCTCCCAGACCCTCCTTCTTGTCTCCACAAGTTTTTTTTGTTTTTTGTTTTATTGTGAAAATACTGTACCGAGGGGTTACAATTACATGGGCAAAGTAATTTGCCTCCTCCTTTGTTTGCCCTTATCAACCCCCCTCCCCCCTCACCCCCGCCAAAGTTGTAAAGTTCGTTTTTTGACATAACAACTTGTACATCTCATTGTTGCAACGGGTCCACCTGTATCCCTATTTAAACGATTTGTTTTTGCCCTTCCCCTCCACAAATTATACTAACACCAAATACAATGAACACAGGGGTTATACCGTGGGGGAGGGACATACAAAGCAACAAAGAAATCATCTTATACGTATGTTAGAAATAATCGCATGAAAGAAAACACATTTGAATACTTATCTTGGGGTTCCTTTCACCTACCATCAACTTATCTGACCTTTTCTGCTTATCTCAGACATATACTAGTTATTGCAAATAAGGGAAACCATGGGACCTATGTTTCTTTGGGCCTGGCTTACTTCACTTAATATAATTTCTTCCAAGTCTTTCCATTTCCTAACAAATGGGGCAATGTCATTCTTTCTGATGGAGGCATAGAATTCCATTGTGTATATATACCACATTTTCTTGATCCATTCATCTACTGAGGTACATCTGGGTTGGTTCTATATCTTAGGTATGGTAAATAATGGTGCAATAAATATAGTTGTACTGGTAGCTTTAGTATGGTCTTGTTTGTGATCATTCGGGCAAATGCCCAAAAGTGGGATTGATGGATCATAGGGGAGCTCTATGTGGAGTCTTTTGAGGAACCTCCATACTGCTTTCCAGAGTGGTTGAACAAGTTTACACTCCCACCAACAATGCAGTGGGGTTCCCTTCTGTCCACATCCCCTCTAGCATCTGTTGTTATTAGAGTTCTTGATTATAGCTATTCTAACTGGGGTGAGGTGGTATCTCAATGTTGTTTTGATTTGCATTTCTTTTATGGCTAGAGAGGTTGAGCATTTCTTCATGTGTCTATTGGCCCTCCTTCTTTCCCCTTCTGAGAAGTTTCTCTTTAAGTCTTTCGCCCACTTATTTATTGGGCAGTTGTTTCTTTGAGGATTTGTCGTTGGGGGATTTAATTTTTTGAGTTCCAGGTATATTTTAGATACGAGACCCTTGTCCATTGTATGGCTAGTGAAGATCTCCCAATCCGTTGGCTTTCATATGGAACAATAAAAGACCCCAAACAGCAAAAACAATCCTTAACAAAAAGAACAGTGCTGGAGGAATATCAATACCAAATTTCAAACTGTACTACAAAGCCATAGTAATCAAAACAGCTTGGTACTGGCACAAGAACAGACCTCAGGACCAATGGACTAGAACTGGAAACCCAGAAATGAACCTACAGACATACAGCCATCTAATCTTCGATAGGGGAGCTAAAAAAATAGAATGGAAGAAAGACAGCCTCTTCAGTAAACGGTGCTGGCAAAACTGGTTAATCACTTGTAGAAAACTGAAGCTAGATCCTTATATATTACCCTGCACCAGAATCAACTCCAAATGGATCAAAGACTTCAGAGTCAAAGCAGACACTCTGAAAACATTACAGGATGGAACAGAAGAAACCCTAGGTCTCCTTGGCACAGGCAAAAATTTTCTTAATAGAGACCCAGAAACACAACAAATCAAAGAAAGGTTGGACAAATGGGATTGCATGAAATAGCAGAGCTTCTACATGGCAAAGAACATAGCTAGCAAGATCTCCACGAGTTTTATAGCTCACTGTCATTAGTGCCTAGCAAGCTCCATTGCTGCAGTTTTTGATACTTTTCCCTCAAGTGCTTAGCGCCCCTCCCAAATACATACAGTAAAAAGTAAATAAGAGATCCCTCGTTTCCATATCTTGGAGTGATTTGGTAGTGATTCTGACCTTTCTGTTACAATATAGTTATTTATTTGAATTTGCTGCATTTAAAATTAATTCTTTGTTTTTTAAGTCCAGAGTTTTCACTATAATGTGTCTTGAAGTATTTCTGCATGGATCCTATCTACTATAAGTTTATTACCCTCTCCCTCATTTTCTCCCACTTTCCCTCCCTGATTCCCCTCTCCTCCCCAGTTGTAAAGTTCATTCCCAACATAGTGTCTTGTAAGTATCACTGTTGCTTTGGTTCACCCTTTTTACTTTGTCTCACCATTTTCCCTGAACGCACCCAATATTGTCTTATTTTGTTCAATAGATTTTCAATGGCTTTAGTTTTGAATTCTTCTCCCCCATCCACCCTGACTAGCATAGATTTGATCTTTTGGCTGAATCTCCAAAATCTTGGAGAGAGGATTTTTTTTTTTTTGTCAGTTGTGGGGCCTGAACTCTGGGCCTGGGTGCTGTCCCTCAGCTCTTCAACTCAAGGTTAGCGCTCTACCACTTGAGCCACAGTGCCACTTCCAACTTTTTCTGCTCATGTGGCACTGAGGAATCGAATCCAGGTCCTCATTCATGCAAGGTAAGCACTCTACCACTGAGCCACCTTCCCAGCCCAAATCTGCCAAGTCTTGGATTTCCCTTTGAATGTTTTGTTTTTTTCTACGCCTTTGATTTTTGTTTTAATTCCTCTGGTTTATCCTCAACTCCTGATACTCTATTTTCAATTTCACTTACTCTATTGTCTATTCTTTCAACTGTAGTTTGCAATAGGGAAATTGAGCCTTTCATGCTTCCAAGATCTTTGTTGATGTCATTTCTCAGGGTGTTAATTTCGTCTTTTAATGAGGTGTATAGCATATCTTCCTTTCTGTCTTTCTTTCCATATCTTTTTGGGCAACCTGTATGTTCTTGGCCATTTCTTCCTTGTATTCTTCTATTTGTTTTGGGATATCCCTTTTTATTTCATTGGCTAATTCTCTCATCCTTGCTTTAATAGTCCTTTGTCCTTCATTTCTTCACTCACTAAAGTCCTTCCCTGGACTGTTGTTGGCTTTTTAATCTGGCATCTGGTCTTGATTGTTCATGAATTTTGTAATCTTTCTTGTGATTCATGCATTTGGGTTCAGGTATGTCAGAGTCATTCAGATTATGTATTAAATTCAGTAGTGGTAGGGTGTGATTCAATGGATAAATCTCCGTTGGAGTTTGCATTTGGCAGCTTTCCGCTCAGGGTGGTACAAACAGTATAATGGGTCCTGGCTCTGGGGTGGGTGAGACTGTATGGTATTCCAACCTGGGTTTAAGTCCAGTGGCTGGTTAATGTTACGTGGTGCCCCTCAGTCTAGTGTCCTGGCCCAGATCTTTTTCTTTGTAGGAAGATTCCTGCTAGTGGAGAGGTCCTCCTGGCCAAGTCCTGGACTGGCACCTACTTCCTAAGGGACAGGAAGCAGCATTCCAGACCTCATGTAAGCCCTGGAAGGGGAAAATTCCCTCTGTGAGGTATGGGGAGGTTGTCCCCACTCAAGTCCTGAACTGATGTCTACTTCCCATGCAGTGGTGAGCTGCTGTCCAATCTCTGGACCCAAGTGTAAGCCTGGAAGGGGTTGGGTTCCAGCAGGGCTGTGCTGGTATAGGGAAATGGTCCCCACCTTAATCCTGGACTGGTGTCTACTTCCCAAGGGATGTGTATTCCCAAGGGGAATTGTGCTCCAGTCTCTGGATCAGGTATGAGCCTTGGAAAGAGCAGGGATATTGTCCCCTTTGACTTTCAGCAGATCAGGTGTTTTTTTGTTTTTTTTCTACCATTAGCCACAGATTCAGGGAACGCAGGGCCCAATCCCAAACAAATACTGGCCCCAGAGGCTGCTGGTAGTTATAGTTTTCTGGACCAGATTCAGGGTTAATTCCCAGGAGTCTTGGGCAAGAAGCAAAAGTGGTGGGAGAAAGGGCTCCAGCCTCTTTTCCCTCTTTGAGTAGGTGTCCCTTCTCAGGAGGAAGGGAAAGGGTCCAGCTGAAGTACTGTGGAGTACTCCTGGATCCTGGTGTTGGTTTTGAGCTGACCAGCAGTGCTGTGGTGAAAGTTTTCTGCATCTGGATGTGGTGGTCTCATGTTCCTGATCAGTAACTCTGGATCTTCAGGTGTGCTGCTGTCTGCACTGGTCAGGGTCACAGTATGGCCGCTGAGGCCACTATCACAGCTTAGTCACTCTGCAGGTGTGGGATGAGGGAATGGGGGGGGGGAGAGACACTTTGCAATGTTCTGTCCTTGTGTGTGTCAGGTATAAATTCTTCTTCATTCTTGTGATTCTGTTTATAGTTTCTTTGTTGTTGTTCTCTTGAGGTGAAGTGTGTGTGTGTGTTAGGATCCTAAATCTCTGTTTGGTCAAAAAGAGCTAGAAGAATTCCCTGTTGCTATTCCATCTTCCAGAAATCTTGCAAGTATTATTTTACAATAAGAGTTCTCAATTTTTTAATCTTTGAATTCCTTGACACTCTTAAAAATTACTGTGGATCCTATTTCCTAGAGGGAAGGAGGCAGAGAATATGGTAGAGGGATGAAATCAGTTTTCCAAAATTCTAATGTGAAAGCTTGAATTTTTCATTGGCAACATTACTATCAGCTATTTTCTTTAAACTGACAAGCTTGCTTTACTCATTTTCAAGAAAAATTCTGCCATATAACAAACTTATTCTTTTGTTTAAAAAAGTGAAATTATTTTACTTAACAATGCTTACCAAAAAGGTACCCTCCTGCTTTCCTCCAGACTACTTCATACTTCAGTATATATATCCATATAAATGCTTTAAACATACTTTTCACTTTACCAGACTGTTAAACACTCAAAAGTAGATATTTATTTAAAAAAACCAAACTGTAACTTTTCTACTTCATCAAAACAATCTTAGATAAAACTAGCTTATTTTTTTAGCTTATTTTTTAAATGGGTAGAATACAGCAGTAAAAACAAAAAAAAATACAACAAAATAGGATAGCTACTAATATTGTGTGGACTACTAACATGATTCCTAGTAAGGCTCTAGCATTTTTGCTACCCTTACGTTGCCAGTAAATACCATGAAAGAGCCAAAAAAAAAAAAAAAAAGGTTATTTAGCATTGCTATAAAAAGGATTTTGAAACTGGGCACTGGTGGCTCATGCTTGTAATCCTAGCTACTCAGGAGGCTGAGATTTGAAAATCGTGGTTCAAAGCCAACCCAGGCAGGAAAGTCCAGTGAGACTTTTGCCTCCAACAAACTACTCAGATAAAAACTGGAAGTGGTGCTGAGAATTAAGTGGCAGAGCGCTAGCTTTGAACACGAAGAAGCTTAGGGACAGCACCCAAGCCCCTAGTTCTAGCCCCAGGATTGGCAAAAATAATTTTTTTACTTCACTTTGTTAATGAATCTCAGATTTTGACCTCACACTCTCTCAATGAATCTCAGAAATTCCCAGGAAGTCCATAAAGCAAACATAGAGAACCAATGGTTTAATTTAATTTTTAGTGGTAAGGGGGCTTAAAGTCAGAGCTTCACGTTCGCTAAAGTGTTCTACCATGTGAGACACTATGACAGCCCCTTTTTGCATGGGTATTTTCAAGATAAGATGTCATTTTATGCTCCACCTACACTGTGATCCTCCAATCAATGCTTCCTTCCATCCCTGGAAGGACAGGTATGAACAGTGTGCCAGCCACTGTGTCTCCTCTGTAACTTGAAATGGCAAGTGTGCACCAACCATTGGTTGAGAGGGGAGCTTTACTATCTCTGCCTCCCAAGTAGCTAAGAGAACAGACTTGAGTCATTGTTCCCAGCAAGAACCACTATTCAAAAAGAACCTAAAAATAGTCTCTTAAGGGATAACAGTTAGCATAAGGCTAATTTTAATAAACTCTACTATTCCTACGCTACACTATACAATCAGCTTTTATATAAATTTAAGAGAATGAAATCTTCATCTGATTGAACTCTTCTTATAAAATGCATCTAGATGTTTGTAAACAATATGTATTTATTTATCTATGGAATATTTAGTTTATATATAATAACTCTAAAACTCTTAAGAAAATGAATACTCATTTTAGACTTGAAAAATAACAAAAAATAATCATAATATGATGAGCCAAAATTTAAAATACTTACTGTAGCAGACCTTGATTTAGTGTTGTTTCATCTTGATGTTGCTAGGAAGAAAAACAGCTTTTACAACTGATGAATATTAATTTAATATAAGAAGATAAATATTAATATTTAAGATAATTCTTACATTATACTTTTTTAGCTTCGTGTGTGTGTGTGTGTGTGTGTGTGTGTGTGTGTGTGTGTGTGTCTGTCTGTCTGTCTGTCTGTCTGTCTGTCTGTCTGTCTGTCTGTCTGTCTGTCTGGGTGCTGTCCCTGAGCAATTTTGCTCAAGGCTAGCATTCTACAACTTGAACCATAGCCCACTTTTGTATTTTTTTTGGTAGTTAATTGGAAATAAGAGTCTCATAGACTTTCCTTGCTCAGACTGGGTTCAAATAGCTATCCTCAGATCTCAACCTTCTGAGTAGCTAGGATTATAAGTTTGAGCCACTGTCTTCCAACTTATCTTCTTTTTATTATGACAGAACCAACATAACATGTACCATCTTAACCAGATTATATTCAGTTCTATGGCATCAAGTAACACACAATTTGTACAAACATCACCTCCATTCATCTTTAAAGCTTTTTAAAAAAATATATAATTTTTTTGTTGTCAAGGTGATGTACAGAGGTGTTACAGTTACATAAGTAAGGTAAAAAGTACCTTTTCTGTTGAACTTATTACCCATTCCCTCATTATTCTCCCACTTTCCCTCCTTCCACCCCCCCACTTCAAGTTGTACAGATCATTTCCAACGTCATCTTGTGAGTATCGCTCTTGTATTGGTTCCTCCCTTGTCATTTGTCTCACCATTTTGTTGTTCTCTTTCCCTTCCCTAATTCAGATAAATGTATATATAATACCCAAGGTACCAAAATCAGATACAGTGACAACAAGGAATAAACCATAGGGGGAAGAACACATAAAAGAAACAAGAAATCACATAGTACATTAAAAACAACAAAGAAAAAACTTTTGTGTCCATGTTTTGGAGTTCATTTCGCTTAACATCATCATGGTTAAATGTACATAGCAATTGAGCTATTCTGCTCATCTGCTAAGATTATCATAGATGTATACTAATAATTTCAAATAAGAGAAATCATGAGAACTGTTTCTTTGGGCCTGCTTACTATGATTTTTCACTTAATATGATTTTTTCCAAGTCTTTCCATTTCCTTACAAATGGGGGGTGTCATTCTTTCTGCTTCCCAGTCTAAAACTCCAAATTCATTTCCTCATCCATGGCAACCACAGTTCTACTTTTAGTCTCTCTGGATTTGACTACTCAATGAATATCACATAGGAGGAAACACATTATACTTTTTTTTTTTACTTAGAACAATGTCTTCAAGGTTTTTCCATGCTACAGTGTTTTTTTAAGGCTGAATAATTTTCCATTTCAGGTAAGTCCATTGTTAATGAACAATTATATCTCTTCCACTATTATTTGGTGGTTGTGAATAATGCTGTATGAACCTGACACTACAATACTGCTTCGAGTACCTGCTTTTACTTCTTTTATAGATAGACTCAAAAATGTAATTGACACATTATTATAGTCTATGTTTAGGTTTTTGAAGAATGATCATGCTGCTTTCTAGTGGCTATATTATTTACCTGTGAAACATCAAATTCATCTCATCTTAGGCAACACTTCTTCTATTGTAAAGGTGATATACAGAGAGATCACAGTTACTTAGTCAGTTAATGAGTACATTTATTTTTGAACACTGTAACCTCTTTCCCCTCTCTACATGCAAGTTGAATAGTTCATTTTCAACATAATGAGTATCACTGCTGCTTTAGTTCACCTTTTGTCCCCACCATTTCTGCGCTCCTTACCTTTCCCAAAACAGATAAACGTACACATAAGACAAAAATCAAAAGGCGACAAAGGGGGAATAAAAGGAAATAAAAAACTTCTTCCATTTCTTGTAGTTCATTTCGATAAGTATCATTTTATGATTATATGCTTATAGCTATTGAGCCATAGTGAGATCCTCTCCTAAGAATATCCCCGTTTGTTACAAAGCCATAATAATCAAAACAGCTTGGTACTGGCACAACAATAGACCCAAGGACCAATGGAATAGATCTGAAAACCCAGAAATGAACCCACACACCTATAGCCACCTGATCTTCAATAAGGGAGCCAAAAAAATAGGATGGAAGAAAGACAGTCTCTTCAGTAAATGGTGCTGGCAAAAACTGGTTAAACACCTGTAGAAAACTAAAGTTAGATCCTTATATATCACCCTGCACCAGAATCAACTCCAAATGAATCAAAGACCTTGAAGTAAAAGCAGACACCCTGAAAACATTACAAGAAAGAACAGGAGAAGCTCTAGGGCTCCTTGGCACAGGCTGAAATTTTCTTAATAAAGACCCAGAAACACAACACATCAAAGAAAGGCTGGACAAATGCGATTGCATGAAACTGCAGAGCTTCTGCATGGCAAAGGACATGGCTAGCAAGATCAATAGAAAGCCCATGGATTGGGAGAAGATCTTCACTAGCCATACAACAGACAAGGGCCTCATATCTAAAATATACTTCGTACTCAAAAAATTAAATCCCCCAACAACAACTCATCAAAGAAACAACTACCACATTAATAAGTGGGCTAAAGACTTAAAGAGAAACTTCTCTGAAGAAGAAATAAGAATGGCCAATAGACACACAAAGAAATGTTCAACTTCTCTGGCCATAAAAAAAATGCAAATCAAAACAACTTTGAGATTCCACCTCACCCCAGCTAGAATGGCTATAATCAAGAACTCTAATAACAACAGATGCTGGAGGGAATGTGGCCAAAAGGGAACCCCACTGCACTGTTGATGGGAGTGTAAACTTGTTCAGCCACTCTGGAAAGAAGTATGGAGGATCCTCAAAAGACCACACATGGAGTTCCCCTATGACCCAGCAATCCCGCTTCTGTGCATTTACCCAAATGATCACAAACAAGGCCATACTAAATCTACCAGCACAACTATGTTTATTGCAACATTATTCATCATAGCTAATATATGGAACCAACCCAGATGTACCTCAGTAGATGAATGGATCAAGAAAATCCATTTTCTTATGAATGGAGTGATGTCATTCTTTCTGATGGAAGCATAGAATTCCATTGCCCTTATTTGCAAATATTAGCATACATCTAGGATAATCCTAGCAGATGAGCAGAATAGCTCAATAGCTATGTACATATGACCATATAAGATGATGCTAAGTGAAATGAACTCCAAGACTTGAACACTAGAGGTTTTTCTTTGTTGTCATTTTGAATGTACTATGGCATTTTTTTGTTTCTTTTGTATGTTCTTCCTCCTATGGTACATCCCCTGTTGTCACTTTATTTGATTTTGGTACCTTGGTATTATATATATATATATATTTAGAATTAGGGAAGGCAAGGAGGACAACAGAATCCTGAAACCAAGGACAAGGTGGGAACCAGCACAACAGTGATGTACACAGGACAATATGTTGGAAATGAGCTGTACAACTTTGGGAGGGTGGTATAAGGGAGGGAAAGTAAGAGAAAAATGAGGGAAGGAGTAACAAGTTTGACAAGAAATGTACTTATGGGGCTAGGAAGTTGGCTCAGTGGTAGAGTGCTTGCCTCGCATGCTTGAGGCCCTGGGTTCGATTCCTCAGCACCACATAAGCAGAAAAAAGCCATAAGTAATGCTTTGGTTCAAGTGGTAGGGCACTAGCCTTGAGCTGAAGAACTAAGGGACAGTGCCTAGACCCAGAGTTCAGGCCCCACGACCGACAAAAAAAAAAAGAAGAAAGAAATGTACTTATTATCTTCTATTTATTACTTATTATTACTATTACTTATTATTACTTACTAATCCCTCTGTATATCACTTTGACAATAAAGAAAAGAATGTCCTCCTTTGGTCTCACTGTGTGAATTTACCATGTCCATGTTTAATTTTTTGTCTTTTACCATCCATTGTGTTTACTTGTAGGTTCATAGGCACATTCTAATTGTTATAAATGAGGGAAAATATGCAACTTATGTTACTTTGCTTAATATAATCTTTTTCTAAGACTTTCCATTTCCTTATGAATGGTACGATATCATTTTTTTCTGATGGATGAGTAGGATTTTGTTGGTTGTGGGGCTTGAACTCAGGCTTGGGCACTGTCACTGAGCTCTTTTTTGCTTAAGGCTAATGCTCTACCACTTTGAACCATAGTTCCACTTCCAGTTTTCTAGTAGTTAATTGGAGGTAAGAGTCTCACCAACTTTCCTGTCCAGGATTGCTTTGAACTATGATCCTCTGATCTCAACCTCCTGAGTAGCTAGGATTACAGAAGTGAGCCAACAATGTCTGGTCTGTCAACACTTCTTATTTCCATTTTCCTTTTATAATAGCAGTGGCTGTGAAATGAGGTATCTATGTGGTTTACTTTGCACTTTCCTAATGGTAAGTGATGTTGAACATTTTTTCATGTGTTTCTTGATTGTTTATATGCAGTAAACTTCCTTATTTGTGGACATATCACACTTTTGTTGAACAAGCACAATCAAAAATAAATAAACTCCAAAGAATTTTAAAAATAAAAAAATTTATTTCTTACACATGCATCACAAAGCTCAGTTAGGGCAGAGAGGTATTAGGTTAACATGAGTTATGTTTAAATCATTGTGTGACTTGATGCATTTCTCTTCCCTAAAAATAATATACCTCAAATCAAATGGTGCCCATGATTAACTTAAATGATAAAGTAAAAATTTTATTTTTGTTGAAAGAACACCCTGTCTTTATCAAATGCTGGGCAGCATTACAGAAAAAAAATGTACCAAGTATCCCCAGCACAATATTAAACTGTATCTTGAGCACACAGTTTTTTCTCAATGGCATTCTCCTTAGAAACATATACCTATGTATATCAACTGTCTACTCTATCATCTCTAGTGAAATAGCTATTCAAATACTTTGCTCATCTTTATTGGGTTATTGTCATTGCATTATAAGAAATCTTTATATAGTGTAGATATTCATCATTTATCAAGGCACAATTTGCAATATCTTTTCCTATTCCATAGGCTGACTTTGTACTCCTGTTGAGAGTGTACTCTGATCCACAATGTTTTTTATTTTTATCATGTCTAACTTACGTATGTTTCTTTTCGTTCCCTATAAACCTTAAGTGGAAAAGAAAATTCTTTCACTCCATAGTGATATTGAGGGGCCATTCTGATCAGTTTCTAAGATCTAATATTTCCCCCAAGGACTAGAAATTATGCTATCTTTGTTAAAACATTAAATGTAAAATGTTTCCAGTCTAAGATTTCATAACATATTGGCCTTCATCATTTTTAAAGAAATACATGCTTTAAATACATTTTCAATATTAAAAATCTCTAGGAAAAAAATATTTCTTTTGGGGTCCTCTGTAGTTGTTTCTATGATCAATAATAAAAACTACCTAAAAAAAAGTTGAGTATTGGTGGCTCATGCCTGTAATCCTAGCTACTCAGGAGGCTGAGACCTGAAGGCCACAATTCAGAGCCAGTCTGGTAGGAAAGTCTATGAGACTCTTAGCTCCAATTAACTACCAAAAACGTTGGAAGCAGAGCTGTGCCTCAAGTGGTAGAGTACTAGCCTTGAGCAAAAAAGCCTAGGGATAGCACGCAGGCCCTGAGTTCAAATTCCAGGGCCAACACACACACACACACACACACACACACACACACACACACACACACACACACACACACACACACACACACACCACACACACACACACCACACACACACCACACACACACACACACACACACACACACACACACACACACACACACACACACACACTAAAAATAAAACCACCAGCCTGAATTTGCAAGCATTTAAAGCATCATACTAACAGTCATATAACAATACCCCCCAAGAGAAATAAAGCTCTGTGAGAAACTCAATAATCTTCAATTAGTTATTTCAATGTATCCCCATATACCTAATGTATCTCTATATACCTAAAGTCATCATATATTTTCCATATGTTTATATTTTCCAAGAAGGCATTACAAAACTCAAAAAAACAGAGAAATGAGAATTATAAGAGGCAAACCTATAAACCCAAGCATTAATATTATAGGTAGCGTGTACTTATGTACCACAATGCAATTCAAATATCAATTCAATAGGAATTTACATGTTTCACTAAAGATAATCAGTGACTATTACTGTTGAAAGGTAATTGTGAACTTGACCATACCTACAGAAATGTAAATATAAAAGATAAAGTCAACTGACTTTCCTTCTGCATAGGCAAAAATAACACCCAAGAACTAATGACTCTGCATATAAATGGTGGTTGTTGTAATTCCTTTATTAATTAGCAAAATGGCAGAATGCACTTCATCCAGCTCTTTCATAGGGGACAAAATTACTATCCATGTTTTTGATATTTTTCTCCTGCCTCTCAGTATTTTAAACAGGTCATTAAACTGTAGTTTTCTTTATTTTTTGAGGGTACGATGTAAGAGGTTAGTTACATTAAATTGAGGTACCCAGAAAAGAAGCAAACCCTTAAATACCTTCAACTGAAATATAACAACCGTCTACAATCTGAGGACAGTTTCTTTAGCTGAGTTGTGAATTATTGGTACAACTAAAAGCCAGATGAGGGCTGGGAAGGTGGCTCAGTGGTAGAGCACTTGCCTTGCATGTCTGAGGCCTGGGTTCGATTCCTCAGGACCACATAAGCAAAAAGAAAAAAGCCAGAAGTGGCACTGTGGCACAAGTGGTAGAATGCTAGCCTTGAGCTGAAGAGCTGAGGGACAGTGCCCAGGCACCACGACTGGACCCAAAAAAAAAAAAAAAAAAAAAAAAGCCAGATGAGTTCCAATAGCGCTACTTCTCCATGAAATATTCTGTTTCATATGAACTATAGTGAAATATTAATCACTAGTATTCAGTGTCTCATTTGATATATTGTTGATAGTATTTGCTTAGCATATCTTTTTTTCCAACCAAAGTACTCAAATTTATTTACATAGAATTTAAAATATTTCTAAATATCCAGATGGTTGCCTTTTAGATTATTTCATATACACAAATGATACTATCTGTACAATGTTTCAACATTATTAAATGCTGAATAGCTTATCTGACATTCCACTCCCTAGTATCTCAAAATAATTTTAACATAGTATTTAACATTTGAATTAGAACTGTCTTTACTTAAGGGCCAAAGCTCTCTTTTCATTCCATTCCTCTCCAAAAATATTCCTAAGCCACTGCACCTTCTGGGCAGAAAGAACAATTTAAGACTGTAAGGATTAAATCAGATCAGAATCAATTAATGAGTTGGAAAAAAGATATCAATAGCATTAATGATAAGCTCAATAGTCAAGGTGTTCTTATGTTTTGAAAAATCAACCTGCACTTGGCAGACAAGTGGCATGTGCTCAAAGAGGCAAGACAGAATGTTACCCACCTAATAAAGATACACAAACACATGAGTTCTAGCTTTGCTAACCTTGTTCCCTCTCTATTACATGCTTATCAAGCAAGCCTGGGTATCTTCATTACTCTTTCCAGATTGTCTCTGATGTTCATTTCAATTGATTCCACCTCCATATATGCATAAAAATGAAAGAAAGAAAAAAAGGAAAAAGGATTCAACCTGGAATCACACCTGTCAAACTAAGAGTCCTGTATCTCAGAGAGTAGAAAATCAAAGAAGTAGTCTGCCCACAATAATTACAGGATTGAATAATCAACCTTGTCAAACAATTGTCACACAGATAAAAAATGATTATGAGATCAGTGATATCCACTTAGTGTTGGTCAGAGTTCTTCAAAGAAACAGAACTAAAGCTAGGGGTAGAAAATAATCTTTTTCCTTAACTTAGAAATTGCTAAAACATTGGGGTTGGGAAGTTGGCTCAGTGGTAAAGCGCTTGCCTTGCATGCCTGAGGCCCTGGGTTCGATTCCTCAGCACCACATAAGCAAAAAGAAAAAAGCCGGAAGTGGTGCTGTGGCTCAAGTGGTAGAGCGCTAGCCTTGAGCTGAAGAGCTGAGGGACAGCACCCAGGCCCAGAGTTCAGGCGCCGCAACCGGACCCAAAAAAAAAAAAAAAAAAAAAAAAAGAAATTGCTAAAACATAAACTTTTAGAAGCCAAATATATACATCTCAGTTTTAAGGAAAAATATCTGGTGCTTAATATTTTTCTTTTTATTAGATGTAATAAACTCTTCTACGTATGATATTAAAAAGACCCTCAGAGCAGCTCTTTGGAATTGCTGTCAGCCATTATATTCCTTAAGGACTTGATAAATACCTCTGGCTAGCTAACTTAGTCATGCCAAAGTGCTAACTTAATTACCCTTTACTTTTCCCCAGAGTGTTTGCATTTAAAATAAACAAAAGTTGAGCACCAGTGACTCATATCTGTAATCCTGGGTACTCAGCAGGCTGAGATCTGAAGTTCAAAGCCAGCCCTAGCAGGAAAGTACATGAGACTCTCATCTCCAATTAACCACCAAAAAGCAAGAATTGGAGCTATGACTCAAGTGGTAGAGCTCTAGCCAGTTCTGAGTGGAAAAGATAAGGGATAGTGCCCAGCCCAAGTTCCACAAAATTAACAAACAAGTCCTGGGTTGTGCTATGAGTTTATATAAATGCACATGTATTTTTATATACATAAGACAACAGAAGGGTCTTTAGTGTTCCATATTTCAAATTATATCACAAATATTCTAATTATTCATAATACACAAGAGGAGGGAAGAGAAAGTATTTTAAATAACCTCTCTAAAATAAATGTTGGGGTGAAGAACTAGACTGATAAAGAGGTAAAGGAGCAAGGCACTAAAGTAGCTCATGCTTCTAATTCTAAGTACACAGAAAGCTGAGACCTAAGGGTCACAGTTCAAAGCCATCCCAGACAGGAAAGTCCCTGAGACTCTTAGCTACAAATAACCATCCAAAAGCTGGCAGAGGAACTGTAGCTCAAGTAGCAGAATACTAGCCTTGAACAAAAAAGATAAGGCACAGTGCCCTGGCCCTCAGTTCAAGCCTCAACTCTGGCATGAAAAAAAGAGAGAGAGAGAGAGAGGGAGAGAAAGAGAGAGCTTTTCTGATGCTGCTGCAGGCTTCCTGTCATCATGGTTAATGTTCCTAAAACCCACTGTACTGTTTGTAAGAAGTGTGGCAAGCACCAACCTCACAAAGTAACACAGTACAAGAAGGGCAAGGATTCTCTGTAAGCCCAGGGAAGGTATTATTATGTCAGGAAGCAGAGTGGCTATGGTGGTCATACTAAGCCAATTTTCCAGAAAAAAGCTAAAACTACAAAGAAGATTGTGCTGAGACTTTAATGTGTTGAGGCCAACTGCAGATCTAAGAGAATGCTAGCTATTAAGAGATGCACACATTGTGAACTGGGTGGAGATAAATAGAGAAAGGGGCAAAGTTCTAAGCTCCAACTTTTGTTATGAGGACAATAAAATAATGGTTTCTGAATTGCAACTTTTGTTATGAAGACAATAAAATCATGCGGTCAAATTCACTGCATAAAAAAGAGAGAGAAAATAAAGAAGGTAAAAAAAGAACCATACTATAGAATTATCATTAGTAATATCATACTTTGAGAGACAGATTTACAATTTTAATACATATGCATTTAATAAACATATAACATACCTGTAATACTGTATCTGAACTAAGAGTGGGCATCATCTTATTTTTATTTCTTTGCTCTTGTAAGTCTTTTCTGAATTTCATCCCAAGTTTAATCTCAGGAGAAAGCATGCCTAAAAGAAAATATAATCATGAATCACTTGTAATAGTTTTATTGCTCTGCTTTGACAATGACTCAAGGATTTCATAAACACTTCAAAATGTCACTTAAAGTAATTAGGTAGATGGAAGGTACATGCTGAATATCTGAAGACCTAGCTTTAGCCCTCCAGCACCCCAAAATTGTATTATTATAATTTCTTAATCATCACTTTCATATGCCATTGCTTTAAAATATTACTTGGGAGAAGACACATACATTACACTAAATATAAACTAGTATTTGCTATTTCTTTGTTTCATGTGTGTGTGTGTGTGTGTGTGTGTGTGTGTATGTGTGTGTATATATATATATATATATATATACATAATGAAATAGACTTAAATACTAATGGAAATAATAAATAACTTGTTTTTGGGAGGGGGGTCTAGTCGTGGGGCCTGAACTCTGGTCCTGGGCGCTGTCCCTCAGCTCTTTAGCTCAAGGCTAGCACTCTACCACTTGAGCCACAGCGCCACTTTCAGCTTTTTACTTTTTGCTTATGTGGTGCTGAGGAATCGAACCCAGGGCCTCATGCATGCAAGGCAAGCACTCTACCACTGAGCCACCTTCCCAGCCCAATAAATAACTTTTAAACTGTCTTTTAGGTCTTTCTTAAAACTTATATGCTAATATATAAACAAAAAAGCAAGAGTTTTGTTTTCAAAATGGCAACTAATTTTTCTTCCTTTCCAAGTTCTAAGAAAAATAGCTTAAAAATTAGCTGACTTTTAAAAATCTGGAATATGAGAATAAAAGGAATAAAAATAAGGAATAAAAAGAGAATAAAATTCTGAAGCACCAACCATGACTGGCCTGCCCACCTACCTTCCCTCCTTCCTTCCTTTTCTCCCTTTTTCTCTTTCTTTTTCTCTTTAAACTCAAGACCTGGGTACTATCCCTGAGCTTTTGTGCTCAAGGCTGGTACTCTATTACTTGAGCAACAGCTCTGCTTCTGGCTATTAAGTAGTTAACTGGAAACAAAGAGCTTCAGGGACTTTATTACCTAAGCTGGCTTTAAACTACAATCCTCAGATCTCAGCCTCCTGAGTAGCTAGGTTTACAGATGTGTGCCATGGGTCCCTGGCCAGGATTGACTCTTAAGATGAACATAATGGAATCAAGAGTGGTATATTTTGGAGGCTATTAAATTTAGATAAGTTCACATCTTTATGAAAAGAAGAAAAAAGAGATAGTACTATCTTCTTGACAAAAAAAAAAAAGAGCACCAAGAAGAGGCCATATGAGCTCAATGAGGACAAAGAAGAGGTTGTAAGAGCATATAGAAACATTGTAGCTATCTACAATTCAGAAAGAAGGTCCTTATCAAGAACCAAACATTCTAGCACCTTAAAAGATTTCTCAGAAGTAAAAATGGCCAATAAACTCATGAAAAATACTCAACATCACTGGTCATAAAGGAAATGCAAACCAAAGCAGTGAGATTCTAGCTCACCCAAGTAAGAATAGCTATTATCAAGAACACAAATAGCATCAAATGCTGGTAGGGATATGGGAAAGAAGGAACTTTATTATACTATCAATGAGAATGTAAACTAGTGCAACCACTCTAGCAGGTAGTTTGGCAATACCTCAAAACACTAAACATAGAACCATCTTACAACCATCAATACCACCCCTGGGTATTTATTCAAAAGCTAAAGTAAAGATACAGTAAAAATATTTATTCATTGTTGAGGTTGTTAATAACAATAACTGTTATTATAACCATGCTCACTGCTGCATTGTTTACCATAGCCTAGTTATAGAAACCGCCCAGATACCCTACAGGAATGAGTAGGCACAAACACAAACATACATACACATTTATATAATTTCATATTAGTTTTACTCAATGACCAGAAAGAATGATATTATATCATTTGCAAGGAAGCAGATGAATCTAGAAAAAATTGTTTAATGAAAGGCTCAGAAAGAAAAAGAGAAAAGTTTTCTCTCATTTGTGGAAGTTAACTCTAAATTATAAACATAAATGAAAACATACTCTATGTAGAATATCTTCTCAACTAGTGTAAAATGTACCAATGCATGTCTCAACAGTAAAACACTAACTAGCAAACTCCAGTACTGAAAAAAAAAGAAACATACAAAAATAGAAACAAAACAAAAAAGTACCAAAAGCTTGAAATAATAAAAATATAGTGACTGAACTACTTATATATGAATTTAATATAGCATAACCATACTATTTGAAATAGTAAATTGGATCATCAGTAAATTAAAATAGAGACAGCTGTTTGAGTATTTGAAAAAATAAAGTTAGAGTCCTTCCTTTCCCATATAGCAAAATATATCAAACATATTGAAGATATAAATTTAATAAACCAAAATAAATATAAGAATTATTTTCTGTTTAGTTTTCAGGTAGATGAAACATTCCTACATTTGAGCTGGGCACCAGTGGCTCTTGCCTTATAGTCTTTGATACTCAGGAGACTGAGATGTGAGGATCGAGGCTTGAAGGCAGCCCAGGCAGGAAAGTCCATGAGATTCTCATCTCTAATTAACCACTAGAAAAAATAGAAGTGGTACTGTGGCTCAGAGTGGGAGACTGCTAGCCTTGAGCAAAACAGCTCAGGGACTGTGAGGCCCTGAGTTCAAGCCTCACAATAAAAAAAAAAAATCCTACATTTGACCAAAATGAAATGAAAAGAAAAGGAAGTAGAGGAGGACAATGAAGAGGAAGAAGGGGAGGGAGATAAACTAACAGAAAAGATAAATTATACTATGTAACAATTCAAAATTTTCCATATTTGGACACTGGTGGCTCACATCTGTAATCCTAGCTATTTATGAGTCTGAGGTCTGAAGGATCATGGTTTGAGACCAATTAGGACAGAAAAGTTCACTAGATTTCATCTCCAAAATAACCAGCATAAAGCAGAACTGGAAGCATGACTTAAGTGATAGAGTACCTGCCTAACAAGAATAAAACCCTGAGTTCAAAAGCCAGTACCAAAATTTAAAAACTTAAAATTTTTACCACAAAATATGTCATGAATAACATGAAAAGATAACTTTAATTCTCAGTAAAACTATAATATAAATAACCCTGGTTTGCTACCATTAGTTTATACTACATTGTTATAAATCCATTATAAAATGAAAATAACATATTCAGGCAATTCATATACAAAATAAAAACTATGAAAACCAATATTAAAATACATATAACCTTGATATTTTCTGAAAATATAAATTAGAATTAGAATAATCAGAAACTTTGGCAATGACTGAATATGTTTTGTGTTGGATCTAAGGGTAAAAATTGTATTAACCCATATTTCAGGAATATATCTATCAAGAGCTAACACATGTACATCCTTTAACAGCAAATCTATTTTAGATAGCTATTCTAAGGAAAACTGGTCAGTAATACTATTTGAATATTTATTTTTAATAGTATTGAGATAAATCATAAATATCATAAATGCACTAAATAAGGAATATAATGTATATAGCAGGTAGCGATAGAAAAGGCTGGGGAAAGTGCCTTTGATGTAGCACTTGTATGTCAGTAACTGAGAAGAGTCTGGCACCCTTATGACTGATGGAAGCCCAAGGAAGGAGTCAAGACTGAGAACAATAATTATCTTAGTTTGTAAGTGGTGGAGCAGATGGTTTGTTGTGTAGCTTAAAGTTAAAAGGTACATTCCACTTAGTCAATCCAAGAAAGCCTACTGGATTTGCAAATTAAACAAATTAGATTTGACAAGCAGCCAACCAATGAAACAGACATCTACACTAGTACAAATGAAGGATGAAGACACTACTACTATTCTAGTGTCTACTTATAAAAAAAAAAACAACTTGCTGCTGGGCACAAGTTTTAGCAAGTTTTTAGCTATTCAGGAGGCTGGGATCTGAGGATTGTGGTTCAAAACCAGTCTAAGCAGGAAAGTCCCCAAGACTATTATCTCTAATTAACCACCAGAAAACTGGAAGTAAAGCAGTGGCCCAAGGTATAGAGTACAAGCCGTGAGCAAAAAGAGCTCAAGGACAGGGCCCAGGCCCTGAGTTCAAGCCTCAAAAAATTCCCTTAGAATCAAGTATCTTGTTATTTCATTAAACTTATTTAAAATAAAAAAATTAAAAACTAAAAAAAATTGCATTGTGTCATATGCAACAACCTATATGTAACAACATATAGGAAGCAGGGATCTTGAGTTTAAGGCCATCTTGAGCAACATAGCGAGACAGTGTCTCAAAAGAACAAAACAAAAACATAACAGATTGTGGCTGATAAATATAAATAAGGACAGAATATGATACCAATTATGAAGGTATTAGAGGCCTAAAAAAGTCTGGAAGAATATGCAAACACTAAACTCCCACTGCTAGATGAGAGTGAAATTAATGAGTAGAGTTTCTACATTGTTTTTATATTCTAAAGAATCTTGCATATTAATAACTGGTAAAAGAAAGGAATGAGAAAAAAAACTTTGTTGGACAGTGAAAGACATTTAACTCCATTCTACTGGTACTTTATAAGTAATTAGAAGGCATTCTGGAGACAAAACAAGTAGTAAAGACTACTCCAAAATGAAATTTTAACTTTCTACTGGGTTATAAAACAACATACAGGAAAAGGTTGTAATCTACAAAATAATACATAAAAATTAGAAAACTCTCATATGTTCTTAAAATTTATTTATTCTTTAACATCAGTTTGTAAAAATCCTCCAAAATAAAAGACACATAGGAAGAAACCATAAAAGGAAATAATCTTATCATTTAATCCAATACTCTAGAATTGGCCTTTTTTAAGGTAAAATTTTCCAAGAAATGTTAATGTCAACTTAAAAGTGAGCTCAGGAAGTATAGTAAAGGCAATAAAAATAGATATACATACATACATATGATATACAGATAGCAAGGGTGTGTGGCAAATTTTTATCTCAAGAATAAAATATATTAAAAACAATAAAAATCAGCCAGATGCTGGGAGCTCATACTTGTAATTCTAGCTACTCAGGAGGCTGAGATCTGAGGGTCACAGTTCAAAGCCAGCCAGGCAGAAGTGGAGTTGTAGCTCAAGTGTTACAGTGCTAGCTTTGAGCAAAAAAGCCCAGGGACAGTGTCCAGGTCCTAAGTTCAAGCCCCAGGGCTAGCATGCATGGGCACATGCACACATATATACACACACAAATAATTTATAAACAAGTTATTTTCCACTTTTATACACGGACAAGTTTTAGAATTAAGCTAGAGATGTGGGAGGAATGGAAAAACAACTATCTAGATGCCACTTCAAAACCAGGCCCTTTCTAGAAATCTTAGCTATCTTCTGGAAGCTATAATTCCCATTGTTGTCTCTATTGCAATAGATCTTAATAGTCCTTACAATCTACTACAAATGTTTACAAGAAACTTTGTGCAAGCTAGACACTGAGGTGCATACTTTGAAATCTCAGCTACAACCAAGGTGGAGGCAGGAAGATCACAAGTTCAAAGGCAACCCATGAAAAGTTGGGAAGTCTCTAGCTCAAAACCAAAAGGCATGAGAATGCTTGCTTAGCAAGTATAAAATTCTGGGTTCAATTCCCCATACCACAGAAAGAAACTAACTTGGCAGGGGGCGGAGCAGGGGTGGGGGGAGAGGGAGGGAGTGTAGTTGTGGAGATGGGAGGGCAGGGATAGTAGGGGAAAAACAAAGGAGGAGACAACAATGCTTGATAAGAAATGTACTTATTACCTTGCTCATGTAAGTGTAACCCCTCTGTACGGTCACAAAAAAAAAAACATTAAAAAAAAGAAAGAAACTAACTTTATAACGTTGAAGTATAAGACTAAATATAAAAAGCAAGGCTGATGGTATGGCTCAAATAGTAAAGCACCTAAGCCTAAAAGCATGAGACTCTGAGTTCAATCCCCACCACTGCCAAAAAACAAAGATGTGACAATCATCTATTGTGTAGGTACTAGTGAGAGAGGGTAAATATAGTCAAAATACTTTATGAACATGTGTGAAACCTGAGTAAGATAACTCGATAAAACTAGTTGGGGAAAGAGGAGGAAAAATGATGGAAGGGAAAATTATTATCATGATGTATTGTATACATAAATGGACATGTTAAAATGAAACTCCCTTGTATAACTAATTGATGTTACGGTTTTTAAAAGCAGCAGTTAATGGTATAGATAGTTATGAAACTGATATAATAATAAAGAGAATTTTTCTCACCTTGGCACTTTCCATTCATACCAGGATGAAGACTGAACACAGATCTAGAAGATATGTCTTGATCAAAGAGTAACCTTTCAAATGCCAAAAAATAAAAAAGGCACAGATTATTATGTATCTGAAACAAATATTAATATTTAGCTGTCATTTTTATTCTATCTGAACTTGCTAAAATTCTCAGTTTTACAACATTTTTAACATTTATATTTCAGGTATTATTTCAGAAATGTATATTTAAGTTGAAACTTTATTCAAGAAGAAAAAATAATCATGGTCATGTTCATTTTTACAAATATTATGCTATTATTTTTGGTATTTGACAGTAAGGAACAACGGGTAATAGTTTTAACACTGGTGAAATTAGATCATTGAGAGATCCTTTTTTAAATTTTTTCCTCCATATTTTTCTATACCATGAAGAAGCTGAAATTAAAATCTCAGGTTACTGGAGAATATATGCTTTCAATAATATACAGGCAGAGAATTCCTTGAATTTTTGTAATTTATTTCTTACTGTTATTACTATACTTGAGGTAGCACTGAAGAGACAAAGAAGACATATGATGTAGGCACTGGTGGCTCACGCCTGTAATCCTAGCTACTCAGGAGGCTGAGATCTGAGGATCATGGTTCAAGCCAGCCCAGGCAGTAAAGGCCATGAAACTCTTTTCTCCTCCAACTAACCACTAATAACCACAAGTGGAGCTGTGACTCAAAGTGATAAAGCATGAACATTGAGCAGGAAAGCTCAGGACCTGAGTTCAAATCCCATGACCATCAAAAATAATAAATAAAAAGAAGATACATGACCCATGGACCTCAATAATCTCCAAACCTAGTGAGGGATACAGACTAAGAAATAGCTGTGATTCAAAGCATTGAGTATACTACTTGGAAAACTTAAGTATTTATCTTTTTGTTTAAAAAATGGGCAAAAGGCTACGTGCAGTAGTTCAAGCCTGTAGTTTAGGTTCTTATGGGGAAGAGGTCAGAGGACTATGGTTTGAAGCCAAAGGCATGCACAAAGAGAAGAACTGCAGCAGAGGCATAAAGCAAGACTCCATCAAAAAAAATGCCAAAAGAGGTTGGCAAAGTAGCTCAAGTGGTAGAGCACGTGCTTACCAAGTGCAAGTCCTGAGTGCAAACCCCAGTACAGTATCACATAAAAAAAAAAAAAAAAAAAAAAAAAGCAAAGGACCTGAATGGTCATTTCTGCAAAGAAGAGGAAATGTCCAATAAGTATATGAAAGAGGCTCAACATCACTAATCTTTAGGGAAATACAATCAAAACCACAGTGGAATACCATACCACACTTGTTAGTGTAGTTGTTAAAAAGTATACTTAGAAAAAAACAACAACAACAAAAAAGAAAAAGAAAAAAACAACAGAAATAACCAAAATGTTGAAAAGGATGTGAAAAAATTGGAATTCATATGCAATGCTGGCATGGTTTATAGTAATGTAAAATAGTATATACTGCCTTAAAAAAAAGCACAGTGGTTCCTTAACAAAGTAAACGGACTCATTTAAAACAGCACTCCCACTTCTGTGTACATACACAAAAGAATGGAAGGCACAGACTAGCACAGACCTTTGTTTATAGAAGTACTACCTGCAATAGCCAAAGAGACCAATTGTCCATTACTGGAAACAAGGATACATGACTTTTATACGTACAGTGGAATGTTATTTTTCTGGAAAAGAAATACAGATGCCATCTACAACTTAGATGAACCTTGAAGACAGTATGCTAATTGAAATAAACCAGACAATAAGGGACACATACTACGTGAGTTCATCCATATGAGATATCCTCCTATGAGATATGAGTAGTCAAGTTAAGCGACAGAAAGTAAAATGGTAGCTTCCATGGGTAAAGGGGAAATGAAATAAGGAGTTATTTAATAGACATACAGTATCACCTTGGGAAGATTAAAAGATTCTACAGACAGTGGTAATGGTTGTAGAACAATGTGGAAGTACTCAACTAAAATGGTTAAAATGATAAGTTCATCTAACATATAATTTATCATAATAAAAATTGAAATTAAACCAGTTTCCAGAATCTATTCATGTAACAGCAAATCATCTGTACTTAGGCATGAAAATGTAGTTTGATACTAAGCTTTTGGTTTATTTACTTGCTCAAATTCATTTTTACTTTATCAGCACAACTCTGCCCCCTGTTGGTCACTCAATGGATTAAAGTCAATTCTAGACATACTAATTCATTTCATATAGAAACCTTTCAGTATGTAACTTTAAAATACACTCTTAAACATAATTTTTCAAAAGAACAATAATTATTACATTAAATCAGTAATTCCTTAATATTAATTAGTTTTCAGTTTATGATAAGCAGCCTCTAAAACAGTGCCTGGTATGTATGCCCTATTGGATAGGTGGTTTTTATCTTTTAAGTTTCTTAAAAATATGTAAATTTAACTGGGCACTTATAATTATAGCTACTCAGGAAACTGAGATCTGAGGATAGAGGCTTGAAGCCAGCCAAAACAGAAAAGTGTGCGTGACTCTTAGCTCCAATTAATCAACAAAAAGTTGGAATTGGAGGTGTGGCTTAAGCAACAGAACACCACCCTTGAGTGCTGAAAATTTACACAAGGTTTTAAAAACTCCAATTTTCACTTAAACATTTGAAGTATCATTAAAATTCTTCCTTAAGCCATTAAGTATTCATCATAAGGACATCTTGTAACTTATTTAAGCATTATAATAAGTCAGTTCATCTTATTTATGGATTTTTTTTTTATTTTTTGACAGTACTAGGGTTTGAATGCAGGGCTTTGTGATTGCTAGATAGGGGTCCTACTCTTTGAGCTACATTTCCAGCCTTTTTTTCATTATTTTTTTAAATAAGTTTTTATTGTGAAAACACTGTACAAAGAGGTTACAGTTACATGAGCAAGGTAATGAGTACATTTCTTATCAAGCATTGTTGCCTCCGCCTTTGTTTTTCCCCTACCATCCCTTCCCTCCCACCTTTTTGTCATTATTTTTGAAAGAGAATCTTGCTTTTTCCCTGGGCCAGCATGAACTATGATCCTCCAATTTACACTTGCTACTGCAGCTGGAATGACAGGCAGGTCGTACCATGACCAGATGGTTCTGTTGAGGTGAAGTCTTGTGACCTATTTTGCCACAGCTGACCTGGAACCATGATCCTCCTGATTTCAACTACAAAATTGAGATGACAGGGCTGTACCACCATGCCTAGCTACTGGCTGAGATGGCTCATAAATGTTTTGCCTCAGCTGCTCTTAAACTGTGATCTTCCCAATCTGAACCTCCTGAGTAGCTATTATTATAAAGTGCACCACTACCATCCAGATCACATGTTAATTACATGTGATTTTAACCAAGCATGATGAAAAATGAAAATAAATGAGAAACAATTTTTTAAAAAATCTTCTTTGTGCATTACTCAGCTCACTTGCCAGAGCTTGTCAAAGCATGTCTTAGTACTAACAAAACCCCAAGGAGGATCATCTGCACCTTAGTACAAATTTTTGAGGCAACAGTAGGACCAAATCTAGGCTTTCAAGTGCTTTTTCATACAATATTAATACATGGCATCCTGAGTCTTTCAAAGTCTTAGCCCCAAAGATCACCAAATTCAGTTCTTAGCAAAAAGATCTAAGTTTTTACAATATTTCTTAAGGAGTATTTAACCATAGTCAACTGTGTAATATTCTGTCTGCTAGAGATATCTGCCATACCAGGGCCTCAGTTTCCTATGGGAACTTGTACATGAAAGACAGTCAGGATGAACTACATACAACTAAGCAAGAGGATGAAGAAGAAAGAAAATAAAAACCACCACCATTCTGTCCCGTCTCTATTTAAACTTTGATTTTATTTCCATGCCAATGAAAGAATATTAATTTTTAACCTTGGACTATGAGGGCTGAAAGAACAATGTTTCCTTGACACTGCAGGTAAGTGTTTAAAAATAAATCAGACGGAAATAATGATTGGCCTGCCAAAACAGGCTAATCATTACAACTAAAAACTGTGGGAACATCTTTTTTAAAAAGCTACATCAAAAGTACATATGAAAAATACATTGAAAAGTAAATTAATAAGTAGACTGAAGACCAAAGTTGCAATGAAAATAACTACCTGTAATGGGAGAACCCAATTTTATTTTTGTTTTGATTTTTGGTATGTTTTGTTTCCTGGCTTGGTTCAAGGCCTAACCCTAGACCTATATAGTGAAGGAAAGAAGGGAGAGGGGAAAGAACATGAATTTATACAGATTCAAGAAGATGAGTGAACCCCGAACACAAATACAAAGAAAATCATACCCAGACACATCACAAGCTGTTGAGAATCAAAGCCAAGCAAGAAACAAAACCAAAACAAGTACTATTTTAAAAAATCAGAGTGGGGGAAAAAGTTACCTCCATATGAGAGAACAGTAATTCAAATGCAGTTGGCTATAAAGGAGTAAGACTTTTTTTTAGGGTTATTGAACTGCTTTGAATCTTAATTGGGGTGGTTTCTCTGAGATTTATGCATTTGTTAAAATATGCCCCATATGTCAGTAAGAGCAAATATTACTGCACACACACATAAAAGAACCAAAAACCTTTATACTTTCCCTTGTCCCCAATCTAACCATGTCCTACCAAATTTATTTTCTAAAGAATTCTTTTTTTTTTTTTTTTTTTTGGTCTGGTCGTGGGGCCTGAACTCTGGGCCTGGGTGCTGTCCCTCAGCTCTTCAGCTCAAGGCTAGCACTCTACCACTTGAGCCACAGCGCCACTTCTGGCTTTTTTCTTTTTGCTTATGTGGTGCTGAGGAATCGAACCCAGGGCCTCAGGCATGCAAGGCAAGCACTATACCACTGAGCCACCTTCCCAGCCCTTCTAAAGAATTCTCTAATTTTCCTTTTCCCTCCATACCTACCATGTCTTACTAGGAGAGCACTATTCACATCTTTCTATAACTACTGATGATCCCTAACCTAACCTCTACAGCACTGATGTATAAAAGGGAATTCCTGTTTAAATCATACCAACTTTATATTAAAAGTTCGTTAGAAATTTAGAATCATTTAATCCCTAGCCTGGAACTCCTGAATTAGAATCACAGTAACGGGATTCCAGAGTGAATCATGAGCATATTAAAATCTGAAAGCTTTACTAAGGCATATCAGACCATGGAAATCTGATTATGATGGTCTTCTACTTAAAGTCCTTGTCAAGGACTCCCAGTAGAGACCATCATAGGATGTATGAGGCTTTATGTGACCACACCTTACCTTTACCTTTCACCACTCTCTACCCCATGCTTGACAATTGTTAAGTTTTAACTGTACATCCCAAACACATGAACATGATGTTGTGCCTGTCTCTATACCTTGACTCATGCAATTCCCTGACCAGGAACCAACCTCTTCCTCATCTGGAAAACTACTACCCCATCTTCAAGCTTCTTCTCAGACATCAACTTAGCCAACTCTGAGAAACACCAAGATTGAAGGAAGAGCAGCTATTCTGGTCTTCTACAGCACTTTGAATATACTTCCATCCCTGGATTTCCCACATTATACTGAAACTATCTGCTTAAGTCTTTTTCCTGACCTGAAGTTTTTTCAAAGGCAAGTGGCTTCATCCTTTTGATTCTGTCCCCCTGTTTAGGAAAGACTTTGGTGAACTAAAACCCATACTCATTGTTTTTATTCTTACCAAATACCCATCTGGTTTCGTAGGCACCAGTTTTCTCAACACGTGCTTTTCCTGGGAGCAATTCAATTAACCATCTCCTAAACCTGAGCTGAAGCGGGGAGGTGCAAAATTCATGTGAGGGATTCACACCCAAGACATTGGCCTGTGCAAAAAAAGACTTACAGCTCTAGTCAAAAAGGCAAGGGTTTTTCTTTTCTCCTAATGTCATAAAGCCACCTACTATAAACCTTCTTTGGTCCCTAAGGAGGGTAGGGGACCCATGGCTGCTCATTTACCGTTTCTTTACACAATGACACCCCCATGTCCCCCTCGAAGCTCGGAGCGCCTGGGACACTCCTGGCCGAGGGGCGCGAGGGTCCCTCGCTCTGCCCTACGTGGTCACCTTTTCCATGGCAGTTCTTCGTCTTCAGGGTCGCTCTCTGTCACGGACCCCTCAATCACCGTCTCATCGCTGTCCCAGTCCTGGGCTTGGGCCTCTCCTTCCATCTCTGCCTCACACTCGAGCTCTTCTTTTTCTTTTAAACTCTCCATTTCTAACTTTCCCTTTCCTGCAAGCAGAAGGACGCTGTGCGGGGTACACGAAGGGAAGAGCTCAAAATGGCAAGATTCATGGCAAAAGCCAGGCCTCCCGGGGTGACGGAGGACACTGAGGAGGCCCGGGAGCAAGCCAGCGAGCGGACGTGCAGCACGACCTTCGACCGCCGGCAAGCAGGCGGTCTGTCGGCTTGTCCTTCCCGCCGGCCGGCAGGGAGCAGCCGTGCAGCACGCTTGCGTCAAGGCCGCGCGCGCGCCGCGTCGGCCCCGCCCCCGGCGGCCGGTTGTGGCCCGCAGCGCCCACTTCCTCTCCCTTCCCCTCCACCCCTTGGGCTTCCGGTTCCCCTCGGCGGGCGTGGCGGGCTGGGTGGAGGTGCTGGGGTTGGGCGTCGCGGTTCTGCAGGTCCGCAGTGCCAAAGGCCTGGCCGGCATCGCATCGCCTACCTACACTCCCCCTGTCGACCCCGGCCCGGCCAACGACACTTTCCTGCCTGCCTGTGTGGCCTGGCCATGGGTCCAGAGGTCCAAAGACCCGTAGAGCGCTTCTTTCCCCTCTGACACTCCTCAAAAACGTTGCCTTTTCAGAAGCTTTTAGATTAGCAATCTAATGGATGTGTTTCCCCCTCTAGCCCTGGAATACAGATTGTGTAAGTACGGCAGTTAAGGGTACTTTCCCCTCAGGTCTGTGTGTGGTGGTGGGGGGGGGGGAGGGTGGCCTTGAACTCAAGGCCTGGCGCTCCTGAGGGTTTTTTCCCATTTGGAGCTGGCATTCTACCACGTAAGCCACGCCCCCGGTTCCTTTTTTTATTTTTATTTTTCTGGTTAATTGTACATAAGGATCTCTTGGATTTGTCTGCACATGGATGGGCTTCTGTCCTCAGGCCTAAGCCTCCTGAGTAGCTAGAATGAGTCACCAGAGCCTAGCACCTCTGTTTGTCAATTTTTATAATACTGGTGCAATGGATACTTATCGGTTTGGCTATCAGTTTTCCAGAAATGAAAAAACAAAGATTGCTAATGCTTACTACTGGGAACGGAGAGGAAATAACTTATCATTCATTCTCAGAAAAGAGCGTTAGTTTAGTAATATCTATCCAAATGTTTCACATGTACATACGCTTAGAGATAACCTTTCTGCTTTTAAGAGCTCATTCCTATACTATCATTACATTTGCATCAACTATAATTTTAGAAGGCTGGAAACACCTTTAATCTCTCTTGGTTGGGGATTATGTAGTAGAAGATTCCTTGTCATTGAGAAGAATGAAATACAGTTATATACTTGGACAGGTTTAACTGGGTTACATGTTAACATAAAAAGTAAAGAAAGACCTAAGAACAACAATGACAGCTCCAGAATGCTGTGTAGGAAAGGCTTAAGTGAAATCTTCCAGGAAGCGGAGGCTATCAAACTTCACAAAGTTTGCATTTGAATAGGAAACAAAGTTTTCAGTTAGTAGATTACTCAGCAGATTTATGGCTTGATCTTAAAATGAATACTGATTTAGAGTTGTTTAGGAAGGAACATTAAGGACCTAAAAGGTCCTATCTGACCTAAAAGGTCAGATAAACCCTCCATATATACCAAGCTACACTGACCCTGCCAGAACAAATTAGCATAATCTTTTTCATTTCTGTTCTTTACTGAAATATAATTTATATACAATGAAATGTAAAAAAAAAAGTGTTTAATTCAGTGTGTATATATGTGTTATTTAGCCATTATATAGTTCTAACTGGATCATTACACTAGCAAACATAATCCTATGGGAGAATCCTAGGTGGAGAGAAGGTAATGAAAAAACAGTAGCTTGATCATTAGGAGTGTAATTTACCTAAATAAATAATACATAGCAAAACCCAAGATTTTCCTAATCTAGATTGACAAGACTGTCAAATGAGCACATGATAATGAGACTTATTTATGTATAACTGAAACAGCCATGTAAACATTTTTCAACTAATGTATGTATAATTTGGCCGGTGTAACATAACTAGAATATAAATCCCAATCAAAAGAAGTTAATTAATTACACTGTTAATGTAGTGAAACAATGCAGCTCACTTGCTAGGCAGAGACTCTTACTGATGATCTTTGCTTTGTGTCCTTTTTTGCACATGCCAGTTGTGAGATAGGTTTCCTTGCTTTGTATCTGGACCCATAATTGGACCAAAGTTTTCCTATTTGTTCCCTTCCCTTCGTAATTATGATAGCAAGTATGCATCACCATACCTACTTCTGTTGAGACAAAGCTCTCAGATTTTTCTGCCCATAGATAGCTTGGATGACAGGTGCATACCCAGATACTGGTTGAGAAGGGGTCTCACATGCATTCCTAACTGGCCCAAACTGAATTATCCTCCTGATATCAATGTCCTAAATAGCTAGGATTACAGGCATGAGACATCAGTGCCTGTGTGCAGCTTAATAGTTTTTGACGATGCAATCAAGTGATTCTCAAGGTCAGGATGCTCTGAGAAATGCAGTGTTAGGAGATTTGTTCCATCATTGTACAAACATAATAAAATGTTCTTACACAAACCTGCGTGGTACAGGCCATTCTCTCCACATGGCCTCTTGATGCAATTGAGAGACTGGGTAAATAGAGACATGTGAGGCTGCTGCCTGTGTGATGCCAGCACTTCTTGTAATCTTGGCTTGAAGGTTCATCGCTTAGATCTCAGCCTTCTTCACCACATGTCATTCTCCCTGAATGTCTCTTCTTCTTCTTGAAAGGTCAACCAGGTACAACAGATAAAAGGCACACCCCGCTCCATTAGTATTATCCTAATTACCACTGAAACAATCCTAGTTCCAAATAAAAAAACATCTGAAATTCTGGGTAGGACAGGAATTGGGGGGAAGGAGGAAAGGAAGGGGTGGGCACCATCCAAGCCAGAGTGCTTTTGTATCTTATGTTAGAGATCTTTCATAAATCAAGATCATAAAGAAATTCTTCCCTTAAAGGTTATGAGGATAGTCTCCCTTGCTTTCTTCTAGAAGCCCCATGATTCCAACTTCACATTTAGTTTAATGATTTATCTCACCTTATAATAAATAAATAGAAGACAAAGCTTACTTTTTCCCATCTGCATATCCAATTTTTTCATGGTCTTGTGTTAAAAAGTATCATTCTCCCATTTAGTGTCTCACTCATGGCCTCCACCTCAAAAACAATCATGTTGTCTGATACATGACAACTGCTAGAGCTAAATATTGATCACATATTACTAGCCTGTGATATTTGGTCCCATATGAATGTGTGATTAGTTTAAAACATTTCACTACAGAAAATGTTCATGAATGGGAAGTATGACCCAGTAAATGAGCTTCTCAATAGAACAGAACATCCAGCTCTGGAGTGACAAAATATGCAGGAGCAACACAATGAGGCTGGCGATCCTGACCATGTCTACATTTGGCTAGAGTTGGGTGGAAATGTGGCTCATTAGTAGACCAGTTGCCTAGTAAGAACAAGGCCTAGAGTTCAATCTCCAGTACTGGGAGGGAAGTATGGACATTAAGCTATTCCACTGTACATTTGTATTTTAGCTTTTAACATACACATGCACACACACACATTTAAGAAATCTAATTTTAAAAACTAAGGATATAGAGAAGGACATTTTGTGTGACTATACAATAGTTTTTATGTCTTAGTGTTAAGTTATTACAAAACATATTAAAAATTCGTTTATAAAGGAATTGTGGTGGGAGGAAAAACTTTGTTTATAAAGTAAAAACAAAGTTACAATTAAGCCAAGTTTGATTTATTGTTAAGGAAAGAACATTATAAATTTAGGATAGCCTAAACTCTCCTAACCTCTGCCTTCACATTCCCACACTACTCATTCACTGGCTTACTCACAGCAGCTTTCAGTCCTGTGGCTTCATGACAAGTGCTCTGTACAGCTGCACAATTTAGTCTTTTACATCATATATTTTATTATGCCTTTTTTGTTTAGAGACACATCCTTACCATTGTGTTGTAACTAATTGCCTAGAGGACAGACCCATGCTAAACAGGTTTGTGCCTAGGAGCAACAATCTATATACAACATAGCTTTGGTGGTTAATAGGTTATATTATCCAGGCTTATGGAAATATGCACTCTGGTGTTCACATGATGGTGAAATCACCTAATGATGCATTTCTCAGAGTGTATCCCCAACATTAAGCAAATAAAACTACATAAAGATCATGATAGAGGCACCATAGAGCTAAAAGTGGCTCTTCATTTAGTAGTGCCTCCTAGCAAAGGGGAAAATAATGTGATTTCTTCTAGAAGCTCAAGGTTGAGGTCTAATTCTTCATTTGTAAGCTAGTTACTGTAAGGTCCACCCTAGGAAGGGAGAGTATACTCTGCTCTCCTCTTGGCTAAATCTCCACCCAGTACCTATGTCACTTAAGTAACTGGCACACCTGGAGACAGTCACCTCCCCCTCCTCCAAGGTCCCATCCTGGGCTGCCCCAGGTCATGCCTCCCATGGGAAGGAGGGAGGGTCCCACACCCTGAGGTCACATCCCCATCTAGTTTGTCCACACATTCCCCCCCACACATACACCTGGCCACATCTGGCTGTACCTTCTCCTCACCCCCTCCCTACTTAAACCCAGGAAGGACATCAGCAGCAGTTAGGTAAACATAAACTTCTCTCTCCTGCCTAAATACCGAATGGTAATCTCATTTAACAGCTACCTACTTTAATTTACATAACAGTTACATGAGTAAGAAGCAGTAGTCAATCAGTGGCAGAAGCAATGTAATTACAATGCATATATGTGTGTGTGTATATATATACACACATATATATACATACAATACACACACATATATATATATTCCAAGTATAATACTTAGATTTGTTATTACTTTCAATATTAATTTCTGTCCCAACTGTGGCAACTAGGGACAAGACAATAACAAACACCAGATCATGGAATTGAGGTTTGGGGCACCAAGAGCCTGAAGTCTTCCACTAGCTTCAGGTGTTCTGGTCCATTTTACAAGGTTATTGAGTAGGGTACAGGTGCATACACAGAAAGTGAAGTCACAATTTCCTTGAAGCCACAAGCACCAATAATGTGATACAGTCTTAATCCATGAAGACAAAGCACCAATCATTTGATATAATTTTACTCAAGTGATAAATAACTTTATTTTTAAAAGCAGGTATAAGCTGTAAATGACTTATGATTTGTTAGCATTATGCCCACTTTATTAGCATATTGCCCACCTGGTTAGCATTATGGCCCACCCATACCTGAGCTCCTCCATGTCCTGGAATTCCCACCCTACAGCTGGCCACTCCCTCTGTCCACCCAGACCCACCTCAGAACCCACCTACCTCACTTCCTGCCCCCCAGACCTTCCTGCTACCAGGATAGGGACAGGTGCCATGTGCTCTCTCTCCTGGAAAATATGGCCCCTCTAATAGACCTTGTAATAATCCTCTGTGTGATCCCCTGGAATGGATGTGAAGGATTCCTTTCACGGTTAGCATAGATTTTTGTCTATCCCCAAGTTCCCAGAAAGTTTGGTATGGAAATAGCCTGTACGAGGGTTAGAAATCTGAATTCCCTTCAAGCCAGGACTGACTGACCTTTTCAGGAAACTCTCAGTGTTCTGAAAGTTCATGTTCAGTACTCACAGCTCGGCTTTCGGGGGCTCTCACCTTAAACTTCTCTGCTCTCGTCCAGGCTTCTTCTATCTTTACACATTCTTCACCATGTGATGACGATATGGCTGACTGAAGGACTCACTATCCTCCAAGGAATACTGTCAGAGATCAAAGACCTCCAAAATTTATTCCACAAACGGAGATTTCTTCCACATTCTCCTTCATCACATAGTTAAGCACAAACTCTGACTTCTCCAGCATTGTCTGTGTAGAGGGCAGAAAGAGGGAGAGAAGGAGGCAGGAAAGTTCCTACCTGTTATCACGGTATCAAGGTCTACTGGAGCCAGATCCTGCTAGTTTTTCAGAACACCTGTCTGATTTGCAGCAATTTCAAAACCACTTACTACTCTTATCAAAGTACATAAACTCATAATTAAACAAATCATATTAAAAATAATGCAAAAGATACTAAGATTTTATCATTTCTACTAATTTTGCTATGTTTAATTTTTTAAAAAAATTTGGCAGCAGTAGGTTTTGAACTCAATTCTTTGTGTTAACAAGGCAAGACACTCTGCCATTTGAACCATATCCCTAGCCTTTGATACATTTTTTTTCTTTTTTTGCTGGTCCTGAGGCTTGGACTTAAGACCTAGGCACTATCCCTGAGCTGTTTTTGCTCAAAATTAGTGCTCTGCCACTTGAACCACAACACCACTTCTGGCTTTTTTGGTACTTTATGGGTGTTGAGTCTCACAGAGGGGCTTGGAAGGTGGTTCAGTGGTAGAGTGCTTGCCTTGCATGCATGAGGCCCTGGGTTCGATTCCTGAGCACCACATAACCACAAAAAGCCGGAAGTGGTGCTTTGGCTCAATTGGTAGAGCACTAGCCTTGAGCTGAAGAGCTGAGGGACAGTGCCCAGGCCAAGTTCAAGCCACAACTGGCAAGAAAAACAAAAACAAAAAATAGAGTCTCAGACTTTCCTGCCAGAGCTGGCTTTGAACCATGATCCTTAGATTTCAACCTCATGAGTAGCTAAGGATTACAGGGGCAAGCCACCAGTGCCCAGCCCTTGATACATTTTATTACAAGGTCAGTCAGAAAGAGAAGTAAGAAAGAAGAAATAAAAAAGTACAGAATAAGTATTAACCTTAATTATTTTGTTTGGTTTGCTTTAAATATTTTTATATATTTTTTAATTGTAAAGATACTATACAGAGGGGTTACAGTTACATGATTAAGGTAATGAGTACATTTCCTGTCGAGCACTGTTACCTCCTTTATTTTTCTGCTACCATCCCTTCCCTCCCCATGTCCCCATTTGCTCCCTCCCCTCCACCCCTGAAGTTGTAAAGTTCGTTTTCAACATAGTGTCTTGTATATCTGTTACAGTGGGTCAACCTGTATCCTTATTTCACCTTTTGTTATTTCCCTTCAACTCCCCTAATTAGAAAAATGTATAAAGAAGATGCAGGGCACTGGAATCAAATATAGTGAAAACAGGAGTTATGCCATGGGGGAAGAACATACAAAAGAAACAAAAAAAATCATATAGTACATTACAAATACATTAAAAAGGTATCTATATACAATAGAATATTATGCAGTCATTAGAAAGGAGAAAATAATGGAATTCACAGGGAAATAGATGGAATAGAAGAAATCATGTTGAGTGAGGTAAGCCAAGAGCAAAGAGACAAAAGGCACATGGTCTCTCTGATAAGTGGATGTTAAATCCAAAATGTAAGATGATAAAACAAAGTAAATAAGATTCGAGGGGGAAAAAAGGACCTCCATTCATCTGGTTGAATCATTATTAAATGACCCCATGCTGCTGATCACATATATGGTATACATATGCACATCAGAGGAAAACTAGGAGGACGACATAGAACTATAGGGAAATGGGAAAACATACAACAGTGGGACCCATCAGCTGCACTGGACATTGATCAAAACAAACTAAGCAACTCAATGGCAGCAATGGAAGGGAGGGAATGAGTGGGAAAGAGGGAACAGCTGACACTATGCAAAAGGAAAGCAATGTACATATCACACAATGTGGAAGAAATAACCTCATTGTGAAAACTCATAGACCTCAAACTTTATAGACCACCATAGACAATTTGTCCCATGATGGTTAGAATGTGTTTGTGACTTTAACTAAGCACCACTATCCCACAGTACTGTGAAATTTGTGAAATTATGTAATCAATCACAATAAAAAAATTGCAAAATAAATAAATAAATACATTTTCAAAAACAGCAACAAAGATAAAAGCCCTTGTGTCCCTAACTTGGGGTTCATTTTGCTTTGCATCACCTTATATGGTCATATGCTCATAGCTTTTGACCTTTTCTGCTTCTCATAGACATATAGTAAGGGAAGCCATGGGACCTATGTTTCTTTGAGCCTAGCTCACTTCACTTAATATAATTATTTTCCACGTCTTTCCATTTCCTAACAAATGAGGCAGTGTCATTCTGATGGACGCATAAAGTTCATATATATATATGTATATATATATATATATATACATATATATATGTGTGTGTGTATATATATATATATATATATATATATATACATATATGTGTGTGTGTGTGTGTGTGTGAAGCATCTGGGTTGGTTCCATATCTTAGCTATGGTGAATAATGTTGCGATAAACATAGTTGTGCTGGTAGCTTTAGTATGGTCTTGTTTGTGATCATTTGGGTAAATACCCAGAAGTGGGATTGCTGGGTCATAGGGGAGCTCTATGCATAGTCTTTTGAGGAACCTCCATACTGCTTTCCAAAGTGGTTGAATGAGTTTACATTCCCACCAACAATGCAGTAGGGTTCCCTTTTAGCCACAACCTCTCCAGCATCTGTTATTAGATTTCTTGATAATAGCCATTCTAACTGGGGTGAGGTTGGAATCTCCATGTTATTTTGATTTGCATTTCTTTTATGGCTAGAAAAGTTGAGCATTTCTTCATGTGTCTATTAGCCATTCTTATTTCCTCTTCAGAGAAGTTTCTCTTTAAGTCTTTAGCCCACTTATTTATTGGGCAGTTGTTTCTTTGAGGATTTGTTGTTGAGGGATGTAATTTTTTGAGTTCCAGATATATTTTAGATATGAGACCCTTGTCCATTATATGGCTAGTGAAGATCTTCTCCCAATCCATGGCCGTTCTATTGATCTTGTTAGCTATGTCCTTTGCCATGCAGAAGCTCTGCAATTTCATGCAATCCCATTTGTCCAACCTTTCTTTGATTTGTTGTATTTCTGGGTCTTTATTAAGAAAATTTCAGCCTGTGCCAAGAAGCCCTAGAGTTTCTCCTATTCCTTTTTGTAATGTTTTCAGGGTGTCTGCTTTGACAAGGTCTTTGATCCATTGGGAGTTGATTCTGATGTAGGGTGATATGTAAGGATCTAGTTTTAGTTTTCTACAGTTGTTTAACCAATTTTGCCAACTTTACCGAAGAGGCTGTCTTTCTTCCATTCTAATATTTAGCTCCCTTATTGAAGTTTAGGTGGCTATAGGTCTGTGGGTTAATTTCTATTTCAGTTCTATTCCATTGGTCCTCGAGTCTGTTCTTGTGCCAGTACCAAGCTGTTTTGATTACTATGCCTTGGTAGTAAAGTTTGAAATTTGGTATTGATATTCCTCTAGCATTGTTCTTTCTGCTAAGGATTGTTTTTGCTATTCAGGGTCTTTTATTGTTCCACATGAATTTTGGGGTTGCTTCCTCAATTTCATTGAAAAATGAGGTTGGGATATTGATAGGTATCACATTGAATTTGTAGATAGCCTTTGGCAGTATTGCCATTTTCATGATGTTAATCCTCCCAATCCAGGAGCATGGGAGGTTTTTCCACTTCCTTAGTTCGGCTTTAATTTCTTTTTTCAGGTTTTTTAAATTTTCATCATAGAGGTCCTTCACTTCTTCTTTGTTTGTTTGTTTGTTTTGGGGTCCGGTCGTGGAGCCTGAACTCTGGGCCTGGGCACTGTCCCTCAGCTCTTCAGCTCAAGGCTAGCGCTCTACCACTTGAGCCACAGCACCACTTCCGGCTTTTTTTTTTTGCTTATGTGGTGCTGAGGAATCGAACCCAGGGCCTCACGCATGCGAGGCAAGCGCTCTACCACTGAGCCACTTTCCCAGCCCGTCCTTCACTTCTTTAGTTAACTCTTAGGTATTTTATTTTTTGTGGGGCTTTTACAAAAGGAGTTGCTTTGCTGATTTCAGCTGTACTCTTCTCATTGTTGGCATACAAAAAGACCATTGATTTTTGAGGGTTAATTTTATACCCTGCTACATTGCCAAAGTTTCTACTCAGCTTGAGTAACTTGGGAGTAGAGTCCATGGGGTTCTTTAAATACAAGATCATGTCATCTGCAAAGAGGGAGAGTTTTACTCCATCTTTCCCTATTTGGATCCCCTTTGTGTTTTCACCTTGTCTTATTGCTCTAGCTAGGCACTCTAATAATAAATGGAAGAGAAATGAAGAGAGTAGACATCCTTGTCTCATTCCTGAAGTTAGAGGAAATGGCTTTAGCTTTTCACCATTAAGTATAATATTGGCTGTAGGTTTGTCATACACAGCCTTTATTATATTGAGGAATGCTCCACGGATTTCCTAGTTTTTCCAGAGCTTTCAGCATAAATAGGTGTTGGATCTTGTCAAATGCTTTTTCTGCATCTGTTGAGATAATCATGTGGTTCTTATCCTTGCTCTTGTTGATGTGATGAATTATATTAATGGATTTGCATATGTTGAACCAGCTTTGCATCCCTGAAATGAATCCTGTTGGATCATGGTGTATGATTTTTTGGATGAGTTGTGGAAGTTGATTGGCCAAAATTTTGTTGAGAAATTTGCATCGATGTTCATCAAAGCAATGGGTCTATAATTCTCTTTTTTGATGAGTTCCTGCCTAGTTTAGGATGAGGGTTATGATGGCTTCATAGAAAGAGTTTGGTAGTGAACTTTCACTTTCAATTTCATTGAAGAGTTGGAGGAGTATTGGTGTGAGTTGTGCTTTGAAGGCCTTGTAGAATTCAGCTGTAAATCCATTTGGTCCTGGGCTTTTCTTGGGTGGGAGTTTTCTTATTGCTGTTTCTATATCAATCCTTGATATGGAGCTGTTAAGTTGGTTTAAATCATCTTGGTTTAGTTTCAGCATGTGAACATTTGCTAGAAATTTACCCATTTCTTCCAGATTCTCAAACTTATTAGCATAAAGGGTGGAGAAATATTCCCTTATAATGTTCTGAATCTTGGTTGTTTCTGTGGCGATGTTTCCATTCTCATCTCTGAGTTTATTTGGGTGTGTTCTCTTCTTTTTATGATAAGATTTGTGAAGGGTCTGTCAATTTTGTTAACTTTTTCCAAGAACCACTCTTTTTTTTTCTTTCTTTTGGTGGGTCATGGGCCTGGGTGCTGTCACTCAGCTGTTCAGCTCAAGGCTAGTGCTCTATGACTTGAGCCACAGTGCCATTTCTGGCTTTTTCTGCTTATGTGGTGCTGAAGAATTGAACCAAGGTCCTCATACTGGTAAGGCAATCACTCAACCACTGAGCCAACTTCCCAGGCCAAATAACCAACTCTTTGTTTTGTTGATTCTTTCTATTTTTTTCCTCTAATTCATCTAATTCTGATTTAATTTTAATTGTTTCCATCTATTGGTTTGGGGTTTGGCTTGTTGCTCTTTTTTTTTTTTAATTTTTTTATTGTAAAGATACTATACAGAGGGTTACAGTTACATGAGTGAGGTAATGAGTACACTTCCTCTTGAACATTGTTACCCCCTCCATTGTTTTCCCCCTACCATCCCCTCCCTCCCTCCCTTCCCCAAGGTTCTTTTTTTTTTTTTTTTTGATTGTGATTAAGTGATTACATAATTTCCGGAAATTCACAGTATTATGGAATAATGATGCTCATTTAAAGTCACAAGTTCATTCTAACTTTCCTGGAGCAAATTGTCTATCACAGTCTGTAATATATAACGGTGCTCATATGTTATATACCATATATGTGATCAGCAGCATGGGGATATTTAGTAGTGGTTCGACCAGATGAGTGGGAGTTCTTTGTTTCTTAAGTCCTGTTAGTTTTGTCATATCACCTAACATTTTGGATTTATCATCCACTTATCAGGGAGACCATGTACTGTTTGTCTCTTCGTTCTTGGCTTACCTCGCTCAACATGATTCCTTCTAGCTCCATCCATTTCCCTGCAAATGCCAGGCTTGTTGCTCTTTTAAGGAGCTCCAGGTGCCTCGTTAAATTGTTGGTTTCATATCTCTCCAATTTGTTAATTTAGGAACTCAGAGCTATAAACTTGCCTGTGAATGCAGCCTTTGCTGTGTCCCAGAGGAGCCGGTAATTTGTGTGTTCATTTAACATTTGAGTTTCTAATCGAGTCCATGACCCACTGGTGGTTAAACAGTGTGTTATTCAGCCTCCATGCATTACAAGATTTTCTTTGGTGGCTTTTAGTGTTGAATGCTAATTTTATTCCTTTGTGGTGTGAGACAATGCAGGGCATAATTTCAATGTTTCTGGATTTGGACAAATGTGCTTTGTGAACTAAAATGTGGTCTATTTTGAAGAATATTCCATGTGCTGCCAAGAAGAATGTGTATTCTGATGTTGCTGGGTGAACTATTCGGTAGATGTCTGTTAAGTCTAGTTGGTCTATGCGGTTGTTTAGATCTGAGGTTTCTCTGTTGAGTTTTACCAGGTTGATCTAGCCAGCAGAGATAGTGGTATGTTAAAGTCCTCAACAATTAATGTCTTTGGATCTATGTGTGATTTTAGGGACAGTACTGTTTCTTGGACAAATGTGGGTGCTCCATTATTTGGTCTATAGATATTTAGAATTGTAAGATCCGGGCTGGGAAGGTGGCTCAGTGGTAGAGCATTTGCCTTGCATGCTTGAGGCCCTGGGTTCGATTCCTCAGCACCACATAAGCAGGGGGAAAAAAAAACGGAAGTGGCGCTGTGGCTCAAGTGGTAGAGTGCTAGCCTTGAGCTGAAGAGCTGAGGGACAGCGCCCAGGCCCAGAGTTTAGACCCCGCAACCGGACCCCAAGAATTGTAATATCCTCCTGAAGGAGAGATCTCTTAATTAGTATGTAGTGACCTTCTTTATCTCTTCTTGCTAATTTGAGGTCTATTTTATCTGATATTAGGATTGCAACTCCCACCTGTTTATGGGGGCTGTTTGCTTGGTAGATTTTATTCCAGCCTTTCATTTTCCGAATGTTCGTTTTTGTGGGCAAGGTGTGTCTCTTGAAGGCAATAGATAGAAGGACCTTGCTTTTTGATCCAACTAGACAGTCTATGTCGCTTAATTGAAGAGTTAAGTCCACTAATATTGAGAGTTAGGACTGTGAGATGGTTAGTAGTTCCTTCCATGTTGTCTACTTTCTTGGGAGCTGTGCCAACTGAGTTCTTTCTATGATTCTTCGATTCTCTGTTTGGGGGCAGTTTCTGGGCATTTGTTGTGCTCTTCTTGGTTTTCTATGTGTAAGACATCTTTAAGAATCTTTTGTAGGGCTGGTTTGGTGGAGATATATTGTTTCAATTTTTTTTTTGCTATGGAAGGTTTTTATTTTTCCCTCAGTTATGAAGGAGAGTTTAGCTGGGTACAGTATTCTTGGTTGATAGTTGTTTGTCTTTAGGACATGGCTCTTCTTGCTTTCATTGTCTCTGCTGAGAAATCTGAAGTTATTCTGATTAGTTTTCCTTTATAGGTGATTGATCTTTTCTCCCTGACACCTTTAAGGATCCTTTCCTTGGTCTCAATTAATCCTGTGTGGATTACAATGTGGTGGTGGGATGTCCTCTTCTGGTCTGGTCTATTTGAGGTTCTAAAGGCTTCTTGTGTCTAATGGGCCTATCTTTTTGCATGTTTGGGAAGTTCTTTGCTAGGATCCTGGTACATAAATTTCCTAGGCCTTTAACTTCTGTCTCTATGCCCTCCTCTATACCCATTAACCTTAAATTAAGCCTTCTGATGGTGTCTTCTAAATATTGAATAGATCTATCATGTTTCTTGGATTTGTCTTGAATACTTGTCTGTTCTTTCTCTACAATGTCTAGGCTGTCTTCAATCCCAGAGATTGAATCTTCTGCATGGTCTAACCTACTGTCAAGACTTTCTACTTTGTTTTTTATTTCCTTTCCTTCTAATTGGTCGGCTTTGGTGGCTTCAAATTCTTTGTTGCAGCTTTGTTTTAGATCTTATATGGACTTCTTTATCTCCTTAATTTGGTTTTCAGTGTTCATTCTCCAATCCCTTAGTTTATTGGCTATAGTTTCATTGGGCTCCCTTTCCTTCTATTGGACTTCCTTCAGCATTCCCTTTGTGGCCTCCATGGATTTCTCTAGCTTTCTGTTTGTGGATTCCGTGAATGCCTCTATTCATCTTGGTCTATTCTCATCCTGCTCATGCAATCCTCAATCTTTGATTGTCCTCATCACACTCACGAAATTCCTGTATTAATCTTTGGTTAGCCTCATCATGCTCATGCATTTCCCTACCATGCTCACACAAAGTTCTTTTTAGGCTTTCAACTTTTCATTCAACATGTTTACCAGTAGTGTTTTGGGAATTCTCCTCTGGATTATTCATTAACTGCTCTGTTGCATGATTATCATGGACTTGCCATTTTTCTTGTGTTTCTCCTACTAGTTCTGCTCATTTGGGTATGATAGCCAAATTCCACCCTAGAATACTATTTTAAGACAAGTATCAACCAGAGCTCTGTAGTTGCACAGATTGTTTGACTCAGTCAAAATGAGTACAGATACAATGTAGTTCAACAGATACAATCTAGTTCAACAACTAACAACTAGGGATCAATGGACTAAGAAAAAGAAGGTGTCAGCAGACCAGAAATTAATAGATGTAGGGAGAATTGTGAGGAGAAAATAAGATTGGAGGAATATAGGGAGGGAAAGTGAGAGAGGTAATATAGCCAAGACCTAAATTCAGAAAGAGAGAAGGAATAGAAGCAAAGGATAAAGAAAAAAAATAAAAAAAAATTTTAAAAATGAAACACTTAAAAAATTATATAAGTATAAAGAAATAGTGCTACTATTAAAGGAGTTAAGGCTGCGAGTTTGTGAACTGAGTAATGGATATCTGAATTAAGAATGAACACAATGAAGGTCTAATAATCAAAGACATATATATATATATATATATATATATATATATATATGTAATCTGTAGATGAACAGAACAGCAATTAAGTAAGGCAAAAAAAAAAAAACCAAGAGGACCAAAAGGGAAAAGAGCATAAAAAGAATCAAGAAAAGGAAAGCAAACCTAAAATAAAGATGATGAAAAAAATAGACAATGATATTTTTTGTTTGTTTTTTGTTGGTCATAGGGCATGAACTCTGGGCCTGGGCACTGTCCCTCAGCTCTTCAGCTCAAGGCTAGGGCTCTACCACTTGAGCCACAGTGCCACTTCTGGCCTTTTCTGCTGTGGTGCTGAGGAATTAAATCCAGGGCCTCATGCATGCACAGCAAGCATTCTACCACTGAGCCACCTTCCCAGCCCGACAACAGTTGTTTTTTTTTCTTTTAAAAATTAGGTAGAAAAAGAGTTCAATTTTTTTGTGGTGGGGGGGATCTTGTTCCTCCCCTGTGTCCATAACCAGTCTCTTGGTGGAGTTTCTGATTTGCTTGTGGTGTTTGGTTTTCCTGTGGCTTGGTTAGTTTCTTAAATCAGTTTGAGCAGTCAGAAAGAAGCTCTGCCTTACCTGGGACTTTATGACCCTCTTCCCAGGCTAGTTCAGTGGGAGGCTGACCAACTTTGAGTATCACAAAAGAGGGAGATGGCGCTTTCCTCTTGCTTAGAGTTGCTGTGAGGGAGCTAGGTGGTAGGTAGGGCTGTGGCCTGCCATCAATCGGTAGCTTTATCCTGATGGGTTAGCTCTTGAGAGACCAGCCCAGCCTGAAGCCATTCTCAGGATTTATGTGTAAGGAGTTTACAATTGTTTTTCTTTTGCCCTCCAGCAGCTGGAGGTGGAGCTGGTGCTGCAGATGGGTAAGGTAGCCTCTGGCTCTGTTTACCCACTGAGGACAGTATGCCCTGTCTATGTGGAGCTTCTTCTGCTTGAGAAGGGCAGCTTTCCCCAGGAGTGGAGCTGAGCTCCACAGGTCAGGTTCCTTTGACCTGTTGAATGGCTCCTATTGTCTTCTTCCAAGGCCTGAGTTACCTGTTATCTGTTCTGGCTGGATCTTAGTTTCAAAGATGGAATTCTTCTCCGGTGGTGGGGAAGGGCTATCTTCCCACCACTGCTCTGTGAGGAGTGAGGATGTCTTAGGGGTACTCACACCTTTCCCTTGGTTTCTGGCCATCCACAGTCTGTAACTATCTGTGGTCAGCAGGATGAAGATTTTGGCTCCTTGTCAGTTTTTGCTGGTGAGTAGAATCTGTTCACACACTGCCTTTGTCCTGGACTCTCTCTGTTGATTCGGTGGCCATGGCAGCAGCCATTGTAAGCATTATGCCCACCTTTCATCCTCAGCTTCACCCAGGCCTGAGCTCCTCCCTACCCTAGAGTTCCTGCCAAACAGCTGGCCCATCCCTCTCTCTGCTCAGACCCACCTGAACTCCCATCTACCTCACTTCCTACCTCCCAGACCTTGCTGCTACCTAGATAGTAGAGGCTTCTATGTGCTCTCTCTCCAGGAGAAATATGGCTCCTCTAATAAACCTTGTAATAATCTTTCTCTTGTGCCTGTCTGCCTCCCCGTGGTCCCCTGGGATAGATATAGTGGATCCTTTCATGGATCCTTTCATTGGTGGCTCTATGGAGATAGGTTCCTCAGGGATTTCCCCCACCCTCCACTTCAGATGGGGGTCTAACCAGCTCCCTCAAGACCTAGCCTGAGATCCTACACTCCTATTGCCAGAGGACCAACAAGGTAACTTTCTCCTGACGAGCGCTCTACATGCTGCCCAACACCAGCTAATTAAGTCCTTCCTCCAGGTAAGTGATCATTGTGCAGGCTCTGTGCCTCTCTAAGGGTCCTCAGAGCCCCCCTCCCCCCACACAAAATAAAAAAAGCTTGGCCAAGTACCTAGCTGATGGCCTCCATGGCCAAGGGATGCTGTGGAGAAACATGACAACATTTCCTACTTGTTGTTTCCCTGTTTTTGAGCCAAATTCACTGCCGGGGTGCTCGCAGTCAGATTTTGGCTCCACTATCACTTACCATGGAAAAGGACAGAACTAAATTTCCTTACAATCAAATTTGGCCCCAAATTTAAAACTACTTATGTGAATGCTCAGGCAGGTAGATCTCTCTCTCTCTCTCTCTCTCTCTCTCTCTCTCTCTCTCTCTCTCTCTCTTTCTCTCTCTCTCTCTCTCTCTCTCCCTCCCTCTGTCTCTCTCTCTCTCTCTCTCTCTCTCTCTCTCTCTCTGTCTCTCTCTCTCTCTCTACCTCTCCCTTCCAACTGAAGGTAAAAGTATGCATGGGTTGAAGTTTAAACTCCTCTGCAGATCCCCTTTCAGACCTCCTCTGAAAGGCACCCTCTTTTGTGGCCTCCCCTGCGAGGTACATCCCCTTTTGCAGGCTCCCCTGCAAGGTATACCCACCTTTTGTGGCCTCCCCTCAAGGTACACCCCCTTTTGTGGCCTCCCCTGCAAGGTGCCCTCTCCTTTGCAGAATCCCCTGCGGGGCCCCTCCTCTGACTTTGTAGTAGGGGGTGGAACCTGAAGCTCCAGTTGTGCCAGAAGCAGTGCACCCTCACGGTCAAAATCTTTAGCTCTCTCTAGCATTTGACCATGGGGTAGATGTGCCATCTTGGCATCATGGGAGCTCAGCTGCTATTTTGTGCCAACTTGATTTCATGCCGATTTCAACTTGATTTTGTGACCCTCCCCACTCTGACCTGACCAGCAGTACCATTATATCATGTCATGTGTCTGTTCTTCTCTCCTGTTTACTAAAAGTTTCTTGTTGTTGGCAGTTTTGTATTTTAAGTTGACCACGTGGTTCCATCATAATTAGGCAAAGTAAAATTCCAAAACTTTAAAAGGCTGATTTTAAAATCTAACTGCACTCTATAATCTGTGCACAAACATGTCTGTCTGTCTGTCTACTTGTCTATACGTAAACGATTATAGTTTCAAGGTTACTAATTACTTTGCTTACTAAAAATCTTTGTAATATAAATTGCTTTAAAACTTTGTGACTATAAGCAAAAGAAAAAACAGGCAGTTTTATAAGGCCTTGGGAAAGGAGTTAGAAAAGATTGTTTCCTTTGCAAAGTAAATGAAATTGGTAATTAAGTTTGCTATGACATATGTCATTCCTATGCTCATCTATGCTGCATTAAATACTGTAACTAAGGCTTAGGTTTTATTGCTCCGTTTTCTCCCCTGTGCACCGATCAAAGGACCAGAGTGAAACCAGTGGCACCAGCCTGCAAAAGCCAGTGTAAACCAGATCTTTAACCAACATATAGAATTTTTTGCAGGTAACCAGCGGGAGGTGTGACAGATGCCACAGACTTGCTCAGACTCCAGCCTTGATCCATCACACATGACCAAAAGCTTGCTAATTTGGGGTAAAACACAAGCCATCTTAGGATATTTGTTCCTGAAATGTTAATCCCCACAAGTTAGACCATAAAGGTATACGACCAAAGGATATAAATTGCCTTCTATGAAAGGTCAGATTGCAGGAAAAATGTGCCCAGTTTAAATCTTCAGCCTTGAGGTAAAGGGTGTAGCACAGTGTTTCAATGAAGCATTTAAATACAAATTAAAGTAACTTTTCAAAAAGGGATTAAAAGGGAGTTCCGGGAAGATGACAGAGGAGAAGCTGGAGGCTAAACAAGCTCTCTCAGAGAAAGCAGTTTTAGTGTTCCAGTGAACAGTCCTAAGCCAGAGAATCATACCAAGTGTGCCATCACAGTACAGAGAGTTTGGCCAGAGAGCGAAAATCCAGACAAGGAGACAGACCTGAGCACTTGCCGGCAGCCGTGGCGGTGGCTGCAGTGGCAGCAGTGGTGGCGGCTATAGCTGCCATACCTGCAACACAGAGAGTCCAGGACAAAGGCGCCAGACGCAGCAGGTGAGCGGATTCTACTCAACACCAGCAAGAACTGACAAGGAGCAGACATCTTCATCCTGTAGATCACAGACCAGAGACGACCCAGGAACCAAGACTCCGGCCTGACATCCTCACTCCTTCTCAGGGAACAGAGGAGGGAAGGCTACCCCTCCCCCCCCATTACCAGAGATCTCCATCTTTGATACTGACAAAGGCCTGGCTGAGCAGCTAGCTCCAACTCAGGCCTTGGAAGAAAACAAAAGAGTCATTTAGCAGGTCAAGGGAACCTAATCTGACCTGCCAGGCTCAGCTCCACCCAGGGAAAAGTCACCCAGCCCAGGCAGAGCAAACTCTGTCCCCTCCAGGAGTGGCTTTCTTCACTGAGTAAACAGAGCCAGAAGCTGCCCCTCCCTACAGCAGCCTTGACAATCAATTGAAATTCAGTAAACATAAACCCTGAGAATGGCTCCAGGCTGGGCTCAGTGAGTGTTTCAGAAGATAGCCCCTCAGGGAAAAGCTACTGTTTGCTGAAAGGCCTCAACTCTACCTAGAACCTAGCCTCATCACAGCATCTCCAAACCTAGAGGAAACAGCCATTTCCCTCTTTTGTGATACTCAAAGCAGATCTCCCTCCCATTGAACTAGCCTGGGAGGAGGATCACAAAATCCTGGATAAAGCAGAGCATTTTTCTGCCTGCTCAAACAAACTGACTTAAGAAACCAATCAAGCCACAGGAAAATCAAATACCAAAAGCAGACCAGAGACTCCAACAACAGACTGGTTACAGACACAAGGAAGATACAGGATCTTCCCATCCCCCCCCCCCCCAAATCAAAGAACTCTTTTTTTGTACCTTTTTAAATTTTTTTAAAATTTTGTAAATTTTTAATTTTTAACTTAAAAATTGTTTTCTATTAATCTTTTTTTCTTCCTCTTATAATTTTTATATGTGTGTGTGCTATTTTTTTTCTCTACTGACCTTTTGATCCTTTTTTTCTTTCTCATTCTTTTCACTTTCTCTTCTCTTTCATTCTTTTTTGTGTGACTTAATTGCTGTTCTGCTCATCCTCAGACATACCCATAGTCCATTATTAGACCTTATCCTCCATTGTATAAACACTTAATCCAGAAATTTATTACTCAATTCATAACCTCTTAGACTTAATTCCTTAATAGCAGTTCTACCTCTTTATACCTATATAATATTTTAAGCATTTTTATTTTTTAGTTTTTCACATCTCCTTTCTATACCTCCCCTTCTCTCATCCTATTCCCGTTCTTCTCTGAATATTATATTTTTAAATTTGCATAATTTTTAAGTGTTTCACTTTTTAATTTTTGTTTTCTAATTTTTTCTTGTCTCTTTTTTCTTTCTTTTTCTTCTTTTTTTCTCTCTCTCTCTCTACTATCATTCTATCCAATCTATTTCCCTCTTTGAGATTAGGACTTAGTTAATTTAACTCTCTCTTTACCTTTCCACATCCCTCTATTCCTATTTTTACCCACATCTCTCCCTAAACCTAATAATTTCTTGTTTGCCAAATTCTTCTTTGTTGCTCATAGCCCACTAATATATAGTTGTTTGATGTTGAATAGATATAGCTGTTGTACTAGATTGAATTTGCAGACTTTTGACTGTGCAACTACAGACTTTGGTTGATGCTTGCTTTAAGATAGTGTTCTAGCACAAAACAGGTGTTACTTTCATCCCAAATGGGCAGAACAAGCCGGAAAAACACAAGGAAAATGGTAAGCCCGGGTATCTCAACTCCCACTCATGATAATCAGGGGACAGAACAGATAAAGATAATGAATAATCCAGAGGAGAGCTCCCAAAAAGCTCTACAAACACTACTGGTAAACATGGTAAATGAAAAGATTGAGAACCTGCAAAGGACTCAGTGTGAGCATGATAGGGAGAGAGAGGAGACAAACAAAAGGTCAATACTCTACTATCATGAGCATGAGGAAGTTACTCAAAGATTGATACAGGAATTGCGTGAGCAGATTGAGAATGCTCAAAGAGAAATAAAGGAATGGAGTGAGCAGGCTGAGATCAGTCAAAGAGATAGACAGGAATTGTGTGAGCTGGCTGAGAACAGACAAAGAGAACATCAGGAATGGCGTGAGCAGGCTGAGAACACTAAAAGAAAACTACAGGAATTGCTTGAACATGAGGAAGCTAATCAAAGAGTAATACAGGAATTGAGAGAGGGGATGAGAATAGACAAAGATCATTACAGGCATTCATGGAATCCATAAACAGAGAGCTGAAAGAAGTCAGGGAGACCACAAAGGGAATGCTGAATAGAACCCAACAGAAGGAATGGGAGTCCAAGGAAACCATAACCAATCAACTAAGTGATTTGAGAATAAACACTGAACATCAAATTAAGGAAGTAAGGAAGTTCATACAAGATCTAAAACAAAGCTCCAACAAAGAATTTGAAGCCACCAAAGCTGACCAACTAGAAGGAAAAGAAATAAAAAACAAAGTAGAAAGTCTTGCTAGTAGGTTGGACCATACAGAAGATCGAATCTCTATGGTTGAAGACAGCCTAGATATTATAGAGAAAGAACATACAACCATCCAAGACAAGTCCAAGAAATATGATAAATCTATTCAACATTTGGAAGGCCTAATGGGTGTAGAGGGGCACCTAGACACAGAAGTTAATGGTCTAGGAAATTTGTTTAACAGGATCCTAGCAGAGAACTTACCAAACATGAAAAAGATAGGCCTATTCGGATACAAGAAGCTTTTAGAACTCCAAATAGACCAGACCAGAACAGGACATCCCACCATCACATTATAATCCACACAGGATCAATTTAGACCAAGGAAAAGATCCTTAAAGCTGTCAAGGAGAAAAGATCAATCACCTATAAAGGAAAACCAATTAGAATCACCTCAGATTTCTCAGCAGAGACAATCAAAGCAAGAAGAGCCTGGAATGATGTATGCCATGCCCTAAAGACAAACAACTATAACCAAGAATACTGTACCCAGCTAAACTCTCCTTCATAACTGAAGGAAAAATAACCTTCCATAGCAAAAAAAAAAAAAATTGAAACAATATATCTCCACCAAACCAGCCCTACAAAAGATTCTGTTTTTTTGGGGGGGGGTCCAGTCATGGGGCCTGAACTCTGGGCCTGGGCACTGTCCCTCAGCTCTTCAGCTCAAGGCTAGCACTCTATCACTTGAGCCATGGTGCCACTACTGGCTTTTTTCTTTTTTTGCTTATGTAGTGCTGAGGAATCAAACCCAGGGCCTCATGCGTGCAAGGCAAGCACTCTACCACTGAGCCACCTTCCCACCCCCAAAAGATTCTCTTTTTTTAAAAAAAATTATTTTTATTGTGAAAATACTGTACAGAGGGGTACAGTTGGAAAACCAACAAGACCACAATAAAGGCCAAGAAACCGCACCCAAACTGAGAATCCAAGAACCATTGCCACAGCCCCTAAGAAGGTGGATAAAATGGCAGGAACTCCCAAAAACCTCTCAGTCCTATATCTCAACATTAACAGACTTATCTCTCCAATTAAGCGACTTAGACTGTCTAGTTGGATTAAAAAGCAAGATCCTTCTAACTGCTGCCTTCAGGAGTCACATCTTGCCCATAAAAACAAACACATTTTCAATGTGAAAGGCTGGAACAAAATCTATCAAGCAACCGTCCCCCATAAACAGGCAGGAGTTGCAATCCTAAGATCAGATAAAATAGACTTCAAATTAAAATTAGTGAGAAGAGATAAAGAAGGTCGCTACATACTAGTTAAGGGATCTCTCCTTCAGGAGGATATTACAATTCTAAATATCTATTAGCCAACCAACGGAGCACCCAAATTATCCAAGAAACACTACTTTCCCTCAAATCCCACATAGATCCAAAGACATTAATTGTTGGAGCCTTTAACACACCACTCTCCCCACTAGATAGGTCAACTTGGCAAAAACTCAACAGAGAAACCACAGATCTAAACAACTGCATAGATCAACTAGATTTAACAGACATCTACCGAATATTTCACCCAGCAGCATCAGAATACACTTTTTTTTTCAGCAGCACATAGAATATTTTCCAAAATAGACCACATTTTAGGTAACAAAGCAAACTTGTCCAAATTCAGAAACATTGAAGTTATACCTTGCATTCTCTAAGACCACAAGGGAATAAAATTAGAACTCAACACCAAAAGCCACCAAAGAAAGTCCTGTAACACCTGGAAGCTGAACAACTCACTGCTGAATCACGAGTGGGTCATGGAAGAGATTAGAAAGGAAATTCAAATGTTCATGATATTCAACAAAAATGCACACACAAATTACCAGCTCCTCTGGGAAACAGCAAAGGCAAGTTTGTAGCTCTGAGTTCCTACATCAACAAATTAGAGAGATCTGAAACCAACAATTTAATGAGACACCTGAGCCTCCTTGAAAAAGAGCAGCAAGATAAACCCCAATCCAGTAGACAGAAAGAAAGAATTAAAATTAAATGAATTAGAATCTAAAAAACCATAGAAAGAAACAACAAAACAAAGAGTTGATTCTTTGAAAAAAAAATTGACAGACCCTTAGCAAATCTTATCAGAAAAAGAAGAGAACATACCCAAATAAATAAACTCAGAGATGAGAATGGAAACATCACCACAGAAACAACCAAGATTCAGAACATTATAAGGGAATACTTCTCAAAACTTATGCTAATAAGTTTGAGAACTTGGCAGAAATGGACCTTTTCCTAGCAAATATTGACATGCTGAAACTATACGAAGATGAGTTAAACCATCTTAACAGGCCCATATCAAGCATTGAAGTAGAAACAGCAATAAGAGAACTCCCATCTAAGAAAAGCCCAGGACCAGATGGTTTTACAGCTGAATTCTACAAGGCCTTCAAAGCAGAGCTCAAGTCAATACTCCTCCAACTCTTCAATGAAATTGAAAGAGAAAGTTCACTACCAAACTCATTCTATGAAGCCATCATAACCCTCATCCCAAAACTAGGCAGGGACTCATCAAAGAAAGAGAACTATAGACCCATTTCTTTGATGAACATTGATGCAAAACTCCTCAACAAAATTTTGGCCAATTGACTTCAACAATTGATCCAAAAAATCATACACCACGATCAAACAGGATTCATTTCAGGGATGCAAAGCTGGTTCAATATACACAAATCAATTAATATAATTCATCACATCAACAAGAGCAAGGATAAGAACCACATGGTTAGCTCAATAGATACAGAAAAAGCATTTGTCAAGATCCAACACCCCTTTATGGTGAAGGTTCTGGAAAAATTAGGAATCCATGGAACATTCCTCAATACAATAAAAGCTGAATATGACAAACCTACAGCCAGCATTATACTTAATGGTGAAAATCTAAATCCATCTCCTCTTAACTCAAGGATGTCCACTCTCTCCACTTCTCTTCAATCTAGCATTAGAGTGTCTAGCTACAGTGATAAGACAAGATGTAAACATAAAGGGGATCCAAATAGGGAAAGAAGAAGTAAAACTCTCCCTCTTTGCAGATGACATGATCTTGTATTTAAAGAATCCCACAGACTCCACTCCCAGATTACTCAAGCTAATTCAAAACTTTGGCAAAGTAGCAGGGTATAAAATTAACCATCAAAAATCAATGGCTTTTCTGTACACTGACAATGAGAAAAGTGTGGCTGAAATTAGGAAAACAACTCCATTCATAATAGCCCCACAAAAAAAAATACCTAAGAATTAAATTAACCAAAGAAGTGAAGGACCTCTATGATGAAAACTTTAAAACCCTGAAAAAGGAAATCAAAACAGACCTTAGAAAGTGGCAAAAACTCCATGCTCCTGGATTGGAAAGGTCAACATTGTGAAAATGGCAATACTTCCCAAGGCTATCTACAAATTCAATGTGATACCTATCAATATTCCAACCTCATTCTTCAAGGAAATAGAAGAGGCAATCCAAAAATTCATATGGGACAATAAAAGACCCCGAATAGCAAAAATGATCCTCAACAGAAAGAACAGTGCTGGAGGAATATCAATACCAAATTTCAAAGTCTACTACAAAGCCATAGTAATCAAAACAACTTGGTACTGGCACAAGAACAGGCCTCAGGACCAATGGAATAGAATTGAAAACCCAGAAATGAACCTGCAGACCTATAGCCATCTAATCTTTGATAAGGGAGTTAAAAAAAATAGAATGGAAGAAAGACAGCCTCTTCAGTAAATGGTGCTGGCAAAATTGGTTAACTACTTGTAGAAAACTAAAGCTAGATCCTTATATATCACCCTGCACCAGAATCAACTCCAAATGGATCAAAGACCTCGGAGTCAAAGCAGACACTCTGAAAACACCCAGACCCACCTGAACTCCCATCTACCTCACTTCCTACCCCCCAGACCGTGGAGGCTGCCATGTGCTCTCTCTCCACGAGAAATATGGCTCCTCTAATGAACCTTGTGATAATCTTTGTCCTGTGCCTGCCTGCCTCCCCATGGTCCTCTTGGATGGATGTGGTAGATCCTTTCATGGATGCTTTCAGCCACCACCACCACCACCTCAGACCTGGGAGTGCTTAAATCTGTGTCCTTAACCAAGCTGCCTCAATTTTTCCTCTCTGGCCAAGTTCTCTCTACTATGATGGCACAGTTGGTGTGACTCCCTAGCCTTAGATTTTCCACTGGAACACTAAAACTGGTTTCTACTAGAGAGCTTGTCCCACCATCTTCCTTTGGACCCATTATTTATATGACTGAATCTTGTAATGCTATGAAACAGGTCTTTGCCCTTGATTGGCCAAATTTTAATCAATCTTCTAACCCTCATTCTATGCTCACTTATGTACTCCCTTAAAAACTCCAGGTTTAGCAAAGAACTGTGATAAGTCAATTGAGCAAAACCTCTCAACTCCGAATATCTACTCACCATCAATATCTAATTAGGTTCCTTTTCTTCCACCTTCCTTATGGTAATGCCTGAGGTTGTTGGCCTATTTTCAGCAATAATCCTGCTACATCCATTTAACCAGAATCTTCCTTACTCCTGATGTTTTACCTGTTTTTTGGTTGGTCATGGAGCTTGAACTCTGGGCCTGGGTGCTCTCCCTCAGCTCTTCAGCTCAAGGCTAGCACTACCACTTGAGCCACAGCATCACTTCTGGTTTTCTGATGGTTTATTGGAGGTAAATGTTTCACGGACTTTCCTGCCTGATCTGGCTTTGAACCATGATCCTCAGATCTCAGCCTCCTTGAGTAGCCAGGATTACAGGTGTGAGCCACCGGCGCCAGCTTACCTTTTAATAATTTTCTATCCACTGACCTCCACGTTGCTTTATGGCTATAAATTCCTATCTGCCAGTGCTGTGGAGCCTGTACCCTTCTCTGTTGCAGTGGTTCATATTCTCACAGACATGTTCTTGGAAAAAGTCTTCCTTCCTCAATGCCTGAACAAGTGTAATTAATTCAATTTATTCTTTAGCACCTTCTACCCCACTCTCTAGCTGACACATTGTTAAACATTTACCAGTGCCCTGCTGAGTGGTATTGTTCTAAGAAAGTTTTTTAGCTTCACCCCCAGGGTCCAGCATTTGTTTGCAGTTAACTCTCTCCCAAGTGGTTTTGTAATGTCTTTGAAGACCCCACTAGTGGTAATTCCTTGCCTTCAGTTTCTTGGTCTGGAGAATTTACCCTGTTTCTATGATCTCTTATTCCATCTTCAGAATACAGAGAACAGAAGTCCACATCTATCTTCTCAGCTGGGGACTGTTTACACTCTAGACTGCCCTTTGTACAGGAGTTCATCAGACTGGTTCTCTCCTGAACATATCCTGCACCTAGATCATAAGAAACACTTTTTAGCCAGGTATAGTGACTCATGCCTATAATCCTAGCTACAAAATCGGTTTATAATATGAGACCAATACAGGCAAAAATAGTTTGCAAGGGGCTGGGAAGGTGGTTCAGTAGTAGAGTACATGCCTTGCATGCATGAGGCCCTGGATTCAATTCCACAACATAATCAGAAAAAGCAAAAAGTGGCACTGTGACTCAAGTGGTAGAGCACTAGCCTTGAGCTGAAGAGCTGAGGGACAGTGCCCAGGCCCAGAGTTCAGGCCCCACAAAAGATAATTTGCAAAAAATCTCATCTTAGCCAGGAGCCAGTGGCTCACGCCTGTAATCCTAGCTACTCAGGGGGCTGAGATCTGAGGATCGCGGTTCAAAACCAGGTTAAGCAGGAAAGGCTGTGAGACTCTTATCTCCTATAAACCACCAGAAAACCAGAAGTGGCTCTGTGGCTCAAGTGGTAGAGTGCTAGCCTTGAGCTGAAGAGCTGAAGATGGGCCCAGAGTTCAAGCCCCACAACCGACCCCCCCCAAAAAAAATCTCATCTCAACCAACATATCGTTTGGCAAGTTGTCATGCCTATCATCTCAGTCATGTGGGAAGTGGAAATAGGAATATCATGGTTTGAGCTGGCCCAGGCGAAAAAGGCAAAGCTTTGTTAAAAAAAAAAAAAGTAACAAAAGCATAAAAGGCTGAGGTATGGCTCAAGTGATAGGTTGCCCACATAGCAAGTGCAAGGCCCTGAGTTCAAATCCAGTACCACCAAAATAAATGATATTTTATTTTGAATAAATGTTAATAATACACAGAGATTATTCCTCTGTTGGTAAATAACAGAGCCAAACATTTAATATTTTCAGGGTAGATGATGGCCCTTGGCCATCATGCATTGAATTCTTGTAGTGGGCTTAGTCTCACAACTGATTATCATCTATGACAGCAATCATTTGTTAGTGCCTTTCTCAAAACTTCTAATTTAAAATAAGAAGATATCTTTTTAAGATCAGGATAAGAAAAGACTTCTTAGAATAAGGAAAAAGTTAAGACACTGAATTCCCACACACAAAAAAAGGTAAGACCAAAGAGTTATTGTTAGATTATTTGGGCTTTGCCAGAAAACCACACAGACATGCAGGTATAGAGAACAAAGAAAGGTTTATTGCCAGGAAAGGAACCAGCAAGACCCCTTCTCACAAGGGAGAAGTGAGAAGAAGCGCCAGCTATTGTCTCAAGTCACCTATATAACCTAGGAGGTCTAGGAGGGCCTAGAAGGGGCTAGGATGTGGAGACCCTGTGAGTGTCAGAGGCTTCATCATGGTGGACTAGGATTTATGGCTGCTGTCCAAATAGTAGATAAGAGGCCCTGCAGCTGCCTAGACCTGAAGATCACGCTAAGGGTGTATGGTGGTAGCTGCCCCAGAGAAGTGCCATCCCAAGGTAAAAACGGTTGATTATTTACTGCCTCTATTACATGGGCCTAGCATTTGCCTAAGAAGAGAGCATGCTAAGCTGTGGAGAGGGGAAGGAGCATACTAAGCTATGGTAAGGGAGCTCATTGGGCTAACAGTTATATAACAGTAAAATCAACAACTTCTCTTTATCTGAAGACAGTATGTTCTTTCCAATGATAGCAGAAAAAAAAACCTGGTAGGACAATCATGACAAAGAACTCCCTATCCATAGAGGTTCTACATTCCTTACCATGGCTTTTAGTACTCTTATATACAGGCTCCGAGATAACACATCACCATGACCTTGAGCAATCCCACATGCATGCCCTTGGGCATCACATCTGGGCCTATTGCCTTGATCGTGAACAGCAGGCTGATTGAATCTCAGAGGTTGCATCCAGTCAGAGGAGCTAAAAAGCACATGGAAAGCTCCTGCAGGATGCACGGAGCCTCTGATAGGGGCTAGTGAGTGATATGGCCCTCAGGCTGTCTAGATCTTGAGAGTCACATTGCTCTCTCCTAGAGACACCTTATTTATCCCTGTACAGTGAATCCTGTGTAGTACCCTGTCTTGGGACCCTTCGTGTTTAATGGAAGCTCTGCTTATCTTTTTCTTATACAAAATGGCCATACACAGTATTTGTATATAACTACACATCTTCTTCTATATTTGAGATCGTTGTAGATTATCATTAACACCTAACATAATGTAAATAGTGTAAGCTTATTCACCCTTATTTTGGGTTGCCAGCCTTCACCCTGGGTCATCCACAAGCCAGGCCCAGCCACAGTTGTCTATTCCCACCATTCCTATCTGTGTCAGCAATGGAGTCTGGATGCCCAGTCTCAGTCACACACTGGTCCTAGTGTATAGTCAAAAGATGCCAGCTGTAGAATGTATTGTCTCTGCTATAGAATGTTTCCCCTAGCTACATGCCAACTATAAGATGTATTGTCGCTGGTACATGCCAGATATAGGATGTTTTCCCTGGCTGAAAGCCAGCTATAGAATGTCATGCCTTAGTTGTCTGATATCTCCAGTATCCAGCTGTGACTACAAAGATTTCCTGCCCCAGCCCCTTCTTCTGCCCTCAGACTCCTGACACTATATCTACCGCTATAGTCCGAGAGCAATTTGCTACTCTCTATCCCATGAGAGATAGCCTGTCAGCTTCCAGCTGACATTAAACACTTCTTTCTTTTGCGGGACTCTGTCTGAGTGGTTTACTAGATTGGCACTTACAACTAGTAGTTACACTTGTCATTATACCCAAAGACAAGAAAAAGAGGTCTTTATGTGTTCAATATAGTCACAATGTTTTTCTGAATCTTTTTAGTCAAATATATTTTGATCAAATGCACAGATATACTACTCAGATATAGAAAGCCAGCTGCATTTGTATAATCAGAAAATGGAAATTTTGAGCTGGGTGTCAAAGTGTATGCCAATTATCCAGCACTTGGAAGGATGAGGGTGGAGGAGCATGGTTTGAGGCCAGTTTAGTCTACAGATCAAGACCTTATCTAAAAGAAAATAGTGAATTTTCCATTAATAAAATGCTCCTTACTACTCAGGAGGCTGAATCTGAGGATTGCAGTTCAAAGCCATCCCAGGCAGGAAAGTCTGTGAGAGTCTTAACTCCAAATAACCACCAGAAAGCCAGAAGTGGTGCTGTAGCTCAAAGTGGTAGAGGGCTCACCTTGAGCAAAAGAGCTCAGGGACTGTGTCCAGGCCCTGAGATCAAGCCTACAAATGACAAAAAAAAAAAAGTACAGTGCTCAAGATGTTGCATTATTTTCCTAAGTTTTGCAACCTAGAGAAAATAATCCCTGTAAGGGTTGCTGAAAGGAAATCACCCTGTGGTTCAGACAGAAAAGAGTATTGGGAGAGCCAAATGGGCTGCACTCTAGAACAGGAGGCAGTGGACTGATTAATAGTGCAGAGAGACTATATGGGGAAGGGCAAAAATGAGGGGCAACCACAGCGGATGAGGAAATGACCTTAGACCCCCTGGGATACTTTTGCTGACTCACAGTCAGATGACTGACAGATAATGAAAAAAAAACCTTATGAAAGATTCTAAGTAAGAGTAACAGAGAAGTGTGGAAACCTCCAGAAGCTAGGCTGAGGATGCAGCTCAGTGGTACATTCGAAGCTCTGGGTTCAATCCCCAAGCATTGAAAGGAAGGGGAGGGAGAGAGAATTGAGAGGAGAATTAAGAGCAAAAGAAAAGAAAACCTCTAAAAGCAGTAAAAGAAGTTGTGCAGAATGACATCTGTCTTGAACAGCAGTTTATAAGAACATAAGCTGAGAGTAAGAGAGGAGAAAGAGCTGAAGGGAGAGTATATGGAAGGAGCATAAGAAGAAAAGAATGAAGCCCAACTACCAGGACTGACACATTTACAAAATCCAGACATTATAGCCTAATATAACTGAAGTCCAGCCCCTGTTCTTTTTTTTTTTTTTTTTTTTTGGTCCGGTTGTGGGGCCTGAACTCTGGGCCTGAGCACTATCCCTCAGCTCGTCAGCTCAAGGCTAGTGCTGTACCACTTGAGCCACAGCACCACTTCCGGCTTTTTTCTTTTTGCTTATGTGGTGCTTAGGAATCGAACCCAGGGCCTCAGGCATGCAAGGCAAGCGCTCTACCACTGAGCCAACTTCCCAGCCCCCAGCCCCTGTTCTTTTAACCAAACAGTAGGCTCCTCTTCAACCTGTGTCAGGTACCTGTTTCCCTAAAGATCTTTGCCATCTTCCTCCTTTGACTTGCTGCATTCCCTCTATCATCTCATTTATACTAGAAGTTCTGGTCCTAAGTAACTGTGAGAGAAAAATGGTTTCTAAGTTCTGTGTAGATGCAGTGAAAAACACTGTTCTACCTTTCCTGCCCTTGCCACAGTTTGAGCCCTAGCCAAGACAGCTCTCTCCCTAGAATTGTTGGGAGATTCTAGTTGGTAATACAGTTCTAAAAAATACTTTGCATTCTGATCTTTGCAATGTACTAGGAGATTCTGTCAATATTACCTAGTAATGAGGAGGGGATGGCATAAGAGCCAGGTAGCCTAGGCTCTTCAGCTTCATTATTGCTGGATTCTATGACCTTAGCAAGTTTTCTAATTTTTCTGTGACTTAATGTTTCTATCTGCAAATTTGATATGATTAATCCAGTCCCTACAATAGGTCATAAACAGTTCTCCATTATCAACTATTAATGAACATGTTTTTCCTAATAGAAAAAAAATCCATAAAGCCTAACTATTAGTATCAGCATTCTCACATGCTGATTTAAAACATTTAAAACAAATGTCTGTCTAGCTACTCAGGAAGCTGAGATCTGAGACTCTCAATTCAAAGCCAGCCTAGGCAGCAAAGTTTGTGAGACTTTTATCTCCAGTTAATCACAAGAATAAAAGCTGGAAGTGGTGATGTGGCTGAAGTGGTAGAGTGCTAGCCTTGAACAAAAAGGAGCTCATGGATAGCACCTGGGCCCAAGCCCCAGGACCAGAAAAAAAAGTCTGTCTATTCTTATCAACATGGGATGTCAGGTTGAGTTCCACAAAGTAACATAAAATCAATCTGTGGTCTGGGACTATTATTGTTCCAATTAGCTTGTGGATGGAGACTGAGATGGTTAGTTTTAGGTGTTTAACTGAGTTAAGGAATACCAACAGAACTGGCAAGGCATTGCTTCTGGCTATGCCTGATAGGGTGTTTCTGAAATAGATTGTATATGGGCAGGCACTACCCAATCATCTGGGGAACCCATATAGAACAAAAAGGTAGGTAAACAGGCCGTAGCCAAAGCCTGTAATCGTAATTCACAGAAAACAGAGACAGCAGGATTTCAGTTGAAGGCCAGCCTGGGATACATGAAATCCTAGAAAAATGGAAGGAAGGGAGGAAGGGAGGAAGAGAGGAAAAGAGGAAAGGAGGAAGGGAGGAAGATAGGAAGGGAAGAGGGAAGGAAGGGAGAAAGGGAGGAAGGAAGGAAGGAAAGAAAGAAGGAAGGAAGGAAGGAAGGAAGGAAGGAAGGAAGGAAGGAAGGAAGGAAAGAAAGATTTGCTCTTGCCTAGGTTCTTAAGTCTTCAGCTTTAGACTGAGAATGATGGCACCATTGGCTTCTCTGATTCTAAGGCCTTCAGACCTAGATTGAGCCACACAAATCCTAGGGTGTCTGACTTTTAGATGACCTCTCATGAGACTTCTTTCTGTTGTTGTTGGTGGTGATGGAGCTGGAACTCTGGGCCTGGGCACTGTCCCTGAGCTCTTCACCTCAAGGCGATCACTCTACCATTTCTGGTTTTCTGGTGTTTAATTGGAGCTCAAAGTCTCATGGACTTTCCTGCCTCAGCTGGCTTCAAACCTTGATCCTCAGATCTCAGCCTTCTAAGTAGCTAGGATTACAGACATGAGCCACCAGTGCCCAGCTTATGAGACTTTTAAATCTCCATAATCATGTGAACCATTCCCTTAATAAATCTGTCATCTATGTATCTACTTACATCTTGTTGGTTCTGTCTGAAAGATTAAATGAAAGAACCCGGCGCCGGTGGCTCTCACCTATAATCCTAGTTACTCAGGAGGCCGAGATCTGAAGATCTGGTTCAAAGCCAGCCTGGGCAGGAAAGTCCATGCGACTCTTATCTCCAATAAACCACTAGAAAAACCGGAAGTGGTGCTGTGGCTCAAGCGGTAGAGCGCTGGCCTTGAGCTGAAGAGCTGAAGGACAGTGCCTAAGCCCAGAGTTCAAGTCCCATGACGGACCAAAAAGAAAAACAAACAAACAAACAAAAGATTAATTAGACTTTGCCAGAGAACCACACAGACATCCAGATACAAAGCACAAAGAAAGGTTATTGCCAGGGAAAGGGGGCCGGCAAAACTCCTTTTCACATGGGAGAAGTGAAAAGAAGCACCGGCTATTGTCTGAGGTGACCTTTATAACCTAGGGGGGTTAGGAGGGGCTAGAAGGGGCTAGGAGGCAGAGCCCCTGGCATGTGGGCCAAGGGCTTCATCATGGCGAACTAGGATTTATGGCTGTTGTCCAAATAGTTGATAAGGGGTCCTGCAGCTGCCCAGAGCTGAAGGTCACTCTAAGGGGCTCTTGTTGCCTTATGGTGGTAGCTACCTCAGAGAAGTGCCATCCCAAGGTAAAGAGGGTCAGAAGTTGATTATTTACTGCCTTTACTACATGGGCCTAGTGTTGCCTAGGAAGGGAGCATGCTAAGCTGTGGAAAGGGAAGGAGTGGACTAAGCTATGGAAGAGAGCGCATTTCACTAACATTGTGTCTCTGGAGAAGCCTGATACAGGAATGCAGAGGAATTATTGAGGATTCCTAAGGAAGTATGCTGGGGAAGTAGGAAAAAACCAAGTAGCAGCACTATCAGATGTATACATTTGCTGGTCAAACATCTTTTTGGGAGACAGGGTCTTGCTAAACTTTTTTGTATCTTGTTATGATAAATGCCCCAGAGATAAGTTATAAAGAAAGCAGACATTTTTTATGCTAGTACTGGGACTTGAACTCAAGGCCCTGTACTTTTGTTAGGCTCACAGCTCATACTCTGCTACTTTGGACATACATACAGTCCAAGAGAATTATTTTGGTATACAGTTCTGGATACAGGGAAGTTCATATCAAATGGCTGCAACCTGTTAAGGTCTGTGGCAAGCTGTTGCAAGCAGATGGGACAAAGAGAGAAAGAGAAGTATCAACCTACTCTCAAGTAACTAATGCATTCTTGAAAGACTAATCTACATTTGTAAGATGGGCATTAATCTCAGCCAAGAGTGATATTCTAATACCTAGTCACCTCTGTAGACCAACACTGTCACATGGAGGAATTATGCCTCCATACTTGTCAGTGGGGATGAACAACGTTTGAACCATAGCAGGAGTGCTTCAAACAATACACAGTCAAATTTAGATGGGCCAATGAAAATACTAAATTTTGAAATATTTAGAAAAAGCATAATATCCTGTGAGTGAGTAGTATGGTCTCAAGATATATTCTAAAGGAAGCAGGAGAAAACAATGAGATATCTAACAGACAGGAAGACAAGCCCAAGTCACCTGGAAAAGAAAAGGACCAATTTCTGAACAGCTGCTGAAAGTGAGAAGGCTGATGTCCAATTCCTTAGAGGGTATGTGCAAGAGGCCTTCCTAAAGTCTAAAAAAGGCTCAAGCATTCTGCCCACACAGACTGGCAAAACCGACCAAGCAACTTCGACTTTTCAAGTTCCATGGAAAGAAGCAACTGCTGAAAATAGAACACACAAGAAGAGAGAAGCAGAATGCGTCTCCTATTGTAAAAATGCTGCTTGGAAAAAATGTGTTTCAGGTTATATATGTGTTACCAAATAATGTCAATCATAATCACAAAAGACAAAAAAAGACATCATCACAAATACTATGATCAAAAATGTTTACATCTCAAAAAGTATCCTAAAGCTACCAGGCACTGGTGGCTTGTGCCTATAGACCTAGCTACTCAGGAGCCTGAGATCTGGGAAGGAAAGGCCATGAGACTCATCTCCAAAAACCAGAAGTGTGGCTGAACGTGGTAGAGCACTAGCCTTGAGCAAAAAGCTCAGGGACAGAGTCTGAGTTCAAGCCCGATGACAGAACCCCCCCCTCCAAAAAAAAGCCCTAAAGTTTAAATTCACAATTTCAAAAGATTAAATTCTTAAATACTGAAATTCTGAAAGTTAATCCCCCAAAACAAATTTTGTTTAAAACAACGACAATAACAAAGTCTATACAAGAAAGATAGAAAACTGAATTCTGGAATTCTGGAAAGTAAGTATTCTGGAAAATGTGTCGAGGTGAAAATTCAGACTAAACATAAGACATTTGTCTGCATTAGCATTCCTTCTAGTAGATGAAATTACAAAAATAAGAAGACAGAAATTGTATATTGCAGACTCATACTGTAATCCTAGCTATTCAAGTGGTTGAGATCTGAGGATTGTGGTATAGAGCCAGACATGAGAAGGAAAGTCTGTAAGACTCTCATTTCCAATAAACCACCAAAAAATTAGAAGTGGAACTGTGGCTCAGGTAGTGGAGTATCAGCCTTGAGCAAAAATGCTAAGGGACAGTGAGGAAGAGAGGAGGAAGGGGAGGAAGGGGAGGAAGAAGAAGAAGAAGAAGGAGAAGAAGGAGAAGGAGGAGGAAGAGGAGGAGGAGGAGGAGGAGGAGGAGGAGGAGGAGGAGGAGGAGGAGGAGAAGAAGAAAGAAGAAGGAGAAGAAGAAGAAGAAGAAGAAGAAGAAGGAGAAGGAGAAGGAGAAGGAGAAGGAGAAGGAGAAGGAGAAGGAGGAGAAGGAGAAGGAGAAGAGGAGGAAGAGGAAGAGGAGGAGGAGGAGGAGGGGGAGGAGGAGGAGGAGGAGGAGATAGGCAACAGCATTGCTTGTTTTTTGTTGTTGTTGTTTTTGTTGTTGTTTTTGTTTTTGCCAGTCATGGGGCCTGAACTCTGGGCCTGGGCACTGCCCTGCAGCTCTTCAGCTCAAGGCTAATACTCTACCACTTGAGCCACAGTGCCACTTCTGGCTTTTTCTGCTTATGTGGTGCTAAGGAATTGAACCCAGGGCCTCATGCATGCAAGGCAAGCACTCTACCACTGAGCCACCTTCCCAGACCCAGCATTGCTGTTTGATCACCAATATGTGGTCCGTGTGCCAGAATCGATTTCTAAAGTCTGTACCCCAAACAATACAGAAACATGGCAAATACTATGGGAAAGTTTACTACACAATGCTCATGTTGTTTTGTATGGAATCACAGAAGAATTTCAAAAAGAGCAACACCACACAGAAAATGTGAATGTATTTTTCAAGGACCAGCATCTTCTGAAAGAGAAAAATATAGCTCAGCATACTGATGCAAGGTTTCAAAATGCAGTAATGCGCATGAAAGCTGGACAGGTCTTTTTTTTTTTTTTTTTTTTTTGCCATTGTGAGGCCTGACCTCTAGGCCTGGGCGCTGTCCCTCAGCTCTTCAGCTCAAGGCTAGCACTCTACCATGTGAGCCACAGCTCCACTTCTGGCTTTTTCTGCCTATGTGATACTGAGGAATTGAACCCAGGGCCTCATGCATGCAAGGCAAGCACTCTACCATTGAGTAACCTTCCCAGTCCCCTGGACAGGTCTTATAGACCACTTTTAGAATTGCCTGTAACTTATTTCTATCATTGTTAGCCAGTATTATTTCTTAGAACAGAATACAGGAGATAAACAACTTAGAGGAGGAAAGATTTACTCACAGTCTCAGAAGTTTCAGTCAGTGGTCAGTTGACTCAACTAGTTTTAGGACTGTGGCAAGGCAGTAGGAAGGACATGGCAGAGCAAAGCTGCTTAATTCCCGACAGCCTGGGAACAAAAGAGAAGGACGAAGAGATGGTAAAGGTAACTCCCAAAGATCAATTTCCTCTGACTAGACCCTACCTCTACCGCTTCTTAACAGTCCATAAATTATGAATCACAAATGGATTAATACAATCATAAGCCCTCAGGATCTAATCAACTCCCAAAGGCCTCAGTTCCCAACACAACTATACTGGAGACCATGTCTTCCACCCTTGAGCTTCTGGGGGACATTTCAGATCCAAAGTAAGCAAAATACTATTTAGTATAATTTAATGTTCACAAATTACCACACACCTTCTTATCATGGTCATCTTATGCAAAGTTCAAACATATAAAAATGATAGAAAAGTAGTCACACTGTTGATGAACAATGTACACAAACTATAAAAAGTAATATACCTTTTCATATGTTAAAATCTCCTTTTTAATTTTTTGCTTCCTATCTCATTTCCCCCCACTATTTTAACTTGTCAATGTTATTTTTTTTTTTACAATTTGTTAACTAATTTATCTATCTACCCATCATTTCTAATACTGAAAGTGTAAATTATGTTAAAGCTTTTGGAGAATACTAATCCATTTGATATAATCTTTTTTTTTTTTTTTTACAAATTTGACTCCATGAGACTGCATTATCACTATGATTACTTTGTATGTAATTATTGCAAATACACATAAAAAGGTTGAAACTTCCTCAGTAAATGCAGCTATACCTTCTTTTCACTTCAACATTTGTGAAAGATAAAATTTCTCAAGAATTTAGCTCATTGAGCAACTGCATGTGCTGACCATACTAGCTTTTTTGCTTGTTTTGTCCTAGTTGCAACTGAACCAAGGACTTGAATTTGCTGAGTAAGGTGTTCTACCATTACTATATAGTGATGTTTTTCATCACTATGGTTAGTAATTGTGTGTATCAACTTTGTAAATATAGACACCTGAAATGCCACGATGGAAAACCTATTCTTTTGATAAATTCAATCAAAAGCCATGGTGAGAAGGATGGAGATAAAGATCAGTGATAGAGCATTTACCTATCCTGTGCAAAGCCCAGAACTGAGATCCAGCACTGCAAAAGCAAACACATAATCTCACTATGGTGACACTTCTCTGTAATTCCAGCCCCTTGCTAGGAATAGGCATGAGAAAAATGATGGAGACCTTATCTGAAAAATAAAAAATTAAGCCAAAAGGACTAGAGGTATAGCTGAAGTGGTAGAGCATCTGCCTACCAAGTGGGAGGCCCTAAGTCTGGTACCTCCCCAAAATATAAGCAAGTAAACTGACATGATAGTGCATGGCCATCATCCCAGCACTTGGGAGGTTAAGTTAGAAGGGTCATTAATTTTTTATCAGCTTAGACAAGATTCAATAAAATAAAATAAGTGTATCTCTCTCAAACAAATGAGGAGGAGAGAGAGAGAAAGAAGGAGGGAGGGAGGTAAGTAGGGAGATGGTGGAGGAAGGAAGCAAGCAAGCAAGCAAGGAGGAAATAAAGAAATACTTTAGTCTTTCCAGAATTATATTTTGGGGCTTTGGATCTTTCTAGATTTTAGATTTTAGGAATTTTGATCTTTCTGTATTTCAGTATTTTAGGATTATGGTACTTTAGATTACGTCTCTTGAGATTTTGATTGATTACTAAGATATAAATTTTTTGGCAGTTGGTATAAACTAAAAGTTTGAAAATAGAGCCATCATGACCTTCCAAAGTTCCAGTCTCTCATCTGTTGCATTCAGAATTATATTCCTAGAACTCTCATTGGCCCTTCTGCTTTTATACTTACAGACATTCAATAATCCTGTAGTCTTGGGCACCAAAACAACTGAGTATATTTTGTTACAAATACAAATTACCCAGGCCTCTTCCCAGATCTACCAAATATACATCTGGGGGTGAGGCTCAGGAATCTGTATATTAAATGAATACACTAAAGCCCGAGAAGCTCTATGCTCTGCTAATTTGAATTAGTTGTTTGTTGTTGGTTTGAGGGAAAGTGTTGTGGTTCTGGGATTAAACCCAGGATCTCACACATGCCAGGCAAGCATTCTACCACTGAACTATACTCCTACCCTCTCAGCCCTGCTAATTTAAGTATGACTAAAATAGGACCCACTTCCATTGACTATATGTTTCTGTCAGAGGTGGTTGGGGAAAGTTTGGAAAACTGAGATTAGAAGTGGGGGGCAATTAATAATCATCTAAACAAAATTTTAGGTCCAACAGTTTTTTTGTTTGTTTGTTTTTGTCGATCAGGGGGCCTGGGTGCTGTCCCTGCACTCTTCAACTCAAGGCAAGTGCTCTACCACTTGAGCCACAGTGCCACTTCTGGTTTTCTAGTGGTTTATTGGAGATAAGAGTCTCATGGACTTTTCTGCCTGGGCTGGCTTTGAACCATGATCCTCAGGTCTCAGCCTCGTGAGTAGTTAGGATTACAGGTGTAAGCCACCAGTGCCCAGCTAGGTCCTACAGTTATAATGGGTCTTGGTCAAGTTGAATATTTCAGGGCCTTCCTTGGATAATAATAAACATTCAGTTCCCATTTGTTCTAGCTTAGACTTATTTGTAGACATATACCCCTTGGTTGATCTTTTCCAGGAAAGGCTCTATGATGATCATGTTCCTGAATGTAGAAAAACTAAAGGCTCAAAGAATTAATGTAGAAATACCAAAATGATTATTCATATTTGGCTCAAGAAAAGATATAAAAAATAGAGAACAATTCTACCTTAGGATAAGAAGAAATGAGGGTCAGGATGTAGCTTAGTGGCAAAGCACTTGCCTAGCAAGTGCAACATCCTGGGTTCAATCCCCAGTATCAAAAAAGAAGAGACAAAAGAAGAAGGAGGAGGAGGAAGAGGAGGAGAAGAAGAAGAAATGAGATGACTGCACATAATTGAGTCTTTGAGAGTGAATATACATTGTGTGTGCACATGTGTGTGTGTATGTGTGTGTGTATGTGTGTTTCTAGAGTTATTTTCACTGGGCTCATTGTATTAGTGCAGCTTGAATGATCCACTCAGTTATTTTAGCAAAACACCTAAAAATGAACTTTCATATGCCAACAAATAAAGTTTAAGTATAGGGGCTCAATAACTCCTGTTGGAGGCTGGGAAGGTGGCTCAGTGGTAGAGTGCTTGCCTTGCATACATGAGGCCCTGGGTTCAATTCCTCAGTACCACATGAGCAGAAAAAGTCAGAAGTGGTGCTGTGGTTCAAGCGGTAGAGCGCTAGCCTTGAGCTGAAGAGCTGAGGGAGAGTGCCCAGGCCCAGAGTTCAGGCCCCACAACCAGGAAAATAAAACAAAAAAACAAAAGCAAAAACAAAAACAGAAAAGGCTGGAAGTGGCACTGTGGCTCAAGTGGTAGAGTGCTAGCCTTGAGCTGAAGAGCTGAGGGACAGCGCCCAAGCCTAGAGTTCAAGCCTCAGTACCGACAATGACAATAAGAACAACAAAAAAACCTCCTGTTTTTGCAAGCATTTCATATAGTTTTTGTCAGGCAAATAAAACTCGAGTCTAAAGGTGGAAAAGTTGAGGGGAAAATGTATATATATATATATATATATATATATATATATATATATATATATATGTGATATATATATGATATATATGTATATGTAAAGGTGAAGGCAATTGTCCAACTGCCATTTCAACACAAATTTGTCCATTTGTATGATGTTTGCAAGTCAGATTATAGCATGATAAAGGAAGTAAGTAGCAGTGATGTGACAGGATTTTTTTTTTAATTTTTATTTATTTTTATTGTGAAAATACTGTATAGAGCGGTTACAATTAGATTGGCAAGATAATGAGTACATTTCTTATCAAGCATTGTAGCCTCCTCCTTTGTTTCCCCTTTCCATCCCTTCCCAGCCTCCCCCCAACCCCCCCACCCAATCCTTCCCGGCCCCCCCCCCCCCCGCAACAAAGTTGTAAAGTTGGTTTTCCACATGAAAACTTGTACTTTTCATTGTTGCAACGGGTTATTTTTGACTGTGTTTTTATCTGGTGCCAATGGATAGTAAAACCCACCTTCTTCAAATCATGCCAAGTAGAGCCAAGGCAATATGATTTCAAATAGGTATGCTCTACTTAGCTCTCTCCGGTAAACTGTGTGTATGATTTTTCTTCCATCCATTCAAATCCATCTCAAGCCATCTGGGGACTCTTTGTCTGCCTTTGCTGTGAGCTGAAGGATCCTAGTCCACTCTCTACATTGCCCACTCAATGTGGCTCTACTCCTGACATTAATTACACATATGTCCCAACCACAAGCCTTCTCTCCTTGACACTCCACCAACTGTTTCTTCACCCTCCTTAGATTTTAGAGACTTGAGAGAGGCCTTGAGGTGAAAGCAGCACGGATTTGTTTTCCTTCATCATTCTCCCACAACTCCTTGGACAAAGATCAACACAGTTCCTGAGAACTTCAAAATCACCCCTTCCCAATAGGCCACACTAACCTTTGCACTAGCTCCTTAGGTTGAGGAGGAGTTTTTGTTCATTTTGTTTGTTTTGTTTTGTCTTTTCAAAATTTCTTTGTTTTCTCAAGGCCCTGTACACTATGACACTAGCATTTGATTAAAATTTCAAATCAACTCTCATTCGAGATCTGTCTTTGAATGGAGTTTCTGAAAGAGGCTGAAGAGTGAAGGCATTGGTGGCAAGCTGTCAGATGGGAGAAAATCCTGAAGGTATGTTCTGGGAACACTCTTAAGATGTAGATAGGGATGACGCCATTTATTGAGTACTTTTGTGCCAGTTGCTTTACACATACCCTACAACATCAGCGTAAGGAAAATCACCTGACTTTATAGCTGAGGAAAGGAGCTCAAAGAAGCTAAGCAACATGCTAGGAGGCATAAAAATAGTGAGAGGAAAGAGAGAAAGGTGGGGGGAGGAGAGAAGGGAGGGGAGAAGGGAAAGGGGAGGAGAGGGGAAGGAAGATGAGAGGGGAGGGGGTTCTTAGGGTGATGCCTGGTCATCTCTAGTGCCTTTCTCTTACAAGCTCATCACTGCCAGATCAGGACAAAGGGCTCTGACAAAGCAAAGTAATTGAGATCCTGGTGGATCAAAAGTGTACTTCACTGTCCATTTTCAGGGAGCAGCAGGAGCAGAAGACCTGAGGGTAAGGGAAGGTGACAGAAACCTTGGTTCTTTTGTGTGGAAGTATGAAACATTTCAAATGTCTGCTACATGGAATTGTTTCTTGAGCCCAATACTCCCTACCATTTTGAAGACTCTCCCTAGCAAAATTGTTTTAGAAATAAAGCTCAGATGCCACTTATCCAAGTTTGCCCCTTGTGGCTTTGGATTTTCCCTAGATAGCCTTGTTTTGAGACTTGAGAAGTAGAAAGTGGTAGGTGTATAGTATTTGAAAGCCTACATTGTATATTGATAAGTGGGGACAAAAGTCACTTTGGGAATCTATCCAATTCCAATTTTTTCTTTTGATTTCATTATAATGTTTTAGTGATGTAAGTGATGCACACAAGGACTAGAGAAAAGTTGGACAAAATTAATCATGTCACTGAACAGGTATTTCCTGTCCCAACTTTCCAGAGTAAGATTCTTTGGAATATATGTATGTATCTCAAAGAACCAGATATATACATGAACTTACACCCTGATTCCCTGATTGCTTAATTTCTCTCTGATTCTAAAGGGAAACAGTCTCTTGGATCAAGAGTGAATGACTCCTTTTCTGCAGAGTCATTTTAAAATTAGCCTGCCTGCTGGGTGCTGGTGGCTTATCGTTGTCATCTTAGCTACTCAGGAGGTTGGGATCTGAGATTTACAGTTCAAAGCCAGCCTGGGCAGGAAAGTCTGTGAGATTCTTGTTTCTAATTAACTGCCCAAAAGCCAGAAGTGGAGCCACATAGAGCACCAGCCTTGAGCAAAACAGCTCAGGGACAGTGCTCACGCCCTGAGTTCAAGCCCCATAGCAGGCATACACACAGAAGTTAGCCTGCTGTATTTGATCAAATGCTTAATTAGCTCATCCCTCATGTAATGGCTGGAACCAGTTTCTTTGCTGAGGCAGGTAATGCTTGCTAGCACTGACAATGTTGTTACAACCACATTTTTAGGTCTCTGTCAATATGGACTGCTGTTGCCTCTGTGATAGTGAATTTTTAAAAGAACTGCTCATAGCAATCACTTGTTCCAAACACAAAAGCTTATTTCAACACACGTCTTCTCCAAGTGGGAGATTCATTATCAGTTATATGAAGTTAATATAATTCAACCTTGATTTCAGCTCATCTTCACTTTACAACTGAATGCTTTCATGTTGTAGGTTATCAGCACATCAGCTGGTCTGTCACTGGCTCTAGGTGAGGGTTTGAGAAGTTTCCTTCTAGAAGTAGGGACCCTCCGCTTTAGAGTTTTAGTCCCAGGTTATTGACTTTAATCACACAATAAGAATTTCGGGGTCAGAAAACATTACAGGAAGGAACAGGAGAAACTCTAGGGCTCCTTGGCACAGGCAGAAATTTTCTTAATAAAGACCCAGACACACAACAAATCAAAGAAAGGTTGGACAAATGGGATTGCATGAAATTGCAGAGCTTCTGCATGGCAAAGGACATAGCTAGCAAGATCAATAGAAAGCTCACAAATTGGGAGAAGATCTTCACAAGCCATACAACAGATAAGGGTCTCATATCTAAAATATACTTAGAACTCAAAAAATTAAATCCCCCAAAAACAAATAATCAAAGAAACAACTGCCCCATTAATAAGTGGGCTAAAGACTTAAAGAGAAACTTTTCTGAAGAGAAAATAAGAATGGCCAATAGACACATGAAGAAATGCTCAACTTCTCTAGCCATAAAAGAAATGCAAGTTAAGACAACATTGAGATTCTACTTCACCCCAGTTAGAATGGCTATTATCAAGAAATCTAATAACAATAGATGCTGGAGGGGATGTGGCCAAAAGGGAACTCTACTACAATGTTAGTGGGATGTAAGCTTGTTCAACCACTTTGCAAATCAGTATGGAGGGTCCTCAAAAGACTCCACATAGAGCTCCCCTATGACCCAGCAATCCCACTTTTGGGCATTTACCCAAAGGATCATAAACAAGGCCATACTAACACTACCAGCACAACTATGTTTATTGCAGCATTATTTACCATAGCTAAGATATGGAATCAACCCAGATGCCCCTCAGTAGATGAATGGATCAAGAAAAGGTGATATGTGTGTGTGTGTGTGTGTGTGTGTGTGTGTGTGTGTGTGTGTGTGTGTGTATAAATATATATATATACAATAGAAAGAATGATACCACCCCATTTGTTAGGAAATGGAAATACTTGAAAAAAATTATATTAAGTGAAGTAAGCCAGGCCCAAAGAAACATAGGTTCCATGGTTTCCCTTACTTACAATAGGTAGTATATATGTATGACAAGCAGAAAAGGTCAAAAGCTAGGTACATATGACCATATAAGCTGATGCTAAATGAAATGAACCCCAAGTTAGGGACACAAGAGGTTTTATCTTTGTTGCTGTTGTTTTTAATGTACTTAAAATGTACTGTTTGATTTTTTGTTTCTTTTGTATGTTCTTCCCCCATGGTATAACCTCTGTTTTCACTGTATTTGATTCTGGTACCTTGCATCTTGTATTTTTAATTTGGGGCGGGGAAGGGAAATAACAAAATGCTGAAATAAGGATACAGGTTGGCCCATTGTTACAATGATATGTACAAGACAAAATGAACTTTACATCTTGGGTGGTGGAGGTGGGGAAGGAAGGGATGGTAGGTGAAAAACGAAGGAGGGGTAACAATGCTCAATAGGAAATGTACTCATTACCTTACTCATGTAATTGTAACCCCTCTGTACAGTATCTTTACAGTAAAATATATATATTTAAAAAATTCAGAGCCAGATGCTGGAGGCTCACACCTGTAATCCTAGCTACTCAGGAGGCTGAGATCTGAGGATCACAATTCAAAGCCAGCCCAGATAGGAAAATCTGTGAGAAGCTAATTAACCAGAAAACTGGAAGTAGTGCTGTAGCTCAAAGTGGCAGAGTGCTAGCCTTGAGTAAAAGAGCTCAGGGAAATTTCCCAGGCTGAGTCTAAGCCCACTACTGACAAAATAAATAAAATAAAATAAAATAAAAAGAATTTCAGTACAACTCACAATGGTGATGGCAAGAAAACTTGATGGGACTTTATTGAGTGAGAAAGCAAGTATGCAGGCAAGCAGAAAGGCAGAGTCACACTCTTAGCAGATGGTGTGTGGATGCTCAGATGGAGATAGGAAGCTTTTGACATCGGGAGTATATATGATAAAAGGCAGGGTCTGACTTAAGGTTAGTCTAGGATAAGTGTTTTTCTTTGTTCTCACACCTCACACATTAAACACTCTTGGTGTTATATTTTTAACACTTGGACTCAGGGTGTCCTAATACATCTTTTCATTAAACTTTGATCATTATATATATATATATATATATATATATATATATATATATATATATGGATATCCCTTCAAAGAAAGGATGCATTTTGTCAGATTTCCATCCCTGAGATAAGTACTTTTTGCCAGGAGGAATTGTTTTCCCAAGTATTTCTTTAAGATGTCCTTGCTCAATTTTCTCAGCACACAAATTACGTTGGGCCATGAGGCAAGGTCAGATGGAGAAAGCTATTTTTATTCTTTCTCTTTCCTTGTAATAATATCACAGCTATGAAGGAATAGAAGGGTTAAAGCAAAGAAGTTACTGTTGGTGTGTTTTTAATAGAACACTCATTAAATCCAGTGTTTGTTTCTCAATTCCTGGCTGCTGTTTACCATGCTTCATTTTCCCTAGTCTATCCTGCCTCAGTTCCACATTGAACAGTAGAGCAAAGATATTCAATTCCATCTGCTTATTTTCACATCCTTAAATCTCTCATTAAATGCTCCAATTAGTTTTATACATTCACTAGCATATTCAATATCATAGAAGGCATTTGTCCTTCCAGAGGGGGGAAATGCACTATATTATTTCTTTCAAGTTGTACTTTCCTCAGCCTTAATTTACCTTCAGATGATTTCACATTTGGAAGAAGGGAGGTGAGAAGCTTGTTGGAGCCCTAGAGTTTAACATTCTTTTCTAAGAAGAACTTGGTAATGCCCAGATCACAGTCACTTGCTATCACTGAGTTCCCTGACAGGTTTTTCTCTTCATCTCCATGAACTGTTTGACTTCATCCCAGAGTTTGTAAACCCTCATGAGTGTGATCTCACAACTCAGCTACTGCACTTCACAGTGATAAACAACAGCACATGCTTAAGAGTCAAGATCAGTCACTAACTCCTTAAACCTGAAGTTGTTAGTCCCTCTGCTCTTAACATTGTAGCTCTTTTTATCTTTCCTTCCTTCCTTCCTTCCTTCCTTGCTTGCTTGCTTGCTTCCTTTCTTGCTTGCTTCCTTCCTTCCTTCCTTCCTTCCTTCCTTGCTTTCTTCCTTCCTTCCTTCCTGCCTTCCCTCCCTCCCTCCCTCCTTCCCTCCCTTCCCTTCCCTTCCTTCCTTGCTTGCTTGTTTCCTTCCTTCCTTCCTTCTTTCCTTCTTTCTTTCCTTCCTTCCTTGCTTGCTTGCTTGCTTCCTTCTTTCTTTCCTTCCTTCCTTCCTTCCTTCCTTCCTTCCTTCCTTCCTTCCTTCCTTCCTTCCTTCCTTCCTTGCTTGCTTGCTTCCTTCTTTCTTTCCTTCCTTCCTTCCTTCCTTCCTTCCTTCCTTCCTTCCTTCCTTCCTTCCTTCCTTCCTTCCTTCCTTCCTTCCTTCCTTCCTCTTGTGTCAGTACTATACTGGGGCTTGAACTCAGGGTTTCTTATTTTCTCTTGGCTTTTTTTGCTCACAGCTGGTGCCCTATCACTTGTGCCATTCCTCTACTTCTAGCTTTTTTGCTGGTTTATTGTACATAAAAGTGTCAAAGATTCAGCCTCCCAAGTAGCTAGGATTACAGGTGTGAGACACCAATTCTTTTTAGACAACTGAAATTAAGCCTTTTTATAAACAACCACAAGTGGAGCTCCATTTGTGGTAAGATCACTTAACTTTTCAAATGTTAGTTTATGTAGTTTTTTTTCATTAATAAAACAAGTCTTCACTTCTGGTGATGCTATACCTGGCTTCCAGTGACAACCATTGCTCTTGAGTGTCAAACAGCCAGTTGGACAGTATTTATTATGTCTATTGATTTGTCAGAAGTCAGAGAGGAGAAATTGAAACCTGCAGAATCCTCCAGGTGTCTTTCAATGTCCTTTGTTAAGTCAGCAATCTGATGAGACACTTTTCTAAGATTAAAAAAAACCCACTATAAACAACCTTACTTTGGTGCTCACAATTCCCTAGTGGCCACTATGCACTCTTTCATAAACTCTCCCCTCTACATGAGACCTCACCTTCTTTGCAATTAGCTCACTCGCTACATAATCATCTAAATAATGTCTCCATCCCAAGGTCAAGTGAAAGCAGCTTGTTGTGATTTTAAACTCAGCTGGAGAGCATTGATTTTATCCAGATACATTGAGGCCTCACAATTCATTGAATTCAGCATACTTCTGAGCTGTAATAATCTCCAGAGTGGCTTGTTTTCTTACTGCTAATCATATCAAGTAGGCACACATGTTTGTCCTTGAACTTCAACAACAACAAAACCCAACATTTGACTATTTTCTTTGGGAAGATCAACACTGCATGGAGTCTTCTTTGTAGTCACCATTTTTAAGATGTCACATCTTACATCATGGATCTGGAACATAACCACATGCTTTTTTTTTTTTTTGGAGGGTCCGGTTGTGGGGCCTGAACTCTGGGCCTGGGCGCTGTCCCTCAGTTCTTCAGCTCAAGGCTAGCGCTCTACCACTTGAGCCACGCACCACTTCGGCTTTTTTCTTTTTGCTTATGTGGTGCTGAGGAATCGAACCCAGGGCCTCATGCATGCAAGGCAAGCCTTCTACCACTGAGCCACCTTCCCAGCCCCTATAACCACATTCTTATCAACTCTTGAGATCTTTTTCTGTGTAATTTCATAACTTGCAACTGAGATTTGTTTTTGTGAAGATTGGTGATTATGCTTGTGGAAAAGAGTTGGAGTGGAGTTATTGTTTGTGAACCAAGAAGTCAATAGCATCCCAGACAATTATTGGAGATAACACTATTGTCATAAGGAATCTCTTATTGCATCTAATTATTACCAGATCACTGTAGTTTCACCACAGTGTGGTAACAGTTTTGCAACATGTATACTGATAGCCTGCCTTCACACTGGCTGTGCTTTGGTCACCAGAACATCTGGATATAGAACCTGAGTAGCCAAAGAGAACAAAATACGTCTGGCTTGTCATGTACAGTGTGTCCTGTTTATCCCAGGATGGATATTTCTTGCTTGTCCCTCAAAAGTTACATTATGATTATTCACTTAAGTTGATGTTGGTATAAAAAAAACAAACTCCTACATTTATTGGGTTTTATGTCCCATCTGAGGTTGCTCTGGCAGGGACAGACCTAATGATTTCAAGGTCCTTAAACAGCTAGAGGGCCAGACATTTCCCATCCTTGTATTGGACCCTGAGTTTTCCTTCTTTGTATCTCACTTTCTTAATCTATAAATTAGAATTTAATATGCATCCCTGACTACCTCACAAAGTGGTTGTGAGGCTTAAAAAGAGATAATAAAGTTAGCATTGGGGCTTGAGGGAACCCAGTAAAAGACACTTCTTGCCGGGTACGGGTGACTCATGCCTGTAATCCTAGCTACTCAGGATGATGAGATTTGAGGATCTTGGTTCAAAGCCAGCCATGGGCAGGAAAAATCTGTGAGACTTTTATCTCCAATAAACTACTCAGAAAAAGCAGGTAGTGCACCATAGCTTAAGCGGACGCTAGCCTTGGGCACAAAGAGGCTCAGGGACAGGGCTCAGGCCCTGAGTTCAAGGCCCAGGACTGGCAAAAAAAAAAGACATTTGTGCTTCTTTATTCATGTTATGAATAATTGAAGAATAAGACTAAGAAATACATCAGAAAACAGCAATCCCTCCTCATCTTTATTGTGATGCAGGGATCAAACACTGTTCTGCATGTAATAGGCATTTACCACTGAGCTATATCCGCACCCCCACACTCTAATACCAGCTGTGTAATGATAAAGGTAATATTGGGAAAATGGCTTGTATCTGCTAGCAAATAACACCACCATACACTGGGATGCTATAATCTCTCTCTTCCCTCATAACCTCCCCAACAATAAATACATAGATTGGAGGAAAAGAATAGAATGTAGCTGATTAATTATAACCAGGTTATGCTTCTCTATCCTACTATGCTATCAGGTCATTTCATCTTTGTGAACAAAGCAAAGTACAAAAAGTCAGAAGTATTACACTAGAAAAACTACTTACAGAGAAGAATATATCAGTAAAGGAATAAATCATTTTCCTCAGTTCCTCAACCATCTACACACACACACACACACACTCCATGGACAAATAATAATTTATTTTAATTATGTAAACCCTGAGAATATTATACAGGTTGATTTATGTGTTTATTTGGATAGGTTGTTGAACATTACACAAAGCTCTAGAGAGGGAAATTTTGAATATGAACAGAGAAATAGCTTTATTTTGCATACCAAATTAGTAAAGCATAGCCTGTCTATTATAATTATAGAAAGCCTCATTACTAACATTCATAATACATCAAGGATATGGTTGCAATAAAATAACACTTACTGAGAGTAGTTGTACCATCTGAATGATAATAATATCCATTTGTAGGATGTAATCATAAATGGGAGCAATTCACTTAAGTTTTAATAATCAGCATTATTTTTGTAAGATCAAACCTGTTGTTCAGATTCCCTCTTCTTACTGCCAGTTCATTTTTACATTATTATCTGTAATCAGTAACTGTAGCTTTTCATTACCAGTGACATATGACAAAGAACATCAATAACTGCAAGTCCCTTGCATACTCATTTGCCTCATTTCGGTGTTCTTCCTCCATGAGAACTTTGAGATGACCCTTAATCAACCCCTGTTGTGGTATTTCAGTCCTTATAAATGCCCTGCCTCTGAGTATGAGCTGATCTTCCTCGAGTGGTACCTATTTCTGATGGGTAAGCTACGACCAAGTGAAGATATGTTACTTTAATAATTAGACGGGTTTTCTCCAGTGGGTCTCTTGCACTCTTGCTCACTCTGATACCAATACCTATATTTTGAAATGCCTTTAGAGAAACTCACATGGTAAGGAACTGAAAAAAGCTATCTGCCACCAGCTTATGAGAAACTAAGGCTTCAGACTAATAGTCAGAAATGAACTGAATCTTACCAACAACCACATGACCAAGTACCTCCTCCTAGCCAAGCCATCAAAAAACTGTAAGTCAGCTGCCACCTTGACTGTGGCGTTGTGTAAGAAACCAGAAGCAGAAGTTACAATATCATTTCAGGGGCTGCAGCAGAGTCGGTAGCAGCTGCCTGCCTTCATCCCTTACCATATTGTTTACAAAAGTAATTCTGTTTGTTTCCAAGGCACTGTTAGTCACATGAGAAGTGACACTTGCGGTACAATTGTGTAATGATCTGCCCAGAGAATTACAGAGACACAGAGAGCCTAGGTGAGAAAGATCCCAACTTAAAGAGCTGACATCTGTGAACAGGACAAGGTTGGGTAACTCCAAGAACTCCAGAGGCCCACATCAACCAGTGTGAACTTAGAGTCACATTTAAGGTAGCAAAACATAATTCAAAAGAGATTCCATTATTTACTCCAGATATTTGAAGGACATTCATAGGCCCCACAAAGACTCCTCTCGACTTCCTCGACTCTACAGTTTCTCCTATCATGAGAAAGTGCTAGAACTTCTCACACTAAATTTCTAAACACCTTTGTCGCTACCGCCTCGACCAGCAAGGAAGACACGACACCGAACTCTTCTCTCTGCAGTTTATTCAGGACCTTTGAGTAATCTTCTGACCCCAATCCCGGGGAGAATTCCCCACAGCCTTAAGTACCCGCTGGGTAGCCAACCCTGATACGCCACGTGGGAACCACCAATAGGTTCAGGTGCGCAAAAGCAAGCCAGATTCTTTGCCTTAGCCATATAAGGAGTTGTTTACCACAGAGAGCACTCGCCATCGGGAAGGCGGAGGGCGGAAGCCGGCGCCATCTTCCAGGTGCGGCCTCTCGCAGCTCTCTACAGTTCCCCCTTTTTTGTTTAAAGAACACAGATGAGAACAGAGGTCTGATCCCTGTTGTGCAATGCAAGGACTGCATACAAGCCTTCTCCCAGAGGGTACCTTCTCTAGGGATGACTCAGCCTGTCCATTGATTCGTTTTCACAAGGACGGGAAAAGGCGAATCGAACCCGTGTGCAATCAAACATGCTCTCCTCGAGGGCAAAACTCATGCCTCTCGACTGCAGTACTTTGGCTTTGCAATCTGTGTTCATTGTTTTAGGGTGGCAAGCCACGCTTGGGGGGACTGACCTGCTCCAATGGCTGTAAAGGCTTGGATAATCATGGCTGCACTGCGACGCTGAGAACCTCTAATTTGGCAAATGCACCACAGACATACCAAGGAGGCTAACACCAGGAGGCCTGTCAGGGCTCCCAAACCCACCCATTCCTTAAGATGATTCATAGCAGCGGAGATCCATGAAGATAACCCCTCCGCCAATCCGGCATCCACTCGGGTCGAGTTCACCATGACGATGGCAACCCTGAACTGTTCCATCAGGCTGTCGAACTCCCCAGTTCAATTACCTAAAAGAACTAGACAACTGTTTAGACAAATTTGCAGCATTTTTTGAATAGGTTTTTTCCTGGGCCTGAACTCTGGGCCTGGGCACTGTCCCTCAGCTCTTCAGCTCAAGGCCAGCACTCTACCACTTGAGTCACAGCGTCACTTCCGGCTTTTTTCATTTTGCTTATATGGTGCTGAGGAATCGAACCCAGGGCCTCATGCATGCAAGGCAAGCGCTCTACCACTGAGCCACCTTCCCAGCCCCATTCTTCTGGGTTAATTGCACCACAGCAGCAGCTAATCCAGCATTAGTTAGTGGTCCGCCCAGCTCTCTGCAAACTTTCATCCATGCTTCTAGTCCCCTGTTCTTATATGGGGTTATGGCGGCTCTGCATTCCTTAGTGCACTGCTCGTAAACAAGCTGTTTAATTAATGGCATGGCTGCGTCTGGGTCACCAAAAATTCTGCCAGCAGCCTCCACCATGTGGGCAACAAAGTCCAAAAACGGCTCCATAGAGCCCTGCAGGATTTTGGTAAGATTGCCACTCACCTCGCCTTTATTTGGTAAGGCCTTCCATGCTTTTATGCCAATTTTATTGATTTGTTCATAAACCATGCTTTTATGCCAATTTTATTGATTTGTTCATAAACTTGAACCGGGTAGCCTATCTGCTGATTGGCGAATCTCCCCTGTCCAAGCAGCATATCTCTGTCCCAAGCTGGGTTCCCCGCAGCCTGATTGGCTGCAGCCTCTTCACTAGCAAATTCAATCAAAAAGGCCTTCCAATCTAAATACTGACCTGGGCTCAAACAAGCTCGTGTGAGCCCACTCCAATCACCGGGTGTCATGCAGTGTCTGTTTAGGGCCTCCACCTGGGCTACAGCAAAGGAGGCCGTGATTCCATATGTCCGCACAGACTCAGCTAAAGATTTTATAACCTTAAAATCTAAGGGTTCATGATACCGCTGTCCCTGTGGATCCTGAAATATTGGACAGGCTAGATGTAACTCGGTTCTGACCACTTTCCACATGCCTGGGCTGAAAGAACAGCCGGGGCTGCCACTTCCAGGGTCCTCCGCATAAAGCAGAGGGGCCGAGGGTGTGGCGCGGCACATGGAAGGCATGCATTCGTCTTTATCTGGGTCCTCACTCTCCTTCCCTTTCCTCCTCTTTCTTATCTTTGTTTTTTCTATTTGTTCTATGAGTGATTGTAGTTCCTCTGAGTCTGTAGACTCAGAGGTCTCTAGTTCGTTCGGCAAGATCGGGGTATAACCCCCCCCGCCGCTCTCCTCCTTTTTGCTGTCTGCCCTTTCCGATCTTTCTTCCTGCAGCATTTCTAGGGCGGCCTGACCATTCTCTACTGCCTCACTGCAACGCTGGTCCTCGAGACAGCCTCTTATCAGTTTCCATATTGGTCTCACTCCGCTCTTAAGCGTTCCTTGTTCAGAGGCAAAATCTAGGTCCCTCCCTAGTTTCTCCCAAGAGGCCACCATGAGGCTTCCGGAGACAGCGAACCACGGGGCAACGATGTCACATTCATCCAAAAATCTCTCTAAAGTACTCTTTTTTATTTTTAACTTTTTTGAGTGCAGTAGCTCATTGAGAGCCAAAAAAATTGGGTGCGAAGAAGAAGCACCCATGTTTTAAACATTTAAAGCTGGTAAACAAACTTTTACTTTTACTTTTGGCTACTCTATTGACTAGACCCAGGTTCTCGCTCTCTCTTTATCTACCGAGAAGAGCAAAAATCCCCCCGCTCTTGTCGCGGATTCCCCTTTTACCTGGGAACTTACTCCCCGCTCTTGTCGTGGATTCCCCTTTTACCTGGGAACTTACTCCCCGCTCTTGTCGTGGATTCCCCTTTTACCTGGGGACTTATCCCCTGCTCTTGTCGCGGATTCCCCTTTTACTTGGGGACTTACCGGTGCACCACCCTGACCGCAGAGAGTTCTGAGTCCTCGTTGGGGTTATGGCTGAGTCCCCGTACGGGCCACCACGTGTCGCTACCGCCTCGACCAGCAAGGAAGACGCGACACTGAACTCTTCTCTCTGCAGTTTATTCAGGACCTTTGAGTAATCTTCTGACCCCAACCCCGGGGAGAATTCCCCACAGCCTTAAGTACCCGCTGGGTAGCCAACCCTGATACGCCACGTGGGAACCGCCAATAGGTTCAGGTGCGTGAAAGCAAGCCAGATTCTTTGCCTTAGCCATATAAGGAGTTGTTTACCACAGAGAGCACTCGCCATCGGGAAGGCGGAGGGCGGAAGCCGGCGCCATCTTCCAGGTGCGGCCTCTCGCCGCTCTCTACACACCTTCTTCAAGCCTAGTCCTGAATAATTTTTATTTGCCCTCACCCCACAGCTCCACTGTTTTCTTTCCTTTATTGCAAGATGGTCTCATTTATTATTTTCAGTACACTTGCATTTTGATTGTGGATTGTCACATAATAAAATTCAGCTATGGAATTTTCTACTTGCATCATGTTGGTACTTAAAAAGTTTTGGATTGTGGAACAGTTCAGATTTCCAAATTTGGGGTGCTCAACTTGTATGAAGAAATGATGCAGATAAATAGCTAGGTAACATGTTTCTTGATCTATGGAACAAGGACAAAAATCCAAATCTGGTGCCCAGAGACCAGTTTGAGCTATCTTAATGGGAACCTAATATCTCAATGTATTTTCCACACCTAAGTTAGTTTATAGACTTAGAACCCTTGATTGAAGTGTTGGCCAGGTTTCCTGAAGGAAAAGCACTGCCTCCAGATTTAGAGGTATGCACTCTAAATCCTTCCATGAAGCTTGTCCTAAAAGAACTTTGTGACTACAGTGACTGCACTGGTAAGAAACACAGAGACTTTTCAGAGACTCAGACACAGCTCTGAAACATTAATTCTCAGAGCCACTGGTCAAAGTGAGATTATTAAAAGCATACACACAGGAGTCTTGGCTCAAGTTCAATCAAACTGTGCTCAGCAGTTCCACAATTCTACATTACGGTGTTTCCCTAGTTCGTGAATATGTAATTGTGGTAAACATATTTCTTACATTGCCTTTTTAACCTGAGAAGAGAAGATCATTAAAAGAAAAAGCATATATTATATGCATATATGGAAATGTCACAATGAAATCCCTTTGTACATGAATATATACTACGAGAAAAAGAGAGAGAGAAAGAATATAAGATTGAGTTTCTACAACATCCTGATTCTATGGTTGAATAAAACAAAGGCAATACTTCATTTTCAGAGCCTATTGTCATTAGTATCATCACAAAAGTGTTGACCATTACATAGGTTAGTCATATCATTCACTGTTGGCCAATGACACGGGCTTATGGATTTCAGCAAATGTCTGAGGATTATCACAGACCTACACAGGTAGTTAATCTACATCCTGTTGCAGCTATGTTCCTAAGAGTAGAACCTTCATCAGGGCAATCCAGGAGAGGCATTTCAACTGGGACATAGCTCCTGACCTGACAAATGCTGGCTTTCTTATCTACATGGAACACCAGAAGCAATTTACTTTTATCTAGAGGACCAGCACTGTGCCTTCTCCTTCTTGTCTCGTGGCTAGGCTAGCTTTCCTGTTCTTGGCCAAAATTAGCAGAGATCTTGCTTTAAAAAAATTTTTATAACACATTGTACTAGTCTACCACATTAATTATACATCTATTGATTTGATGTATAGGAAGCAGCAAATCCTTTAGAAGCTTTAAAAATTATTTGAAGTGTGAGGCATGTGTCAAATGGTAGAGCACTTGCCAAGTAAGCATGAGGCCCTGATTTCATATCCTAGTACCCCCTCAAAAAAATGAGCTGTGGTATGACTCAGTCATCGAGTGCTTGCCTAACATGTGAAAGGCCCTGAATGTATTGGGGGGAAATCTCTGGATGCTAACCCCCATGACAGTTCAGAGGCCTGCCCTCTCAGTAACTTAGGCCTCATGAACTTATTACCAAGACATTCAAAGTGCAGACTGCAGCTATGTATGAAGCATTTTGCAATGCTTTTCCGGGGGTTGGAATAAATCCATGCCCTCTTTTATGTATGGAGTCATTGACTCTTCGTTTGAGAAATAACCCCCCAGGCTTGCTGCTTAGTTTTGGAGGACACTAAATACCTAACCAAAGGCCTTGGTTAATCACTTGTGATTTTGAAATCTGAATTTGAGTTTATTGTGAGGAAGTAAATATTATCTTACTTACAAAAACATAGATGTGCAACAGTAACCTATTATTAAGTGGAGTAACATATAACAAAGAAAGGTCAATGTAGAAGAATTATACCCTAGTAATGAATTTCAGACTTGGTTAAAAACGATTGCACCAGAATCCTCATTTGTACCAGAGTTCTAACAAGGAGATTTCATAATTTATCTGATAAAATTGAAGACACTGAGTTTTCCTTGGGCGCCACAATTGGAAGCCTGAAATGAAGCTGGGTACAGTAGGGGAAAAATGAGGTATGGTAAGCTGACAGCAAGTAACAGAGATATTCCTTCATCTACTTCCCTTAAGATTAAGGGACCAAAATAATAATAATAGCAATAAAAGGATAAATAATAAACTGAAAAAAAGATTAAGGGACCAAAGTCATTTGGGAAAAATGAAACAGAATAACTTAAGGAAACTGAGACCTGGTGAAGGGAACTAAGAAATGTGGTATTTAGAAGTGCCATCTTGGCTTCAAAGAGCGACAATAGGATGCATTCCTTCCTGAGGGATGCATTCCTCACTGTAAGACTTAACACTTGTCTGACAGGACGCATGCCTTCCTGGGAGAAATGCTCCCCCTAAACTTAAGGTACCTTCCTTATCTCAAGGATAAGGATCTGTTTGATGGCAGGATGCATTCTTACCTGCAAGAAATGCCCCCAAACATCCAGAAACTCAGAAAGTAGTGATTAGAGCAAAGATGAAACACCTATCTTTATATAACTTTGAAGTCAGACTCCCTGCCTTTACTGTTTAAATACCCCTAGCAGCCAAAGAGCTGTGTGTGTCTCTCTTTATCTCCTTGTGAGAGCACCTACACTCTTAGTGTGCCCCTGCTCTTCTGCTTGTCTGTTCGTCTGCTTTTTGTCTGTCTCCTTGTCTGCTTGTTTACTTACTCAATAAAGCTCTGCCAAGTTTTCTTACCGTTGTGACTTGTCCAGAAGTTCTTATTCTGCGATTAAAGTCAAGGACCCTAAGTGAAGAGTTCCTATCTTTAAAGAAAAACTTCAGTAACCTTCATCTGAATATGGTGGCAACCACGAAGGGATTATAGGAAGTAGAAATTCTCTAATTGGCTTTGAGAACATCTACAAGTAAGAAAATAGGCTTGAGTTTTAAGGCTTTCGTTTCCCTTTTCTTTTTTCCCCTATATGTTCTCTTCTCCATGCAAACTCTTAAAATTGCCTTCATTTATTGTTTCAGGATTGGTTTAGCAACGTAACTGGAATACTTGTTCAGATTTTCGTATTTTCCATATAGATAACAGTTCAGATAGATAAGGGGCTAATTTTCTGTGAATATATATTGTTTTCCATTGTGGTTTCATTTAAGAGGTAAGAAAGCAGCAACTATGTTGGGATTTGCTTTACCTTTGATAGCGATTATTATCTGTGTTGATTTAAGAGGTAAGACTGTTTGATACTGCTCAATTCCTCCTGGGCTAAAAGGTTGCTGTCTGACTGCTTTTACATAAAAATTATTTTACATAAAAATTGTTTTCCCTCAAACTTTGCTTGGTGAAAGATAGAAGGTAAAGACTGATAATGTGTAAAGTACTGTGTTTTAAAATGGGTGAAAAGTAGAGTAAGGCCTACATGAAAAAAAAAAGAGGGGAAAGGAATTTGGAATTTGGTAGAGAATATAAGATTATGTTTTACAAATTTGGAGTTCTGTATGAATTAAGTAACCTTCTTGGTGTAACATGGGGTTACTAGATGCTTTATTAAAATAAAGATACTAGGTCTAACTGGCGCCATTTTGGCCATATGGTGGATAATAGAGAATTGGATTTAACCAGCACCATCTTGGCAAAGTGGTAGATGATAGGACATTTCCAAAAACTCTTAGAAGTGCAGACCCACCCCTAGGGGATGGGTATGCCTAAAATTCCCAGAACCAGGGGCAGGGACTTGGACAACAGGTTACTTGACCTGCCAGAGCTGTACAATGACTTTGAGAGACTCTTTGAACTAGAGTTCCTTGTAACCTTGCCCCCTGACCATGACCCTGTTTAGACCCCAAGCCACCCAGCCACCATTTTTGCACCATAGTTCATGTTTCCTGACTCTCCTCAGGTCACCATAGATCCCTCTTCAGCTCCCCATTAGAGTTGATCTGGCCTGTTGAGATTGTTTTTCTGTTTTTTCTTTACTAACCTCATGGCTCAGTTTCCTAACAGTATTGAGAGTATTTGAGGAAAAAGTATTCAAGTCAAGTGTTCAAAAGTCGACTGTATGCTAATATACCTTGCTAACAAAATGTCTAATCATATTCTGTTCTTAGCTATGTAGGTCTTAAATTTGTTGGCCAATGTATTTGTTATTAAGTTTTTGCTTTTCTAACACTGACCATGTGGTTTTGTCATTGGGCAAAATAGTGTTATTTGCTCCTGGAAGTCCAGAGAACTTACACAGCTGAATTCACTTTAAAAAATCTAAGTGCAAGCCGGGCACTGGTGGCTCACGCCTGTAATCCTAGCTACTCAGGAGGCTGAGATCTGAGGATCGCGGTTCAAAGCCAGCCCGGGCAGGAAAGACTGTGAGACTCCTATCTCCAATAAACCACCAGAAAACCGGAAGTGGCGCTGTAGCTCAAGTGGTAGAGCACTCGCCTTGAGCTGAAGAGCTGAGGGACAGCGCCCAGGCCCAGAGTTCAAGCCCCACGACCGACAAAAAAAAAAAAAAAAAAAATCTAAGTGCACCTTAACTTTTGTGCATGTGTGTGTGCACGTGTGTGTGTGTGTGTGTGTGTGTGTGTGTGTGTGTATGCATGCACCTGTATAAATTTGTCCAGAGTAATCTGGTATTTTAATGCATAACACTCTTAGCACTATAACCAAGAGTTATATGGCTTAACAAAAATTTTTTTAAGAATTTAGTTTTTTTTTATTTCAATCTTCTCTGTTATTAGAAATTGGGGTGATGTATCATAAAGTTAAATGTAAAGGTTTTCTTCTCTCACCATCAAAGACATTGTCCATTCTATCTGTCTAAAACTGCTTTACTTTCTATCTCAGGAAGAAATCAAAAGAAAAAGGCACAGTTCATCTAGCCCTAGAAAGGGTGAAGATAAACTGGCAAAAGCTTGGTTCATTTCAGCTCCTCTTAGACACCCAAAGGAAAGAGATTCTGCCCCCACCCCGGGTGCTAGGTATGCCTCTCACCAGGACATAGCAATGCAGCTGTGTGTGACAACAAGGAGATGCCAGCTAGCCAGGGCAGGCAGGGCTGTGTGTGAGAGCAAGAGGCTTCCCATGTGCGGGAGAAGGGGACATCCTTTCAGCAGGACATGGCAATGCCCTCTTACCAGGAGAGGCAGGCTGTGTATGGGAGCAAGGCGATTGCCATGCGTGGGAGCAAAATAGGATGGGCAAACGGATGAGCTGTCAGAAAAGGTGGAGTTCATCCTGGACCCAGGGACCAGGAAAATCTAAGGCATGGTCTATAAAGGTACTTCTATGTCTTTCTTTCTCTTTCTTACAGACAGAAATTGAAAACCTGACTGTACTATGAGTAATGAGATTACTATCCCTAAAAACTCCCACTGGGAATATATTTTTAAAACATTGAAAATGCTTTTTTCAAAAAAAAATAGGATTTAAAAGAAAAAGGCTACTCTTTGTGAGTAATGTAATTTGGTCTCAATATGTTAGGATGTACAGTACCATGTACTAAAATTAAAACTAAATTTCAATACTTTTTGCAATTAGATGCATTTTGTAAAAAGCAAAGAATGGTGTGAGATTCCTTACGTTTGTTAAGTTCAGACTCTTAGTGCAGTGCCAGTCCACATGTAATTCTCCTATTCTTCCTGTTTTAAAACCAAATGGGAAATATTGGCTTCCAACATGTAGGCCTTTTATAAACCCCTCCTTTCTGAATGTGCTCAGATATCATTCCAAGAAAAGTTTATCATTATAAGGTAGAAGAGATTAAGGTCAGATACTTGGATTTAATCAAAATTGAGATTATCCTGTTAAGTCACTCCAGTGAAGGATTTAGTGTCTTCACTTTTACCCAAGGATTTAAAAAATGTATACCTTTTTAACATGATTTTTATTAATTGAAGTAAAATTTAAATACTGTGAAATGATCACATGGTAATATACAATTGAAGAGGGTTCGTAAATGCATAAACACAGGGCTACCATATATTTTGTGTGTTTGACTTGGTCTGGATACTGTGACATTGCCTGAGTGTTGTCCCTGAGGTTTTTAACTCAAGGCTGGCACTCTACCACTTGAGCCACATCTACTTCTGGCTTTTTGTTGGTTAATTGGAGGTAGGAATCTCATGAACTTTCCAGCCCAGACTGGCTTTGAACCATGATCCTCATATCTCAGACTCCTGAGTAGCTAGGGTGACCAGTCACATTATAGTTAGGAGGCCCAGTTATAATTTTTATAATTTTCCTGAGCACTACATACTTCATGCCAATGCATACTTTATATATAGAAGTCTTTTTATATCCCTTCCTCCATAAAAATATTTAAAAACTAAGGGCTGGCATAGCATGGTGGCACAGTGCTTACCCAGCATGCACAAGACTCTGGGTTTGATTACTAGCACCTCAAAAAGTTAAAAATTATGTATCTACCTGAAAGGGATCCTACATCATCATCCTGACCACCTCCACCACAGTAAAAATAGACTGGACTCCTGCCTGGTTCCATCATATGTGTCAGATTTCTGGTAGAAAGCCACTTTGGATCTGCTGAAACTAAGACTTTCATTGTGTGACATTCTTTCTGTGGTACATAGATTTGTAAACCTTACCCAGCCTGGCATGGAAAGGATTGCTGGCTATATTTAAGTTCAATGCCTCTTGAGTACATTGGTATCAGTCATATGGAGCCAATTTTAACTGCTAGAGACTCCTTAAATTGTAGATGGGAACAATCCAGGCAAACACTCTGTGCATCCTTAAGCAAGACATATTGTTTAAGGCTAATGAAACAGGTCTAGCCCAGGAGAGCCTCTTTTGCAAACTTTGTTTTAAGTAGCTTGGTTAGGTTCATGGTCCTAAGGGCCAATGCATCTCTCTCATTGAGAAATCAATGATTGATTTTATGTACATGAAACCAGTGGGGAATGAAATAAGGATACTGGGTCTAACTGGTGCCATCTTGGTCATGTGGTAAACAATAGGGAATTGGGTTTAACTGGCACCAGCTTATCTTTCATGGTACAGGCATATTTTCTTGATAATGGCCTTTGATTTGATTTGCATTTCTTTTATGACCAGAGATGTTAAACATTTCTTCATGTGTCTTTTGGCCATTCCTATTTCCTCATCAGAGAAGTGTCTTTCTAATTCTTCAGCCCACTATTTAATAGGGTGGTTGTTTCTTTGAGGATTTGTTTTGGGGGGGTTAATTTTTTGAGTTCCAAGGATATTTTAGATATGAAGCCCTTGTCTATTGTATAGCTAGTGAAGATTTTCTCCCAATCTTGCGCTTTCTATTTATCTTGCTAGCTATGTCCCTTTCCATGCAGAAGCTCTGCAGTTTAATTTAATTCCATTTATCTACCCTTTCTTTGATTTGTTGTGTTTCTGGATCTTTATTTAGGAATTTTTGACCTGTGCCTAAGAATCCTATCCTCTCCTGTAATATATTCAGGGTATCTGATCTTACATTGAGGTCTTTGATCCATTTGCAATTGATTCTGATGCAGAGTGATATATAAGGCTCTAACTTCAGTTTTCTAGACATGTATAACCTATTCTTCCAACACCATTTGTTGAAGAAGCTGTCTTTCTTCCATCTAGTGTTTTTGGCTCCCTTATTAAAGATTAGGTGGCCATAGGCCTGTGGGATCATTTCTGGGTCTTCAGTTCTATTCCATTGGTCCTCAGGCCTGTTCATGTGCCAGTACCAAGCTGTTTTTTATAACTATGGCTTTATAATACAGCTTGAAGTTTGGTATTGATATTCCTCCGGCCCTGTTCTTCCTGCTAATGATTGTTTTTCCTATATGGGCTCTTCTATTATTCCATATGAATTTTGGGATTGCTTCTTCTATTTCACTAAAGAATGTTGTTGGGATATTAATGGGTATTGATTGAATTTGTAAATAATTTTGGCAGTATTGCCATTTTTGCAATGTTAATTCTTCCAATCCAGGAGCATGGATGTTTTGTCTACTTCCTTGAGACTGCTTTAATTTCCTTTTTCAGGTTTTTAAAGTTTTCATTATAGAGGTTCCTTACATCTTTGGATAAGGTAATTCTTAGGTAGTATATTTTTTTTGAGGCTATTACAAAAGGAGTGATTTCCTGATTTCAATATCACTTTTCTCATTGTTAGCATACAGAAAAGCTATTCATGTTTGTGGGTGCATTTTTTAAAAGGACAGTTATGAAGGAAGTTCACAGGGCCCTGTCCAATGTTTTACTTTCAAAAATAAACTGCTTTAGGATCTATTGTTTTTATATTTTTATTTTTTTTAATTTAATTTTATCTTATTTGTGAACATACTGTACAGAGGGGTTACAATTACATGGGCAGGATAATATATTTTTATTTTTAAGATGGTATGTCAATCTCCTTTTTATTCTGTCTTGTTATCACCAGAGCTATGCCTGGATTCTGATCTTGGGAAATGTAAGATTATTGGCTATTTTGGTGACAAGTGATATCATAGAAGAGGTTGGGGTAAAATCTGGATTATTGTATTGTTTAGACATTCCATATGGCCTCTATCTTCACATTTTTCTACAGAAGAGTTCACTCACTACAGTCTTAACTAAGGATATAAATTTTACTGTTTCATAGGAGAGAAAGATGAAATAATTAATGTTATACAACACATAGTATTTCCTGGGGAAAAATTCTTGTGCTTTCTCAAATCCCTTTCTGTCTTCAGTTTGAGAAAAGCCAATAATGTACTGAAAAAAAAAAACTAGAGAAAAGACCATTTACATTCCTAAAACAGTGAAGATTTATGCATGTAAAAGAACAAAATGTTGTGTTCTATTAATTTTTGGTTTCTGGTTTACCTTTGAGGACCTGATTATCCTTCTTTTGTGTAACAGTGACTTCATCAAGGAACAGTCTATCCACCTCAGCTTGCATGAAATGATCTTTCAAAAATGAATGAACACTGGAATGAAACAAAATTAAACATCCTACCACTACCACTATATATAATCATCCCTCAGTATCCAAGAACATTGGTTCCTGCCCCCCTGACTCCATAACAAAATCCCTACTCAGTATTCAAATCCCATACAAAATGGTTCAGTATTTGCATAGAACTTACATACGTACTCCTGTGGGCTTTCAATTACTTATAATCACTAATACAATGTAAATTATAAGCAAGTAGTTGTTATATTGTTTAGGGGATAATGACAAGGAAAAAATATGCATGATCAGTACAAATGCAATTTTTGTTTTGGTTTTTTGAGACAAGATCTTGCTGTCTAGCCTAGGTTTCCCTTAAAATAACAATCCTTCAGGATCTCAGCCTCCTGTGTGTCGGAATTACAGGAATACATCAGCACATTGGACTGCAGATGCAGTTTTCAAAATTATTTTAAGTAGTTATATAGAAAGGAGTTGCCATTGAATAAAGCAAGTTTACAAATAGAATGCCCTTGATCAACTCACTCTTTCCCCTCACTTTTCTTAATTTTGTAGCACATACCTTGAATTCTTGACTGCATTCCTCCCACAAATTTTTTTCTTGGTCTTTTTTGACTAACTGAAGATTTGGAACAAATTAGAAGGGAGAGCTCTACACAGACCTCACTGCTGCTGCTGTGAACGGTTTAGAGCATCACCTCCTTCAAGTCTATCCCGCATGAAGAAGGTTTGCTGTGGTCCTGTCATAGGTATGCATGGGTCTTTGAAATTAGCTGCAGTCCTCTCCTCCAACACAGCCAGAAAAGTAAAAACCTTTATGGATATTTATAAAATGTTAAATTTATAAAATGTTACACCCTCAGTCTATCATGGAAAAAATGCACACTATCAAAATCCTGCATTTTCCTTTTAAAATTGACAGATGAGGAAATACCTGGCTGAGGCGGGACAGGAGGGAAGGGGGACAATTACATAAGGAGATATGGTATTCGACAACATGGAACCAAGGATAGATTGGAAGAGTTTTATATTGTTACTAATAAAAACAAGGGGCTGGGAATGTGGCTTAGTGGTAGAGTGCTTACCTAGCATGCATGAAGCCCTGGGTTTGATTCCTCAGTACCGCATAAACAGCAAAGGCCAGAAATGGTGCTGTGGTTCAAGTGGTAGAGCGCTAGCCTTGAGCAAAAGAAGCTCAGAGACAGTGCCCAGGCCCTAAATTCTAGCCCCAGGACTAGCAAAAAGAAAAAAAGAAAAAAAATATGAAAACAAGAATATCACTTTTTCCTTTTTCTTTTTTTGAATCCAAGAAAAGATGTGTTTCCTTAATGACTTGCTTTGAGATTGCCACTGTTTCAACTTGTACAGCTGAAGGGAAGTCTTGAGAAACCTGACCATCAAGTGTCCGTTGAGTAATAAAAGAAGCTATTGGATGCAATTTGCTCATGATCTTGGGAACTTCTCTCTTTTTTTCTTTTTCTTTTTTTTGACATTATTACACAACCAATGGGAACCGATGATTCAGATGGTAGTTTGTACTGGGGCTTGAACTCAAGACCTGAACACTCTCCCTTAGCTATTTGCTCAAGGCTGGCACTCTACCACTTGAGCCACAGTTCCAATTCCAGCCTTTTTGATTAATTGGAGATAAGGGCCTCATAGACTTTCCTGACCAGACTGGCTTCAAATCATGATTTTCAGATCTCAATCTCAGCCTCCTAAGCAGCTAGGATTACAGGTGTGAGTTGTTGGTGACCTGCTAGCTGGTAATTCTTGATTCAGTTTGAATTCCCAAAGTAATGAGGGTAAACCAGCAAGTAAAAGCAAGTAAAACCAGCTAAAAAGCAACTAAACCAGTTCGAGTAAAACCAGCTAAAATGCAACTAAACTGGTTTTTACAGGTCACTATATTAAGTGAGAGACACCTCAGCCTGGGGCCTTGGGTCTAAAGTAAGAAGTATTCATGAATGCTTTTCAGTTTTATGATCGTAGATGTATTAGTCAGACAGACAAATGGATGGCATGAGACTTAAATGATTGATATTTTTTCAAGACCTAATCCCTTGATCTCTAAAATAGATTAAATCTCGTGTCTTGCACATTCTAGACAAAACATTCTACCATTGGGCTACATCTACAGTTCTCTAATCATTTATTAAATCATGGTTTTGTGTATTAAATAATCTCCTTCTTCCCAGTTGGGTTACAGTATATTTTAAATTGCTATTACATATTTAAATGATTAGTAATTCAAAGATATACTTGAGGAATGGTTTTTTTGACTCATTTTTTCTGTATTCTCATGCCGTTTATAAACTTCAATTTTTATAATTCTATAATGTGGTATTTGGACTTTTACCTTCCCTAAATATTCTTTGTAAAATTATCTTTTTCAGGCAGTCGGGTGCCAATGGTTCACATCTTTAACCTTAGCTATTCAGGAGGCTGAGATGTGAGGATTGTGGTTTGAAGCCAGGCTCAGCAAAAGAGCCTGTAAGACTCTTAACCATTGAATTTTTGGTTTCTTTTGTGGAAAAACACTTGTGTTTACTGTCAGTTCCTGTTGGGGATGTAACCATGGTTATATATTACTGCATTTAACATGTTAATACCTTTCAGTCTTTTCATTCATACATATCAATAGGTTATGTTTATAGGAACTAAGACTTATTAATATTATCTTAGAAAAGTATATTATTGCATGAAGTAATAGCTATTTATTTTTATTTTGTATGTATCTCTGAAATTTGCTGTTTTCAAGAGACATCTTTTTAAAAGGTTATGATATTTTAGGTATGTTGATAGGGCTAGTTATCTTTATATTTTCTTATAGAGAAAAGCTATATTAAAAATGTTTTACCTTAAGGGACGGGACCAGAGGGCAGAATCATCAAGAAGGACATTGACTCTTTTGTGCCTTCTAAAGCTGTTCCTGCTGCAGCAGCTGCTATGGCTCCCCCAAGTCCAGGTGTGGCACCAGTTCCTACAGGGGTCTACACAGATATCCCAATCAGCAACATTCATCGAGTTATTGCACAGAGATTAATGCAATCCAAGCAAACTATACCTCATTATTACCTTTCTATTGATGTAAATATGGGAGAAGTTTTGTTGGTACGGAAAGAACTTAATAAGATTTTAGAAGGAAAAAGCAAAATTTCTGTCAATGACTTCATCATAAAAGCTTCAGCTCTGGCATGTTTGAAAGTTCCTGAAGCAAATTCTTCATGGATGGACACAGTTATAAGACAAAATCATGTTGTTGATGTCAGTGTTGCAGTCAGTACTCCTGTAGGCCTCATCACACCCATTGTGTTTAATGCACACATAAAAGGACTAGAAACCATTGCTAATGATGTTGTTTCTTTAGCCACCAAAGCAAGAGAGGGTAAACTGCAGCCACATGAGTTCCAGGGAGGAACTTTTACAATCTCCAATTTAGGAATGTTTGGAATTAAAAATTTTTCTGCCATTATTAACCCACCTCAAGCGTGTATTTTGGCAATTGGTGCTTCAGAGGATAAACTAGTTCCAGCAGACAATGAAAAAGGATTTGATGTGGCTAGTATGATGTCTGTTACACTCAGCTGTGACCATCGAGTTGTGGATGGAGCAGTTGGTGCCCAGTGGCTTGCTGAGTTTAGAAAATACCTGGAGAAACCTGTAACCATGTTGTTATAATTTACTGAAGAACTCCTAGATTCCCAAGTCACTTTGGTTCATTCTTATCAAGATATTTATATGTTATTAAACAGGTGGTTCTTTGAAAGTTAAAAAAAAAAATGTTTTACCTTTAGCCAGGCGTCGGTGGCTCACGCCTGTAATCCTAACTACTCAGGAGGCTGAGATCTGAGGATCGTGGTTCAAAGCCAGCCTAAGCAGGAAAGTCCATGAGACTCTTTTTTTTTTTTTTTTTTTTTTGCCCATCATGGGGCCTGAACTCTGGGCCTCTTCAGCTCAAGGCTAGTTCTCTACCACTTGAGCCACAGCACCACTTCCAGCATTTTGTGCTTATGTCGTCCTGAGCTGAAGAGCACAGGGATAGCACCCAAGCCCAGGGTTCAAGCCCCAGTACTGACCAAAAAAAAAGTTTTACTTTTGAAATTTTACCAAGTCCTAGAAATTTTTGGATTGATTTTTTTATAGTTACTTAACAGTATACTGCAGATCATATCCTACTAGTAATAATAACAAAAGAAAGTTTTTTAATAAGTACTTATTTAATGCCAGATATAGCTGGCATTTAATTATGACAACAACTCCATAGATTGGTACTATTATTAATCTAGTTTACAGATAGAGAAACTGATGCTTTAAGAAGTTGTGTAACCAGGAGGCAGCCAGACTAATAATGCTGCAATGATTAACATTGCTCATCTATAGATTCATAAAACTTTGCACAAATTGCTAGAAGTAGAACTCCTGGATAAAGGGGTATAAATATTTTAACTTTCCATAATCAAATGGCAAATTTTAGCAAACTCGCAATGGACGAGAAATACATTAAACTGATGAAATCTCTTTGGAAAATTTACATACAATTACCATCATATTTCTGAGTGCATGCCAATAACCCAGAGAGGGAGGAGGGAGGTAAAAGAAAGAAAATTAAATACACACAACTGCACAAGAATAATAACAGAACAATAGAATGTGATCTTATGCAGAAAGACCAAGGGAGGGAGGGAATGAGAATAGAGAGAGGAAAAAATTAAGATAATGGGATCTCATATACACAGAGAGAGGCAAAGGAGAGAGGGAAAGAATAGGGCAGGGAAAAGAAAAAGAAAAACACAGAACTGTACAAGTATAATATAGAATAATACAATGTGATCTCTGATGGACTTGCCTTTCCCTCTTGGCCCATTCTTTCTTATGTATCCAAAGATGGAATATGAAGGGTTGACTCCCACCCTCTTTTCCCCAGTGTGTACAGAAGTCAGGCAAGCCACTAAAGAAAAATATGCACAGACTGTCTGACACGGACAGGGCAATCTACCTAAGCCTGGCTGGAAACATTCCATTGTGATCCCAACCAAAAAGCGCCCCCACCATCTTAGACCTAATGGCCTTTGCATTAACCTCTGCCTCCTTGCTCAGACTTCATAAAAACCTAGTTTGTAAACCCCCTCCTTGCACAGTCTCCAAACCCGCGGGAAGGCGGTGCCACCTTCACTGCTCTATCTCAACAAACAGTCCTCACCTATGGAAGATCAAGTCTGGCCTGTTTCCTTCCTTTCTCCTCCACTTTCCTAACAATCTCTACACAAAACCTAGCCTCATTACCTAACATCTCAGCATGGAGTGTCTGAAAGTTTCTCTTGTTTCATTTGGAAAGAGTTCTTCCCCTTGAGGATAGCAAATTATCCTTGTTTCATCATCTTTTTATATCCTGCATATTTCTTATCTATTGTCCAATTGCGTTTAACTGAGTTTTCTTTTCATTTTCTGCAATATAGTAAGCTTTTCTCTATCAGCAATTCTATAGTCCTGTCTAGTCAACTCCAGTAATTATAAACTCAATTAATTTTATTTGCAGTGTAATCTCCAATTTAAAATCTTGTTTTGTTAAATGTATATTTTGGAAAAAATTATCTTATAATGAGTATCTTTGAGGAAATTTTGTTCCATTTTCTTGAGTTATATTTTCTTTTCTTCCTTTTTTTTTTTTTGTCAGTCGTGGGGCCTGAATTCTGGGCCAGGGCACAGCTCTTCAGCTCAAGGCTAGCACCCTACCACTTGAGCCCACACCGCCACTTCCAGCTTTTTTCTGCTTATGTGGTGCTGAGGAATGGAACCCAGGGCCTCATGCATGTGAGGCAAGCACTCTACCACTGAGCCAACTTTCTAGCCCCGAGTTATATTTTCTCCAAGAAAATAGTCTTTGTTCTTCTTCTGTCTGCTAGCTATTGTTTTAATATTTTCTAAAGATGCTGTATAGAGGGGTTACAGTTACATGGGTAAGGTAATGGGTACATTTCTTGTCAAGCTTTGTTACCCTCTCCTATTTTTTTCTCTTACTATCCCTTCCCTCCCCCACCTCCTTTTTTAATATTTTTATCTGATTACCATGCTGATTCTTTTCTTGCTGTTCATGCTTCAGAGTGGGCTGTTATGTCTAACTACTAGGGCAGTAATGGTTGATTTTGCTTTCAAACAATACTTTCTAATGTTGGTTTCAGTAGGTATTCTGATAGGCCAGTTCTAATATATGGTTCTCTAGCTATTATCCAGGTATTGATCTTGGATGATTACAAAACTAGATCAACTAGGATGTACTAGATTTGGGAGTTTATCATGGATAACTGTAAGGAAGACTATAAACAAGGGATCCTCATCAATTGGAGAGGTTCCCAGGAGAGACTTGTGAATATTTCCTAAACAAGGAAGACATAGGAGAAATCAACTTTTTGATAGACAAATTGAATGGAATTTTTTTTTTATCAAGGAAGTCAGGTAAATCAGAACAAAGAAATAGAAACAAGGTCTTCAGGGCTTGATCTTCAAATCAACTACCCTAGAGCCTGAACTGACTTTTTCTTTCCTTTGAGTCACATAGTATCTCAGTATCTAATCCAGTCTACTTCTAAGAGCATCCCAGTCTAATTCCATCTAGCTTTCTTAGCTATTTATAGAGAGCAGGGACACTGGATGGGAGGAGGGAGAGAAGTCAGAATCTATGTGATCTTGTACAGATTTTTCTACTTTGCTCCTAATTGGGTTTTCTCTTTTGAGCAGGGATCCTTCCTTTATTCAGCGTGCTTTTTTTTTTCTTTCCCTCCCAAGGAACAGATCAATATCATACTTCTCAAATATAGTTTTCAAAACATTTGGAGCAATCCACAAATCTCTGTGCCTCGGCACCCTGCTTTCTGCCATCAAACCTGCATGGCATACAGCCTGGTTTGATCACTGGTGAGAGCTCTGTGCCTTCTGTGCAAGTTCATTATCATGTACTGAGAATAGCAGGGGCATAGGGCACTTTTTGTCAACAAGCACAGTCTTCCCAAACTCACACACCTCAAGAAAGAAGACTGAGAGAATGACTTTAGACACTGGACAACCCCATCCCACAGCCAAAATACCCTAGGGCAAGAAGAAGGCACAAAGACACTACTTTTGTGGTAAGGTCTGCATTTGGAATGTGGTTTGCTAGACTGAGTAAACAAGAGCTAGCAAGCAGACATGAGTACTCATTTTTCACATCCAGGATTGGGACAACTTCATAAGCACCTGTGTATATCCACCTTTTGTGGGGCTCTGCTTCTACAGCTGCAGTTCATGAGAGACATAAAGTTGATCTAAAGTAGATGGAAACACTTGTGGAGGTGTGGTCCAGGGATCAGAGAGGAATAGACAGGAAATGGATCAGTACTTTTCTCCCTAGCTGCCTCTCCTAAGCACTCATGTTTTCAGAAGGCTTTGAAAATTTTAAGAAATTCTTTGAATTTCTCAGTCTGTTTAATTCCATAGCTATATAAACTAGCATAACTTGGTTACAGTTAGCTATTTCTTGAGTTCATGAAGTGACTAATATGAAGTAGGCTGAAATGGGACCAAATCAGATGGGCAGACTCCACCATTCTGAAGCTCTGGTTTCTGAGAGTCAAGAACTCAACACTGCCACAGATTTGTGTATGATGTTTGGATAATCATAGACTAATCAGTCAATTGACAGGATTTTGATGAAATGGTCTCCAGGGAACATGACCTAGATAGAGTCTACTTCCATCTGTGGCAATGGACTCTGGCCACCCATTCTAACCCTTAAGATGTCATTTGACCTGTGTTCCAGCACTCCTTACCTGTTCTAGTTCCTAGCCTACTCCTCAGGCCTCTAACCTCAGCCACATAGCTGGCCCCTCAATTGACCTCAGAGACATCCATCAACTGCCCCCGTGTCTAAGCCCTTTGAAACTCTTTTGTATCCGTAGCTACCCTCTCACTGCAGATTGTCCTTCTTTTTCTTTTTCTGCCAGTTGTGGCGCTTGAGCTTAGGACCTGGATGCTGTTACCACAGTCACCACACCCCCACTTTGACTTTTCAGTGGTTAATTGAAGATAAACATGGTAGAGGCTTTATTACCTGGGCTGGCTTCAAACTGTGATCTCAGATCTCAGCTAGGATTAAAGGCATGACTCACTGCACTGGCCTGTCTTTCTTTTTCAACAGTCTTTTTTGCTCTTATGTTGGCTACCACCTGTTTCTTGGATCCATTGTTCAAAGCTGCTATTCCCTAAGTAAGCCTGCCCTCCTTCCCTATAGTGAGAGGCTGCCAGTGTCATTCTGACCTAGTCCATGTCAGTTTGCCCTGTTATCTCTGAGCCATTTTTACTTACATCGGATCCCAAATGAATAGGTTTTCTCCGACACCATGTGACCAATCCTCTGATGCCAGCTGGGTATCCAGCAATTCATATCTGCCACTACTTCTCATTAGTTTCAGATCCCACAAATTAAGGACTAATCTCATAAATGACTCCCATTTTTTCAGGTGTAAGTCACAGATTTCCATGCTGTCATTGGTACTGCAGACTGACTGGCTATAAATTTGGAAGTTCTTGTAACCTCTCTCTTAGGTTTGATACATCTCTAGAAGTACTCACAAAACTCAGCAAAGTGCTTTATTGACTATTATTGGATTGCCATAAAGGATAGAACTCAGGGATGGCCACATAGAAGAGATGCATGGGAAAAGGCATGTGGGAAGAGAAACAGAGCTGCCATGTTCTCCTGCCACTCTCACACAGCCTATCAATGTGCTTCTCCATCCACAAGCTCTCCAAAGTCAGTGACATTGTTGGTTTTATGGAATTTTCAATATGCAGGCATGATGGATTAGTCTTCAGCCTCTCCCCTTCTTCTTAGCAGTTGGGATTCGAGGCTCTAACCTAATCCTCTACTTGAGGATTGTCTTTCTGGAGAATAACTTCTGTCCTGAAGATCTCTAAATCTGTGCTGTTAGATCTCTACTCACACTGATACTTACTGATATAACTTTTTCTTTTTTCTTTTAAATAATAGTTTTTTGAGATTAGGTGATTACATAAATTTCACAGTATTGTGGAATAGTGATACTTAAAGTCACAAACACACTTTAACCTTTACAAGGCAAATTGTCATTATCATGGTCTATAAAATTTGTGAATTTATGAGCTTTGACAATACAACTATTTCTTCCATATCAGGTGATCTTTACATTTCTTTCCTTTTGCTTAGTGCTAGCTGTTCCCTCTTTCCCTCTCATTCCCTCCCTCCCATTGCTGCCCTTGAGTTGCTTAGTTTGTTTTGATCAATGTCCACTGCAGCTGATGGGCCCCTCTGTTGTATGTTTTCCCCTTTCCCTCTGATTCTGTGCCCTACTCCTAGCTTCCCTCAGATGCATGCATACACACATACACACACACACACACACACACACACACACCATATATGCGGTTAAGAACATGGAGTCATTTAGCAATGATACGGCAAAATGAGTGGAAGGCCTTTGTTTCTTGAGTAACTTTTTCTTAGATTGCACAAAAGAGGTGTTTTCAGACTTGTACCAGAGCAGGCAAAGTGTTCAGCCAGCAGAGATCAGACACTCCCACATGGCAGACTCCACTGGTTGGCTGGATGAATAGCCATTCATAGCATGCTTTCTCTTACTGCCCCTATATGGCTTAGAAAATTTAAACATTCAATTTCTTGGCTTTTCTCACATTTTTGGGGATAGATTTATGGCAGAGAAAGGTTTATGAAGAAATTTTTCTGATAAATAAGATGGTCACAGCTTATATGCCTCTTCATTTATTCCTCTTTAGAACTTAGATGTTGCTTAGTACTTCAGTAGCCATCTTGGAACTGCGTGGGAAAGGCAGAGAATTATAGAGGTGCTAACCCCAGGCACTGGTAAGCTGCTGAGCCAATGACAGTGGCCAACTCCCTCTAGCTTTCCTAGTATGACAATGAAAAAAAAATGTTGAAGCTACGGTGAATTAAGTTCCTTCCCTATTACTTGAAGCTGAAATGAGTAATTCAAAAATTGTAAAGACTAATTGCAGTAGTACAGAGAAATACTTCTGGTATTTAGGCAATAATTCAAAATATAAATTATACTATTTCTATGCAGTCTGTATTTATTTTAAATTACTTCCACAAGCTGAACTGCTTTATTATGGAAACTAAATCATCCACCTTTAAAATGTCATGCTTTCTAAGTAGAATGGACAATCTGCCTTTTAAGTGCAATATTCTTTATGGGGCACTTGTGCTTTAAATAAGGTACATCCCCAGAATCTGTAAATAGTACCTTTGGAGCCAAACAACAAAACCACTAATGTGATTCACTATAGGTAGAACTAATTATCCATGAGGAAGAGAGGTTATAAATGTCTCACTGTGGGGAATACAATAGTGTGTGTGTGTGCGCGTGTGCGCGCGTGTGTGTGTGTGTGTGTGTGTGTGTGTGTGTGTGTGTGTGTGTGTGTCCATATCTCACATCACACATAAGGACTGAATCCAAAGGGAACAGAGATATTAAGGTAAATAATGTAAACACAGGTGGAGTTGGTGGCTACTTTGGAGTTAGAGATATGTTAGTCTGTGGCTAAAGTCTACCCCAGAGTGTATATGGGTGGCAAAGTTAGCTAGATCATCAATGTGATAATCATCTCAACAAATAAGTTTGGCTAGTTGTTTATACCTATAATCCAGTTATTTGGGAGATGAGAGAGGATGATAGTTTGAGGGCAACAAGCTTCATACCCTATCTGAAATGAAACCTAAAAAAGAAAAAAAGTATGGTTAAAGTTGTAGAGCACTTGCTTAGCTAGTAAAAACAAAAACAAAAAACTAAACCAAAACCAAACCAATAACTCAGGATCAAACAAGTATTAAAATAAAATACAGATAAATTTGCTTGTAAGCTAAGTATAAGGAAAAGCTAAGTATAATTCAAAATCTAGACTCAACAAGAAAAAACTATATTAAAACAATTTTTATAGCAAAACCTCAAATGATGGGTTGGAGATATATAGCTCAGTGCTAGAGCCCTGGCTTAATATGCATAAGGCCCTATGTTCAATTTTCTTACTGCAAATCCATCTTTCCCTCTATTCCAAGAGACAAGCAAAAAACCTGAAAAAAGATCTTCAAAATGCATCTCAAATAATTAGCTAATCCTCATGACAAAAAGGAAATACCGAATCGAACACACGGATCACAGCCACCTGTGCAGAGTAGGAATGTGAGCATCACCGATCTTGTTTGTATTCATTTTAGGATTTAAAACCTAACCTTAAAGGCAGGAAGTGTGGAATATTAACTATCTATAGACAGACTCCTTCAATATTCAGATTCTTTTCAATATTCAGAGGATTTCACATAAGAATTTTCACTATATCTGTACAAAATGTGCATGATTTAAGAAACAAAGAGGGAGAGACTTCAAGGGTATTTTTAACTGATATTTCTCTTTTCTGAATTGTTTTACTTATCTATCATCTATCTATCTATCTATCTATCTATCTATCTATCTATCTATCTATCTATCTATCTATCTATCTATCTATCTATCTATCTATTCTGTTGGTCATGGGGCTTGAACACTGGGACTGGGTACTATCCCTCAGCTCTTCAGCTCAAGGCTAGTGCTCTACCACTTGAGCCACAGCAACACTTCCTTTTTGTTTATATGGTGCTGAGGAATTGAACCCAGGGCCTCTACTACTGAGCCACCTTCCCAGCCCTGTTTTACTTTTTTAAAGATTGTGGAGCTTCCTTTTTTTTTTCTTTGCACTGATTTTAATATGCTTCTTCTGTCTGGCAAAGACGAGATGTTAGATATTGGAAGCATACAAACCACCTCTATGTAGACGCTTCATTTATTTCTACTCACCTACCCATCGATCCCTCTGTCTTTTCTTTGAAATACTCACTGAAATTAATGTTGTTGGTTTTACTCGGCAAGACAAGTTCCTGCTAAACAGTATTTATACACAAGTGAGTCTTTCACTATTTTCAGACTCATCAACAAATATACATATTGTTTTGCCTCATTAAGCCAGGTACTTAAAAATACTGAAAGCTAGCAGTTATGTAACTAGGCTTACTCAAAGGCCAAGCACGACTAGAGCAAGAAAAGAAGCTTCAGAATGAGGTTTGTGAATGAAATATGATTGCCCACCATTAATATGGAGTTATAAAAAAATCTCATAGAAAAAAGGCCAATTACTAAAACTTGTGGGGCTGGAAGTTAAAAGGCCAATATGGTCATCCACAATGCTGTCCTCATAGCAGAAATGGTACTCCTTGCCACATCTCCTAATCATGCTTGGCTTTGGCTGCAGGTGTAGTAGACAGCTCTTGTCAGGCAGAAGTCTTCTTTCCTCCAGTCTCCCTTCATGTCTTTCAGTGTTTTCCAAAACATCAGCATCTCAGTCCTTGCACACATAGAGCTGGAAACTTCCCACCTTATTCCCATCCTTCCTTCAGAAGTGCATTCAACATTTTTTCCACAAAAGATCAAGGATGGAGGTCCAGCTGTCCATAATGGTAATATCTCCTATAGTGGCCTTTCCTTCTTTTCTAATACATTGTCTTTGTAGTTTTCTTCTGAATTCCTGGAATCATCCACAAAATAAACTATTGTACTTTAGTTTTTAACTCAGTGTTTGATTTTGGAGGAACCCAACCTAAGGCAGACCCAAAACAATGAAGAAGAGAAGTAGGATCAGCTGTAGAAATAGGTTGAAGTTTTAGATTCACTAGGACTTGCTCACAAGGAAGAATAAAACCAAGACAAGCACATCTATTCACCTATGGCAAGAGAGCAGAAATATATTTAAGGCCTGTTAAAATTACAATGTCTCCCACCTTAATCTGTTGTGTTGCTATAACAGGATACCTGGTGCTGAGTAATCTATAAAGAGGTTTAATTGACTCGTGATTTTGATGACTGGCAAGTCCAAACAGCATGGGGCCAACTTTGGTTGAATCACAACAGGGTAGAGAAATGGAAAAAGGACCAGCCACTCGAGAAGAGGCTCAATACATGGGGTAGCCTCACTTTATAACAATCCTATCTTGCAAGAATGAACTCAATCCTGTGAAATCTGCATTCTCCTTGGAGGACTGTTCTTGTGTCTTCTTTCACAACTTCTTTGGCAAGACCTTATCCAGATCTTTCCCACTTTTTCCTTGGTTCCATTATTACTGCCTTCCGATTCATCTATCAGGAACTTTTATAAAGCTTGGAATTTGGAGTCAGAGGGAGAGGCTGAGACTGGGACAATAAAGGTTAATAGAAGAAAGGGAGTTGGACTTGGAGACTCACCGGATACAGCCTTTGCAGTACATATTTACTCCACTCTTGCTGGGTCCAGGACAAAGTTTGCTATTGAGAGAGAAGTGATGTTGGCTATTGAGGGAGAAGTAATGTTTATATTTGAGTAAAGAAGAGCCCTTCTTTATCCTTTCTTTCTCTTCCATTAATTCCTTTATGAATCAATTTCTTTGGCTAAAAAATTTTAAGAATCTCAGGACACAGATGCCTTTTCTATGTTGTGGAAGAAATTTCCTGAGGAAAATAATTCCTTTTTAAATAAAGTTTAGCACTATGATAAAATGATAAAAAAAATTTTCCTTTAAAACAAAAACAAAACGTCTTTTCCAGTTTGTGCCTGCTCCCCAACTGATTCTACAAAGCTTGGAAAGGTATAAAGAGGGCAATAAAGAACTCTAGAGGGGGAAAAAATAGTGAAAGTGAGGTTAGAAGGTAGCCCAAACATTTGTTTGGACTCTCCTGTTACTAGTTTCAGAAGAGGTTCTGAGTATTGATTCCAGTTGATAAATTTTAAGAACTAAGAAGCAGAAAGTTTAGTTTTGCTACTCAAGAGCAATAGCTGAGACTTTTAGCTGATTTTCATGCAGATGTTATAGATCTGTTAACTTGCCCAAGACTTGTTCTCCCTTCTTCTTTTCCTCCCCTCTCTTCCCTTTCTCCCCACCCTTTTTAATCTCCCTTCCTCCTTTTCCTCCTCCTCCTTTTTCTCTCTTTGTGATACTTTGGATCAAATTCTGGTCCTTCCACTTGCCAAACAAGAGTTTTATTAGTGAACTACACTGCCTAGCTCCTAGTCAACAGTACTTTAGGATTTCAGACCAATTAAATTTTCTTCTCATGTATCTATACCATTCATTCTCATGCTCACAATTTTGGCCTTTGTACCATATCTTGTCTTCAAATCTTTCTTTCCCTTGTTCAAAACACACCCTTTCTATTCTCACTAGACTTGTGCATCCTTTGCTCAGAATGCTTCCTATGTTATCTGGAAAGGAACTATGCTTTTGTATGTTTTCTTAATTTAATTTTGAATCTTTTTTAAAATATAATTTTATTGTTACTAATGTGTTATATAGGAAGGTTACCATTTCATAAGTCAGGTAATGAGTACATTCCTTTTTTTTTTTTTTTTTAATGTCACCTCTTCCCTTGCTTTTCCCAAGATTTTTCCTCCCTGCTAATTTTGTATTTTGAGAACCTAATCTGGATAGCATAGCATAGGTTCCAGTAAATATGTCTCAATCTTTGTTCATGGAAATAATCTATTATTGTATCAGCCAAAAACTAAGTTTGACCAATTATTACTTGCAAAAAAAATCTTGAAATATTTAAAATAAACATCATATATCATATAGGGCAAAGAGAAAGATTTGCCTGATGCTGAAATATACAAATTTGAGCACAACAGAGAACTAGAGGAAATCGATAAGCAGAACTATGAAGACTATGAAGTCTTTTGCAAAGAAGACTTAGAACCCTAAACAATCATACAAGCTGTTCTAATACAGAGTAGTGCGTATTATGTAACACAAAAGTAGACAGTTACATGGTTAAAAGTGTGCTTGGAAGCTGGATTTCAGAGTTCACATTTCAGATCTGTGTCTGCTGTGTGAACTTAGGCAAGTTGCTTTTCTATTTCTATAACTTTTCCATTTGTAAAATACAGATTCTAATGTTTCCCTCATAGGACAATTAGAAAAGTAACACATAAAGCCATATAATGTTGTTATTGTTATAATTCCCTATTTTATAGTATGACCCAAGCCAAATTTTGCAATTTATCATTAAGTATAATTATTAACAATTCTTTTGAAACACCTTTTGGGAATTATATAACAGTTGTTTTAAGGAATAAAACTAGAGTTTTATTATTTGCTTTTCTTATTTTTTTTTTTTCCTGGTGGTGCTGGAGATGGAACTCAGGGCTTTAAACATCTAGGCAAGTGCTCTACCACTCAGATGCTCTACCCAACTTCTCACTGCCTGCTGCTTTTGAACTCAGAGACCTATTTAGCAGATTTTGGGAATAAAAGTTTCCAAACCTTGTCTTGCCTTTTGTAGTAATGGCTTTATAATCCTTTTGTAAATGTATATTATTAAGCCTTTGTACTCTGTGAAAGACTTCTAAATCTGATATTTGGCCCTTTAGATTTCTAGGAGCACTACAGTTTTGAGGTCCTTGGTATACCTCCTTTTCCTCTCTTGCTACTCCACTCTTCTCTGTCCCCTCCCTCCTTCAGTCTTTGGCTAGCTCAGGTTTTTGCTATGTAAAGTTTATAAAATTAGGTTCCATGTCTGTCATGTTTGTGGCTTTATCTCCAGTGCCAACTGTGGTGTACTGCCCATAATATTTCAAATAATCTGGTAAAAAAAATACAAATAAAGGTCCTTTAGTATAGCAGTGAAACACAGAACCAGCAGAAGCTTTATGGCTAAATTCAAATTCCAGTTTTTTTAATTGCTTTGAGTCATTTATCAAAGACATTTTCTTTTTACAAAATGATAATGCTCATTTTATAATTATTAGATTCTAACAAGATAACCGTATATTAAAATTCCTATTGTGTATTACTTTCAAACTATAAGGTGGCCCTTTAAAATTGTGTACAGTGCAGTTCTTCCCGTTAAGCAATTCCCAAAGAAGACAAGTCACAAGTTACAAAAATCTTATGGGTGTTTAGAGTAGGGAGAGATGGCCTATTCCTGGAATCAGGAAAGGTGGTGGTATATGAATGGTCCTTCAGTGTAGCTCAATGATTAGTATTTAAAAAATGGGCAGGCGTGTCTGAGTCAAACTAATACATGACAAGTAAGGAAGGACATAAGAAGCTATTGAAAGCAACTCCTGAAGAAGGGTCAATTCGGGCTGAAATGTAAGGCCACACAGGGAAGGAGTGAGTGATACTCAAGAAATGTGGGGTGGGGCCATATGGGTAGTGTCTTATACTTTAATCCAATCGATATGAGAAATTATGGCATAAGAGGAAGATTACCGTGGTTGGCAGAAGTGCAAGATGCACTGGAAGGTGGAAAAGATCAGAGGTGGAAAGACCAGTTAGGAGAGACTATTGCATTGTTTTAGATGATGAAGGCCCATAAGTACCAGATGGAGCAATTCATCTGAAGGAATTCAGAGATGACACAGGCAGGCGAGGCATATTTCAGAAAGAGCCAACAGTGTGTGTGAGAGAGACAGGTGCCCCACACAGAAGAGAGAAGACCGAAGGAGCCATTTACACTAATGGGTAAGTTACGGGAGGGTATCCGGCTAGGATTTGGCTTGCGGTTTGTCTTGCACCACAATGCCACCGACCATCCCTCTCTCCTTCCCTCCCTTCCCTCTCCCCCCTCTTCATTCCTTCCTCCTTCCCTTCCTCTCTTTCTTCCATCCTCCCTTCCTTTCCTTTCTTGCTGATCCTGGCGCTTGAACCCCACGTATGCACTACCCCTGAGCCTCGGCTCTAGGCTAGGCGAGGTAAGAATCTCATGGATTTTTCTCCTTGGGTTGGTGGTGAACAGGATCCTCAGATCTCGGCCTCCTGAGTAGCTAGAATTACAGGCGCGAGCCTTCCTTTCTTAATATCCCTCTTTTATTGGGAGCCTTCTCTCTGTCCCTCCATCTCACTCGACTTCTCCCAGAGCTACCCGCATCTTGAACCTGCGCTCCTTCCCCATCGATTCACACCTCTGTTTCCCATAATTTCCTTAGCCAGGAGGACCAGAGGTCAGGGCCTTGGGCAGCCCGACTCCGCACCGCCAGATTTCTTATCGCCCTCGTTTGGGCTGCTTCCATACTTGCGCCCCCACGGCTCGTGGACCAATGGGCGGCTTTTGGTTTTGAGACTCGGCCAGCTATTGGTTGGCTGAGCCGTGGTGAGAGATGGTGCGGTGGTTGTTCTCCGTCTGGGTGAGAGCTGTGGGTGGTTGTTAAGGCGACTGCTCGTGACGTAGTCCGTCAGGCCTCGGAGTCACCAGATGATTGGCTAGACGATCGGAAGATCGTTTGTGATTGGTCGCGAGCTCGTTAGTCCCGAGCGTGCGTAAGGGCAGATTTCCTTCCGCTCCGCGTCTCCGTTGGCTGGAGACGGCGGAGCACCGGCACTAAGGGGGGTTCGGTGGCCTCTGATGAGATCCGGAGGTGAGGCGGGCGTTGGCTGTTGAAGGGGAACCCGGGGGGGGATTGGGGCCGTGTTGGTAGCGGTACCCGGGGAGTGATTGCGGGTCGCCCCTGGCCGGTCCTGGCGGGAGCTGCGGTGCCGGTCACTTTGCGGGTGTGGCGGCCCTGTGCGTTCGCGCGCGCGCTAACTGCGGGGAGACGTCCTTGAGGCCCAGAGAGCCGGGTGGCGGCGGGCCCCGTGGCGAGGGTCCTCGCGGCCAGGGTCGCCGCGGGCCGGGCCGGTCCTGAAGGGCGGGCCGGCCGACCGGCCTTCGGGTGACTGCCGCCGCCGCCGGTGCCCTGGCGGGGCGTCGCCTCGTTGGTCCGCCCGGTCGGAAGTAAGCAGTACCGGCCGAGGCCGTTGGGACCCTGAGACCAACGGGCGCCCAGTAGGGCGACCCTGGACGCCCCCCTTTCCTGGAGGATTGCTGAGGGTTGGGGGCAGTGAGGCCGGCGGCGCTCAAAGAGGATGGGAGGAAGGACCGCGGAGGCCGGGCGCTGCTCTAACTCCGGGCCTGTTAGGACCCGGACGAGGAAGAGCTCCGTGAACCCAAACCCTTGCACCCGCGGAGACAGATCCGGTCCTTTTTGTTGAGAACGGGCCGGCGCAGTACCGAGCCCAGAATAGGACCATACCCAGGACGCACCGGAGACTGCTTTCTCCTTCGTGCTCTTCAGCCTAGGGGCGTTGTCTCGTTGGTGTTGATGACTTTAGTTCAAACCTTGTAAGCTTTCCTTCTTGGGTTAGAGAAAACACACCTTGGAGGTGATTTTTGTGGTAGGAGCAAATGTGTACCCCCTTTCCCGCGGTCAGTATTTGTGTCAGTATTTGAGGATATGCCTTCTTGGACTTTGTCCTGAGGAAGGAAAGTATTTTAGAGCCATACTGAATAATCGTGCTTAACTTCAGCGCCTTAAAAAGCAGTGATTTTTTTTTTTTTAAACTGGGATTTTCTACCGCTGTGAAAGACTTTTGAGAAGCTGTTAGCGACAGGCCTTGCAGGAGTAGGGAGCCCAGCCCAAAATCCTTTTTGAGAATCATTTAGCACTGGACAGCCATGTAAGTTTCTTCTGTGCTTTTCATCGGCTGCCTCTATTGATAATTTTGTGTTGTCCATTCATGTTACTGAACATCCAGATGGCCCTTGGCAGAAATGAGATTTCCCATCCCTGGTGGTAGAGAATAATTTTGAGATAAAACTAGATTTTTTTTTTTTGTTGTTAAACTTGCATTAAGGACAAATGTGAATTAGTAACATGAAGGGTTAAGGTAATATGCATACATTTTAGCATTAACATGAAGATTTGTGTCTGACACAAATGGCCATTTCTAGATGAAGTGTGCATGTGGGATTGTGTGGCATGTGTGTACATCCTAATCTCATGGTTTAATTTGTATTCATAGACAAATGGATCATATTATATAAACATCTTTAGGTTAACTCATAAAACTGCCAGTATTTGAAATTTGATTCCCACTCCCCCAGCCTACAGATAGGAGTTTGGTTCCACTTAATACTTTGACAACTTGGAGCTCCAAGTGAATGGAAAGATGTAATTTACAAATGCTGTCTTGTAACAGAATTGCATGTAGAATCCAGCCTTCCTTTTCCCAGTGCAAGATCCTGATGACTTTTTAGGATAGTAGTTTGAGATGGGGAATGAATGCTAGATCATCTTGGGATTAAAAGTGACTTCAATATAAGACAGGTTTTGCCTTCAAAGAGACATGTGCACATTAATTTGAGAACAGTGTAAAACACTATAGAATCAAATGGTGAAGCACATAATACAGGAGAAGTGATACTGAAAAGAAAGCATCCGAGTGCCATAGCATATTTTTCTGTGATTGGCCATGGGAGATGGGTTCAGTAGCAGACTGCATAAGTTTAAGGATTCCAGTGAACTTAATTAGCATACTATCAAAGACTGAAATGTTTTCAGTATATTTTCATTCTGAATAAGCAAAGCATAGGTTGCTTATTTCCCTTATTTTCTTCAAGTAAAAGTTGTTTTCTATTAATACTGTGTTGAATTTATATGGGATGTTCTGTAGTAATACTTGGAATTGCTGATGAAGGTGAAGATTAGATCGTATGGCATATGCTTGCTTTGCATGATCACCGAGAAATGGGAAGGGTACTGTGAGAAATGAGATTGTTTATAGTTATGGTTACTTGGGACCTACCTTTGTAGGTTGCTCAGGTTGCATTTCCACATAGGGCAGCTGTTTGGGGCTGATGAATACATTTTTCCTGAATGTTGAAAAGGTAACATCTGGGGGCGGGGGGTGTGAGAGGAAGGAGAAAATCCAGAATTAACAATGCAGCAGAAAACCTATTTGAAGCTAAACATCATGTGCCTAATATTTAAATGTGGATTTATGCTGAATAAATTTGTAATCTAAATTTGAACTGCTTCCTGGTTGCAGTTCAGATTTTAATTGAATTTTTAATAGTGTTGAAAAATAATGCTTCATGGGTTGAAAGAAGATTTTCTAGCCTGTTTGTGATTTATGTTTAGGTATGGAAAATTAGAAATAATTTCAATATAGATTTTAGACTAATTTACTTTCTGGGATATTGAATAGAAAGTATTTTATTAAATAGAAAGTATTTTGCTCATTTTCCAGGTATTTGTTCAATTCTGCTATATCTGAGTTTAAGATACTGGAGAGCAAAATGACAACAGTCAAGATGCAAGGTTGAAAGATCAGGATACATGCCACATTTGGAGACCTTTAGCCATTGCTAACCTTTTAAAATTGTGATCCACAATTCTTAACCACAGTAAGAAATGTGTGTTATGTTGGAAGCCAGAATATGCATATGAATAGTTTTACTACAGATGGAGTTTCAAGAAATTATACTTATCCATACTATGTGTCTTCCCTAACCTCTACTTTAAATATTATTTTTTAAAATTTCATTAAAAATATTTAAAATATCCTTACCAACAAAATTAACTTTGTGGTTTGGATTAATCCAGTAAAGGGTTGTGACCTACAGCTTGAAAACTAGTTAATCTGGCTGGTGGCTAAGTGTAGAGATTGTAGAGTGATGCAGTTGATTACCAAGAGATGATACTTGGGTAACTGCATCATTCCTAAAAGCTACTTTTTTTTTCCTTTCCCATATATCTTTAGATAGGTGAGTGCTCTCTTTTCTTCATTTCCTTCCTGTCTTTAAATGATGAATCACTTTCTTAATAAATATGAGACTAATTTGAATTCTTGCTAGAGTGGTAAATCTGTGAGCTTAGTTTTTAAATTATAATTTTATTTTTGAATAATTGCAAGCATGGAGATATTTAGTCCTAAGCTCAAATCTCTTCAGGGTTCTGTTGGGAATTAGTTTAAATCCTGTTCTTAATGCTTAACCTGTTTTAGTCTAGTTTGATTAGTAGTAAAAGTTTAGGAGCATTTTATATTTAATGTTTAGTCTTCTATCTCTTATTTTTGATCCATAAAGCAGCCACATCAAAGTCTTGTCTTTTTTTTTTTTAATGTAGAAACATCTATCAGAAAGGACTTTTTCTAGTGATATTATTATAGGTGTTTGATGGACTGTAATGGGTTTCTGCCCTTGAGCAGCTTATAGATTAATATGTTTCAGCGAGTAGATTGAAACTTAACCTTTGTGTAATCAGAATGTAAATGATGAAGAGCTGCTCATGTGTTTTATAACCAAACAATTAGAAAATGCAAAGTGTTCTCAGTGTTTTTTTGTTTTGTTTTCTAAAACTTGAATTTTTTTTTTTTTTTAAAGAAATGACTGGGTTATTGAGTCCTGCAGAACACTGGGCTTGGCTCTAGAAGTACAAAGGCTGAGAGATGTACCCAGCTCTTATGAAGGCAGACTTGGGATAGGGGGTTCTGACCTTTATACTCTCCTCTGGCACTCATCTCTGTATCCTTCTGTCCTTCTGTGCTCACCTTTGGCCATCTCTGCCCTGTGGTAACCCCTGTGTCTGCCTCCTTGTTTCTCCACAGCTCCCAGAGCCCACTGGGCATCTCTGTGACTATATTATTATAAGAACGAAATGACTGAATGAATGACCAGCAAGCATTTTTCAGAAGGAGGAGGAAGAGGAAAGGAGGGAAAAGGAGGGAGGAGGGAGGGAAGGATTGCTTATCAGTTGGTTGCCAATGGATCATGAGTCCTTTTAATTTTAGCATTATTTTCCAGAATCGTAAGGAACACTCATTGTTTCTGTACAAGACACTTTACATACAAGGCAGGGTTAGCTGTATACCAAGCATTCTCATTTGTTCTTCCCAGGATCCAAGGATTCTGCAGCTACGATGTTGTCGAGACTTTTCCGAATGCATGGCCTCTTTGTGGCCTCCCATCCCTGGGAAGTCATAGTGGGGACCGTGACACTGACCATCTGTATGATGTCCATGAACATGTTCACTGGTAACAACAAGATCTGTGGTTGGAATTATGAGTGTCCAAAATTTGAAGAGGTCAGTGAAATTATCTTGATACTGACTAAATTATACTTCCGTTCCTAAAGAGTATCTCCTTTTAGAAAACTTGTAGCCAAAAAATTATGTCTTTCTTTTAAATCTCATGAATTTACCTCAGATTTGTTTACTTACATGGGAATGGTAATGCAATAGATATGCTCTTGACTTTTTGTATACAAGTGAGTAGAATTGACTTAATTGAAAAATAAATCTTTTGTAAGTGGCTGCCAGTGAAAGATGTAATAAATTGGCATTACAGTGAGTTATTTAAAAATTCATTTAATATTTTATTTGTATTTTGATACTTTTTGTTTTTTTATTGATACTTTCAATAAGCAATATGCTTACATTTATATGTGGTACTTGTAAACTAATGATATTTAAAATAAAAATTCTTATTTTTATTGCTTTTTTAAAAAGTTCATGCTATTAGAACTTCATTTTTTATTCCTTCCAATAGGATGTTTTGAGCAGTGACATTATAATCCTAACGATAACAAGATGCATAGCGATCCTGTATATTTACTTCCAGTTCCAGAATTTACGCCAACTTGGATCAAAATATATTTTAGGTAATACATTTATGTTTCTTATGGCCAGCAGATTTTTAATTTCCTATTCAGATGAACAGTTTGTTCACATCATGTGTTTGGAAATGTGTGTATTGCTACTGGGTAGTAGTAGTAGTTTCTATTCTTACTACTAGGAACTAGACATTCTAAAACTTTGGGACCTTATTTAATAATATGGAGAAAATTTGTACTCTATCTCAGTGTCTTTGGGTAAACTAAGTAATACTATTTTTGTAATGAAGAGTAAAGGTTTTTCAGTGTTGAATTTTGTCTATTTTAGGTATTGCTGGCCTCTTCACAATTTTTTCCAGTTTTGTATTCAGTACAGTTGTCATTCACTTTTTAGATAAAGAACTTACAGGCTTGAAGTAAGTATTTAAAGCCAAAAATGTATGTTTTTCTCAAAAATATAATTTTAAGAACTTAATGTGCTGTAAAAATAATACATGAATTTACAGGAGAGTAGAAACTGAGGAAATTTTTCATGTAACCTTACTATTAGCTAATTTTAACTGCTGTTAGAATGTTAACATGTTCTTTCACACTTATGTTTAAACTTTCTAACATTATACTAATTTTTTTTATAATTGTACGCTTTTAATAATAGCATCTTTCTAAGTCCTTAATATTTAACTGTATTTTTAGGGATGTGCTATGTATTCTCCTATATCAATATTTTATAGTTAATCTTCTAATGTTGGATTATTAGGTTAATTTTCCTTGTTAATAACACCAGTGAGTATATTTGTAGACAAATTTTTATTCATTCATAATTATTTCCTTAGGATATATCTCTGGGATTGGGATAGCCTTTCTTTTTGGTAGCTTTTTTTGGTGCTACTTACCATCTAGAAAGTTTAATTTATCCTTCTACAAGTAGTGATTAATGAACAGTTTTTAAAAAATATATTCCATGTTTTTCTCAATACTAATTTAAGGTATTTTTTGTTTTTTGTTTCTGTACTGGGGTTTGATCTCAGGGACTAGGTACTGTCTCTTAGCTTTTTCACTCAAAGTTGAGTCACAGCTCCACTTCCAGATTTTTGGTGGTTATTTTGCAATAAGTATCTTTTGGACTTCCCTGCTTGGGTTGGTTTCAAACTGTCATTCTTGGATCTCAGCCTCCTGACTAGCTAGGGTTACAGGTGCTAGCCACCACTGCTGGCCCTAAGGATTTTTTAAATTAATGACATTTTTCTATTAAGTTAATAGCATTAGTGAGTTTTTCCATATAAATATATTTACATTTTATCATTAAAAACATTGGTGGTATTGAAGTTTGAACTCCGGATCTTGTACTTGTTAGGCAAGAGCTCTACCACTCGAATGTACACACACCTTCTCAGCCTTTTTTGCTTTTTAGTTTATTTTTTAGGTAAGGTTTTGTGCTTTTGCCCAGGCTAGCCTTGAACTTTGGTCTTTCTACTTGTGACTTATAGTAGGTATGATTACAGGTATGCAGGAGCATACCAGTACACCCAGTTTGCATTTTAGGCATAGGATCATCCTAACTTTTTTATGTATGTACTGGCCTTGAACCATGCTCTTATGTACTTCCCATTGTAGTAGCTGGAATAAGCATATAAGCTCATCTGTCATTTTTAATAGCTATTGTGATTAGTATGAGGATATACCAAAGAAGTATTGCGAAAACTTTTTGATCTGCAGAAAGGTACATATACTGTAGGATCATACAAAGTATGGAGGGGAGTTTTGGTTTAAGATAGATTTTTTTAAAACCTATTTTTCCTCTTACTAAATGTATCTACTCTTTTTATTTTTCCCCAGTGAAGCTTTGCCTTTTTTCCTACTTTTGATTGATCTTTCCAGAGCAAGTGCATTAGCAAAGTTTGCTCTAAGTTCTAACTCACAGGTAAGTTTTACTTATATAAGATAGGAATGTGATTAAAATTCCCGTTTTAAAGTTTGTTTACACCAATAGGAAAAATTACAGTTTTTTCATAGCTTAAGATTCAGAGACTTCCTTACATTTTCAGTTTAATTCTGAAGCACTAAGAATGATCTGTATAAGTGCCCAAAGAATAGTCCTTTTTATCCAGTGACTCAAATAAGATTTCATAGTTACTGGAATTTAGCGTTTTCTCTGGTTTGAAAGTTTTCAGAAATTACAGTTAAATGACTTGGATAAGTGGAAAAGAATCTTATCTAGTAAGATAATAGAGAACAGATCGGATCTGATGGGAAATAACAGCAGGGAAGATTCAATTTTAAGCCCTTTGAATTGTTACTGGGATTATTTCCCATCCTAAATTTCATCTTAATGTTCTTTAAGTCACTTAAAAAAGAAAATCTTAACTTTAGCCTAGTGCCTGTAATCCTGGTTAGTCAGGAGATTGAGCTCTGAGGATCATGATTTGAAGCAAGCCCAGGCAGGAAATTCCATGAGACTGTTATCTCCAATTAACTATCAAACAATCAAAGTGTAGCTGTGGCTCCAGTGGTAGAGTGCTAACCTTGAGCACAAAAAGCCAAGGATATCACCTGGGCCCTGAGTTCAAGCCCAAGGACCTGCACACACAAAAAGAAAAAACCTTTACCATTTTTATAAGCGATCTTGTATCAGAGTATCTTGAATATAAAACAGCTTATCAATCTTAAACCAAGTTCCCCTCTATATTTTGTATGATCCTGCTGTGTATGATTATGTGTTCAATGAATGTTTGTGATCGTTTGAATATGCTGACAAGGAAATGATTTAAGTTTTATAATACTAACATGGCCTCAAAAAATTTAAAGCTTCTGTTGGTGGTAGCCAAATATAATATTGAGTAGGATTTAATTATGTGGAATTTAAATGACAGGATTCTTGTAATACCTTGAAGGAATATTCCCTAGAACAATTGGTAAGAGAAGCAGGGTATAATATATAAGTTCATTTTCATTTATTTCTCTGTATTACTACTGTTCTTTGTATTTAGAACACCTTAGTTATGAATTTCATCATATGAAAAGTACATTAGGTTTTAGTGTAAGTCCTAGGACTCTTATATTTTAGAAATTACTTTGTTCTTTACCCTCATTATGTGTTTGGTCTGTTTATTAGGATGAAGTAAGGGAAAATATTGCTCGTGGAATGGCAATTTTGGGTCCCACATTCACCCTTGATGCTCTTGTTGAATGTCTTGTGATTGGTGTTGGTACCATGTCAGGTTTGTAAGCAGTTTAATAATAACTGACATTTAATAATATTTTTAGCAAGTCACTGAAGAGGAAAAAAATATCCTAGCTTTGCAGCTTGTTCTTAAATTCTGACTTCAGTTACTCTGAAAGTTGAAATTGTATCAATGTGTGGATATATTTGACTTGTGCTTGTTCACTTTGCTGCAAATGTAGTAGTTGATATTTTCACTCTTGCCATTTTCTTTTTTTTGAAGGGGCAGTGGGTATTTGTTTTTTTTTGGTCTAAGTTCAGGGGCTTGAAATCAGGGCCTGGGATTGGCTCTGAGCTTTTTAGCTCAAAGCTAGTACCTACTACTTGAGCCACAGCTCCACTTCTAGTTTATTGGAAATAAGAGGCTCATGGACTTACCTGCTTGGGCTGGCTTTGGACCATGATCCTCAGATCTCAGCCCCCTAAGTTGCTAGGATTACAAGCATGAGGGACTGTCACCCACCTTGCCATTTCCTCTATGTTCTGTTTTGTAGTATATTTTTTGTGTGTGGTTTTTAACAATTATATGCCAAGCTTGATCTGCTCTTGCTTTTCTCAGACTAAATTAGTGAGTTGATTCTTTGAGTTTTAATTGCCATTTTAGGAGACAGTGCAGGAAGAGTCAAGTACCTAATAAGGTGGTTGGGAAGAGTTAAACAGATAGTAAGTCCATCTTAGCGAGTACCCAGTATGTTTCAGCATGTTTCCTCATCCTTCATTGGTACTAATTAAGTACTAATATATAGGGTGCAAATTATTGCCTTGCTGGAAAATTAGTATCATGGTATTGGGGAGGTCTCCTAATTATTAGGACTGGATTTTATGGCTTTCTCTTGAAGATCATACTTGTATTTTTTGAGCTAGGGTTTGCTATGTAATCCAGGCTAGTCTAGAAGCTAAGATCTTCCTGCCTCTGGCTCTCAAGTACTGGCATTATATGCATGTGCTACCATGTCCTGCTGAAGATTATGCTTATTTGGTTAACTATTATTCTGGTATTTTTCCTTATCCTCCTTAATAAGAGAGGCTTATTCCTTCAGAAATAACTTGCTTTAAAAGCAAGTAGTTGATTTCTGTTAGGTAATATACTAAATCAATAATGTGACTTTTGTGGCTAAAAATGAAATAAAGTCAGTAGTTAATATTGGAGGAATAGAAGTTTTCTTCAGAGTGGCTTATCCTTTATATTCTTATCCAAAAACAAGATGTTGCCATTTGCTAAGAGAAAGACAAAAACATTTTTGGCTTATTATATATATATATATTAAAACAAAATTACCATGCCTGGTCTTGGGTTGTTGGGAACTTGAGAAGACAAGGTCTCTCTGCTTTTGAGGGATCAAGAGATCCCCAGTAATTCTTGTTGTTCTCTAAGCTTTAGCTTCACTGTTGAGTTAATTCTATATCCCGTAGATGGCAGAGTTTACTGTAATAATATTAAAAAAAATTAGCAAAAATATACAAATGAGCTTTATTACATTTTAATGTACGTTGATCAGATACTTTGATCAAATTCTATAGCATATCAATACAATGTTTTTAAACCCCTTTTCTCCTTATGCCACCTTTTGAACGGTTTTTGGTGGGTTTATGTTATTTTCTATAATAATAATCACTCTCCCTTTCCTTTTCCTCTTTTCTGTACCCATATTTTCACATAAGTGTTCTTCTGTGGGGAAAGTCATTTATACATATGGTACCAAATACATGTAGTTTAATGCTTTGAATTTTTCTCTGAACAGGGGTGCGTCAACTAGAAATAATGTGTTGCTTTGGCTGCATGTCAGTTCTTGCCAACTACTTCGTGTTCATGACTTTTTTCCCAGCATGTGTGTCATTGGTATTAGAGGTACGGACACATCTTACTTATGGCATTAGCAGAACAGTAATATTGCACATTGCATCAGTTAAATAAAATTAGAACCTTTTAATCTATTGCTTTTACTTTTTAGCTTTCTCGGGAAAGTCGTGAGGGTCGTCCAATTTGGCAGCTCAGCCATTTTGCCCGGGTTTTGGAAGAAGAAGAAAATAAACCAAATCCTGTAACCCAGAGGGTCAAAATGATTATGGTAATAGCAGTTTTCTTTATCTGTCAGTTTACAATTGGAGCAATTTTTTTTAAATTTCCTTTTTCTTTATAGTCTTCAGCTTCTAGTGAGATTTCACTATATTCCCTTTTCATTTGCTCATTTCTTTGAAGCTGCTAGTCTTTGTCTCCCCACTAAATGCCTCCACCTCTCTTTGAAACCTGTTCGGGATGTTTGAATAGTAATGGGGTTCTACTGTTAGTCATGTAGTGACTTTCTTATGCTGAGGAGAAGCCAAGGAAGATCGTGGTATGGTTGTCAGTTGTTAGGGACGAGAAATTTAAATTCTAGTAAGAATCAAAAGATACATAATTTTTAAATTTTATTTCAGTCTTTAGGCCTGGTTCTTGTTCATGCTCATAGTCGCTGGATAGCTGATCCTTCTCCTCAAAATAGCACGGCAGAACACTCAAAGGTTTCTTTAGGACTGGATGAAAATGTGTCCAAGAGAATTGAACCAAGTGTTTCCCTTTGGCAGTTTTACCTTTCCAAGTAAGTGTACAGAAGCTTACTGTATTGTTCATTAGTCATAGTACTCTGTGCCCTTTAAGTATAGTTTGTACATTTTATATTTGCTTTCTTTATTTAGAATGATCAGCATGGATATTGAACAAGTTATTACCCTAAGTTTAGCTCTCCTTCTGGCTGTCAAATACATCTTCTTTGAACAAGCAGAAACAGAATCTACACTCTCGTTAAAAAATCCTATCACATCTCCTGTTGTGACCCCAAAGAAAGCCCAAGAGAACTGTTGTAGACGAGAGCCTCTGCTGGTCAGAAATAACCAAAAATTCCAGACTGTGGAGGAAGAGACTGGGATAAGCCAAGAAAGAAAAGGTAATTTATTCCCCATTTCTTCCATTGATTTGTCACAGCATCCTTTTAAACAGTGATTTTCAATGTTTTGAGATTTCTTTTGGTCTTTTGAACAGTTGAAGTGATAAAACCTTTACTGGCTGAAACTGACACCTCAAACAGAGCTACATTTGTGCTTGGTGGCTCCTCCTTACCCAGTACTCCATCAATAATGGGGACACAGGAACCTGAGATTGAACTTCCCAAGGAACCTCGATCTAATGAAGAATGTCTGGAGATACTTGGTAATGCAGAGGTGAGGCTAAGCATCAACACCTACTTGGAAATTTTCATTAAAAAGGAGCTTTTTTTTATTAAAGGAAAAACTAGAATCTTCTGGGTACTAAATTCTACGCATTGTGTTGCATGGTTTACACTTATGATGAGTGAGATATGTGGAATTATCTCTACTTCTCAGATGAGAAACCCAACAGGAAATGGAGCAGGATCTGAAATATTCTGGTTCTAGACTCAAAAACTAACACTGATTTTTTATTGTTTTCTTTGAGATGAGCAACTATTGCATTTTTTTCATGGGTGTAGACTGAAAGTGTATATCACAGAGGTGAACTTCAAAGTTAGAAGAAATTTTGTCATTTTTGTTTAAGGTTGAACTAATGTGGAAGCTAGGTTTCTTCTACCTCACAATCATACAACAACAGTCATTTTAACACAAATACTATATTCCATCCATATCTCCTTAATCTGATTGACTTAAAATTTTTTTCATGTAGAACATATTCCTTTCCCTCCTCAGCTTTATTCAGGCAGGATGGCAAATAAAATTATAGAAAGAAGACTAATTAACCATGTAAATATATTATTTGTCCAAGAACTAAAATGTAAACATACACAGTAGTTTGGACAACACTTGTAATATCTAACATACACTGTAGGTTTGTACAGTCATATTTAATTTTCTATTTACTACATATTAATGAAAATCTGTCTTTGTAATGTAAAAATAACAGTGCTATGGTATTCATAGTCACTTGGCATTGCTTAATTACATGATTTTAAAACAATGTTGTAATATCTTTCTATTAAAAATGGCAGTGGTAGTTGTAGTTGGGCACTGGTGGTCATAGTTACTTAGGAGGTTGAGATCTGAGGATCACAGTTCAAAGCCAGCCTGGACAGGAAAGCCCACAAGACTGTTATCTCCTATCTCTATCTTGAGCTTGTAGCTCAGGTGGTAGAGTACTAGCCTTGAGCAAAAAAGCTCAGGAACAGCACTCAGGACCTGTGTTCAAGCTCCAGGAATGGCACAAAAATAAAATAAAATGAAATAAATAAAAATGGCAGTGATATAAAAGATTTATATAATTTAGAATTGTGAATAATGAAAGTATCATCTTTCAGGTCTTCTATCACCTCCCTCTCTGATCTCTGTAACCTTTTCTTGTTTTCCTAATTCTTTAGAAAGGTGCGAAATTCCTTAGTGATGCTGAGATCATACAATTGGTCAATGCTAAGCATATCCCAGCTTACAAATTGGAAACGCTGATGGAAACCCATGAACGAGGTGTATCTATTCGCCGACAGTTACTTTCCAAAAAGCTTCCGGAGCCTTCTTCTCTCCAATATCTACCTTACAGAGATTATAATTACTCCTTGGTATGTTCTTTACTTCTTAGAGGTTTGCCTTGTAGCTTCTTCAGTCTTTTTTCCTTTGACTTTTTTTTTTAATAGGTATCATATTCTTTCAAAAATTATTCTAATTTCATATTCTGTTTATATAGGTCATAGGTTATTTTTCCTGTTATCATTATTGGAAAGTTTTTGGCATTTTCAAGTGCTTTTAAAAAGCAAATATAATTTTTGTTGAAAAAATGTACTCAAGAATTAAGTTTTAAGAAAGTTACTAATATTGAGAATGGAGTGGCTATGTATTTGTAATGTAGATATGAAATTCACTCATTGTCTGACTTTGCAGGTGATGGGAGCCTGTTGTGAGAATGTTATTGGGTATATGCCCATCCCTGTTGGAGTAGCAGGACCTCTGTGCTTAGATGGAAAGGAGTTTCAGGTTCCAATGGCAACAACAGAAGGTTGTCTTGTGGCCAGCACCAATAGGGGCTGCAGAGCAATAGGAGTAAGTTGGAATTTAATTTGCTTATTTAAAAATATACCCTTAAGCAAATAAACCCTTAAGTAACCAGATTTGGGGATAATCAAGGACACCTTGTGGGACAAGCAAAAGTGTCTTTCGGATTCATGTGCTTCTGTATTTTGTAGCTTGGTGGAGGTGCCAGCAGCCGAGTCCTTGGGGACGGGATGACTCGAGGCCCGGTGGTGCGTCTTCCCCGGGCTTGTGACTCTGCAGAAGTGAAGGCCTGGCTTGAAACACCTGAAGGGTTTGCAATGATCAAGGAGGCCTTTGATAGCACCAGCAGGTGTGCGAAAGCATTTATATACTTGTCCATGTTCATTTCAGAACCATTTTCTATGATTGCTAAATATTACAATTACTGATATTTTGTCTGCTAAATATAACACAAGAGTCACAGTTTGAATTTACTCTCACGTGAACTGTTTATGCCTGTTTGAGAGTGGGGAGGAAGTTGATTCCAATACTTGTTAGTATAAAAGGGTGTAAAATAATAAATTTGGCTAGACTTTTGTTTTGCCTTGAGAATTATCTCTGGGGAAAAGGATTAAGCAGGATTAGTAGATGTTTACCTTGGATGCTTAAAGTTGTTTAATGAGTATGCAAAAAGCATAATCCTTATAACTGATAACCCCGTTATAGTTTGTACTAGTTTTTTTTTTTAAATTTAGAGTATTTAGTTTTATTATGAAAATGTTGTCTATAGCCCATCTTCAGTGGTCTCTTTGTTTAATTAAAGGAGAAAATGAGTAATCTTTTTGAGATTCCTCCAACAATATTCATCTTAAGCATGAAATAACAACTATTTAAGGTCACGTCCATCATCTTAAAAGAATAAATGTCTTTGCTTCTTTCATTTACAGATTTGCACGCCTACAGAAACTTCATGTGAGTATGGCTGGACGCAACCTTTATATACGTTTTCAGTCCAGGACAGGAGATGCCATGGGCATGAACATGATTTCCAAGGTGAGCATGCATACACTGTGTGTGAAAGTGGCTGGAATGAGAAGTTGTAGGAATAATTGTCCCAGGAGACAGGAGTTGGCTGAGGGAGATGAGAGTGAGGATAGACTTATCTATGGCCCTTTCAGGTACCATGTACATGAAAAGATCAATATTGGTTTATCATAGGTTTTGATACATAAATCAGGCATGGCATTGTACATATTCTGAGCCAACTAGGAAGAATGTTGAGTTTAATATTTTAGAATTTTGTCTAAAAACAAAACTTTGTTTGCTGAGGTATGGGATTGGGGAGGGTGGGGTGCACAGATTCTGTTTCAGTGGTAGAGTGAAAGTACATGCTTAGCACACATGAAGTTTTAGGTTCAGGTCCCGGCATTACTACCTCACTCAGGAAAAAAGAACAGGCTTGTAAAAAATCCCTTGAAACCTCTTCTAGAGACTTTGAGACTTTGTCTTTAAGGTGTTAGGTATATATGATATATGTGTATGGTCTGCTTGTTTCCCCAGTTTGTGTATGGCTTATATTTTGCTGATATTTGTTATTTTCCGGATAAAAAATTAAAATCAGATCTGTTTATAAGGGCTATTCAGAAAGGAAAATGACAAAAAAATTGAAGGTAGGATCTTGAGAAGATAATTCACATTCATGGTCAGAGTAGCATTACTCATAGTAGCCAAGAGGTAGATACAACTGGAGTGTCTATTGGTGGATACAGGGACAAATAAGGTGGATGGATGTGTAAGATGGGAGGATATTCTGACACCTGGACAAATGAGTCTTGAGAGGACATTAGGTTGGGTGGAAGAAGTTAGTCACAAGATACAAAGTCTGATTCTACTTTTTTCTCAGGTAGTTAGAACAGTCAAATTCATAGACTACAAGTAGAATAGTGTTTACCCAGGGATGTTAGGGAGAGTAGAAAATAGGTGATGCTTGTTTAGTGAGTTGTAGAGCTTTAGTTTTTGTAAGATAAAAGGATGCTGGATAATAAAATTTGAATAAACCTAACACTATATGTACATTACCACAATTTTAAAAAATTTGCAATACATAGGTTTTGAATTGTTGTTACTCATTAATTGAATTAACAACTAATTAGATCTACTTTTCTTTACAGATTATTAGCCTTTAGACAACAGTTTACCAAGTATTACATGTTGATCAAAGATTGAGTTACTTTGCAGTGACATGAATGTATTTCTTGTATCCTGTTTGGTATTTTGACTTTCTGCATTCATTAATGTCTACAACAAACTCATTTTTCAAACTTAGAAACACATTAGGGATCTGTACGTAATCAAGTTACTCAGTGATGATTATGAAATAGCTTTTTTTTTGGTCAGTCTTGGGGCTTGAGCTCAGGGCCTGGGTGCTGTCCCTGAGCTTTTTTAAAAGCTCAAGGCTAGCATTTTGAGCCAAAGCACCACTTTCAGCTTTCTGGTAGTTAATTGAAGAAAATAGTCTCATGGACTTTACTGCTTGGGCAGGCTTTGAATCGTGATCCTCAGATCTCAGCCTCCCTAGCAGTTAGGATTATAGCCATGAGCCATTGACAACAGCTTGAAATAGCTGTTTCTTTTGCGTTTTACTTCTCTGAAGTATGTTCTTCTCTGTACTTAAAGAATAAGTGTAAACAAGCCTTGTGATCTATAAGAATGAATATGCATTTTAATTTTGTTGTGGTTAACAGGGTACAGAGAAAGCACTTTCAAAACTTCAAGAGTATTTCCCTGAAATGCAAATTCTAGCTGTTAGTGGGAACTACTGTACCGACAAGAAGCCTGCTGCTATAAATTGGATTGAAGGAAGAGGAAAGACTGTAGTTTGTGAAGCTGTCATTCCAGCCAAGGTTGTCCGAGAAGTGAGTGATGGGTTGCATATCTTACCTTTTTAGTTTTGTAATCTTCAGTTGGATACAAACATTGGGGAAAAGAGTATTGATATTGTTAATAAAATTAGATTTATGAGGTAGCCTTTCCACTAACGTAGCTGTTTTACTGTATAGCACCCATTTGTGTGGGGCATTCACAGAAACAAAACTTCCAGATAATCTATTTATCCCCGACATGGCTTAAACTGGACTACATCTAAATAATTTTTTTTTCTGGAGATACATAGATCTGGGTCACATGCCTGTTGACTCTCCTGGAGGAAGACATAAAATGTTCACTACTGTCTTCTAGGTATTAAAGACAACCACAGAAGCTCTGATTGATGTAAATATTAACAAGAATCTGGTGGGCTCTGCCATGGCTGGAAGCATAGGAGGCTACAATGCGCATGCGGCAAACATTGTCACTGCTATCTACATTGCCTGTGGACAGGTGAGCGCTCCTGCCTCCACTTCTCTTTTCTGTTGTTCTAAAAAGATAAAGAGTATACTGTACATGTTTTTGGTTTTTTCCTAGGACGCAGCACAGAATGTTGGTAGTTCAAATTGTATTACCTTAATGGAAGCAACTGGTCCCACAAATGAAGACTTATATATCAGTTGTACCATGCCCTCAATAGAAATTGGAACTGTGGGCGGTGGGACCAACCTGCTACCTCAGCAAGCCTGTCTACAGGTATGACAGACACATCATGCACAGAGTCCATTGACTTTGAGCCTAGCTATGACTTCATAGGATTCTGTGTCTGACTCTGCACATTACTTCCTTCCAAACTGTGGCTTAACTAGTGTGACCAGATGAGCACAGCTTATTCAGGCATACAGTTTATCAGTTTCAAGAGTAGATTAAGTATAAAGATGAATATGCATTGCTGTTCAGCTATCAAATCTTGGGAATGTAGTATTTTCAGAGTCTAGTTCTAGTCTGATGCCCTCATAGTTCTAGTTTTAATAATTGTTTTTCATGACATCAAGGCTGAATTTTCATCTCTCTTGCTCTGGCTACAGATGCTAGGTGTTCAAGGAGCATGCCAAGACAATCCCGGGGAAAATGCCCGGCAGCTTGCCCGAATTGTGTGTGGTACAGTGATGGCTGGAGAGTTGTCTCTGATGGCAGCCTTAGCAGCAGGACACCTTGTCAGAAGTCACATGATTCACAACAGGTCAGACTTCAAGACATCTTGAATATGTTTTCTCTATACTTTAAAAGAAACACAATGCTAGGCGCTGTTGGCTCTGCCTGTAATCCTAGCTACTTAGGAGATTGAGATCTGAGGATCGTGGTTCAAAGCTAGTCTATGCCACAAAGTCCTTGAGACTCTTTATTTCGAGAAAACTGTAAGTGGCAAAGTACTAGTGTATTAGTTTTGAACACAAAAGCTCAGGGACAGTGCCAAAGCCCTGAGTTTAAGCCCTGCAACTGACCAAAAAAAAAAAAAAATGCAGTATAGATCTTAATACTTATGTCTCAGAAGTTTCCATTTCTGACATTCCAGTTACTTGTCTTTTTTTCCCCCTACTGTAGGTCAAAGATAAATTTACAAGCCCTTCAAGGAACTTGCACCAACAAGGCAGCGTGAATTGCCTGACAGTTCTGAACTGCAACACGGGCATTGGGTTCTAAAAGACTAACATAAAATCTGTGAATTAAAACTATCAATGCAGTGTCTTGTGGAAGATGGGTAGATGTGATCAGGGAGACAACTGCTTGCTATGTAGCTCTTTCTTCAAGAGGTTCAAGGTCCTTCTGTGCAAACTCCTCAGATGTGAAAACAGCGTAGCACTTTACATGCTGTGCTCTTTGGGAAAATCTCAACATGGATATGCTTGAATGCATTACAGATGATTCCACCACTCATTCTGGAAGGCAATACAAGCTGGAGAAAGGTGTTTTTGTTTGATGAAGTGATGATGTTCATGGTGATCTGTATGAGATTGCTCTTCCCCCCAACCTCATGGGTTAAAAATGGATTTTTAAATTATATGGTAGCTGATAGACTTCTAATTTTATAGTTAATTTATTTAGTCTAGGTTGTAGAACTTAGTTAAGTTTATTTTTTGTAAACTAATGATTCATTTGGTGCTGGTATTTTGATTTTGGGGAAATAACCAACATTATTCAGAAAGGGACCTGCTTCAGGGGAAAAACTTTTTCTCAAATGACAGAAAAATGTGCTAAACTGTGCTAAATAGTTCTTAATCAGGGAAACAACTGCATTTCTCTCTGTAGGCTATTTGTTCCAAGAGGCCTCTTGTCAAAGTATGTGTTTGCTGAGACTAGCTACAGTATGTTTTTAGCATTATGCTTGCAGAAAGTCTTATGCTTGTCGATGAATACATCACAGCTGTTAATGTTAATTAGCCGAGGGTGACTTGTCAAGTACAAGCAAGCCTCTGACCTTTTTCAGAATGTAGAGTGTGGTAACACACTTTTGAAAAGAACCCTATCATTTCTCTAAGCCAACTTTTATTTCTTTAAAGACATTTATATTGGTTTAGCTGAAAAAATCTAGGTTTTTTTTTTCATAAGCAACTATCAAATATGTATATGTTGTAATAAAGCTTCTTAAGCTAGTTTCTTGAAAGTGTTTAAGAAATAAAAATCAACTTGTATACTGAAACACTCTAGCTTGGGCTGAGAAGATGAAGGTGTTTAATGTCTAGGAATCCTTGGCTTGCTTGTCAAGCCTAATGAAGGGAAAGCTAGTTTGCAGAGCTAATGACGGAACCATGTGAATGGCCCTGGAGCTATGTGCCTTGCTCCTGTGGCCAGGAGGTTGGTGACTGAATCATTTACACAGGCTCTGATCGACCCATAAAAGCTCCCAGCTTCCTCAGGGGGTCAGCAGAGTTGTTGAGTCTTAATTTTTTTTTAATGTACAAGTTTTGTATAAATAATAAAGAACTCCTTATTTTGTATTACATATAATGCTTCAAGTTTGGTCTTGAAAAGCTGATGTCTGTAGAAGATGAACTATGAAACATTCCAGTAATGCTGAGGCAGCATGGAGAGCCTTAGTGAAGTATCTACAGTATTATCGTGGAAGACTGATCTTTCCTGTCGTTTGTAAAGTTGAAATTGCTCCTCTTGTGACTTTTCTGCCAGTGACTTATTTATCTGAGCTTTACCTGGAAGTGGCAGTGGAAAGTGTGTGTTCATTTTGGTGACTGTAACCAGTATCATCTTGGTAAACTAATGTTTTGTACAATTACTAAATCGTATACCTTTTATTATAGAGTACATTTTTCTAGTTCTAGTAAATTATGAAAAGGAAGTTCATACTGATTAAGTATAAGCAGCAGCCTTTTTTGTTTGGTTTTATTAAGCTTGAGGCCTGGAAATTTGCAGATTCTGGCCGAATGGCAATCTAGTTCCTCCTAGGTCATGTGATCATTATCTGCCATTCTCCATTCTGTTCTCCAACTCTGCAACCTTAATGGCAGGTTGGTTCTGATATCCACCAGAGTACCACTTTTGGATATGAAGTTTGGGCGGGGTAGTTAAGGGGGAGAGGAAATAAAGCTTGGATAGACAATATGAAATGGTTTTTTCAAGTGGTGTATCTAAGCTAAAGATTTCTACAGCTTCATGTCACTGAGGTTGACTTCTTTAGAAGAGCCAACATTTGCAATTGACTCCTTTTGCCTTTGTTAGACGAAAAGGCATTAGCTGGACACTTTCTTTTGAAATGACCTGTGAGCAGCAGTGTGGTCAGTCCCCTCCTGCAGGGAGCTGGCTAGACAAAAGCAGTGGACTTCCAAACCGCTTCCTGCTTGGGTGAACTGATGAGCAAAGAGGTGGCAGGGCAGGTGCGTTAGCTTTGCTTGCATTACAGTAACAAATAGTTAAGTCAACTTAAAAAAGGAAAGGTTTATCTTGGGTTGAAGATACTGAGGTTTCAGTCCAAGACTGATTGGCCTTGCTGCTCTGGGCCTGTGGAGCCACAGTATGTCTCAGAGGGAGTACAATGTGTTAAGAATTGCAAATGGTTGACCCCAGAGAGAGAACCATAATCCCCTTAGAAGGCACAACCCCAATGATGCTCCCTCTTACTAGGCCCATGTTTTAAAGTTTCTGTCATCTCCGAATAGTAACTCAAGCTGTGTACCATGCTTTTTTCATATGGGCCCTTGGAGGGCATTGCAGATTCAAACTACAGCAATAGATATTTCCTTTTAGGGGAAGTTGTATATTTAAATCCTAAGAGAGCATCTCATAACAAAAGAGTCCCAGCTCAAAGAAGGGCATTATAGCAAACACTGGTAACAATGTGCTGTGTACCAGAAGTTGAGGTAAATTGGGGTTCACTTTCTCAAATTCTCTTCCACAAGGCTGGACCAAATCAGACTGTGAGCAAAGCAAACCCACACATGGGTACACCTAATGCACCAGGCATCTTTGCCCACTTGTTCCTAAGCCTCAAAGCTCTGAACTCCATTGGAATTCACTTGAGCAAGAAATCCAGTAAACAGCATCAAGGTAATTAAAAGGAAAATCTCACGATGCTAGCAAAATCACAAGGATCATATTCATTTTGTTGGCAAAACTTGGGGAAGAAAGCATGAATCCTGTATTGATACTATGTACACCCTGTGTTGATATGTGGAGCTTCTTTCTGTGACTTGGAAACCATTCAAAGTACAGCACAGTAGGAAGAAACTTGGCTTAGGTGGGAGGTAGCTATAGGTGAACAGTAGGAGCAATTCTGGCTCAGTCAGGACTCTAAAATCAGAAGCACTGGACTAAAGAATAAGTCCTACCTGATGAATGATGAACCACCTCTCAATCCAGCACTTAACAGCCCTGAGGAGGTGACCCAAGAGCCTGTCAGTTCCACTGGGGACCTCAAGGTTTCTCCAGTACAGCCATCAGGTTTCAGTATGCTCCTGCTCCCTTACAATAGGAAAAGGAAGACCACATTGAGGGAGCTGGAAAGGGAGACTGCCATTCTATTCTTGCTCTGATACTAACTAGCTGTGCGACCTCAGGTTTTCTTTGCTTCATTATCCTGTGTCACCAAATTCCCTTATTTGTAAAATAAACTAGTGGGATTAAACTGACTTGTAAGGCTTTCTCTAGCTTTACAGTCTATGAGATGCTGTATTTATATATTCAGAATCACTCATCCAAAAGGAGGAAAAACGTATTTTAGTGGTTGTGACACAGACCTCATGTACATACCTATTCTAGGTAACAGCCTAGGCCTCCTGCACAGCACATAGGCTTCTCAGTTCAGCCACTTGTCTCCCTTGGCAGCAGCCAACTACTTAAACCTCTGCAACCTGGATACTGAGTGTACACAGCACCTGTTTCCTCTCTGGATATTGGATTCAGCATTTGTGTGTATGAGACAGGGCTCCATCTCTTGCTTTTGTCCAGGGCTGGCTTGGGACCCTGATCTTTAATTCACCTGGACAGCTGTGGTATGTGACACTGTTCCTGGCTTAGTGTTTCTTTAAAAGTTTTAATTCCAGCCGGGCGCTGGTGGCTCACGCCTATAATCCTAGCTACTCAGGAGGCTGAGATCTGAGGATCGCGGTTCAAAGCCAGCCGGGGCAGGAGAGACCATGAGACTCCTATCTCCAATAAACCACCAGAAAAACAGAAGTGGCGCTGTAGCTCAAGTGGTAGAGCGCTCGCCTTGAGCTGAAGAGCTGAGGGACAGCGCCCAGGCCCAGAGTTCAAGCCCCACAACCGACAAAAAAAAAAAAAAAAAGTTTTAATTCCATTCTGTGATACTTAACATACATTTTTTTTTTTTTGGCCAATATTGGAGCTTGAACTTACACTTCTGCTCTTTCTCCTTTATCCCTTCTTTTTCAATTATGTCTTCTCACTGAAATTAAAACTCCCTTGTTCTTCCAGCTCCACTTACTCCTTACAATGTCCATGCTTTAAAAAAAAAGCATGAGCACAGCATTATTGTAGAATAAGAGGGGAGGGCTGTGTGTGCTTTGAGAATGCTGAGTGATGAAAGGAAATAAATTCACCTGGCTGGGGAAATTTACCAAACAGGACCAAGGAGATATGGACCACAGGAGGAGGGAAAGGCCAAAGTGGTTAAAGATGCCTTGAAACATAGTCTGAAGTCGAGGAGACACTTTTGGAGTTAAGGTCATTACAGAACCACTTAGCAAGAGGCCTGCTGTATTAAAGGTTAATTACTAATGGCAGGGTAATCATTTGGGGAAGGGAATATCACCTAAGAGAGACAAAGATCTCCACTGTTCTTCCAGATTTGAACTCTCACGTAGATAGTACTTTGCAAATATGTGAGCAACTATTGGGTAGTTCTTTTGGAGATATATTTCCACTCTTAGCAAAACAAAAATCTCTCCATTTCTAACACTGGCATGGGAATTATTTACAAGGAAAAACATTAATAGTTGGTTTATTTCATGTGCAAACAAAACCAGGCAGTGACATTCCTGATGTCAGGTGTGTGCATAACCCCTAGTGGACATATGGTAACCTGGACCCCAGACAAGTGACTTTGTTCTGTCCAAAGCCCTCAAATGTTTGTTTTCCTACTTCTAGCACTCTAAAAAATAGTACCAATGGGCTGGGAAGGCGGCTCAGTGGTAGGGTGCTTGCCTTGCATGCATGAGGCTCTGGGTTTGATTCCTTAGCAGAAAAAGCCGGAAGTGGCCCTGTGGCTCAAGTGGTAGAGTGCTTGCCTTAGCTGAAGAGCTGAGGGACAGTGCCCAGGCCCAGAGTTCAGGCCCCACAACCGGACCCCCCCCCAAAAAAAAAAGAGTACCTAGCACGTACTTGCAGTTGCCTTCATAACTTATCTGCATGGTGCATTAAAAATTTCAAAGCATTTAAAAATACATTATTGTGTTGGGCACTGGTGGCTCATACCAGTAATACTAGCTACTCAGGAGGCTGAGATCTTTGGACTGTAGTTTGAAGCCAGCCTGGGCAGCAAAGTCTGTGAGACAATCTCCAATTAACTACCCCCAAAAAGTGGAGCTGTGGCTTAAATGGTAGAATGTTATATCCTTGTGCAAAAATGCACAGGGATAGTGCCCAGGCTCTGAGTTCAGGCTCCAGGACTGGTGCACGCATGTGCGTGCGCACACACACACACACATGCAATTACTGTGCTCTTCTCCAAAACTCATGATGTACCCCAGTAAGTGGTTTTGTATTATTTTAGAGATTACAATAGATTTAAGACACAGGTTGTCCAAGATCAAACTTGTTTAGGTGAGAAAAGCCAGAAAACTTAATCTTCCTTCTTATTGTTTGTTGAATATGCAAGTAATCAGGAATAAGGAAAATGACTTCAAAATCACAAAAAAATGTATTAGCTGTTAGGAATGGAAGAAAAGCTACTATCACTGCCCATAAATTATAACAGGCATATTCACTAGGGGATGGGAGCATACCTTTGTGTTTTAGAGAGCTTAGCAAGTGTGAAGCCCTGGAGTCAACCCTAGCACTAGCAAAATAATTGTTGGATGCTATTAAGTTGCACAGAAGTTGGTGAACTTGTTAAAACACAGTAATAACCCATTTTCGATTCACCTTTAAACCAATTTATAATCCAGAATCCAAGAAAACAAATGTGTTACACTTGTTTCATGTACCTTATTCAAATGCTCCTGATCTCAAAGCCCATTTCCTTTTAATGTGGATATGTTCCTAAAAAGCTTACAAAAGTAGTGAAGGTCAGATATTCTGTTTACTTCTCTATCACTAGTCCTTGAACACTGCAAGGCATACCATAAGGTGTTCAGTAAGTATTTGCAGTGAGAGTGCTTGCTTAGCCTGAATAAGGCCTTGGATTTAAACCCCAGCATCACAAAAAAAAATACAAAAATATTCACTCTTGGAACTGTTTTGGATACTGAAGAATTACTGATACCTAAATACCAAATGGTTTGGACATTTGCTAACCCTTGGGTCAGCTGCTGGCCATAAATTTCTTGCTCTAAGAAACTAGAAACCACATTAAAGCAGCTTGGGATAAATCCAAAGCCTCCAGTGTAGGTCATTCTGTGGCAGGTGACTCACAAAACACAAGTAACTATATTGGAACTTGCCCATGGGTTCAAAGATTTAAGTTAAAATATCTTCCATGGACTTACTTGTGTATCAGTTGGGATTTTGTAAGATACATACTTGGGGTTTTGTGAAGACAATATTGAAATATAGGGTTAAATCCATACCCTTACTAGATCATTGAATGCATTCTAGGTACTAAGAGCATGGTCATTAAATAGGTACTAATCAGATAAAGCAGTCAGCCTATTTTCTCATCTATAAATCAGATGGTGGGTGAACCTGCCAACTGTGACCATCACTCACAGGATGGAGTGGGAGAAGTTAGAGTGCACAGTGCACATACGTTCCCAGGGGGCCATCCCATCCAGCAGCTCACAAAGCCTGGGTAATAAACTATATTTCAGAGTTCTATTGAAGGGAAGAAAAGGGTCAAATGAACTTAACTATTACACTTGTGGATGGTTCACAAAAATTTTTCGACAGGATATATGAATGATGAGTCCTGTTGAAATGAAACCCAAACAATGGAAAAAACACATGACATCAGAAACAACAAAGTTTGGACAAATGGGATGACTTTAAACTGTAGAGCCTCTGCATGGTCAAAGACATAGCAAGATCAATGCAAAGCCCACAGACTGGTAGAAGATCTTCACTAGTCATAAGGGCCTCGTATCTAAAATAGAAAGCTCAAAAATTAAATCCCCCCAAAACAAATCCTCAAAAAAAACGAGCCCATTAATGAGTGGGCTAAAGACTCAAAGAGAGACTTCTCTGAAGAGGCCAATAGAAACACATCTGGCCATAAAAGAAGTACAAATCAAAACACTGAGATTATTCCACATCATCCCAGTTAGAATGGCCATTATCAATATATCTAGTAACACATGCTGGTGGGGATGTGGCCAAAAGGGAACCCTACTACACTGTTGGTGGGAATGTAAACTTGTTTCAGCCACTATGGAGAACAGTATGGAGGTTCCTCAAAATATAAACATAGAGCTCCCTACGACCCAGCTATCCCACTCAAGGCATCTACCCAAATGACCACAAACAAGGCCACACTAAAGCTACCAGCACAACTATGTTCATTGCAGCCTTATTTACCATAGCTAAGAAATGGAACCAACCCAGATGCCCCTCAGTAGATGAATGGATCACACACACACACACACACACACACACACACACACACACACACACACACACAACTTCTATGCTTACATCAGAAAGAATGACATTGCCCCCATACACAAGGAAAAGGAATTATCTGGAAAAAATTACATCAAGTGTAGTAAGCCAGGCCCAAAGTAGGTTGCATGGTTTCCCTCATTTGTAAAAACTAGAATGTCTATGATATTCTTAACAGGGATCTCAATAGCCCAATTGCTAAATGCATAGGCCCATATATACTAAAGCGTATCAGCATGAACTCCAAGAACTGGAAATAAGAGGTTTTTATATCCTGTACGCAGTTCTTTCTTTAGTTCTTCTGTACCCTGTCTTGTATTTAAATTTATCCCATCCATAGAAGGGTACAAGAATCACAGAAACACTAGGACAAAGGATGAATGCAACAATGATACTCACTTGACATTATATTGGAAATGAACTATACAGCTTGCGGGTGGTGGTGGGGAGAAGAGTAGGGAGGAGTAAGTGGGAGAAAATGAGGGGGTGTTTAAAAAGAAAGGTACTCATTTCCTTACTTATGTAACTGTAACCCCTGTCATCACCTTAAAAAAAAAGAAGTGACCCAATTTGAATCTGTTGGTAGAACTAGACCCATTTTAAGTCTATATTCCAATGTCAAGTCTAAGGAAAAAAACTTCATAGTTAAAACTGCTTTTGAAAAGTCTACACATGGATCATATACTATTTTCTCTCTCCAGATCCCAGATTGAGGAGCTGGCTTTTGCTACATGTGCCTTTGGACCCTAGGGAAGATATTCTGTGTCCTTCAGTACAACTATGGTGGAATCTCACCAAGTGAACTGCAAATTCTTACTTCCCATCTGATGGCTTCTCTAGTTCATAAATTCCCTTGGGGCAACAGACTGTATTACTTAAATAAGGAATTACCTCTGGCTAACCAAACAGAGCTGACTCACTGGCACCGTGACTCCTTTTTATAAATGCCCAGATGTACATGGCTTCAATCTCTAGCAATCTTAAATCATTTTTGAACATCCATATTGCTTTTTAAACTTTAACCAGGCATACACACATGTTCAAAATACATATATGACAAAAAACATGCTACATGCCATCCTATTTTTAAAAACTGAGGTTGCAACTCACAAGTATTTCTTTTGATGCTTTGGGCGGGGGTCATATTGTAGAAGTACAAGGAAGCTTTTGAAGCTCCTAAGAGGATTATCAAGGCAGCATCTGGGGTGAAGGAAAATAAATCAAGCAAGCATATTTGTCCATAATATTTTAATACTTTTCCACTTTTAAATACTGTTTTTTGAATTTTGATTGTAACATGGAAGATCCAATTTTATTTTTAAAAAACATCATCAGAATCATAAAGCTATTATAGTTACACTCTATATACTCCAAAGGTACTTAAAATGATTATATTCTGAGTCTGTAGATGAACAATGACAATAATCCAAGTATATCATCTGTACAACCTGACTAAATACTGGTGAATTGGACTGTGTAATTGGACAAACAATCGATAAGCTTAAAAATAACCAGCACAATTTCACAAGAGAATCAGCTCAGCCCAACCAAAGTTCTCAGTAGCAACTGACACTGCTGTGGTATTGGTGTACAACAAGCAGTGGAAACTGAACATGGGGGCCCCATTCTTCTCTTCCCTCCTTTACTCTCACATTTTAGGGACACAGGCCGTGGTCTGCCTGCCTCTGCAGCAATCTCAAACCAAGTGCTGCAAAGAACCTCTGCACCCCCAAACCAGGGTCTGTGGTGTCTCTTGTCCTATTCAGTGGGCATGATCCCCACACCACCAATATTGTTCAGGTGTCTAACTCATTCAGCGTAGGAGTAACTGGACAGTAAAGAGTAAGGGGGTTTTTGTTTTGTTTTTGTTTTTGGCTTGAGGAAGGATAATTATCTGTGGGTAACAAAACACTGGGAATTAGCCACATGGAAAAAAATTCTAGAGGGTCTAAAAGGCCAGTATTTCTCCAAATTTGATTTCTTTTTCCATATTCCTGGACTTATTTCTAAGATTGATTGGGCAGAATTAACTCCAATGAAGTACCTGTATAGTTATCTAAAGGTAAGATGCATCTTTTCTTGTCTTTCTTTTTTTTATACAAATATTTTAGTGTAATTTTATTTACAGAATTGCAAAAGTATATCATCATAGTACAAATCCAACAACTGATAATTTAGATACTGTTTTGCCAACTTTCTATACCTTTGTAAAATAAAGCCATCCAATTATGCATGAGTTGCATTCTGTGTTCATGATAGTTGCCAGAAATGGCAAACATTTTAATAGTGGGCATTGAGAATTTCTCTGAAGATTCTCATCAGTGCCTATGAGAATCAATCTTCTCCTCACTCCTGACCCTCCCATTCTTCCAACCCAGCTGACTGTAAAATAAAATACATATTTGAGGTATAAACTTTTCTTTTGAAGTCATACTTTTATAAAATGCTAACTGGTTGGTGATGTAGTGACTATTGATACTCTGTCTGATTTGCCTTTCTAACATTACCACCATATAGGCACTTCTCCACGGAGTCAAATTATGAACAGCATTTTTTTTGTAATAAGGCATATTCCATGCACATCATTTAGAGAAAGGTAAATTAAAAAATAGAAAAGATTTATGAAGCATGAAACTGCGTGCATGTAATGTAAGCATGTTGTATATGTATTTTTCTCTCTGTACAGAATAATAAATACACTCTATTTGATGCAAGTAATTCACTTCCAGGATTGTGCATATAAAGTGATCAGACTAATCCCATCATGAAATTATCACCTTGCATTTATCATTAAGACTCCATTACCACATATAGAATATATACAGGATGTGTTTCATATGACATGACTTTCTGATTTACAAAATGGGTCTCATTTCACTGCTTCTAAAGAGAAGAATATGTCAACAAAGCCTCTACAAAATGCCTGATTTATACAAATACATTTGTGTGTAAACACACTGAAGGTTTTGAAGTGGGCAGTCATTTGACTTCATTAAGTACCATCCCTTGCCTCAACTCCATGCTTCACAACTAAAAAGGGTATTTTACATGTTATATTCTAACACTGACTAAAGAAAGGCTTATCAGTTTGAATCACATGGCATCTTTTGCTGCTCTGCTCAAGTTTCTGATCAAGAGGCCAAAGGGAGCACTACTCAGATTTGGATGTCTACTTGGAACCCATCTTTTAAACTGGCCCCAACTAAGAAAAACTAGCAAACATATGTATTACAAAATACTAGAAATATCAAATCAAATGTCAAACAATCTGATTTGCTTTAACAAGTAATACCATATATTCTCTTACAAATTTCAAAGTATGAACTCATTTTATCTTGATCACTTTACCAGAAAGTAGTCCTTGTCTACAAGATTTGGACAAGTTTCTCTCTGGGGGCAAGCAGAGCCAATTTAGGAAATTACCAAACTGAGTTTGTAACAAACTGAAAAAAAAAATCTGTAGCATATAGTATATAACTAAAAAGTACAAGAGAAATATAAAGGTATGTGGGAGATAAAGCTTTTCACTCTTTCTCCATCAGAACTGATGTTCTTCATGGGAGTAAGACTACAGAGAAGGCAAGCACACATAGGTTATTGACAACCCTCAGTTACTAAGGTACACTTAACAGGACAAAGTGAACCATTACAGAAATCAGCAGCAATAAATTCTATGATTATACAAAGCAAAAAGGTCAAAAGATTCTGGACACAGACTTGACTATAGGCCTGAAGAATGAATCCCATGTGGATATCGGTGCACAGAAAGCACATGCCCCATGTGCACTCAATTTTTGTGCTCTTCTTTTGTGCACAAAACCTGATGTAACTGAGGATCTTAGGCTGGACCATGGTAAATTAAAAATTCTGAAAAAGTTCCCCCAAATTAAAGCATCAATTTCTAGTTGTGATTCAAAGTTGATTTTTTTTTCTCTTCTAGGAACAAGCAAATAAAAATATAGCCATATACATGTAATTTTACATGTATTTATAGTTACACGCTGAACGAGAAGCTCTAGCAGGAGACAGCTAGTATTAGATGTTCAGCTTTACTATTGCAGTATTTCTTCTTTTTTGTACACAAAACCAAGGTCTTGAGCCGCAGACAAGGCTGTAGATCCTATGTTCCAGCTTAGAGCACTCAATTTTCTCTCTTTCCTTCTCCAACATGGAATGTCACGCAGCCTTGCTCCAGTCACTGCAGCAAAGGAAATGATAGGTAAAAACCTAAGTAGTGTATTCCTAACAGACTACCAGAATAGATTCTGTGCAGTCAACAAATCATGGAATGCACAGAATCTCTTTTTAAAATTTATCTCTAAAGCATTTTATCTTTGTGATATAAAATCATTAACTTTACATATCTGAAACTTTTATTCCCTTAAAAAGGAATGCAAGACAGGAATCTTTTCAAAGTTAGGATGATAAAGCACTACGCGCCAAGAGGACATCAAACAGAGGTCTCTAGATTTTTACTGCCCAAACTGGCATTTCCTCCTCCTTAGCCTTCAATAATAATTATGCCATACAATATCTTTTCTCAAGAATTTAAAAGTTTTATTTTATTTAAGAACTTAACTCAAAACTCTGAAATGTCTTTGGGCCTTACTAACTCTACAAAAGTTCCCTAGAAATGATACATACATACAGCTCACACCCCCAGTAATCCTAACTCCTTAGGAGACCACCAAGACCTGGAGGATCCTGGTTTGATACATTAAAAAAGTCTGTAAGACTCTTAGCTCCAATTAACCACAAAAATGCCAGGCTGAATACATGGCTAAAGAGGAAGCACTAACTGTGAGCAGGACAGCCAAGGAGCAGGAGAGTGAGAGGCTCTAAACTTAAGCCTCAGTACTAGCACAAACAATTAAGGGGAAAAAGAGTTACTCTCTCCATCATCAAAACTTAGCTTTCCTACAGATCCAATGTCAGGACTTACTTCAAATATGGATCTTCCTTAGCTATTGTAGGGAGAAATAGCCTCTTTAGACAAACAAAGATTTTTCCACATAAAGGTTTGAATTTGGATCTTTGTCGGAAAGCAGTTTAATCTGGACTCAGAAAAGTCAGAGCTAACCAACAAGCCTATTCAGTTCTATTTTTTTTTTTTTTTTTTTGGTCCAGTCGTGGGGCCTGAACTCTGGGCCTGGGCGCTGTCCCTTAGCTCTTCAGCTCAAGGCTAGTGCTCTACCACTTGAGCTATAGCACCACTTCCGGCTTTTTTTCTTATGTGGTGCTGGGGAATCGAACCCAGGGCCTCATGCATGCAAGGCAAGCGCTGTACCACTGAGCCATCTTCCCAGCTCCAGTTCTATTTTTTTATACCAACACATGCATCTAAAAATAATGTTATCTTCCTTTCCCTGGAATGATATTTCCCCCAGTACTGAGGTTTGAACTCAGGGCCTGGTGCCTCTAAGAGGTTTTTGCACTGATTACTTTTGAGATAGAGTCTAAGTAGGATAAGGTATGAATGAGGTACCGGTGGCTAGCTCCTACCGATGTCTTATAAAGGAGTTTCATCTTCTTCCCTTCTATGCCTACAGAAGAAAAATGCATTTGCACATGGGAGCATATACACACGGCCAAAAAAATCCAACATTCTAGAAGCAAAAACTTAATCCTACTATGTTTGTTTCAAATGGTACACTTATTCTAAAGACAGTCAATGCACTTATACAGCACACTTAATGCATAAAAAGACAGAATTCTAGCCAGGCATTAGTGCAATCTAGGCACTAGTGTAATCCAGGCACTAGTGTAATTCTAGCTACTCAAGAGGCTGAGATCTGAGGATACCAGTTCTAAGCCAGTTGGAACAGGAAAGCCCATGAAACTCATTATCACCAATTAACTACCAAAACAAGCCAGAAGTGGAGCTGTGCCTTAAATGGTGGAGCTGTGCCTTAAATGGTGGAGCATTAGCCTCAAGCATAAAAGCTCAAAAACAGTATCCAGGCCTTGAGTTCAGGTCCCAGGACTCCCGTCGCTGTGCCCCCCTCTCCTCCCTGGCCACAAAAGATAGAACCACTAAAAAGTCAGGCTATATTAGAAATCACTAACCATTCAGTTAATTAACCTAGAACCTACTAAACATTTTCAGGTAACATTTTTCCTGAGGCTAATATTTAAATCATGAATACAATGACTCATACTTCTACTGACAACAAATTTAGTCTCTGTGAGTGTTTTGAATGAAAAGATATACTATAAGCATCATTAGAAATCAGATTTAATGGAATTGAGTATGGTGGCTCACATCTGTAATCCCAGCTATGGAGGTAGTGCCTGGGAAGATGGTGGTTTGAGGTTAGCCCAGGGAAACAGTTAGCCCCCTTTCAATAACAAAAAAACAAAACAACCACCACAAAAAATCCAGGTGCAATAGTACACATCTGTAATCCCAGCTAGGTGGGTAGCATAAAAAAATTGTAGTCCGAGGAAGTCCTAGGCAAAAATGCAAGGTTCTATGCTAAAAAAAAAAAAATAACCTAAAGCAAAACAAATAGTAGAGTGATTGTCCGGCAAGCGAGGCCCCAAGTTCAAATCTTAGTACTGTACAAAAAAAAATCAGAAAACACATGGACTAAAATCTCAAATTTGTTTTCTGATTTTTTTGTTTATATATATATACACACACACACACACACATATATGAATGTGCATGTCTGTGTATAAACATGTATATTTATGCATTTATACACAAGTATCTTGTTCTTATTTTTTGGTGATATTGGGAATTGAACTCAGGGCTTTGTGTGGGCATGTTACTGCTGAGCCATACCTCCAACCCAAATGCTGCTCATTTTTGAAACTTGCTCCTTTGCTGGGTACCTATGTTTCATTTCCTGTTGTAGCTAGGATGACATGTAAATACCACCATAAACAGCTTCTTCCATTTTAATAGTTTTCTTAACTTTTAAATAAATCGTAATGATTCAGCACCAGATGTGGGGCTCATGCCTGTAATCTGAGCTACTTGTGAAGCAGAGAATAGAGAATTATCATTTGAGGCTAGCCCAAGTAAACAAGTTAGTAAAATCTTATTTCTTAAAAAAAACCAAACCTCCCCCTCCCCCCCACAAAAAAACCAACAAGAAAACCCACAGTATTTATTTTGGCAAGGGCACATTGGTTGTTCTATGATATGTTCCGTGATATTGACAATCCCTTAAGTGTTAGCAGAAAAAATACAATGAAACAAGTTTTAAAGGCTATGAACTACAATCCTCTATCTGGAAAAATCACTTATCACTTTGCATACTCTCCTTTCCAGGACTAAATAAATGTTAACACCAGCATTGTCATACTAGTACAATCATGCTAGGCCATGTTCAGTACCTGTTAATACTAAAATAAAATAGGTTTTCCTGTAGTTTTTTCTTGGACAAAAGAAGTAAACCGCTTTAAAAATTTAGGATACTCTCGCTTTGCCACTGCCCTTAACACTGAGGCTGGTGCCCATCCTCCAGGGTTCACTGTAAGAAAAAGAAAAATTAATTCATATTAAGGTATGTGCCTATATTCATGAAAAGCACTTACTTTGCCTTTAAAAAATTCTATATATTGCAATACAGCTATATCCCTTTAAGTCCAAACTTTTTTTTTTTTTTGGGGTGGGGCAGTAGTAGGAACTGAACTCAGAGGGCCTCATCCACACTCAACAATTGTTCTTCCACTAGAGCCAAGCCACAAGTTCTTCAAGGTACAACTATTAGTACCTTCATACTAACCCATCAGATATAAAAATCAGATAGCAGCAACAATGAGATGTACAAGTCGTTATGTCGAAAAACGAACTTTACAACTTTGGTGGGGGGTGGGGGAAGGATTGAGTGGGGGGAGGAGGGAGTATGGGAAGGGGAAACAAAGAGGCAACAAGGCTTGATAAGAAATGTGTTATCTTGCCCATGTAATTGTAACTCCGCTGTGCTGTATTCTCACAATTAAAAAAAAAATCAGATAGCAAATAAGAACGCATTTAATGTCTTCCTGAAAGACTCTTGGTTTTCCATAAATTACATAAAAATACTAATATAGCAACATTTTAGGTTAGGTTGTATTTTTTACCAACTTCTACTATACTACCTTATTTAAGTACAATTTTTTTTAAAGGTATCAACCGTTATCCCCAAATGAAGAAAAAAGACTGTGATGAGTACTGTAGGTGCAAAATGGGTATAGTGAGGAGCTTTAAGGACATAATAAAAAGTGTCAGAGTAAGGAAAATATCAGATTAGACCACCAGGTCATGAAAACTAATGAGTAATGATCCTGAAAACTGAAAGCCCTCAAATAAGAAAGACCTGTTAATTTCTCTATTTTTGTTACCATTGCTTACTATCCTTCATTATAAATATATTCTATCAGGCAACTAATACAATTTTTTTTAAGTAAGGATATATATATATAACTTAAATTTTAAAATTAAAATTCAGGCAATTATATTTTCAAAGTCTCTCAGATAATTCTGACAAGTATCTCTCCAAACAAAAAATTAGTACTCTGGCTGGGAAGGTGGCTCAGTGGTAGAGTGCTCTCTAGCATGCATGAAGCCCTGGGTTCGACTCCTCAGTACCACATACACAGAAAAAGCTGGAAGTTGCACTGTGGCTCAAGTGGTAGAGCACCAGCCTTGAACAAAAGAAGCTCAAGGATAGTGACCAGGTTCTGAGTTCAAGCTCCAGGACTGGCAATAAACAAACAAACAAATAGTACTCTAAGCCAAGCGCTGGTGGCTTACACATAATCCTAGCTACTCAGGAGCCTGAGATCTGAGAATTGCAGTACAAAGCCAACTTAGGCAGGAAGGGCTATGAAACTCTTATCTCCAATTAACCACCTAATAACTGCAGGTGGAGCTGTGCTTCCAAGTGGTAGAGCACTAGGCTTGAGCAGAAAAGCTCAGGGACAGCACCCAGGCCCTAAATTCAAGCCTCACAACTGACAAAAACTTAAAAAAAAAAAAAATTAGTAGTCTAAAGACCAGAACTAAAAATGGCATTTATCTAAATGTAATCATGATCAAGAACCTTCACATATCAATTAAAACACAAAGATACATACCATTAGCTACATATGTAATCTTGCATAGAATGTTGTCCCTGCTTATCTCCTGGTTTCCCTCTGGTGGGCTTACCAAGGTTTGACAAATCATAGCAATATTTATTTTGGCACGGACACATCGGTTGTTCAGCTGTCAAGCAAAACATATAAAAAACACCAGTATAATAAATATTTAGTATGTTGTAATCTGCTGGTCTACTGCCATGTTAGTTTAATCAAAACTCTTAGCATAAGAATACATGCCACACTTATATGACACAGGATTTACCCTCTTACGTAGTAAATGGAGCTAAAGAAAGAAACCATAGAAGGTTTGCAATAGTTGACAGCCACTTAGAGATAAATGTGGGAAACAGCCTATCCCAACTTAGCTCTTATTTTACCAAACTCAAGAGGAAAGAATGTGTGATGTTCATGGCTGACAGTTGTGGTTCCAGTCACTCTAACATAAAACAAAATCTAAAATGCATTATCAAATCAAGTGTGCATATGTGTGTGTGGTTATCCATTAATTTCTTCTGTCCTGCACTGTGTACTTAGCGCTATAGTGTATAATTATACATATTTATACAGTGTACTTACAGGAGCACTATCATGATCCACAGAAAAATTACAAACTATCCAAGTTTCAGGATCATTTTCAGTCTTGGCTGGTATTTTTCTAATAGCAGAAAGATATAATACATCTCTCTGAGAAGCAGGCCATACTCTCTATGGAAGAAACAAAAATCATTTGAAAGATAGTTTATTCAGGTATCACGAAAAGAAATTTATACCAATTCCAAATGGGAAGCACCAAAGACCACTCAGCAAAAGATATATTATGAACACTGTGTTAATGGTTTTGCTGAGCAATATAATCAGAGGAATAATAGTCTACTTTTTTGTGTGTGTGCTGATCCTGTGGCTTGAACTCAAGGCCTGGGCACTGTCCTTCAGTATTTTTGCTCAAAGCTAGTACTCTACCATTTGACATTTGGTTCTACTTACAGGTTTTTTTTTTGTAAATTACTGAAAATAAAGAGTCTCATGGACTTTTCCACCCAGCCTGGCTTCTAACAACAATCCTCCTATCTCAGCATCCCGAGTAGCTAGGATTATTGGCATGAGCCATTAACACCTGGCTATGCATTTCCCTGTCCCTTAGTTTTTGCTCAAAGCTAGTAGTGCTCTACCACTTGGGGATCAGAGTCTCATGGACTTTCCTTCACTGACTAATTTTTGCACCAAAAGACCTCAGGATCTTGGTTCTCAGGATCTCCAAGTAGCACCTGGCTACGTTTTCTCTTTTAATTGTATTAAAGTTGCCATTTTACTTTACAATTCAATGGCATCTAACCTCTATTTCTGAAACGTGTCTTCACTCTAATAAGAAACTCTATCCATGAAGCAACCAACAGCCGCCCATCTTCCTCCCACAGTTGCAATGTTATGCTTCAACAGCAAAGATAATAGAGGAGAAAACTACTGCTATAATAGAACATATGTGAAAAAACACTGTCATTTACATCACAGACTTGCAGGTAATCAAGCAAGGAAAAACATATGGTATGGGAATAACATAAAAGCTTAGGTTCTTGAGCTACCTTCATTGAATAGAAAAATATGCTTTTATTCTAAGTGAATTTTTTATCCTTATCGTGAAGTATCTTTCCTGATTGCTGAATACACAAAATGACAAATAACTCAATGTCACTCATTTTTTAAAAAGGCAAAATTTCATAAAGTAGACATGAAGCAACATAATTTTTTTAAATTTCACCTACACTTGCCCATTACTACTGTAGAACTTAGTCAATGAGCTAGCAATGGTGGAATGCCAGCTACTTGTGAGACCCTATCTCAAAATATAAAGAACAAAGTCAGGTGCAGTGGCCTGTAATTCCTGCTACTTGTGAGGCTGAGAAAGAAGGACCACAGATTGAGCTAGCCTGGGCTAAAAGTTAAAAAGTTCCTTTCTCAAAGACCAAGCTGGGAATAGTGGCATGCATCTCTATAATCCCAGCTACTCAGCAGGTGTATAATTAGAATGGTCAAGGTCCAGGGTTAGTCCCTGGCCAAAAGTAATTCTGAAATATAACACAAAAAAGTGCTGGATATGTGGCTCAAGAGGTAGAGAGCTTGCCTAGCAATTTTAAGTCCCTAACTTCCAATCCCAGTCCCACCAAAAACAAAAAGCAAACAATCCCTTTTCTCTTCCTCTCCCCACAAAAAACTCTAATAAATATAAATGTACAGAATGATTAATAAAGATGCCTTAGATATGAAGAAATAGCCTCCTTTCAGAATGTATTATTCAAGTAAAATTTAAAGAGAAAAATGATGTACAGCTTTGATTTTGTTGAAAGACATTTTAGGACAATATATTTATTCTGAGAATTATAAATAATTGTAACTTAGTAACTTTAAAAGACACATTATCTGAATTACTTATTATTTAGTTTTTACTTGTCAATCCTAACATAAACCATGGGATTGTTTCTTCTACCTATGGTTTACCTAGTAGAATGCTTTTAGTAGTTGTTGCCCAGGATTATTTTTTGGTAATAAGGTTCTGACTTTAGAGAAATTAAATGTTCACTCAACTGGAAAATAAAATAGCTAGTGAATCATTGCATTTTTTACATAACAAGCAGTTTTGTTTTTGGTGATTTCTCTAGAATCTTAACTCCCTCTATTATTCTATATGAAATATTTTATTTCGCAATTTTTCACATGGGAATAGAGTCGAATAAAGCAAGAAAAATCTTAAGTCAAAAACTGTAAATATACTGAAAAAAGCAAGAGAAATGGTATGAAAGGCACCCAGCTTAAGTGATACTGGCCTGCGTGCTCCTCATTTCTGCTTGCTTCCTGACAGCTACCAATTACTGAAATAAGCTTCATGTTTATTTCCCTCTGCTTCAACTCAGGCTACTGTCATACATTCCCTTACCTATATTTTTATTCTCATAGGAATTTGTGATTTATCTTATTTGGTAGCTACTATTTATTTTCTGTAGGGATTGGATGCTAGACAAAATTTAGGTGGATTTTAGAAGCTTCCTTACTAGACTCACAATGCATATTAGAGACACTACTACAGACCTTCATAAAACACTGTTTTTAGATATTTCTCAGATTCTTGACTGAATACATTTCTGCTCTAAAGAAACTGATACATTTTTCAAATATATATTTATCAATCATTGGTAAAGTCTTTGGATCTTCTATGGCATTTATGTTTCTGCCAAATTTTACTTCAAAAACAATTTGTACAAGTTTGAATTAACTGACATTGTTTGGGATAGATGAAAAGATCATTACCTTGTGGGTTTGATAAATGATGATCGCATTATCAGCTAATGTTTCTACCACATGGAAGTTTTCTATAGTTGCTGAAATAAAGAAGATAATATTAGCACCTAAAAAGATAAGTGCATTTTCCAGATATGATAAATGTAGTATGTTGAAAGCCAAATATGAAGGAACATTATGGTTAAATGAACATGAAGATAATGAATACTTAGCACTGGCACTACAGATCTGCTTTCATTCTGTAGATGGTGGCTGTGAAGTCTCATTACCAGGAAGTTTCAATTTCTTTGGTCCAGAATCTATCTGCTACAGCAAGAAAGCAATTCCTACGACTACTGAATCACTCAAGTTCAAGTGAATTCCCTAACACTATGAACTGTACCTTTTTGTGGTTTACTGATGTTAAAGTGCTCTATCTAGGCTTAGATGACTTACAATTGTGGAAAAAATTTCAAACTACCAATGATAAACGTTATAATGTTCAGAAGTCTTTGTATATATTAAATGAGATGTCTAACAGAATCATATATAAAAGTAACCATACAGCAGGATTCATCTATGACATTATCATGGAAACAGTTTAGAAAAATAATTAGATAGGGAAAAAAATGAAAAACTATGTTAGGCCAGGTGCAAGTGGCTGATGCCTGAAATCTGGGAGGCAAAGATTTCACAATTTCAGTTCCAGGTATACATGCAAAAATATTCAAGACTCCATCTTAACTACTAGTTGGATGTGGTAGTATAGCCTGACATTCTAGCCATGCAAGGGGTTGGAATTAGGAGCATGATGGTTCTAGGCAAGTTTGGGCAAAAAATATTTTGAAACCCCATTTCAACAGAAAAGGCTGAGCATGTTTGGGCATGCCTGCTATCTTAGCTACAACAGGAAGCATAAACTGGGAGGATCATGGTCTCTGAGCTAACCCCGGCAAAAATACCTTAAAAATAGCTTTATCTTAAAAATAACCTTATCTTAATAATAACTAGAACAAAAAGACCTGTGGCCCAAACAGTAGAGGGCTTGCCTAGCATGAACAAAATCCTAAGTACAAACCCAGTACTGTCAAAGGAAAAACAGAAAAAAAAGTCATATTGGATTTGATATTAAATTAAAAACATTAGACATCAAAACATATTAATGATGACAGCTTACTTTCCCAGTCATTGCGAACATCAACATTCCAAAAGTAATTGCAGACTTCATGGCCCGTAACACCTTTAACTGAATGGGTAGCTTTCAAAGGATCCAGAACAATCCCATTTTCTTCTACTTCTCTTCTGTATACCTAAAGAAGACATATTTAAAAAGCTGTTTGAAAAATAAAAATGAAGCCCCTAAAGCACAAATTTGAAGGCATACTTTGAAATTTTGCCTTTGCAAATCTATTCATAGAACATACTATGCTAAAAATTTCCAAATTAACATAAGAAAAATATTTAGAATGACAATGTGAGAGGTAAACTTCAATTGTGAAAAACACATAAATAAATAACCCTAGGTGCTAAGAATTAAAGTATTTAATTTAAAATATTATCAACCAAACATTTTCAAAGACCCAGTGTAGTCAAGAGGGCAAATAAGGCTAACTAGAAAAAAATTTCCTTAAGGACATTGATTTAAAGCGGTTTTGTTGAATGTTGCATACCCAACATCAAGAACAGTAACAGAAACACAGGAGATACTCTGGGTTTTTAATATTTTTAGTCAAATGTTGAAAACTAAAATGGCAAAAAAATTTTTCTCTTGATTTAAAAAGTGAGAATGTATACCTTACATACAAAATAAAGTTTGTTGCTTTAGAGAACTCTGATTACTTCTTTCAAGAAAGGAAGCAGCATGTTCCAGGGACAAACACTTCTCATTTTATGGTGTACTTACTCAGCCAGATACACTATTAGCCATTTCAGCTTCATGTCTGCAGTTTCTCTCTCCCACTACCATTTTCTTCAACATTCACACTATAAACTCTAGATTTCTGATTTCTCCTCTCAGAATTCACTATTAAGCTTATTCCTAATTTTTGTTAAGGCATCCAACAGCTTGATTTTTCTGCTGCTTACCTTCATCACCTTGTACCTCTCCTTCTAAGTCTTCTAGGTCTCTAGTTTCTTCCCTATCTGCTTAATTTTCCTAAAATGATATATTGCATAGAGTAATGTCTAACTGCTAAAAGACAAGGTTACTCTCCTTAGTTGACTTTACTCTTACTTAGTTGACTTACTATCCTTAGCTCACTAACACCATAGCACTTATTCTCCATTCCTCATTCCAGGTGGAGGGAGGACTTTACCCAGACTACTACTTTACTTTTCTTATGCTTTTATTTCTTCCTCACTATGGAGGAACAGTGAGTGATTTATCTGAATAGTGAATATGGAAGAAACAACTTAACCCTTTCTACAGAGAGTGTCAGTGGTTGGTTGGCGGCTTGCTTTTAGAAGGAAGGCACATAGAAATCTAGCTGTTAGAAGCACTGTGTTTAATTCTGGGGTGACACATTACACCAAGAATTTATGGCATTGAGCTAAAGTCATTATCTATAGTTTATTCAAGTTAATTGGTATCTCACTGTCTGCCTCCTTTTATTTCTTTTTTTTTTTCCCGCCCCCTCCCACTTATTTCTTAATTTGTTCCCTATTCAAAATACATACTTGCTTACTTGCTTTTGGGTTTTAAGATAAGGTCTCAGCCGAGGCTAGTCTAGAACATGTGGCCCCACTGTCTCAACCTCTGGAATGCTGGGATCAATGAGGTGTGGGCCACCATGCCTGGTATTTCTATGTAAAAATCTTGTATAAAAAAAAAATGTGTCTTCAGCTATGTGCTGGTAGCTCATGCCTGTAATCTTAGCTATTCAAGAGGCTGAGATCTGAGGATTGCAGTTCAAAGCCAACTCAGGCAGCAAAGTCCATAAAACTCTTACGTTTAATTAACCACCAAAAAGCCGGAAATAGAGCTGTGGCTTAAGTAGCACAGAGCTAGTCGTGGGCACAAAAGCTCAGGGACAGTGCGCAGGCTCTGAGGTCAAGCTCTAAGACTGGTACACACAAAACTGCCTTCAAGTTTTTGTCTCTATTATTTCTTGTCTAAAATGCCCTAAACTTAACCACTGTCACAACCTTGACATCATTTCCAAGTATATTAGTAAATAAACTAATTGTTTAAACTCAATTTTTTAATTGTTTAAGCTCAATTTTCACCTGCCTTATCACACTCTTATAATCTTCACTCAATATATTAACAAATGAAGAAACAGTATCTTTTATATGTCAGTATTCTCTTTCTTTCCAATAAACTGATAGCTAGAGGGAAAGAATCTTGAGCATAATGTTTTGGAGCATGAGGTCATTTTAAATTCAACACTACTATTGTTGCTATTCCATCTATGTATCTCCATTTCATATGCCTTTTCTGTCTAGTGGTCTCTTTTATGTAGAGTTGTGTTGTTAACACCAAAATTGTCAAACACTTTAAGATATAAGCCAACACAACTCTACATTGAAGAAAAGACAAAAGTATAAATAATAAAGATAAATGAATATTCCAGTATAAAGTATAAAGACAAAGAAATATCTAAGTAGAGAGCCATTTGTAATTTGACTTACCTGCTGCTGTATGGCCTAAGCAAAATAATATCGTATGTTCATAGATTTTTATTTTGACATCAGGAAAGCAAAACGACACTTTATTTCTTAGTTATCTGGTACTTCTTTGATTGTAATTACTTATTTAAGCTAATCTGAAAATGCTACTCTTGTAATAAGGCAGAATTAGCAATCTGTAACTTTTTAGTGAATATTACCTTCATTTCCCCTTCTTCTACAACCAATTGCCAGTTGGCATCTCCGCCTACATCTTGCAAGGAGTATGTCATGTGATTCTGCACCATCTCTTCAACCTTGAAAAAAAAAAAAAAAGCCATGAGAATACAGAGCCAATGCAGTCATAGTGTCAGTTTACTTTTTCAGAAATGGTGCACTTAGAAGCTGAGGTAGGGGCTGGGAAGGTGGCTCAGTGGTAGAGCGCTTGCCTTGCATGCCGGAGGCCCTGGGTTCGATTCCTCAGCACCACATAAGCAAAAAAATAAAAATAAAAAAATAAAAAAAAAAGAAGCTGAGGTAGTTAGAAGATCTGATACAGTGTTGAAGAGCTTAGGTCACATTTCACATATCCAGGTTAGTAGATAGTAAGTAATAAATGAAGAGAAGAAAGATGGTTTATTCAAGTAATATAGATTAGCCTAGTGTAAGCCAAGGGATCAAATCAAGCACTATAAAACAGAGATGGTATCATCTCTGAATTTTTTTTACTCAAGTTTGAACTCTGGGTTTCATACTTGTTTCTGCTGAGCCAAACCTCTAGCCTCAAAGAAGGTGCCACGAAGCATAAAATATTAAGGGTAAAATTGGCAGAAAAATAATAGTGTTCCTGTAATTAATGTATATAGAGATACCAGAAAGTTTGTTATGTCAAAGATTTCCCTGCAAAAGGTGACAAAACTTACTTTATCAGTAAACCTCTTTTATGACAATAAACTCTGTTAAAAATTTAAAATGTCCTTTTATTTGACCAATTTCACTGTTCTAAGTACTTTTAGAGTAACTGATATATATCAATATTTACATATAACCACATTTTAGTTCATTCTTTTAAAATATGAACACAATTTCTTTTTTTTCTTTTCTTTTCTTTTTTGATTTGTTTGATGCTGGAGATAAACCTAGGGCCTTACATATGCTAGACAAGTACTTCACCACTGAGCTTACAAAAAAGACTGGGTTAAAATTGTTAAAGCAGGTGAAGAATGTTTCCAAATTAGACTAAGTCTAATTTCAGAAAATATGCTCTTGGTTTTTCTGGACTTAAGAGTTGAAAATGAGCCTAACGTGTAATGTCACATCAGTGAAGTAAATGGATATACAATATATTTAAGATTAGAGGGGATATTACTACAATTTCAACCTTTTTGCCCACCTCACATCTACATCATTCAATATGATGCCATTTGAGGAAGCTAATAAACTGGATTTTTCTAAGTTACCAAAAAAATTGCCCTTTGATGGTCAAACAAAAGTCTAGAAGGGCTCAAAGACAGCTCAGATCTCTTGTATCTTTTCCATGTGAAAGGATACAATTCTGATTATTTTCATACAGTCACAAAGCTATAGAAGACTATTATATAGCTTTATTAATAACAAATTAATAGTTCAGTTAACCCAAAAGAAAAATGGCCAGTATGAATAGTGAATTTACCAAAGAAATGGTTGAGTACTAAGAATACTATTACAGTCTATCAGATTGGCAAAAATAACTAAATTATAATATTTGAGTCAGTGCAGCAAAAAATACTAGCCTCTGAGTGAAAGCTGGTCCAGTTTTCCTAATTAAAAACTTGTCAACAAGAATAAAAACTTGTCTGTGCTCTAGGGAAATAATATCAATTATCAATTACTTAGATATAAAGATTTAGATATTCAGATACTATATAAGTAAGGATAAATACCATGTATGTAAAGAGTTAAAGATTATATATACATACATAAATAAATATATATATATATATATATATATATATATATATATAAAGATGGTCACTGTATTAACTGTAAAAGAAAAACTGGAAATAAATGAAAAAATATTCAGCATTAGGTGAGCAGGTAAATCCAATATAGAGATGCAGATCTATATTGACTAGTGAGATGAATCTAAAAATAATTTTAAAAAAGTTACAATACTACAGAATTATCTACTTTGAGAGAAAAAAAGACATTTACCAATGTGCATTTATCAATACATTCCATATTTTATTTGTAGGGAACTGAATCAAGAGCATACTCTAATATTCTACCATGGAAATATGTCCCAACTCAATCCCAACTGAAAGATTTTTTGCTTCCTGATATATGTATTGCTCAGGCTGGTCTCAAACAATCCTCTTGACATACCCACATATATACATGCACACACACACATCATATATATATATATATATTTCACTAGCATATATACGATAAACTTAAAAATATCCAGAGATTTATGATTTTAATTCTCTTTGTTCTATTTTTTTAGTTTTACTAAAATTGAAATGCATTACTTGTAAAATAGTAAGTAATAAAACAAGCCCACCAGCTGGGCTACATTATTTTACAATTATATTACAATAATAATTACCATTAATGATAATACTAGTAATTATGCAAATTCACCATTTCTGGGCTACATTATTTTATTTAAGCTATTTACAAGGCATCTCTATGTTGATCTGATCCAGTTGAAAATATTATTTCAATAAAAGCAAGACAGTTGAGGTCTACTGGTGGCTCATGCCTGTAACCCTAGCTACTCAGGATGTTGATATCTAAGGATCATAAGTTTGAATCTAGCTTGGGCAAAAAAGTCTATTTAACTACCAAAAAAGTCTAATTAACTACCAAAGAGCCTGAGGTGCAAGTTTGGCTCAAGTGGTAGAACACCAGCCTTAAATAGGAAAGCTAAGGGATAATACCTAGGCCCTGACTTCTAGCTCTGGCAAAGCGCGCACGCACACACACCACACACACACACACACACACACACACACACACACACACACACACACACACACACACACCCTCGCGCACACACACACACCCTCGCGCGCACACACACACACACACACACACACCCTCGCGCACACACACACACCCTCGCGCGCACACACACACACACACACACACCCTCGCGCACACACACACACACACACACACACACACACACACACACACACACACACACACACACACACACACACACACACACACACACACACACACACACACACACACACACACACACACACACACACACACACACACACACCCCTCCAAAGAACAAGATAGTTACAAGCTAATAGCTAATCTTTATTTAGGTAGCAAAACTAAATTACCAGGTTTGGAAAACCTCCATATAAAAATTGATACAAATGATCAAAACAACTATACATGTGTATGAGTTTGGACTTAAAAAGAATGTTAGAATAAATATGATTTGGTTGTGATATTATGCTTAAATATTTTTACAACTTTTTTGGGGTCATGCTGCACATGCTAGTAAATGTCTACCCTGGAGCTACAATTCCAGTCTTTAGCAAATTATTAAAACGAATGAAAGTTAGATTTTGAGTTAATTACAAAGTAGAAGGTTTTATTTCTTAAAACATTTTAAGGAGTCACTAGTACAATTTCATATTCTGTTGAACTGGAAGTTTCCCAGATCACAGTATTTCTCAGCTAATATTAACTCTAGGTCCGGGTCCAATTATATATACATGTAATTATATAGAATTAATCTGCCAGATGCTTTAATAATGGGAGATAAGGAAGTACAATGTCCTCTGAAATAAACAAATCCAACAGTTTGGAATTTTTCACTCTAAAAGGCCCTGCTCAAACAAGAGGTAATTTAGTCAACAATTAACTGCTTGATCCTAAGTCTGCTAATAACAGCAAATGCTTTAGCAAGGACAATATAAACTTAAGAATGTCAACATTATTTTCTCCTCTTTTATCTCTTTCAGTATACAAAGTAATATAATTAAAAACCAAAGTATCAAATATTAGAAAAAAATCAACCAGCAAAATTAATTTATCTCATTTATATATATAACTTATATAAACTGTTATGTTAAAAAACAAACTACAATTTGCCAGTTTTCATAAATGGGCACCCGTTCTTCAGTAATATTTTCAAGATCTTCAAGTCTGTTCAATGGATTTTCTGCTACAGCCCAGATCTAGGTTCTAAACCCCAAATTCTTAGTCATCTTTTATTGCTCACTTATAAATTTTGTCCCTTGCTCTCACTTATACTTCCTTACTTTTATAGCCAATATTTTACTACTTTTTTTTTTTTTTTTTGTCGGTCGTGGGGCTTGAACTCTGGGCCTAGGCGCTGTCCCTCAGCTCAAGGCAAGCGCTCTACCACTTGAGCTACAGCGCCACTTCCTATTTTACTACTTTAAAGGGAAATGGTGAACTTCACTGTTGAGTTTGTTAGTATGTCATTTTACTACTTTAATGTGAGTGGAGCTTAGCAGAATAAATCAAAGTCCCCTGGTAAATATGATGAACTATTTTTTCAAAGACATTGTATAAATATATTAGGAAATAAAAATCAGAAAAATGCATGGTAAGTCTTATTTTTCCCTTTATTGAATAGTAAAAAAGGAATGACGTCTTTTATTTGTATATGTTAATTAACAGAGATCTTTTTGAAACTTGACTCTTTCTTTGGAATACCCTACTAGAAAAAAAAATGACACAAAACTGTGATTTTCTCAAGAAGTTGTGTTATAATGGCAACAAAAGTTCACACTTGTTCCAGACTCTAGATAAATCACAAAAAATGACAGAGAAATTAGAAAACTCCCCCAAATCTAACCAGATTTAAACTGGGTTATTTTAAGTACATAGTTCAGGTTCTGGACATAATAGAGTTCAAAAGACGCAATCATCATGAAAGTAAAAAATTGATAGTAAAGAATTGAAGCTCAAAACTTTTTTTTAAAAAAAGTGCTAAGGATGTAACTCAGTGGCAGATGCTTGCTCATTATGCATAAGGCCCTGGAGTTGATCTTGAGCAACACAAAAAAGACAAAATAACAAAAAGTTAAAACTAACATTGACATTAAAAAAAAACTGTTTCCTTTAAATTCATTTTATTTTGAGGGTAGAAAGATTATACACATCCAGCTTCTTGTCTGAAATGTCTAAACTCTAAGTGATGCTAAATTAATTTAAACCAATTGCAATATGATTTAATGATATAAACTGGAATATAATAATAATACACATAGGTATTTTTAGGAGGAAAATATTAGCTGCAGTTTAGTATTATAATAGTAATGAGGCAGGGTTGGAAGTATGGCTACTTTTGGAAATCCAAAACCCCAGTATCTCAAAAGAAAAAAAAGCATTAAGACAAATGACATTTAAAAAGTCATTTCCTTAACATAATTAGGAGATAATTAAAAGTGTGATTGGTGAAGTTTGCTTTTATGCTGTATGTCCATGAAAGTTGCTGAATCCTGTCTGAACAGATAGACAATACATACTATAAAAGAACCAAGTAATTTCTAATTATTTCATTTCAATTTGAAATTGTTTCTTGAGTATGCTATTCTATACTGCTAAAATCCCAAGCTATTCACACTAGAGGATACAAAATGAAGGACACATGCAAGCTTGATAAACGAACTATTTAGTAGATCAGGAAGGCTTAATGCTTACTACTACGATTTAAAATTCAAAACCCAAACAAGTAACCTTGTTGAAAAAATTTCTATGAACTGTGTAAGCAGCTGAACTATAGCACAAAAGATTCAAGTCCACTCCATACATTCATACAGTACCTGGGAGCTGAATCTGTGTACATCGTCAGAGGCACTGACTAGATCAATGGAAGACATGGAGGAAGAGCGACTATAGGGCTACCAGAGACAGACAAAGAAAAAACCAAGTAATCAGAACAAAGGCACAACAGAGCATTCAGTACCAACTTCCAAACACAAGATAAAGAGAAAACAAAGCACTATATGAAACAAGCACAGCAGCAAATGCTGAATTCATGCACCTATTATGTATTATGCTCCAAAATCATCCCAAAGAGAATGTAGTACTTCCAACAATACAAAATAACATTACTTAACCCCAAAGAGGAAAGGCTTCATATAACTTGGCTAAACTCTGATTAGCTATCTTGGACTAGCTACTCTGTATCCCTTTCACCTTCCCCCTTAAATATTAAAGAAAGAACACTACATTCAGAATTAGTATTTCTAAATTGGGAGAAAGTGTATGAGAAAATATATGAAATACAACATATACTATAAAACCTTCACTACCTAAATTCATAAAAAAGGGAGAAAATTTGTACTATAAAATAGCTCTATCAACACTGAAGAAAACTTACACTTTCAGTAAACTGTGACTGTTGGCTTACCTTCTGGACAAATCTATGTGTCCCCACAGAAGAAAAGGCATCTCCAGATGGCAAAGATGTAGGCCAGTGTAACCTGACCTTTTCACTCTGTGACTGAAAAAAAGCATATAAAGTTGAGGTGGTTTTAAAGCATATTTTGCAACATAAGAATACCATAACCTGGAACTACCACTATTTCTGAACACTTCAGTGCTTATATTTGATTTATGACATTAGTTCAGACACAAGCCTTGACCAATCCTAAACTTTGTTCAGATATCTCAATCTAGTCTCTTCTTTTTGACCCTACAGGGAATACTAGACCAGGAATGAGTTCTTTGATTTTGCGCATAGTCAGGCCCTTTCACCCACTACCTGCATAGCATCCTTTATCTTAACACTGCTGCCAATTTTCTTTTTAAACTCTCCTCAAAACATTCCAATTATTTCACTCCACTGTGAACCTGAAGATCTGTCTCACAGATTTATATGTCACTAGACCAAATCATTATTTGGATTTAGTTATGTTGCTAAGATCGTATCATGTATGTGTGTCTTGTCTCCTTTCTATGAAGATATTCTGCTGTCCTCTCATCTTTAATTCTTGCTAATCTGATACTTGATTGCTTTCTTCATCTTGCCTTGTTTCTTCTACTACTTAACAAATATTTAGTAAAAATAATATACCAGAAACTTCTTTGTTATATGTGTGCTTATTTTCTAACTAGATAGGACAAGGGCAGTAATTTCTATTCAATGATGCCTGGACACACAATTATTAATGGCTCATTTCTCATACATCAAATTTATTAAATATATCTTTATTTAAGTTATATAAATTTGAAAATGTATGACATGGTTTTCATTTGGAAAATACCTATACAGAGGCTATGTTGGTGAAAACTGCACAATATATTCTGAGTACAAAAAAGTGATCTGAACCTATAGAACTGATTTTATGGATTATTGGAGTTTACTATTTTATAACATACCATACTGTTAGTATATTTATCATACTGATGTGAATGGCTAGTAGACAATGAAAATCAGTGTCAGTTCAATGACTTTTTGTAGAGCACCTGCCAGAATATCAATAGAATTAAATCAAATTTTTTCATAGGTCCATTGATACTTCTTTTTCTAAATAGTATACAAGTTCTTATTGATCCTCTTCATTCAACTTAATCACTGTCTGATATTCCATAGAGTAGTATTTCAGAAATAAGAAGGGATGTTTTGCTTTGTGGACTTAGTGTGTGCTGGGTGAAACCTCTAGCACTGAGCTATATCCCCAGCTCTAGAAAGGTGGTTTTGAGACATCATGTTGAGCTTTTTATCTCAGATTTGTAAACTAACACCTAGAGAACTTAAGTTTTAAATTCACAGCTATAAAACTAGTGTGAAAACAGTATGACTGAGAAGTCTTGACTGTATAATTAGTTCCCCCAAAATAGTACATTTAAGTCATATTTTAAGCTTCCAAAACACAGTGATGCTACTTAGGAACTATTTTTACTGTCAAAAGTAGAGTCTAGTCAGGAACTGAAAGTTCTCTCTCTCAGAGTACAGTGGAACATCTTTTGAGTATAAAGAAATGAACAATAAGCTTTACAAATTAATATGACATGAACTTTTCATTATAAATTTGAGAAATATAAAGAAAAATAAGTATAAACAGAAATATGACCTCCTGTAGGTGGTGATTTACTCTTGTCTACTTAGAGCAGTAAATGGGCATAATAGCCATGACTGGCTTAGAAATGACAGAAATGAAACAAGTAACTTTGCTATACAAATTCATGTATGGTATAAAACTGATACACTGATTATTTGCAAGACACTTTATTACTACAGCTTATTCATATACGCTCAAGAATATAGTTTCTACTAATAGTATAACCAATACTAATCGTTTAACCAAATTGGGGGGGGAGGGGGAATGCAAAATTCACCCACTAGTACCATCTAGTGGTAAATATGGAAACTACACAGACAAAATTAAAGGCAAGGAATTCAAATTAACCTTGACACTAGCAATGCAAAACTCAACAAATGCTTTCTTCCAACTTCCAAAGAAACTGTGTGTAAATGCTGTAGATTTCATGGTGATTACAAACACTTCAAGTGAGGAAAAAACTTAAAATTTGTGGTAATTTTCCTTTTGAATTCATAAGTAGTTGGTGAATGGAAATTGAGAAACTAAATATCAAGACTAAATATACACTTGATATTGCCATAGTTTCTAAAGAATGGTTAAAGGTGGATCATTCAAGGGGAATAGTCAGAAGATTTCCACTCCAGGTCATGTTAATTATGTATAGTTTATCAGAACAATTACTGTTCTAATTTTTGGGGCTTGGCAATTAATCTATAAAGAAACCAGATTTTAAAGATTCTTCTGCATTTGTAACTCAGTGTAGGTATAGTTTGTTATTAAATTCAGTTTTCAAATTTATTAATATGAAATAACTTACATCAAGGCTAAAATGAGTTTCAACTTAAAATTTTTAGTAGATTTACCTGTTCTTCTATTTTATCTTGCCTGTCAAGGGCAGCTTCAACAGCATCAAAGAACTCTTCTTCATTAATCAGACTGTTTGGGCCTTCCTAATGAAACACAAGGGAAAAGAAGAAACAAAAACAAAACCCAAAAGATTAATTGACTTAAGGAAATAGAAAACATTGATAATTCTGGTATTAACTCTATGGAAAAGAAAAATAACTCTATATATTTATTGAGAACATAATTATGAACCAATCACTCTACCAGGCACTATTTTCCCAAAGGTGATTAATATATGCTGTGTAACATCATATTACTTACTCAATTTACTTTCTCTATACTCCTATTGTTGGTCAATATTTTTTAAAGATTACAATCTAAGCAGGGCCTGATGAACTATGTAGATGCATAATATAGTCTGGTGCCTATTTTCACATGGTCTAGGAGTTAAGAATTTCAACTTGACCAAGTTGGAAAAACAATACTTGGAAAATTTTGTGACATGTAGGAATTACTTGACATTATGCTGCTCATAAATAAAGTTTTATTAGCATATAACCATGCTTATTTATTTATATAGTATTATGACTGCTCTTGAACTAAGTACTTGCAACAGAGGTGTCAGGTGACAGACATATTAAAACTGCAGAAAAGCCTTGCCAAAATTGGAAAAGATCTATAGCCAGTTAGTAGAGAGAGAATTCAAAAACAATTTTCCTAAGGAAAATGCAGAAAGAAAAGTTGAGATGCTTGAAAGTATGGTTAGATGGTAGAGAAGGGATCACCAATCATCCAAGGAACTTGTTTAAAATGAAATTCCCAGGTCCCATGCCCTAAAGTTATTTTTCAATATGCCTTGGATGGAACTCAGAAATATGTACATTTAAAAGGGCTCCCCCAGTAATTATGATGCAAATGCTATAACAGAACAAAAAAGCAAAATGGAATCACACAAGGTATGTTTCTGCTGTGACGAACCAAATAAACTGTAAATGGAATAGGAACTTCATATTATGGAAAAAGGAGAGAATGGGCAGGTAGGCTTGGGTTTCGAATCCCTCACATTTTAAAATAATCCTTCTCAAAAGGAGCCAAATCATTAACCGGGAAATTTTCTCAGTTCAATTGATAACCCAAGTCACCCAGTTTAAAAAGAATAGTCAAAAGAAATGCGTAAGTTAGTAAAGATGGACGATGAATAGATTTACTTTTAAAAATTCATTTACATCAATAAACAACATTATTTTTGGCTTGAAACAAGTAAACACATCAAGATCCTTCTTCCTCCATCCTTATCCTCTTCCTCTTAAAACAAAACACTCAATTATATGCTGTTGTTAGGCTATAAAAGTACTTGATATTACATACTACTAAAAACATGTTCTTGGCTACATATTTTCTATAATGAAAATGTATTTTATTTTTAATGCAAAAAAATAAGGTAATTACCAAACTTAAAACTTCAGAACTAAAACTGTCATTGAAACAGCTTATCTCCAGTAATCTAGGTTAAAAAAAAAACAACCTTGTGAGGATAGCTAATTGTGTTTTATACATTATAGAAAAGTATGAATTAAAAACAATACTTTAAAAATATTTTCAAAACTCAAGTCTCATTATTTTATGGATTCCCACACAGAAATCTTTCCTGTCTGACATAAAAAAATATTTGGTTAATAGCAGCTCTTTTTGTGTCCTGAATACAAATGGCAAGAAATTTTTCTTCTATTTTTTTAAACTTAGCATTTTGATTCTACTTCAAAGATATTCCTTACCATCCTATTCTTAAAAATAATTCTTTTCAGAAATATACGTGTTCTTTACTGGTACTTTAATTGTCTTTAATGGCTCATGCCTGTAATCCTAGCTACTCAAGAAGCTGACATCTGAAGATCATGTTTCAAGGCCATCCTGGCAGGAAAGTCTGTGAGACTCTTTTTTTTTTTTTTGCTGGTCACGGGGCCTGAACTCTGGGTCTGGGCGCTGTCCCTCAGCTCTTCAGCTCAAGGCTAGCACTCTACCACTGGAGCCACAGCGCCACTTCCGGCTTTTTCTGTTTATGTGGTGCTGAGGAATCGAACCCAGGGCCTCATGCTTGCAAGGCATGCACTCTACCGCTGAGCTACTTTCCCAGCCCTCTGTGAGACTCTTACCTCCATTTAACCATCAGAAAACTGGAAGTGGAGCTGTGGTTCCAAGTATTAGAGTGTTACATTTAAGAGAAAAAGCTCAGGGACAGTGCATAGGCCTTGACTTCAAGCTCCAGTATGGCGTGCAAGTGCACATACACACATACCAATAGAAGGAAAGGAAGGAAAGGGAAAGGAAAAAGAAAAGAGCAAGGGAAAAGGAAAAGAAAGTTAAGGGAAAAGAAAGGAAAGGGAAGATCACTGAGTATGGCTATAGGCTCACTCCTATAATCCTAGCAACTCAGGAGGCTGAGATCTGAGAACTGTGCTTTGAATCCAGTCCAAGCAGACAAATCCAAAAGACCTTTATCTCCAATCAAAATTGGAGGCATGCCTTAAGTTAATAGAGTTCCTGACTTGCAAATGATCCAAGTGAGAACATGAAGCCCTATATTCAAGTACCAGAACTGATCCTCAAAATAATATTACGGAAAAAAAGCTAAAAAAAAATGTCTTCCTCCCCGCTTTCTCTTTTTGTATGTCTGTCTGTCTGTATGTTTGTATTTAGAGGAAGATTTTAGCAAGTAAAAGGACTGAAAGAAGTTGCTTTCTGATAGTTTTCAAACACGAAAGCAATTTGATAAATCACACTGTATGTATTAGATGTCACTGTATAGTACAGAATAATGCTAAAAATGATCACCTTGACAGGGGAGATGAAATTTATCCTACAAACTGAACTGAGACTTTAAAATCCTATATTAAACTTTATAGCAGTTAAGTAAATGTAGTATTTCAGAAAAAGCTTGGCATATTAAAAAAAGGTTACAAAAGTATTATTTAGAATTTACAGAAGTATTATTTTGTGATAAATATGGACAATGTGCTTTTCTTACGAAGACCAAACTTTAAGTTCATACTTCATAATCTGGTCCTCCAAAGTGGGATTTTTTCTTAAGTTCTTCCATTGCATTCTTGCATGCTTCCTCTGCTCTTCTCTTCTTTTCACCTTCCTGTGAGACAAAAGTTATCATCAGAAGAGGGCATTTAAATCACACTATGACTTTTAAGCTAGTACAGTACAATTTTATAATTTGACTACAAAAATTAGTCCTACAATAAGAGTATCATTCTGTCCAAGAAAACACCTTTTTGTGAGTTATATATCATACACAAGCTACTACTTAAATCACAACTAATATCAACATTTAAGTAAGTGTATTTGTAAACTGCAAACTGTCCAAGGGTCTAAAGTATGTTTTAAACTCCTAATAAATCACCACCAGAGAAAAGCTTATTAAATCCTGCCATGATCTCTATCCCTATCTTTTGGGGAACAAAGGGGGAAAAAAGTAAGTATTGGATATCTAGAATGAAAGAACTTAATTATTAATAGAAGGTACAAAGATCAAGATTCACTGTACTCATAAATTGACATTCTGAATTGAAACCTCTTTGTACAACTATGTAACATATTTTTTAATTAAAAAATTAAGTGGAATCTGAATGTGAAAAAGAATTTCTTAGAAAGATAAATTTCTCATACATAAATTTCTCCTACAGTTAGGGCCTGCAAGGTTAAAAGACACAAAATAAACCTTAAAATAACAAAGACTGACCCAACAGCAAACTTAATGCAAAAAAAACCCCACCAAAAACCTGGTATAATGGGGTCAAATCTGATAAAGAATCAATAATATATTTAAGTATGGCAAACTTTACTGTAGTAACCTTAATTTAAAAATGGAATAAAACAAAAATGTATTTTAACACAACAATAATACAACGGAGTTAGGGAAAAGTGAAAAACTAAGTAAAATTACAGAGTTCTGAATCTTATTAATGCTGCTAAAATTGTCTATCCTTACAATTTTTGTTTTACCTAGATATAACTGTCTGAAAATTAAGTATACATCTATAGAAAGAAGGATTTTTATTATAGGTAACCACAAAAATTGTTGCCTCGGTTGTCAATAAGAATATTTAAACTGATACCATATATTTACATAGAATAAGTAAATTAAGCAATTCTACTAAATAGCTTGTAATGTTATTTAACTATTTTCTTAGATCCTGGAAGACTATTTTCTGGTCAGTGAAATTTCCTCATTCTTAGCTTATAGGAGGCATAAAAACCATTTAGAATGAAACAGTATCAACAAAATAATGTTATTATCAATGTCCTTTATTTCTCAGTTCTATTAATTACACAAAAGACATTTATTTATTTAGTCAGTTGCAGGGCTTGAACTCTGGGCTTGGGCACAGTCCTTGTGCTTCAGCTCAAGGTGAGCACTCTAGCGCTTGAGCCACAGCACCACTTCTAGTTTTCTAGTGGTTTATTGGAGATAAAGAATCTCATGGACTTTCCTGCCCTGTCAGTCCTTGCGCTTCAGCTCAAGGTGAGCACTCTAGCGCTTAAAAGCGACAGCACCACTTCTAGTTTTCTAGTGGTTTATTGGAGATAAAGAGTCTCATGGACTTTCCTGCCTGGGCTGGCTTTGAACCATGATCCTCAGATCTCAGCCTCTGGAGTAGCTACGATTACAGGTGTGAGCCACCAATGCCCAGCTTAAAAGGCATATTAATAAACAGCTTCTATACTAAGGAACATTCTAGTCTTCCTAGAGTGTGTATATACACAATAAAGAAGATTTGAAAGGGATGAAAGGATGTGGTTTTGTGGTAGAGTTTGTCATGGCTGGCCCTAACTATAATCTGTCTGATTTTCACCACTCAAGCAGCTGAGATTATAGAACTGAATTACCATGCCTAGCCCTACAGTTCCATTTTCTATACTTTCAGTTTCCCACAGTCAACAGGAAGGGTAAGTACAATAAGATTTTGAGAGAAATAGATATTTATAAAACCTCATACAAAAGTTATAATAGGGCTGGGAAGGTGGCTCAGTGGTAGAGCACTTGCTTTGCATACATGAGGCCTTGGGTTCGATTCCTCAGCACCACATAAGCAAAAAGAAAGAAGCTGGAAGTGGCACTGTGGCTCAAGTGGTAGAGTGCTAGCCTTGAGCTGAAGAGCTGAGGGACAGCACCCAGGCCCAGAGTTCAGGTCCCATGATTGGACCCCCTCCCCCCAAAAAGTTATAATAATCTCTTACAACAACCTAATTTATAAATTAAAATTTGTCATAGGTATGAATGTATAGAAAAAATACATAGCACAACAGGATATGGTACTGTAATTTGGGGCATTCACTAGGGATCTTAGAACATACACCTGGAATAAAGTAGAACATTTTGCTAGTTAATACGCTTATTCTCATCTGTACTTGAGAATTCTAGAATAGCAATCTTCTTAAGCATCCTTTAAATGAACAATATATTCAAATCCTGTGGCTACTATGCCATTATATCCTATGATCATACTGCTTTTTTTTATTGTATTTAGACATTTAAACATTGTGAGCAATAAAACTTTCTGATGAATAATAAATCCTAACTGATGTCTAGACAGTCTAGTATCTAGATGACATATTTTTTAGAGAAATATTTATGTTACTTAACACCTTTGGACAAGTAAGCCAATGGCTCAGTTCACTCTTCTATGTTAAACTAGAACTAAATTTTCTCAATACAGCTCAATTCTAATACTTTACTAATATTTTATTAAGTTGAATTAGTTTTACTAAGTCGAATTAGTTCCTACTAAGCAAATCCAGTGAGCCATACTTTATACTAAAAGCTGGAGATTCATACCACAATGTTATTATCAGTGTTAATTAAACCGAAGTGGAAAATGGGAACAAAGGGCAAATATTCAAACATAATCTACACTACATTATATCACAATGACCATGGAAACATATGGTTATGAAGTATAAGTTAATGTTTAACTTTATATTCTGCTGTTAAAAGCTAGTTCCATATAATTTAAAGACAATTTCATAGATCATAAAGTAAGTTATGTTAAATGGCAATCCATCATTATCACAAAGTATTTTTAATAATATGAACAAATCCCTGATGAATTTTAGTAGGAAAATGAGTTTAAGATCAAAAAGTATCAGAAAAGTACTACCACCTGTTATTCTATTAACCCAACAGACTCATCCTTAAGAACTTAGTTCAGATTTAATGTTCAACCAAACACATAAAACCTAAAATCTGTTTTTTAAAAAGAAAAACTAGTCTTACCTTATCCAGTCTCTTTTGCCAGCTTTCCTCACGTTTTACCATTAATTCAATACAATGAGAAAGTGTAGCAAGAATTCCAGCAGTAGTTGCTTTAAAAGTTATAGCTTCCCCTTTAAAGTCTATACCATTAATTCCTTTTGGTGTTACAGGTGGAAATACTGAAAAAGAAAGTTCTTCACTGAAAAATTTACAATGAATATATTTATAAAACTAGCACATCAGAATAGATGTTTGGATTATAATTTTCTTCCTGTGGACTAATATTAAAAAATGTCCTATCTATATGAGAAAAGCTTTTATAGCAGCAGACTTATGTACAAGTCCTTTCTCCTAGATTCTATTTCCTGCAATTTATTTGTTGTGCTACACCCATGTGAATCAAGTGGTAGAGAAGGGATACTTTAACAATAATACTTGGACAGCTTAGAACAAGACCTACTTATGGCAAAAGTTACATTTTAAGAAGTCTGGGATTTTAAAAATGAGGATAAATATAGAATTCAAGACAGTGATATAAAATTTAAAAATACTTAAATTTAAGTCCATGGCCACTGTACACATTAAATAGCTTTTATATTTACATTTTATAATTTAGAGTCATGGTTAATCTTTTTTTAATTTTATTTTATTTTATTTGTGAACATACTGTACAGAGGGGTTACAATTACATGGGCAGGATAATGCGTACATTTCTTACCAAGCATTGCAGCCTCCTCCTTTGGTTTACTCTTCACATCCCTTCCCAGCCTCCCCCTTCCCCCCCAATCCCAATCCTTCTCCTTCCCCCCCCCCCCCCCCGCACCAACATTGTAAAGCTCGTTTTGGACATGACAACTTGTACTTCTCGTTGTTGCAACACATGGTTAATCTTTTAATGAAAGATTTTAAAACTCACAAACAAAAGAGAATAACTCTATTCTATATCAAGCAAAAAGAAATGAAAGAGAATAATCTTATTCTACAGCTAGTAAAAAAACATCCTAACTAGTCTCTATCAATGAATAAAAACTATCATAGTAACTTTTTTGCCTTAAAACATTAAGTTATGACAGCAAAAGGTTCAATATGTAAAAGAATAAAGGTAAACCTGCATTTCAAAAAACTTTAAATTTCTGCTCTGGTAGATGGTTAAGGGAATGAAGCCAAATTGGGGGAGAAAATCAAAACTCTTTCAAAAGTACTAATACTTAAAAACCCAATCAATGGACTTATGAGGAAGATTAAAAACTGCTGATAACAAGCCAGAGAGAGAACTGGAATCCTCTTACTTCATTAAAACCCTTGCTCACTGTTTTGAATAGTCAGCAATCTAAAGGGGAGTCTCTGCAGTTTTTATGTGAGGGCTTTTAAATTTCCTCAAGTCCAGTACTCCAAATGACTGTATGCTACAGAATGATATTTTACTACAGAATGGCTAATCAATCATATGAGGGTCACTTGGCTTGAGACTAATAATCTACTTTAGATATGACTTTCTAACAAAATAAGCCACAAGTGGTTAAAAATTGAATTTAAGCCCAGTACTGGGAGCTCATTCTTATAATCCTAGTACTCAGGAGACAGATCTGAGATTGTGGGTTCAGAACCCACTCAGACAGACAAAACTAAGACTCTCTTATCTCCAAGTAACCAGCAAAAAGCCAGAACTAGAAGTATGGCTCAAGTGGCAGAGCACCAGTCATGACTAAAAAGGTAGCCCCACTACCAGAAAAAAAACAACAAAAACAAAACAAAACAAAACAAAACCCAAGTACACAAGTGGCTCATACTTGTAATCCTAGCTAATTAGGAAGCTGAGGTCTGAGGATCAAGGTTCAAAGCCAGCCTGGGCAGTAAAGTCCTTGGGACTCTTATCTCGAATTAACCACCATAAAGCTGGAAATAAAGGTTTGGCTCAAAAGTGGCAATGTCAGCCTTGAGCTAAAAAAGCTCAAAAACAGTGTCCAGGCCTTGAGCTCAAGGAGCAGGACTAGCAACCCCCCCTCAATTAAGAAAACAAAAACAAAAACACCTCATCGGATTAATCTATGGAATAAAAGGGAACTGTGATTTGTAGTTCCAATTCTTTGTTTAGACAATGTACAATTAATGCTCATAACTCATTGAGCACTGCATATTAAATTTCTTCCATTAATATTAAATTTCTTCTCGATGAGTTTCATCAAGAGCAAACTGATTTGACAAATCAATTAATATTTACCTTCTTTATTTTATATGGCAGATAACAAAATGTCCTCATTCATTATTTATAAAGCAAGAATTTTCTTTCTACAGGATCTTGTACCTGTAGATAGAGGCTTCAAAATTGGATGCCTTTTCTTTTCTTATTAAAAATACTGAATGGAGTTTTCTTATTTCCCTGTATTGATTTTCTTTTCTAGTTGTTGGAGTCTTTCTTTAAATGTCTAGACATCTGGGTTTTGGTTTACATTTAAGAGTAGAGACTAGAAGCTCTACACACTAGTAGGACTGTCGATTTCAAAAGGTGATCTTCACGGCAGTATCTCCCAAGCCTCTATTTATGTCCTTTATTCTTTGGTCAGTTTCCCCAGAGTTGGTGGGTACTCAAGAAACAGAGTAAGATAAAGGGTCTAGAGACTGTATCATTCAGTATACAGCCTTTCTTATAGTCCTTCACTATCAGAGTGGAATAAGGAGGCAGTCAAATCTCAATAAGCAGTGTGTTTACTTCTATTTATTACTTTATTGACAATACAACACACCTATCTTTATCTATGCTGAGTAATCCTGAATTTAGGGTGCTCCAATTCAATTACTAGAGGTATGCTTATATTTCATTCTCTTTTAGAAACACAGGTGAAAAATTACAAAACTTTAATTTTTCCAATATTCAAATAAAATACTTTTTACTATTAAAGATTATTCCCTGTGAAATTAAAATGAAACTGAAAGAAACTTCCTCAAACAGTTTTAAACTCCATAAAGATATTAGAGGATAACTAGGTGAGTTTCAGTTGAAATGCCAAATTATAAAGACAACTTATATATCGAGCTATAATATTAAGCTAATATTTTGCAAGTTTAAAAGGGGATAATATAAGAAAAGAACACAATGAACAAAAAATAGCAAGAAGAGGAACAAAGGTGAGAGAGAAGCATTAAGTTGTAGCATCAATAATGTAATATTCTAATATGAACTCTAAAACAAATTATTTTCATGGATTAAGTAGTTTCAAACAATTTATGTTGTTACAGATATTAGTTCATATACTTGTATGATCTCAGTAAAATTAAGCATAAATTAGATTAGTATTTTTCACAAAGGAATTTTTTATCTTAAATTAAAAAAAATTCATTCTACGTTTTTCTAAGAAATACGTCAAAAATGCTGAATTTGCTTTGCAGTAATGAATAATACTGAATTCCTCCTCAACACCACAGTGTAGCAACATGTCACTATATAAAATAAATCATGCCACTATGTGGTCTGTGAACAATTATGCTGTGAAATCAGAGACATTTCAACAACTTTCCTTGAATAACACTCATTAAATACTTTTCAAAACCAGTTTACCAGTGAAAAAAAATATTTTGAAGAAATAATTAGAAATACTCTAAGAAAGTAAGAAAGACTGATGTAAAGTTCCAACCAAAGAAAAAGCTTCTTCAATACTAGGCACTAATGTTATCAATAAATGTCTAAAATTTAGAAATTTGTTACTGTTTGTGGCCTATCATACAATAAAGAAAGTGTATTTTACTGACATAACTTTTCTTAGAAAATATTTTAACTTGGATTCCAGGAATGCTACTGTTTAAAAAAGTTATTAAATTAGGAACTATTCTTTGTTATATAGTTATAACTTCAGAAAGTATTTACTTACACTTTTCTTTATTACCATTGGTACTGGGCAAGAAGTCTCCATCAGAGCGTGTTGTTGGAAAGTCATCTTCATCATCTTCCACCACTAAATAATATTAGAATGAACAAAGGAGAAGCAAATCACTCTTTTGTTCAACTGAGTAATAAACTCTAACTTGTATAAATTTACTGGAAATATAAATGGAAATTCACTGGAATATATTACAAATGTTTGTGGAACTGTAACAATGAAATCTTGCAACACTAATTTTTTAAATAAAGAAGTAACAACTGAAAAGCTAGACTGGAGGTTAGAAGCCTGGCTTAAGTGGTAGAGAGCTAGGTGAATAATAAGCAAGCTGAGCAACTGTGAAGCCTTCAATATCTGGGTACTGGCCAAAAAACAAAAACAAAAGCCAAAGAACTTCAAGTTTTCTTAACTTTATCTAAATTAAGTAACTTTCTATCCTGAATGGATATAAGAAAACAGACAAAGTAACTTTCTATCCTGAATGGATAGGTATCTGATTCAAGTGGTAGTACATCTGACTAGTAAGTAATAACACCCAAGTTCAAACCCTGGTACAGCCCCCCCCCCTCTCTCCTTCTCTCTCTGGACAAAATATATGAAATAATGGATATCCTTTAGAGTTGGGAAACAAATGATAGGAGTTTCCTTATTGTTTCAGCTACTTGTCTTGGGGAGTTTCTAGGAGTAGTACAGTAAAGACAAGGAATTTAGAAAGAGCCTAGTAGACCTCTGAAATGAGGAAAGGCAGAGAGACTAGAGAAGGCAATTGGATTTCAGAAGAACACTAGAGAGGTGAGAGTTATACAGAAAGAGAACACTGGAGATCAGCAGGTCTCTTCTAATTATTTAGCAAGTACTGAGAGTACCTGCAAATAAGAGAATTACAAATACTAGGAAAAGAACCTTCAGAAAAGATTGCAGAGAACAGTAAACAAAGCTTATCTGGGAGCAGGAGAAAATACTGTTCCTACAGTACAGACTGAAAACTTAGTAATTCATAAAGAACTACATATTCAATAGGCTTCAGTAGTAGGGTTGACTTAGTAGGGAAAACAGAATTACATTCCTGGAAGTTCATAATACTTTTGGTTTTTTTGAAAGTCCTGGGGAATGAACTCAGGGCCTACATCGTTCAAGACAAGCATAATACCACTTAGTCAAACCCGGAAGGCCAGTTTCTCATGCTATAAATGAAATGTTATATTACTTTGATGGTAGATTGTGGTAAGTTAAATATGCAAACTATAAACCCTGAATAGCTATGGGAATATCACAAACAGGTATTATAAACACCTGAATTCAAAATAAGGCAGAAAAGGGGAACAAAAATAGACAAGTTACAAAAGATGAGAGAGCCAAGTGCTAGTGGCTCATGCCTACTCAGGAAGCTGAGATGTGAGGTCTATAGTTTGAAATCAGCCTGGGTAGGAAAAGTCTGTGAGATTCTGATCTCCAATCCAGAAGTGGAGCTGTGGCACAAAGCGGTACAGTGCTAATCTTGAACACAAAAGCTCAGGGATAGGACCCGGGCCCTGACTTCAAGACCCATAATTGACCCACTCCCCCCCAAAAAAGGGGGGATATAAATTGATATTAAAGGTATTTTGTAATACCAAGAAATAAAACTATTATCAAGCAACCTACTTATATTAAGAATGAATTCAATGCTAGTAGGTAATACTACTAGGATTTTTTTCTGCCTTCCCAGTCAAGAGAATAATTGAAAAACATTATGTTGATATCAGTACTATTTTGAGCAGTAACAACAGGAAAGTAAAAGGGAAATTAATCTAGTTAAAAGACAAGTAAAAACCTTATCCTTTTTCTTAAAAATAAAAACTCAGTAAGCAATTGGGTATGGTGGCTAAAGTCTATAATCCCAGCTATCTGGGGAGTAAAGATCAGGTATTAAGGTTCAAGGCATGCAAAGGCACAAAAGCTCATTAAATTGTATCTCAACCAATAGCTGGGACTGGTAATGTGAGTTTGTGATCCCAAGCTACAAGGCACAATAGCCCATGCAATGGCATACACCTGCTATCTCAGAAAGCACAAATAGGAAGGTAACAGTCTAGGCTTGCTGTTGAACTCACTGGCTTTCTATTGTGGAGGTAAATACACAAAACACACTTGATGATGGGAAGTCTTCCTTTATATTGTGCTGAATTCTATTTACTCAAAAATTATAAATGGTTTTCAATCATTGTTTATAAGGGATATTTCCTAGTGAGAGGAATAGAAAATAGAAAGTGATTTGTAGAATTAGTAATGGGCTGGGAAGGTTGCTCAGTGGTAGAGCGCCTGCCTTGCATGCTCAAGGCCCTGGGTTCGATTCCTCAGCACCACATAAGCAAAAAAGAAAAAGCCGGAAGTGGCGCTGTGGCTCAAGTAGTATAGCGCTAGCCTTGAGCTGAAGAGCTGAGGGACAGTGCCCAGGCCCAGAGTTCAGGCCCTACAACCGGACCCCCAAAAAAATAAATAAATAAAATAGAATTATTAGTAATTTTCTTTAAAAAAAAAAAAAGGATGAGAGAGATGAGACAACAAGGAGAAAGAGAACAAATGATTCCAGATCTGAAAGGTTTAATAAATATACTTATTTCCTTTACTACTCATCAAAGGATAAATCTGTAAGACATAATAATGTGAAATGCTCTGTATTATCAAGATAACAAAACAAAGAATATAATTTCAAAGTGACCAATGGCCTTGGTATGAATGATGAAAAATGAATTAATGTGTATTATTGAAGTACTAAAGTCACAGGACACTGGGGAGGCTGAGATCTGAGGATCACAATTTAGTTGTTTGAAGCAAGCACCATCAAGAAAGTTCATGAGAATCTTATATCCCATTAAATACACACACATGTGCATGCATGGTCACACACACACACACACACACATACACATGTGTATCTACACACACATATACACAGAAGTGAAGCTAGGGCTTAAGTGGTACAGAGCCAGCTTTGAGCAGAAAAAGTTAAAGGACAGTGCTCAGGCCTTGAGTTCAAGCCCCAGTACTGTAGGCATTTAAGAAGAAAAAAAAAAAGTACTCAAGTTATATGAATACTTAAATCTGGCAGTTCACAGTACAGAGATTATTATTTCCTTTATTACATAAAGAAATTACCCATAAAATCAAGAGGCTTTAAATCATTCATTCTCTAAGTAAAAATACTGGCAATAGCCTGATTAACCTTTATCTCTTTGAAGTTCATCCTTGGAGACAGCATCAGCACAGGCATCAAAGTACTTCTGGAGAGTATCAACTTGTCTACATAGGATGTCTCTAAAAGTTTCCATTTCAGCCAGTTTTTCACGTAAACTGTGGCCTTTCTGCAAAACATAAAAAGGCAGAGGATATATAATCCAAGTGAAACAAAACTGGACTTTTTATTTGGTTCTATATTATTTCATCACCTTTTAAGGTTGCTACCTTATCACTGAAGGAATGAGAATTAGAGCTGTCAAGTTCACAGCAATACTCCTAGGAAGAGGCTTGAAACTGACTTAATCTAGTGCCTTGAAATGGATAAACCTATAGGAAATAAGAAATAATGTCTGATAATCAGCTAACATAATGTTAACATTTTCAAAGCAGAAGGATTTGTGAGGAAAAACTATGCCAGACTTTGAAATGAGCAAATCTATTATTGGGTACACTTTCAAAGTATTGGTGAACATGAGAGCCCAGAAGGGAAGATCATTACTTCATTTATTATATTTGAACTATTTTACAACTCGTTTAGTAGAAAACTAAATAATACATGTTATTCTTGTCTTCTTTATTGAGAATAAGATTGAAATGTAGCGTGGATTGGTCTCCAAATTGTGATGCTCCTGCTTCAGGCTCCTGAATACTGGGATTATAGGTGTGTACCATTATTAAACTTGGCCTGTATGGTGGTGTTTTTTTTGTTTTGTTTTTGCTTTTTTTGTTTGTTTCCTTGTGGAAGTAAGTGTGAACTCAGGGCCTTGTGCTTGTTAGGTAGGTACTCTACCAAATTAAACCATACCTCCAAGCCTTTTTGCTTTAGTTGTTTTTTCAATAGGGTCAAGTCTAGATTATAATTCTATTTATGCTTTCTGCCTGGCTTGAATAACATTCATGTGCCACTGCTTAGTGTATTTTTAGGATGCTTACGATGGTGGTCTCTTGTTAACATTTTTCCTCAGCTAGCCTTAAACCATCTCCCTTCCGATCTCTATACCCTGTGTAGGTAGGACTACAAGTATAAGCCATCATGCCCAGCTGATAAGTAATTTTTGTCCACAGAGATGCAAATGACTTTGTCCTGCACATAGGCATTTACCTGTAGATATCAGTCAGTTTGTATTGGCAGATTCATTTCAGTATAATTCATATTCTGCTTGAACTAATGAATGAAATAAAATCTCTGATATGTGTGTGGAGGTGGGTGCAGGTATGTGTGCGCACAAGTGCCTGGGCGCTGTCCTTGAGCTTTTGTGCTAAAGGCTAGCACTCTTTGAGCCACAAGTTCCTTTCCGGATTTTAGGTGGTTAACTTGAGATAAGGGTCTTACAGACTTTCCTGCCTGAGTTGGCTTGAAACTGTGATCCTCAGATCTTAGCTCCCTAAGTAGTTAGGATTACAGGCATGAGCCATCAACACGCAGCATTTTGTATTTGTATAGTTATAATTTCATTCTTAAAAACTACTCTATAATAATATCAAATAAACTGAATTATAGAAAAGTTATTTCAGAAACCTATCAAGTTATGCTCATAATAGCCAATACTAAGTTCAAATAATGTTGCCTTAACATAAGCATTCATAACCACAAACCTTGAATGAAGATGTGGATGTAGCAGAATAGCCACTTGCTCCAGATACCAGTGACACCATTGAACCATGTCGACGCAAGCTGGATTCTGATCCATATCCTGATTCAGTCTAAAAATAGAATAAAATCTACATGAAAAAATGTAAATAAAAATCCTTAAGAGAAAACAAATCAACAAGGTTGGTATAAAAAACTCTTAGAAATTTGAATTCACATAAAAAGTCAATCCACTAATATCAGTAATGTCTTTCAATAACTGTCACTTAAATTAAAAATGTATTCAGTACTTCCTACATGTTGGGCTAGTAGGCTAAACGAGTGTTTAATAGTAGGAAAATGACCTAATATAGTCACATGCAGAGACAGAGAGTAGAATGGTGGTTACCAGAGGCTAGGGAGGAAGAATAGACTATTTAGTGGATATAGAGTTTTTTTTTTTTTTTGGGTCCGGTCGTGAGGCCTGTACTCTGGGCCTGGGCGCTGTCCCTCAGCTCTTCAGCTCAAGGCTAGCGCTCTACCACTTGAGCCACAGCACCACTTCCGGCTTTTTTCTTTTTGCTTATGTGGTGCTGAGGAATCGAACCCAGGGCCTCAGGCATGCAAGGCAAGCGCTCTACCACTGAGCCACCTTCCCAGCCCCTGGATATAGAGTTTAAGCTGGGGGAAGATGAAAAAGTTCTGAAGACAGCGTAATTGATGATGGCTGAACAGCAGCATTAATATTCTTAATGGTACAAAATATTTGAAAATGGTTAAAAAGTATTTGAAATATTTAAAAATGGTTAAAAAGGTAAATCTTACAATTTTTAAAATAGATAAAGAAAAACCAGCCAAATGCTAATATTATCTCCATTATAAACAAGTATAAACCATTTAAATAGCTTGCTCAAAATTATAGAAAAGACTGATGGCAGTATACATTTTCTGTCACAAAATGCTTCTATGGGCCATAACTAACATCTTTTCACTGTATTATATATGGCAAGACACACTTGATTTTTTTATTAACAAAATTTAGCCAAGTGCTGGTGGCTCATGCTGGTAATCTTAACTACTCAGGAGGCTGAGACCACAGGATTATGGCCTGAAGCCAGTCCAGGCAGGAAAATAATGAGACTCTTATCTCCAATAAACTACGCAGAAAAAGCTGGAAGCGGCTCTGTGGCTCAAGTGGCAGAGTACTAGCCTTGAGTAAAAAGCTAAGGGATAGTGCCTAGGCCCAAAGTTCAAGCCCCAGGGCCTGCAGAAAAATATATATACATATATTATTAATTAAAAAAAAATTAGTTACTATGCCAGATGCTGGTGCTCATGCTTGTAATCCTAGCTACTCAGGAAGCTGAGATCTAAGGATCATGATTCAAAGCCAGCCAGAGCAGGAAAGTGTGACTCTTATCTTCAATTAACTACCAAAAAAAACACCCAAAAACCCAAACAAACAAAAACAAAAAACAAACCCCAAAGGCCAGAAGTGGAGCTCAAGTGGTAGAGTATAGAGCACTAGCCTTGCACAAAGTTCAGGGACAGCATGCAGGCCCCGAGTTTGAGCCTCAGGACCTGCAAAAAGCAAAACAAAACTCCCATAAAATTCTGTATCAGAAAGAAAATTAAAGAATTTCAAGAAATTACTCAAATAGCTCAGACACTTACATGATTCTTTTCTAAACAGAAATTAATCTGAATTGTCCATTTAAATATAATTTCACTATAATTTAGTTTGAATTTTATAATATTAAAGATTCTAAATATTTCCTTAAATTTTTTTTTGGCAATCTGAACTGGTAGCTCATGTCTGTAATCCTAGTTATTCCAGAGACTGAGATTTGAGGATCATGGTTTGAATCCCGCCTAGAGCTTCCAAGTCTGTGAGACTCTTATCTCTAAAAAAAAAAAAAATCACCAAAAAGCCAGAAGTGGAGCTGTAGTTCCTGGAAGTTAGAGCACTAGCCTTGAGGGGAAAAAAAAAGCTCAGATAGCACCTAGGACCTGAGTTCAAGCTCCAAGATCAGCAACTAAATAAATAAAGCCAATGATCTTTAAAAATTAATATATTTTACAAAATGGGTTTTCATATATATATGTGTATATATATTTACATATATATGAATAAAACATACACACACAGTATGCGTCAATCATGTTTACCTCCCATCACTCTCTCTCATTCTCCTTTCCTGCTGATCCTCTGTATGTTCATGTCTTTTTGTTTGTTTCTAGTAGATTGTGCATATGACAGATCTAGTTTTCCTTGCAACCATAATCTCATTCTTCTTTATAGCTAAATAATACTCCACTCTATATATATACCACAATTTTCTTTATCTATTATTCAGTTGTTGCACATTTAAGCTGATTCTATAAACTTGGTGATCACAAATTTTTGTTATAACAAACACAGATATGCACATATCTCTATTCCTAGGAATAGTGTAATATGATCATGCAGAATTTCCATACTGATTTCTACAGTAGCTGTAAAGCTTACACTTATATGAGCAATATTTAAGGGTTCCTTCCTATCTTAGTATTTTCCCCAACATTTGTTGTTTAAATGTCTACAGGTTTGTTTGTTTGTTTCAGTTAGGACTTGAAATTGGGGCCTGGGTACAGTCCCTGAGCTCTTTTGCTCAAGGCTTTGCTCTACCACTTTTAGCCACCATACCACCTCTGGGTTTTTGGTGGTAAATTAGAAATAAGAGTCTCAGGGACTTTCCTTACTGGCTGGCTTGGAATCTCAATAGTCAGATCTCAACCTCCCGAGTAGCTAGAATTACAGATGTGAGCCACCAATTCCAGGCTTAAAATGTCAACAGTTTTAAATCTGAATTCGAATAAATCTCTTTTCTCCATATATCAACAACTCTAAACAAAGCAAGTCAAAACTACTGATCTTTTTAAAGATCTTAGAGTAAAATGCAAACATTAAAAGATTTCTTTATTACAACTTCTTTTATCCTCTTCTATTTCTTCAAGTTCCACTATTTCAAAACAGGTAATATGTTCTTAAAACATGAAAAAACAGAAGTGTCCATCTAGAATAACACTGATGCAATATATGTTAAGATAATATACAATAAATATATGCTCATTATGAATAGTGTTTCTAACTCTAATAAAGTTTCATTTAAACAAATTCCATCTTAAAGAAATCAATGTAAGGAAAAAGGAAACAGCATATTTCTTAATATCAATTTTTTAGTATTCAATGAAGATTCACCATTATTACAGTAACATAATAAAAATTAAACAGCAGTCACATAACAAAAATGAAACAGCAGTCTCATATATGAAAGGAATAGCTCAAATTGCCCTGATATATAATACCACTCTAAATTGGATTTCAATCAAAAAGTCAAATCTATCATCAAATATATTAAAAAATACTTTCTCTTAAGGGTCAAAATATTTCTAAAAAAGACATTGCCAAATTATTTAGAAAAGTGACAATGTTAAGATAGCCCAAAATGTCAAGTAACAATACTTAAACTTATCAGTTGGTATGTGTGGCTATAAATTAAAACCAGAGACTAGTGCATCTGCCATTTAGCTACACAGCGAATCCCCCAAGATATGTTTTCTGATTCAGTCCAAAGGGAGGATTGTCACAGGAGTGTCATAGGGAAGCATCTGGAATGTAAGGCCTATGGAATCATTTAGTGCATGATGGAATAGACAAATGGTTCTTATTCACTGCCTAAATCGACACTATTGTATGGCTTTAGAGTAATGTTACAAATATCCACAGGGCTCTTGGCAGAAAAAATTTCTAACTCATAGAAAGGAAAGATGGAAATAAGAAGACACTAGTTTATGGTTACAACTGACATACTATTAGAAGTTCCAGCAAGTAAAACTCAAAACATGCTTTCAAAAATTTCTAGTTATGATTTTGGAGTGAACACTTCAAAGGCATGTTGAACTTTTTCTTATTCCCTCTTTGCCACACGAAAGACGGTAAACTCATTCACAAGATCTAATCACCAATGAGTGTTTTTAAAACACTAAATTCTACCCAAAATAAATGAATTCAAATACAATTACCACAGGGGCATTTTCCTCTTTCAAAATATCTTCAATGAACTGTTCTGCAAAAGAGCTCTTTCCACAACTTATCAATGGAAGCAAGCAGTGTTGCTGAACATGTTTGCACAGACAAAAACACACATTGAAGCATCCTACTTAGAACAAAGTTTACTTGTAAATACCACAGTAATGAGACAAAAATCTTTTTTATATTAACATACTCCTATTTTTAAAAATCTTTTGGCCACTAGAGGGAGGCAGCAGCATTTTTCAAATGGTATGCTTAAAAGCCGATGAAAAGGTTACTATTGGTCAAAGTACAACCAGAAACCTCTGTACTAATTGCTTTCCATATATTTTTATCTTGTACCTTGACTTTTGAAAATATTTAAGCATACTAAACAATCTAGCTCAAAGGTAAGAGTTAAATAAAGTAGTCAAATGACTAAAATTTGAAAACTCCCTTAAAGTCATATCTGAATTTAATAGCTTAATTGTATGGGAGATAAATATTACTGTTCTACACAGGCAATTCATCAGTCCATCTATACCCTAAGAGAAGTTATATGAAATACAGAAAAAAGTCTTACAATTTTTAATACCACTTGTTTATAGAGAATTTTTTTCTTTAAAAACAAAAAATTTTAATATCACTTCTTTGTTGAGAAATTCTTTTTTTCTTAAAACCAATCTATTACAAGTAGCAAAGCAAAGAAATTAAGTAACTTCCTCATAGTGTCAAATGTTACCCAATTATTATTATTGGTGGCATGGTTCCCCTTTCTTCCCTTGCGTGCCCAAAGGCAGGAATGGAGACTGTGTCTCCAATTCAAGGACAGGAAGAAAGAAAATGCAAGACAGAGACATTAAGATAATAACAATGGAGGAGGATTTTGCTGAAATTAGAATTCTAAAACCCATTAGGAAATTAGTATACTGCATTGGTGAACATCAAAATACATCTACCTTCAATATTACTATTTAAAAGCAATATGGGAAGATTATCTATCTAAGCAAGCAATGTAATCAAGGGGTTGCAATTTAAAATGTAATATGCTGCATTTTCATGTTCAATGTCGAAAATTTTCAGTATTGAAACTGTTGTAGGTTTTTAAATAATTACAGAATGCTCTTAAAGGAGACAGCTATAGCAGAAAAAATACAGCATAACAAAGTCCATTAGACCAATCTCAACTAACAAAAAAGCAGGAAGTGGAGCTGTGGCTCCAGTGGTAGAGCACTAGCCTTAGCACAAAAGCTCAGGGACAGAACCCAGGCCCTGAGTTCAAGGCCCCCCCCAAAAAAAAGAATCTATGATACAAAAGGTGACTATGTATCTACTCTGACACTCTGAAATTGCCTCTCATATACTTTTGATCCTCTCTTTTGAGGCAATCTAGAATGATTGTCTTTAGTCTTAGTGACAAAATGGGTTTAAGAAACAACTAAATGAATCAAATAAAGTTATAAGGGAAATCTGATATTTTTCCATCTTAATTTTAGGAGCAAATATTAAGAGATGAGGAATCTCTTTTGTGTTTTGCTTTGAGAGGACAGATGGACAAATAGCTAAGTATTTAACTGTGTCTGATTGTACACACTTATGATCTTAGAATTTGGGAGGCTGAGACAAAAGGATATATAGAGTTTGAGGTCAGCTTTGGCTACATAGGGAGAAACTATAGGTCTTATAGAAAAGTGAATTGTGATGGAATAGGGATATACCTTAATTGAAGAACTCTTGTCTAGTTGTGATCCCTAGTACTACAACAAATACAGTAGAATATAAAAATCTATGAACCAAGTCGGGGGCCCGTGGCATATGCCCATAATCCTAGCTACTCAGGAGGCTGAGATCTGAGGATCACAGTTCAAAGCCAGCCTGGGCAGGAAAGTCCATGAGACTCTTATCTCCAATAAACCACTAGAAAATGAAGTGGTGCTGTGGCTCAAGTGGTAGAGCGCTCACCTTGAGCTGAAGAGCTCAGGGACAGTGCCCAAACCCAGAGTTCAAGCCCCATGACAAAAAAAAAAAAAAATCCATGAACCATACAGAAGAATGTGAACGAAGAAAAATATGACACAGATGTTTCTCCAATCAAAATTTCAGTATATGCTTTTTTTTAAAAAGAGGGAGAATAGTTGAGTAATTTTTAATGGGTACTTTATATATCAATTCAGCCAGTTAGAAATCACAGCAAAGACAAGTGTATTATATATGACAATAAATATGTTCATATATAACAGATATATTTATGACAATAAATATATATATATATGTACTGTTTAGCCTACTGTAGATTTTCTTTCCTTTAAAGGCTAAATAGTACTCCATTACACACACACAGGTTTTGTCTTATTGAATACATCCACTGATATATACTTGGGTTGCTATATTTTAGTGACTGTGAAAATTCTGCTATAGGCTGGGAATGTGGCTTAGTGGGTAGAGTGCTTGCCTAGCATGCATGAAGCCCTGGGTTTAATTCCTCAAAACCACATAAACAGAAAAAGCCAGAAGTGGCACTGTGGCTCAAATGGTAGAGTGTGAGCCCTGAGCAAATGAAGTTCAAGGATAGTGCCAGGCTCTGAGTTCAAGTCCCAGGACTGGCAAAAAAAAGATAAAGCTGCTACAAATATTTCCAAAAATACTCATGATTCTTTAGGATTTATATCCAGAAAAGGATTGCAGGATGATATAATAATTCTATTAATTTTTTTTTTTTTGGTCAGTCGTGGGGCTTGAACTCTGGGCCTGGGCGCTGTCCCTCAGCTCTTCATCTTCAGCTCAAGGCTAGCACTCTACCACTTGAGCCACAGCGCCACTTCCGGTTTCTAAGTGGTTTATTGGAGATTAAGAGTCTCATGAACTTTCCTTGCCTGGGCTGGCTTTGAACCACAATCCTCAGATCTCAGCCTTCTGAGTAACTGGGATTACAGGCATGAGCCACCGGCGCCCAACTTCTATTAAAAATTTTTTGGAATTTCCATATTGCTTTCTACCCTTGGCTATACTATTTCACAATCCCACCAACAGCACTTAAGAAAAATGATTAGAAAAATGACGTGAAGTTTCTTCACCTAAGTTTGCAAATATTTTCTCAATTCTGTGTAAGATATTCCTTTTCTGCTATGGTGATAGAGTAATGCAGAGGCTTTAAATTTTAAGTTAAATCAATTTGTCTATTCTTCTATTGTCTAAGATTTCAGTGTCATATTTAATAAGTGATTACCAAAATTCAATGCTATAAAGCTTTCCCATATTTTCTTCCAAAGGGTGTGTTAATTTGGACCTACCTTTAGGTCCTTTATCCCTCCCTCCCTTTTTTCCCCCAGTACTGGAGATTTAATTCTAGGCCTGGGCACTGTCCCTGAGTTCCTTTTTGCTCAAAGTCAGCATACTACCAACTCGAAATACAGCACTACTTCTCACTTTTCCTGTAATTAGAGATAAGTTTCACAGGCTTTCCTGACCAAGCTGGCTTCAAACCATGATCCTCCGATCTCAGCCTCCAGTGTAGCTAGGATTACAGACAAGAGCCACTAGCACCTGACTCCTATCCCTTTTGAATTAATAGTTTTATGTAGTATGAGGAAAGAGTCCAACACTACTTATGTGGATATCATTTGCCTAACACTAGTTGTTTTTTTTTTAGTATGTCTTTTCTCATTGAATGGTTTTTTAACATCCTTCCCCAAAATATTTTGATCCTACATGCAAGCGCTTATTTCTGGGCTGTCTATATCACTGACCTAGATTGTTAGGACCCACCATGACCATCCCATGGGAGCAGGCAGGCACAGGAGAAAGATTATTAAGGTTTATTAGAGGGGCCATATCTTCCCCCCGGTGAGGGAACATATGGTGTTTGCCCCTATCCAGGTGGGTAGCTTTGGGGGTAGTAGCAAGTTAAGTGCACAGGTAGGTCTGGGGAAAGAGAGGGAGTGAAGTTATATGGCAAGAACTCTAGGGAAGGGAGGAGCTCAGGTCTGGGTGGAGCTGAAGACTGGACTTGGGAATGCTAACATAGATGTTTTTTGATAAGTACTCATACTGTTTTGATTTCTGTAGTTTTGTAAGTTTCAAAAATTAGGAAGTATCAGCCCTCTATTTTGTTTTGTTTGGCTATCTGAGGTACTTTGGGATTCCTATGTAAAGTTTAGATGGCTTTTTAAAATTTTGGATAGGTTTTCCTCTTGACTGTTGAGTCAGAGTCTCCCTTTGTAACTCAGCGTAGCCTGCCTAAGCCTCCTAAATGTTGAGTCTAGCATGCAAGAAATTTTCTGATTCTGAAAAAAAAAGGCACTAGAAATTTGATAGGCACTGAATTAGATAGGTAATAGGTGAATCACTTTAGATACCACCACAGATAGTTGAACAATATTAAATTTTCTATATGCATTTCCTTTTATTTATATTTCCTTCATATCTTTTTTTTTTTTTTGGTCAGTTGTGGGGCTTGAACTCAGAGCTTGGGCGCTGTCCCTGAGATTTTTTTTGTTCAAGGCTAGTGATATACCACTTGAACTTGCGCCACAGCGCCACTTCCTTTTTTTCTTGGCAGTTAATTGGAAGAGTCTTATGGACTTTACTGCCCAGGCTGGTTTTGAACCATGATCCTCAGATCTCACCCTCCTAAACAGCTAGGACTACAGGCATGAGCCACCAGCATCCAATCTTCCTTTATATCTTTTAGCAAATTTTGAACTTTTCACTGATCAAGTCTTGGTAACTATTCTTTTTGATGCAATTATAAATTATTCTTGTAATTTCCTTTTCAGATTATTCAGTGCTTATACACAGGAATACAAATGATTTTTGCATGTTAAGATCGTTTCTACTGTTTTGTTGAATTCACTTACAATCTTATGTTTATGTAAAGAGTTCCCTATTTATACATTATCATCTGTGAACAAGCAATTTTACTTATTTCCAAGTTAGATGCCTTTTACTGACTTTCTTATCTAGTTGCTCTGGCTAAAATGTCTAGTATTATGTTGAATAAAAATAGTGAAAATGGCATCCTGATATCAGATTAAAGCCTTTAGTCTGTCACCATTAAGTGTGATGTTCATCATAGGCTTTTCATATATGGATTTTAGTCAGGTTCCTTCTATTCCTAGTTTGTTAATGATCAGCCAAACTCTGTCAAAGGACTCTTTTGCACTGACATGACCATAAGTTTTTTTTTTCTTTTTTGCACTGTTTTTATTAATTGGTATTTTTCATTGATATTTATGTTAAGCCATCTTTGCATTCCAGGAATGTATCTCACTTGATTGTGGTATATAATCCTTAAAATATACAGACAAATTTGGTTTGCAATTCTCTTTTTTTGGGGGGCTGTCATGGGGCTTGAACTCTGGTCCTAGGTGCTGCCCCTCAGCTCTTCAGCTAGCTCAAGACGAGTGCACTACCACTTGAGCCACAGCACCACTTCTGGTTTTCTAGTAGCTTACAGGAGATGAGAGTCCCATGGACTTTCCTGGCTGGGCTGGCTCTGAATCGCGATCCTCAGATCTGTCTCTTGAGCATCTAGGATTACAGGCGTGAGCCACCAGCACCTGGCTGGTTTGCAAGTATTTTGTTGGGAATTTCTGCATCATTTTGTTCATAAAGATATTAATTATAGTTTCCTGTGTTATCGTTGCTTGCCGTTAGTAATACTGTAATGTCCTTGTAGAGTAAGTAGGTGGTGTTCCATCCTAATCAATGTTTTGGGAAAATGTGGGGTTATTAGTTCTTCTTCAAATGTTTGGTAGAATTCACCAGTGACTCCATCAGGTCAAGGACTTCTTGGCTGGGATATGTTGTGTGTGTTGTAATAGGGATTTAAACGCAGGGCCTCAGCTTGCTTGGATAGGTTACTTAATCGACACTGTACCACTGAAGCTATACCTCAAATCCTGCCTTCTACTTTTACTTTGGAAATGGAGCCTTGGAATACTTTCCTGACTATGGTTGGCTTCAAACCATAATCTTCAGAATTTTAGCCCATGAGTAGCTAGGATGACAGGTGTGAGCCATTGGCACCAAGGTGGAATTGAAAAGTAACTTACACTGGTGATAATGAGGGACTTCTACCATTTTGGCTGTTTCCACTATGCTTTACTACATTGTTTTTGTCACTTATTTCCTGAATTGCCATCCTTCTTGAAGCTTACTTGAGGTTTTTGTTGTTTTGTTTAGAAATTTTGGTAGAGTAGTGTTTGAATTTCTTTACTTTCTTTCATATGATTACCTTGTGCCTCTATCTGTATATTTTCTTTTCTTTTCTTTTCTTTTTTTTGGGGTCCGGTCTTGGGGCCTGAACTATGGGCCTGGGCGCTGTCCCTCAGCTCTTCAGCTCAAGGCTAGCGCTCTACCACTTGAGCCACAGCGCCACTTCCGGCTTTTTTCTTTTTGCTTATGTGGTGCTGAGAAATCAAACCCAGGACCTCAGGCATGCAAGGCAAGCGCTCCACCACTGAGCCACCTTTCCAGCCCCTATCTGTATATTTTCTATGGCTATTTTCCTTGTGGTTACCACAGATGTTTGGGTTAACATCATAAAGTTATAACAATATAATTAGAATTCTAGTTTAATTTCTCATATGCAGGAAATAAATTGTGAATAAAAAGTTATACTAATAGCTTTTAGACTAATAATTGTTTTTGAAAAATGTAGTACTCTCTTACAAAGTACAATTACTTACAACTTGGGGGGGAAGGAGAAATTGGGGAGGTGGGGCGGGAAGGGATGATAGGGGAAAAACAAAGGAGGGGTTAACAATGATGGACAGGAAATGCACTCATTACCTTACTCATGTAACTGTAACTCCTCTGTATAGCATCTTTACAATAAATATATATTATATAAATAAAGAAAAGTAAAATTACAATGTCATTAACTTCTGTAACTGTTATATATATCTTTTCTGGAACTAAGACCTTTACTTTTTCAAATAACTGAGTTAGTGACTAGTTTGCTTACATTTTACCTTGTAAGGAAGCATTTCTTATAGTACAGGCTGAGTAACATTGTATTTCTTGAGTTTTCTTTATTTCCTCACACTTTTGAAGGATAGTTTCGCCAATTTTTTTTTTTTGGGGGGTGGGGGGATCTGGTACTTGCTAAGCAAGTGCTCTCTACCATTTGAACTATTTTCCTAAAGCCACACATAGAATTCTTAGTTTAAAGCTTTATTTCTTCAGATATTCATTTTAGCCGTTATCCTCTTTTCTGGAACTCTCAAAATGTACAAGTTGGCCTATTTGATGATGACCTATGAATGCGCTTTCTTTCCTTCAAACTTTTTTCTGATGAGACAAATTTCAACTGCCATATATTCAACTTCCTCAAACTTACTGTTGAAGCTATCTAGTGAATTTTTCATTTCAATTGTTCTTTTCAGCTCTAGAACTTCTCTTAAGGTTTTTTAGGTTTTCTCTTTATTGTTATTTCTATTTTCTTTATATACTGCTTTAATTCTTTAAAAACATCAGTAGATATTACTTACTTTAATGTCTTTGCTTAGCACATTAATTATTAAAATCTTTTCCAGGGGCAAGTTTCTGTAAATTTTTTCCTTTGGAAAAGGCACACTTTTCTCTTTCTTTGAATAAATTTTGATGTCTTGTTGCAATATGAGGACATGTAAATGTAATAGTGTGCAGCACAGAAAAATGTTTTTCCCCCGTGTGAGCATCTGTGTGTTTGTGTGTTAATATTATATAGGTAGTAGTCTCAGTGATAAACAGCTGGCTGAAATGTAAGTTCTTATTTCTTCCTGAGCCTTCAACCCATCCCTGAACATGCAGTCACATTCTAATTTCTCCTTTATAGGCTGTATGTGTGCAAGCATACATATGTTAAGGCCAGTACTGGGCTTAAACTCAGGATATCATGCAAATTGCATTTTCCCTCAAGGTTGTGTCTCTACCACTTGACCCACAGCTCCACTTCCAAGTATTTTCTTTCGTCTGTTTTTTGTTTTTGTTTTTGCTGGCTAATTGGAAATAAGTCTCACGAACTTTTCTGCCTGGGCTTACTCTGAACCACAATCCTCATATCTCAGCCTCCTGAGTAGCTAGGATTAGAGGCATGAGTCACTGGTTTCCAGCTAAAAATGTCTCAATCTTTAATGTTTGGCTTCCAAAGGAGACAATGAAGAGAGGGAAGGGCCCTGGGTTTTAAAATACTGTAGAAGTACCTTTAGTTGGAAGAAAAGTAGCTTGCCATAATGGGAAGGAAGGTAAAACAAAGGCTGCTCACCTCTTTGCTTGCATCTGTGTAATAAAAATGAGACAGTGATCAAAGCATAGGGGGAGCAGGCTCCTTTGTGTTCAGTTCTCTTACAAGTTCTGTACTGGTTGTTCAGGGAACACATATACAGATCCCTGCCATGACACTGGAGGTAGGCTGGAGATGGGTGGCTACTATTGTGGTAGAAGCTGAAAATGGCCAAAATAAATAGCAATTTACTACCTGAGAGCTGTAAGTCTTCAGTAGCCTTAGGAGTTTTAAACCAGATAGATTTGCTAATCCAATTGCTTTCTAGATAGGGAGATAGATTTCTGCCATCTTCCCTACATCCTCTTTCCTTTCATAATGGTTTAGAGGGAAAAGTACACAGAACAAGAAATTATTCCAAAATAAAGAGTAATTATCTGGATTATAAGTCTGGAGATACTTTGTATTTCCTTTTCCTTTAATGAGAAATTATTACATTAGCAGGCTGGAGTGGGGAAAATCAGTAAAAATGTATGTAGAAAAAACTGCAGCAATCACTCTAAAAGGCTTGATAGGAATTGTTAAGTCTACCTTAGTGAGGAAGGAGTTTTTAGAAATAAGAGATTATTTTTTCATTTTGGTTTTCAACTATGAAGTCAATTTAAAAAAAAACTGAAATTAAAAAAAAAAACTGAAATTAAGTAGAAAAAGAAACCACAAACATTTTAGCAGATTGTTTACTCATTGGTCCATATCTTAGCTATGGTAAATAATGCTGCAACGAACATTGCTGGTAGCTTTTGTGTGGCCTTGTCTGTGATCATATGGGTAAATGCCCAGGAGTAGGATTGCTGGGTCATAGTGAGCTCTATGTTTAGTCTTCTGAGGAATCTCCATACTGAACAAGTTTACATTCCCAGAAACAGTGTAGTAGCATTCCCTGTTATTATGCCAGCATCTGTTATTATGCTATCTTGATAATGGCCACTCTAACTGGAGTGAGGTGGAATCTCAATGTTGTTTTGAATTGCATTTCTTTTCTGGTCAGAGATGTTGAACCATTTCTTCATGTGTGTATTGGCCATTCTTTTTTTTTGTTGTTGTTGGTCGTGGGTCTTGAACTCTGGGCCTTGGGGCGCTGTCTCAGCTCTTCGACTCAAGGCCAGCATTCTACCACTTGAGCCACAGTGCAACTTCCAGCTTTTTCTGCTTATGTGGTCTGAGAAATTGAACCCAGGGCCTCATGCATGCAAGGTTCTACCACTGAGCCACCTTCCCGGCCCCTATTGGCCATTCTTATTTCCTCTCCAGAGAAGTCTCTTTTTAATTCTTCAGCCCACTAATTAATAAGGTGGTGTTTCTTTGAGGATTTCTTTTAGGGTTAGTTAATTTTTTGGGCTCTATTTCAGATATGAGGTCCTTGTCTGTTGTATAGCTAGTGAAGATCTTCTCTCAATCTGTGGGCTTTCTATTTATCTTGATAGCTATGGCCTTTGCCATGCGGAAGCTCTGTAGTTTAATGCAATTCCATTTATCCAGTCTTTCTTAAAATATAGAACAAAAAAATGTGGTATTTATGAAATAAGCCAGACCAAAGAAGCATAGGCTCCATAGTTTCCCTCATCTGTAATAATTAGTACATGCCTAGGATAGTCCTAGCAAAGGTTCACAATAGCCCAGTAGCTATGTACATATGACCATATAAAATGAGGCTAAATGAAATGAACTCCTTGATGTGGAAACAACAGGGTTTTTTTTGTTGTTTTTCTTTCTTTTTAGTGTACTGTATGCAGATAATTCTTTTGTCTTTTGTTTTTCTCCTCTGGTTAATTCCCGCAGTCACTATTTCCGATTTGGGTTCACCCAAAGGGTGATCTAGTACCTTATTTATATAACTGTAACCCCTCTGTATATCAACTTTACAATAAAGTAAAATTTTAAAAAAGAATACTCATTGTTCAATATTCTTAAATCTTTACATTTCATTTGTGTGGGGATAACACCCACATGGCATGGCTTTTGAAAGAACTAAAATGGAAAGGTATCTGTTTTTCTTTTATCTTTTCATAGATTAGAGGGGTAGGAAAGAATAATGTACTAGGAGCTCAATAGTAATATAAGCATTACTATCTTTAACTTCATCTTGTCAACACATCAACAATGTTTACCAAAACCCAGGCACCTACTCACGTCTGTAATTCTAGCTACTCGGTAGGCTGAGATCTGAGGATCGCAATTCAAAGTCAGCCAAGGCAGGAAAGTCCATGAGATTCTCATCTCCACCAGAAAACCAGAAGTGACACTGTGGCTCAAGTGTTAGAGCACTCGCCTTGAGCTGAAGAGTTGAGGGACAGTGCCCAGGCAACAAAAAAGTTTATTTAGCAACTAAAATTAGAAAACTGTCACTATGTGTAAGTGATGCCACCCACCCACAGATTATTTTCCATTTCAAATCTAGAAAAAAACAGAATCCCAACGGTCCCACTGATTGCCAGAAATATCACCTGGCTAAATTCAAACATAGTATTAAACTACTGACCAAAGATGACTTTTCCACAGCATATAATGACATTTTCTTTAGTATCTATATAGTAATAATATAGAATTTATTTAACTGGGTTTTTCCTTATCTTTTTCATACCTAAAAAAGAAACATTTTATAAAAAAAATTATGAACTAACAACAGATAGAGAAATAAGCAGAAAATCTTGTTAGTTCCAAATATATGATTAAGTATTAGAAAGCCTTACAAATCTAGTCAAATAAATTAAAAATTGTACTTATAAGACATATTATATATAGATATGCTATTGACTCCTTCCTTCAAATACAAATAAATGTACAACTAGCTAGAGCTGATTAAAAAAAAAAAAAAAACGACCCGTTTACATTAACCTGGTACAAAACAGCAATCAGATTCTTTTTTACTTTGGGAAATGCCAAGAGATTAGAGCATCAGGAGCTGAAGCTTAAATGAAGCAAAAAGACCAACAGAAAGTCATGACAAACTAGCAAAAACAGAAACTAAGCATGGATAAGTAAAAATTATGAATAAATAAGAATTATCAAATAGAAGAAATAGTAAGATGGAATTAACCTAGATTAACTGTAGCTGGGGACAGGAGCAGGCAAAGTAGCTGAGGTTTTATTTTGTTTTGCTTTAAATAAGAACACTCAAAAGTATAACATGTTATGCTAAGGTTTAGGTTCTTTAGGAAGAATGGAAGGATAATGTAGAGATGAAGAAAGGAGAATATGAATGAAGTATTTAATATGCATGTATGAAAAAGGAACAAGGAAACCCGCTGAAACTGTTCTGAGAAGGGAGGAGATGAGATGAAGAAGCCTGGCAGAATGGGTAAATCTTATATACATATAAGAAAATATCACAATGAAATCCCTTGTAAATCTAGCTTAAAAAACAGCAGACAACAAAGACTAACAAATTTACTTCCTTTTTAAAGTCCACTGTATTGTTGATTGTTATGTTTATTCCAGGGCAGATACATACATACACATACATACAGACACAAACATACATCCTGTCCTAAGGAAAAACTATCATATTTCCTGCTTGATTTAATAAATGAAATTAACTGTGAAAGAGTATATTTAGAAGTTTAAAAAACTAAAAAAAAATGATTCCCTAACCATGAAGGATTATTACATAAAACTAAGTAATTATCTCCTACTATTATGAATAACTAACTAAACTCCTGATCTTATTAGCAAAACACTCAGAGAAAAAGGAGGTTTATGTGATTTGTTGATGAAGGTCAGTTGTGACTCTGTACAAATTACCCAAGAAATGGCAGAGCTGTGGCTACTCTGGTAGTTACTAGATTCATCTTTCTTTCAAAATTTGAAACTCAAATGTAAAGAGGAAATTAAAGACTTGTATGTCTTTTCCTCTATCATTGTAAGATACAAATAAATCATTTCAATACTCATGTAATTACTTCTTTAAAGCATACACTAAAGTAGTAAAGAAAATTATATTTGTATTCTCAAGCCTTTTCCAATTAAACCATATTGAAATGCAAAGTTGTTTGTATGGTAATAAATTATAAAGCACATAAGTATAGAAAAGACTCCTTGTTTTGGTTAATAAAAATGTTCTATTATTATTGTTAAAGTAAAATGCCACGTACAGATTATATCACTTTATAAGACCTTGATATTAAAAGCTGTTAAGGGATAAAAGGTAAATTCACCAGGGGCTGGTGGCTGGTTTTTATAATCCTTGCTACTGGAAGGCTGGGATCTGAAGATCTGGGTTCAAAGCCAGCCCAGGCAGGAAAGTCTGTGAGATTCTTATCTCTGACTAGTAAAAAGCCAGAAGTAGAACTTAGGCTCAAATAATAGAGGGCCAGCCTTGAGTGAAAAAGCTAAGAGGTAGCACCCAGTCTCAGTACTGGCACCATTAAAAAAAAAACAACAACATTCTATTAGCTAGTATTATCTAGGTATTTTTAATTAGTTGCTTAGTCAAAAGGAAACCTAGTATGAAGCAAAAATTTGGAAAATTAAAATCAAGCAAATCCAGGGATAGTAGGGGGGAGATATTTCATTATGGCAAATAACAACTTTTGGGGAGGAGGAGGGGGCAGTGGGAGACTGAACTCAAGGTCAAGACAAATAATAACCTCCAAGGACCATCAAATAGCCTGAGCAGTTCAATTTTCAAAAGACATTTAAAGAGGATATAATTTGGGTGACACCACCATGGGGTTATTTTTGGAGGGGGGACCTTCTTTATACTTAATGTCATTTGATGTAAAATATGTAATTCTTAGGCTGAACATAAATTTTTCTTCCAAAAGTATTCAATAATGCTTCACACATAAATTACATCTTCAGAAAAGAACAAGACCACAAATACTAAATTACAAAACAAGTGTTTATATAGATTCCCATTAAAGAAAATCAATATCTGTAAATATTTCTGTCATAAGCCCTCCTCCCCAATTGTGTATTTTTCTATAATTTCCAATGCTCTGGATAATATTCACAATATGGAGAAAAATCAGTGTGGTCCATAACCACCAAAATATTAGGATCTGCTAAAGTTGCTCCTTTATGGAAATAAGAAATGTCATGTTCACCACAAGTTCTATCAGAGCCAAGAAGCTGTTCAACTTTTTCAAGATGATTCTTAAATCTGCTAGTGCTAAGAAAGCCTTCTTGAGTGTTTTTTTTGGGGGGGGGGCAGGGAGGGAATTGGAATGGAATGGAATAGCATATTTCTTTCACAGTAAGCAGAAACTGTTTAGTCAGTATCACATGATTTTTAATTATAGGAGATTCTAGGAATAATATTAGAAATATTAGGAAATACTAGCATCAATAACTAGTTTTTCCACACTTCTCTGATAAACTTGTTATGTAGAAATGCTCTATGAAGCCCTTTAATAATACATGGCCATTTCTTTTCTTTACCAAAATAATGCTCATTTAATCCAAATTTAAAAAACCATCTTAACTGTGTATGTTTATGTATGCGTATGTGTGTGCCTTTTAGTTTACAAAGAATTTTCACAAACACCAAAGACAAAATGGGAGATGAAGATTTTTAAAAAACCTCAAAAATAACTTGTGTTGTCTCAAGTCTCAAGATTAAAATAATTTGTAGGATGGCAGAAGTATTTCCCAGCCACAGCCCAGGTTCTCCAGTTAGATAGATCTAAGTCTAAATGCTAGCCCCCTTTACTAATAGTTTAACCATGGATATTTAACTTAATCACACTGTGCCTCAACTATCTAGTCTGTAAAAATAAGATAATCATGCTAATTTTATATGAATGTATGAATGAAACAATACATTATGTAAAAAAGTACATGTGGCATATATTAATCCTCAAAATGTTCATTATCAGTAATTATAAAGCTCTGTAACATAGAACTATTTGTTTTGCATGGAAGAGGAAGAGGGGAGAAAAAGAGAGAGTAAATATATACGTAAAATCTATCAATATCAATATTAGAGGATACTTACCATAATGAATATAAGAGCCTTCAACAAATACTTTCAGATATTAAAAATTACTAAAACCTACCAGGTAAACTCTATACAAGCCCCATTCTTCCACCTCCACAGAAAGTGCAATGACCAAGGATCTATCTACTGTCCCAAGAACACCATCTAATCATTCTAAGAGCAGTTAGTGCACTGAAGAAATAACTGAGAAATGAACTAAATGAGCTGGAATTATAGGAGCCCAGATCAGATGTGAAGTACAATTCTTGGTTTATCAGGCCTGTGGATTATTTTTTGTACCTGTTTGTTTTTGTTTGGGGATGATGGGATGGCAATATATATTGCATATTCTATCTCTCTTCCTGTAGAACATTTACCAAGGTCACCAATTTAGTACTCAAGCAGTGCTAGAAGTCAGGATTGAATTTTATTATTTGCAAGACAGACTACAGAATCTAGTGCTAAAACACTAATCAATATAATGTATATTGCCCACTATAGCAATCCAAGAGTAGGAAGTGAGTTCATATTGCATACATATGGTAGAAAAACTCAGATAATACGCTAATTTTTAAGAAATTTGTTGTCAAACAATTGAAGTTTACTAAGGCTTAACTGTTAGGGAGAGGATAAATCAAACCCTAAGACATCATGGACTAAAAGATAATATACTCTCAGGCAAAGTCCTTAATAATTACTATTATTTATTCTATTTTTTGGTGCCAGTCCTGGGGGCTTGAAGTCAGGACCTAGGTGACATTTTTGAGCTTTTGTGCTCAACACTAGTTGTTCCACCACTCTGAACCCCACCCCAGCACCATTTCTGACTTTTTAGTAGTTAATTGGAGATAAGACTCAAACTTTCCTGCTCAGAGTGGTTTTGAACCATAATCCTCAGATCTCAGCCTCCTGAGTAGCTAGCATTATAGACATGAGCCAATAGTACCTAGCTAAAATCCTTAATTTTAATATAAATCTGTTTAATCTGTTTCCTCTTCTACAAAATAATATATTCCTTACTTCTCAGCATGCTTGAAAGGAAATGAAACATATAAAGCACTTACAACAAGCAACTATTACTTGGTGAGTTTCCAAACATATGTCCATGGGATTGAGGATGTAGCTCAGTGGTAGAAAGTGAAAACAAAATGGGGGAGGGGAGTAAGAAACAGAAGCAAAGAAAAAAGAAGATCCTACCATAATCAGCACTGTCTTCACAATTTCATGTTAGGTTTGAAGGTCAAGACACCTATGTGTGTTTATATAGTAAAATTACTAAATTTAACAGTCAATATTTCTTAATGAATAAGAAAACACTTCATTAACTCCAATTCTTGGTCTATGAGAAAATAAAGTCATCAAAAACATTTTGATGATTATGTCTGTTAACAACATTTGCAGTTTCTCCTTTCTATGTTAAATAACTAAAAACTATGTATTTTTAGAATTCATATTTAACTGAAATATTCATTGATATGCTGTTTATTTGGCATTAACACAGATTTTACTCTTGTACATTAGATAACTACTGGCAATAGTAATTAAAAATTGTCTTCAAATAAACTATCCTTAGAAATAAGAAAATGTATTAACATTATACAAGCCTGCAACTGAGTCATTTTTCTTTGAAAATGCTAAGCACTTGGCATTTTTCTAAGAACTTAAAATTACCAAAAATCTGTTATCTCAGCTTAAGAACCATTGATTTGAGACAAAGATTTTATCTATTCATTATTCAGTGATAAAAAGAAATCAACATTATGAAATATATGCAGAATATATCCATTTCAACTCAAAAAAGAAAATAAAAATGAGAACACTACAGAAATTCTGGCTATCCTTTATTGGTGACAGTAAACTAAAATGAAATTTGTTTAATTGAAACAAAAAAAAATAATCCTAAATCTATGTTACCTGATTAAACATTTAAAGTTCATCAAAGCTGAAAATATAGAAATCAAGTCTACTTAATAACCTCTTTAATTATTAGTGACAGGGCTATCTCTGATTAAATACAGTAAACTTAAACTAGTATACCTTCCTACATGTATGCCATGCTACTTCCACTGAAATGACATGGAGCACTTTGTTGACTGTAGCTGTAACTTCAAAGTTGTTGCCTGTCCCACCTATCTGTTACTTTGGTAAGTAACATCGAAAATATTATCCCATTTATTCCTTAGTACAATTTGAGTACCACCACTGTGGCAACTGAGAATACATACTTAAGAAGTTAGCTACCATTCTCAAGTTCAGAGAAGTTAATGTGAATCCATGTTGTTGATGCTCCAAAGCATTGAATACTGACTCACCTATCTTTTAAATAATATAAAAATAGGCTGGGCTTGGTAGCTCACACCTGTAATCTTAGCCACACAAGGGCAGCTGAGATCTGAGGATCATGGTTCAAAGCCAGCCACAGCAGGAAAGTCGACGAGACTTTTATCTCCAATGAACTACTCAGAAAAGGCTAGAAGTGGTGCTGTGGTTCAAGTGGGAGACTGCTAGCTTGAGCAAAATAAGCTCAAAGACAGTGCCCAGGCCCAGAATTCAAGCCCCAGGACCAGCAAAAAAGTGAATAAAATTATTTATATAAATGACTTTTAATTTTCCATCTTTATATTCCCCTGAAGTAATAATACCAAGATAACTGAGACTTTAAAAAAATATCTTAAATCAACGTAATTCTAAAGCAAATATACAGAGAAAAAGAAATTCATCCTTCAATTTTCTTTAGGCTAAGGAAAACTCATTATCATAAACCAGGAAGAAAAGCTAACAAATGATCAATACCAAGAAGAATGTTCTATGGCATGTCAGACCAAACTAGTTTTTCTTGTTCTGTGGTACACTTGTACTTTGTGGCTGTTAAAAACAACTAAAACAGGTACTTCAACTACAAGTCTCTGAAACCCACATGAACAAGTACAGACAAGTACGTGAACAGGCACAAAGTTCTCACAGGTAACACACAAGAACAGGGGTGATTTCTGAACTTTATCTTTTATCATATCATTTAATAGCTAATAAGGTAATTTATTAGTATCATGGTTCTTTAGCTTACTTACTACTAACAGCAGAAGTCAAAAGATTAGCTTTAAATTTTAAGTTTATATATTAATATCACACTTTTAGTATGTGTAATCATTAGATAGCTTCATATTTACAAAGTGATTAAACGATTTCCTAATACACCAAGAATTTTCCAAAATCATAATAGATGACTACAAAAATATTGAAGCTTTTAAATATCAGTTTTACAATCCAGTGTTATTTCAAAAGTCCTTTCACCAAGATCATTTAAAAAAGCTATTATAAATCAATCCAAAATAAAACAAATCAAGATATATTTTATGAAAAAGGGTATATAACTTCAAAGGTATGTATATGTGTACAATTATGTCTATATATATTTATTTGTGTGCATGTCTATACATGTAGGTACCATGGCTTCAACTTAGAGCCTTGAGATTTTTGCTCTTCTTGCTTGCTCACAGATGGTACTCTATTATTTGAACCATGTCTCTAGCTGGACTTTTAGGTGGTTGCTTGGAAATAGTTTCTCAATCTTCTAAGCTTATAGCCTCCTGGTTAGCTAGAATTTAAAGGCATGAGCTCCTGGTGTCCAGCAAATTTGTGTTTTAATTAAAAATTAAAAAAAAAAAATTGGGGCCTGGAATGTGGCTTAGCATGCATGAAGCCCTGAGTTCAATTCCTCAGTACCACATATACAGAAAAGAGCCAGAAGTGGCACTGTGTCTCAAGTGCTTGCCTCTCTGTGCTCAGGGACAATGCCCAGGCCTGGCACAAAAAAAGAAAGTGAAGAAAGCAAAGCAAGCAAGCAAGCAAGAAAGAAAGCAAGAAAGAGAGGGAGAGGAAAAGGGAGGGGGGAGGAGGGAAAGGGGAGGGGGAGAGAGGGGGGGGAGAGAGAGAGAGAGAGAGAGAGAGAGAGAGAGAGAGAGAAAGGTAGAGAGAGGGAGGGAGGGAAAAATATTAATTACCCTAATAACCTTAAAAAACTCAAGTATTAGAAAAATATTTTAAAAATTGTTTTAATCTTTATCATTCAAATAACATTCAATTTTTAAGTAACATACTTTATGTAAGTGTCAAGACTGCTTTAGAGGAGATAGTACTAGGACTATGAAGAGTTAAATATTAGAAATCTTACCTTGTGCTGTTCAATGGCATCTATCCACTGCTGTCTGTGATCTGGATCCTGAGCACGAAGATACCAAACACTATCATTCACACTAATATCAAATCGACATTCATCAAAATCATGAGGCTGTGGGGTAGAAAATTAAAGGAAAGGTAATTATACTTTTATAAATCTTGTACCCTCCAACAAAAATATAAGCATACTTATGCTTCTGGAAGGCTCTTGTTATTTTTAAGTTTATCTACTTAAATAACTTTTCTAAAAATGTCTCTGATGACAGAACACATGTCAAGTTACCAAATCCAACTTTCGTTCACTACTCCTACAAATGAGCTGGCATATAAACAATGAGCATCTATTTCAAAAGCACAGAGATGCTATTTTTCATCAAATTATTTAAGTTAGCTCAAGTAGCAGAAACACCACCAAAAGGGAAGTTGAGGCCAAAATAAAGTTCTGCAAAGATGTCTTTTTCCTTACTTCCTTACTCCATTATCTAATCATAAATTTCCATTGTGAAGTTGTATTCCATTAAATTTAATGAAGTTTTTAATAAAAGTATTAACACTTTCCCAATTTCTACAATTAATTTTTATGTTATTACATATATTTACAGTAACAGTCAGTGTTAGTATTATGCTCACCTTTGGTCCTCAGCTCCACCCACACCTGGGCCCCCTCCCGTTCCTGGAGTTCCCACCATACAGCTGGCCCCTCCCTGCTCTCTGCCCAGACCCACAAGAACTCCCATCTACCTCCCTTCCTATCCCTCAGACCCTCCTGCTACCTGGATGGGGACAGAGGCCATGTGCTCCCTCTTGGGGGAAATATGGCTCCTCTAATAAACCTTATAATAATCTTTCTCCTGTGCCTGCCTGCCTCTGTGTGGTCCCGTGATGGATGTGTGGGATCCTCCTCTTTCAGTTAGGAAAGCTTTCAATGAAAAACACAAAATTATCATTACAAGAACTATGTAGGAAGCCAGGGAAGCCTTCTGCATAAGCACTGAATATATAAGCACTGAATGCAAGACTTAACTTTGAATCAGTACTTTTGAATCAAAGCTCTTTGTAAAATTATATAAACTCAATGTTTTTCAAGTCCATTTTTCTCTCAACATGAATTAATTTCTGACAGGATACATCACATTTACCACTTCTACCGTAGAGGGTACAGTCAATTTTCTTTCCTGTGATCTGTCTTTGGAGAGAAGAGACTCCTTTCTGGCCAGAATAATAAATTTGTTAGCTGAACAGAATCCATGTACTACACCTGAAGGGGTTTATTCTTTCCCGTCTTTAACAACATTCATCTTCTTACCAACTTTTTTTAAGCGAAAACAATATTAGTTCCACAATGTTCTTTGGTCTATGAAACAATTTCTCTTTTAAGATAAAAATAAATCACAGTTCTGACTTGCAAAAAGATACAAATAAGTTAAATATGTTTTGAATTACTATGCTGGGCATCAGTTAAGAATAGAAATATACCAAAAAGCAAAAGGGAAAAACAAGACAATACACACCCCACATCAGAAAGTATGAATACAGAACATATAAGAAGATGTTATTATAGAGTACAGATCTTGTACTCTGTAAACCCAGCACTCTGCATGTTGAGACACAAGGATTAAGAAGACTTCAAGGCCAGCCTGGCTACATAACAAACAGCTGTATCAGTAAAGAGGCTAAAAATTATGGGCAGGGTAAACAAATTTGAGAAAAATACAAAATGAAAAAGCATACATTTATATACCATGTATACATGTTTTTGGTCAACAACAGATGGCTACACTACAGTGGTTTCATTAGATGTTAGTGAGAGCTGACAAGTCTCTATTGTTCAGTAATGCTGAAGCCTGCCTCATGAGATGCATTACTCATAAGTTTGTGGCTATGTGGATATTAAACAGATGGTACTGCTAGTTGTATGAAACTATACTAAATGTAATTGTGTAAAGTGCATAATACTTGGTAATGATATTCACTATGGTTTATGTATCTATGTTCATTAAAAAACGTTTACTGTGAAACAGCCTGCCATATTAAAGCAGCCACTGCCTTATATACCTTGTTCAGTGAGTCTCTTGACTACATCCAAGGTTAAAATGAGTGGCTAACCAATACCAGCTAGGTTTTGTGTTCTCTGAAATGTTCACACAAGGAGAAAGATCAGGTAGTGACACATTTCTTAGAACATGTCCTGTTAAGCAATGCAGTTGTAATGAGTAGGCAAAGGATGAAAAGCAAACACTTTAGTGTTTTCAAAAGTAAGAATATAGGCCTGCACCGATAATACTAGCTACTCAGGAGGTTGAGAGATGGGGATCACAGTCTGAAGCCAGCCAAGTCCATGAGACTCTTATCTCCAATTAGCCCCCAAAAAAGCCAGAAACGGAGCTGTGGCTCAAGTGGTGAAGTGCTACCCTTGTGCAAAAAAGTTCAGGAATGGCACACAGACTCTGAATTCAAGCACTAGGATGGGCACCAAAACAAAACAGGAAAAAATGAGGAAGATAGTATGCCCAATAATAATAATAATAATAATACCTAGAAAAAGCAATACAACTACATTCTGTAAAGGTAACAAATTACAAGAAAAAGGAAATGCTAGCGTATTTTTCAAGTTACTCTAGCTAAATAAGATGTTATGTGATAGATTCCTTGAACACCACTCCCTTTCCTACACATTCTGGGGATTGAATCCAAGGTCTCAGAACCCTAGTAAAGCAGCTACCACTTAAGCCATGCCCCAGGCTTTTTGTTCTTGAGATAGTTTATCATTAACTTTGCCAGTGCTGGTCTTCTATCTCCACCTTCAGACCTCAACCCCCTGAACAATGTGGATTACAGGTGTATGTCACTATTCCCAGCTTGTCTGGTAAAATTTTCTTTTTTAAGTCACAGCCATTGTAATATCTAAGCTTTCATTCCCCTAAGAACCACCACTGAGAATGAAAGCTATAGAAGGTCATCTACAAAAAAGTGAATCTCACACTTTATCATGCCAGCATTTATTGTTAAGAGAAAAAACATTCTAAAGGATAAAATTTAAAACTACTTTCAAAATAACCTATAGGAACAAGAGGAATAAATACATAAATAAAAATATAGAGAAAAGTCATGGAATATAGGGATTGCCTTAGTGGCACAGAGACCCGAAACTGAACAACTAATAAATTATAAGATCAAGCCAATCTGCAAGGAGTGAAACTATCAAGTAGTTTTAAAGGCAAAGACAACAAAAACACAAGTGATCTGAGTGAACCACCGAAAGATTCAACTAGGCTCCTATCCTAAAATCCTATCCTATCCTAAAATGAATGAGCCACCTCTAATAACATTAGAAGCTCCATTTTCTACCCCACTAAAGATTAAATCAGATATTACTACATAGCAGTGCTCAAATGGGACAGAAGAGTGGATAAAATCTTCATGTTAAAGACTTCCGTTTCTTTCTTACCTTCCTAATTAAGACCAATACTTGTTCCTCCTATATATACCCTTCTGTCTTTAAGATTTTTCTGTGTAAAACTAAACTCTGGGCTGGGAAGTTGGCTCAGTGGTAGAGCGCTTGCCTTGCATGCATGAGGCCCTGGGTTCGATTCCTCAGCACCACATAAGCAAAAAGAAAAAAGCCAGAAGTGGCGCTCTGGCTCAAGTGGTAGAGCGCTAGCCTTGAGCTGAAGAGCTGAGGGACAGCGCTCAGGCCCAGAGTTCAGACCCCACGACTGGACCCAAAACAAGAAAAAAAAAAAAAAAAACCTAAACAGTCTAAGAAAAAAAAAGGGGGGCATGCAATAATGATACTTGAGGGTTTCACATCATACTGATGAACTTGACCTTCACATCTTAAGATATGCTTCATCAAAATGGTAGAGTAACTAAGAGGAATAAGAAGTAAGATCTAGGTAAAGAAGAATGCAATATAGGAGAGAAACAAGGGGATGCTGTGGAAGACAGTAAGGAGAATTACCAGCAGCAAAGTCACAAAGAAAGCTCAAAAATCTAGATTAGAACCGTATGACAAGAGGCATTTCAATGAATGTTTCTACTAGGAGAAAAATCAAATGGAGATAGCCATTGAACTATTTGCCAAAATTGTCCATTTTTCATTCATTACAAGCATACATATGTGTATAGTACTATTAACTTTAAAATTCTTGGTAATTCTTATATGTGGTTCACCCTGAATTTGACACTGGTTCAGGTTTTTTCCTGAGAAAAGAGCAATTTCCTGGCTTATTCTTATTTAGTTATTTGGGACTGAGTTATGCTGAGTTATTTGGGCTTATTCTTACATTGAGATACTTGGGACTGATCTTGGATATTGGTAGGCTGTGAACTCTGAATTCTGTTCTGGAAAGTATTTGTTTTAGCTGGCACTTAATTTGCTTGGATTCACATTGTCAAACTTGTCACATGTTTTAAGAACGGCTGGAACTCAATTCAGAGTGTTTTCAATAGGGTCTGTGCACATAGCTGCCCTCAAGTCTAGAAAAAACTTGGACAAACTTTAACTCAGAATTTGAGGTTTATTTTCAATGTTTTAGGGCTTCTGGCCTCATTTTCCAGCAGCTTTGGTAAATTACCTAAGCCAGTAACCTTGGCAACTTTTTCATGTTCTGGTAATCAGAAAGATGTCTGGCTGCCTTTTCTTAGAGATTTGACTGTAATTCTAACAAATTTTCAAATAGCTTGGCAAACACTCAGGAAGCTCAATCATTTATAACTGTGTATGTTTAGCACCTCTTTTCTAGAAATACTAAAATTTCTATTCCCAATAAAAAGTTAAAGAAACTCAACTAGATTCAAGTAACATGAAATCTGTGTGCTAAATTACAAACTTACAACTTACCAAGCTTACGTTGGTAAGAAATATGCACAGAGAAATAAAACTTGTGCTGAGATTGCACCACAGGTACCATATGTATGAATAAGGCGTGCCCTAGCTTCTGGATCTTTTAAGTAATGATTGTCACTGCTGCAACTAGAAACTAGATGCTGCTGTGCCAGCATGGGTCAAAGAATAACTTCCTGTTGGGGCTCGGAAGGTGGCTCAGTAGTAGAGCGCTTGCCTTGCATGCATGAGGCCCTGGGTTCGATTCCTCAGCACCACATAAGCAAAAAGTAAAAAGCCGGAAGTGGCGCTGTGGCTCAAGTGGTAGAGTACTAGCCTTGAGCTGAAGAGCTGAGGGACAGTGTCCAGGCCCAGCGTTCAGGCCCCACGACCAGACCCCCCCCCCAAAAAAAAGAATAACTTCCTTTTTCTTCTCCTTTTTTGATAGTCCTTTTCCAGAGTCAAAGTAATGCTGGAGAGAAAAACAAGGGAGTGAGGGAAGTGAAAACAAGGGAGTGGGAGTGAGGGAAATTAGTAAGAGAGTTCTGTCTCTTAACATGTCCCAGGCTTAATAATGTGATTCCAAGCAACAATTGAAATGTCTAATTCATACCCCCATTTAGTAACTAATACAGGGGTGGTGGGATAGGAAAGAAATTTCTGGCCTTTATAAGTTACATATAGTACATATGTACCTATATATATATGTGTGTGTGTGTGTGTTTTCTCCCCAAAGTTGAGAATACCACAAAAACAGATTTTGAAGATGTGCACCCCATTTCTAACCTATTATCTTTCTCAAATCCATTCTTCTTATTGTTTTGAGAAGTGGATAAGAAGGAAGAGTGACATAGAAAGTGAGATTGGTTGGAATATATTGTAATCATGTGTGTAAATGACACAATCTTTTTTTAAAACCCTATTCTTCTTAATGTTTTACACTATTAGGACCAAGATGCTGCAAGCATCTTGTTCTTTTAAGTGTCCTTCTTTAAATTCTATTAATCTAGGGCACTAGAGTGAGACCAGAGGTCATGAAGAAGAGAAAAAAATACAAATAAAATCTTGTGCTTCTCTGTACACTGGGTACAGTATGTACCCAGCTAAGATTCCTTGGCTCTGGCAGTGACAGTTATATTCCCCAGCTTCTTTTAGGAACCTCAGAAGTACCAGCTATGTGAGATATAGTTTTTACAATATTCTCCCTTCCATAAGTGTGATATATTAATAACAGTTACACCAGGTATACTCCCCCTGATAGATGCCAATAATCCAGGAACACAAGACATTTCCTCTAAGCTTCTGAGATAGCAGATGAACATCTGAGCCTCAGTTCCTTAAGGAGTCTTTGAGTTTAAGAAGTACTCAATTTCAACTCAGAGCTTAAGCATGAGGGGATTCCAGGAATCTCATGAAAAGCTGGTAGAGGACTAGTAGGAAGCATCCAATCTAATTTTCTTTCTCCTTTCTTCCTTCCCTTCCTTTCTTCTCTTTCCTCTCTTTTGTTATTACTGGGGATTGAACTCAGGATATTGCACTTGGGCTACACCTCCAGTTCATTTTTGCATTGGGTCTTGTATGTATGCACATGTACTCTGTGTGTGTGTGTGTGTGTGTGTGTGTATGTATGCACATGTAGTGTGTGTGTGTGTGTGTGTGTGTGTGTGTGTGTGTGTGTGTCTCCTAGGGTATGAACTCTGGGTCTGGGCACTGTCCCTGAGCATTTGTGTTCAAGGCTAGTACTCTACCACTTGAGCCACAGCTCAACTTCTGGCTTTTTGGGGCACTTAATTGGAGATAGGAGTCTAACAGATTTTCCTGCCTGGGCTGGCTTTGAACTGCAATCCTCAGATCTTAGCCTCTTGAATAGCTAGGATTACAAGCAGGAGGCCCTGGTGCCAGGTCTGCAATGGTTATTTTTGAGGCAGGATCTTGCTTCTATGCCTAAGCCAGCTTGGGCTGCAATCCTTGTTTCCCCATGTCACTAGTAATAACAGGTATATGCCACTGTGTCCAGTATTGAGATGGAGTCTTGTGAGCTACTTTTTGCTGTGTACCTGTTCCATCTCTATCGTCTAAGTAGCTAGTACTACAGGTTTGAGCCACAGTGACTAGCAGATAACACGTTTTCTTAGTGTACTGGGCCCAATACTGCAGGGCTCTCTAGACTTATAGGATGACAAGTCTAATTTTGCCCCTTTGTTCTTCTAGCCTAAAGTAGATTCTTCTAAGCACTGCTTCTCTATTTCCTCTACAGTGTCACTTTAGATGCTACTACTAGTATCTAAAGTAGGTTCTGATATCAAATTGATCTCTCACTGATATAGAAAGTCTCAAAATGTACACTTTTATTTTACAGCACAGTATTATATAAGCACTAACGTGTTTCCAAGATTTAGACATTTTAGCTGACAACTGAGGAAGTAAGACCAATTTGAACAATGTGACTCCCATCATGGTGCAACAGCACTCCAGTTTGTACCTGTAGATACATGAAATACTTCAATCGAAGTATTTCATGAGGTTATAAACTACAAAGAATAGAGACTATTTCCAGTAATAAATATCAGTTTATTCTAATACTGAATACACTGACTGACAATAAAAGTTTATACGTTGTATACTGAGATGAAATTCAGAAAAATAATGCCTATGCAAAACATGCACACAAATGTTCATAACAGCTTTAAATTGGAAGCAACCCAAACGTCCTTCAACTTGTGAATGGCTGAACTGTAGAACACACAGGAGAGATTATTCAACAATAAAAAGGAACAAATTGTTGATACATTAACAATTTGATGAACAAATACCATACTAGACATTTCAATTTTGTAGAAAATGTATTCCAAGAAAATCAAATGATGTTATAAAAGCTTTGGCATGGAACCAAAATATGAATAATTAAAAGAGAGTTTTATGTATGAATTTTAGTTTTTGTTTAGTACCAAACATAGTATATTCTTCCAACTTTCCTTCTAAAACATTAAAATATTAGTATGGAGAAGGAAAGAAAAACCCTACTAATGTTCTTTTGCCTTCAAAGTCACTGCCACTCCTGCCAAATGGCTCCTGAGTCTCGTTCACAAAACAGTGACTTAACAAATCCTCTAAAAAAAATTATCTTTTCCAGAACTTGCTGAGATCTCTCCTTCCATGTGTGTATTTTTTCTGTTTGGGTGCTTACAATCCCCTGGCTTTCTTCTACCAATTACCAATTTTCAGTCAAGTCATTCCTTTGGTCACATATGTTTTTGCTGGCTTTCTTTTTCAATTAAGTCATTCCTAGAACAGTTGGTGTATACCCTTACAGGACCTCTCCTACTATATGGCACTTTCTAGCCTATCACGATCTACCTATGGTACATGGTCCCTGTGATCTTAAGCAAACAGAAGTTATTCTTTAACACCAAAAGAGAAAGATAAACACAAGAATAATTCAGGAGAGTCAGTCCTTCCAGACAAGTAAGCAAATGAGGGTGAGGAAAGAAGTAAATATCAGAAAAACAAGAAAATGATAGGAAATCTACAAGCCTTTCAGTATTCATTATGTTAATGGTTTAATTCTTCAATCAAAATACATAAAATGATGGGTTGGATTAAAACACAAGGCCCAACCATTTCCACTAATCAAGATAACAATGGTTTAGGGTGTAAGGATGGAAAAAGGTTTTCCAAGCAGATAGTAGTTATGCTTACAGCTGATAAAACAAATAATTAGAAGATAAAACAGTTTACTAATAAAAGAAGCAACTGGAGGGGAAGGAAGGAGAGGGGAAGAGAGGAGATGGGAGGAGAGGAGAGGCACAATTAGGGACAAGGGAAGAAGGACAGAGGACAAGAAAGAGCAGACCTGATTAATCCAGGATATATGAGTGCATGAAAATGTCATAATAAAACCTTTGAATTTGTACAATTCATGTGTTTAATTATAATAATAAAAGGAACACATTAAAGCTTGTAATTTTTTAAATGTCAGTGTTAGATAATAAAGCTAAGGAATGTTCCAATATAAAAGAAACAAAGATATAATAACAATGCAATAGATGTTTTAGATTAATTTTTGTACTGAAGGGTAAAGAACACTGTAAATGAACATTATTTAAACTGATAAAATTAGAATATAGACTGTAGAACAGAAAAAAAGTGTTTATATAAAGATTTTTAATATGATAGTTATAGTAACATTACCTAATAAAATATGCAACTTATTTTCAAATGACCCCCTAAAAATAAGGTATTTGTGTATACAGGACAGATGAAAGAACAGCTGTGATGTAAAACTAGTGGTGAGGGGCTGGGAAGGTGGCTCATCAGTGGTGAGTGCTTGCTTTGCATGCATGAGGCCCTGGGTTCAATTCCTCAGCACCACATAAGCAGAAAAAAGCCGGAAGTGGCACTGTGGCTCAAGGTAGAGTGCTCGCCTTGAGCTAAGAGCTGAGGGACAGCACCCAGGCCCAGAGTTCAGCCCCACGACTGACCCCCCCCCAAAAAAAAATAGTGGTGAAATGGTTCATGATAGGAGTTATTTACATCATTCTTACAACTTCTCTGACGTTATTTCAAAACATTAACAAAACAAAAATTATTTAAAATTCATGTGGTGGTAGCTAGCAGTACATGTTTGTATTTCCCAGCACTGGAGAGAGGCTGATGCAGCAGGATCATGACTTTGAGGCCTGTCTAGGCTACAGTATGAGTTCTATTTTAGCCTGGACCATTTAGAGACAGTCTCAAAAGACAATATACATAAAAAGACAGTCAATTCTATTCTTCTCTCACAACAGTCATCTTTAAAAGCCAGCTACTCAATATCTGCTTAACTCTTATTAAGGAGAGCCAAATCTCATCAGACATTTACGGAAAACCTCTAACATTAAAATCAAAGCCTAAATACTAAAAACGGAGTTCTGAAGAAGAGTCAATGAAGCAAGATCACAAGATATATTACATACACACACAATGTGATACCTACATATTCATATGCATAACTAGTTATCCTTTTCCTCTTAACACATTTGTCATTCAATGCTCTGCCTCTGTATCTTGTAGAATGCTGAAGAGGGATTTCAACACAATCCAAAATTTATTATTTGATTTGTATTCCCACACTTCTACAGGCTTCCACATTGCTCTATCGTAACTACCAGTTGTTTAGATCTGCATCTTCTTATTTCTCTCACACCGTATAAAAAAAACTAACAAATCGCCAGGTGCCAGTGGCTCACGCCTGTAATCCTAGCTATTCAGGAGGCTGAGAACTGAGGATTGTAGTTCAAAGCCAGCCCAGGCAGGAAAGTCCGTGAAATTCTTATTTCTAATAAACCACTAGAAAACAGGAAGTGACACTGTGCTTCAAGTGATAGAGCGCAATCCTTGAGTTGAGGGACAGCTCCCAGGCCCAGAGTTCAAGTCCTACAACCAACAAAAATAAAAAACAAAAAAACTAATAAATCTATACCTCTTGACAGCAATACTTTAATAATAAATCCAGGACTAGGAAAGTGGCTCAGTGGTAGAGTGCTTGCCTTGCATGCATGAGGCCCTGGGTTTGATTCCTCAGCACCACATAACCAGAAAAAGCCAGTAGTGTTGTGGCTCAAGCGGTAGAGCACTAGCCTTGAGCTGAAGAGCTGAGAAATAGCGCCTAGGTCCAGAGTTCAGGTCCCATGACCAACAAAAATTAAAAAAAAAAAAAAATAAATAAATCCAGAAGCCAGGTACCAGTGGTTCACAAGTGTAATCCTTCCTACTCATGTGGCTGGCTGTCATGTAAGACTGTATTTGAAGCCAGCCCTAGTGCAAAGTTTGAGATTCTTTTCTCCAATCAACCACCAAAAAGCTGGAAATGGACCTGAGGCTCAAGCAATAAAGTGCTAGCCTTAAGCAAAAAAGCTCAGGCCCTGAGTTCAAGCCCCAGGTATGACACAAAAAAATAAATACATAATATATAAATAATGCATCCAGAATATAAGTGTTTCCCATAATTTGTACCATTATAACTGGTCCAATCACTTGGATTATTATTCTAGCATTCTAATGCTGCCTGATTCTACTTTCCTGCTTGTGGAAAAACAGCTGTAAATTCTTCGTTACAAAGGATCAAAGGGCCCCTATGCTCAAGCTTTTAATAATCTTTATTTCAATGAGCATAAAAGTCAAAGTCCTTATGATTCACAAGGCTATACACAATCTAACCCCACTGACTCTCTGCTTTCTTTTCCTAATATTCTGCCCATTCCACTTAATTCCAACCACATAGGTCTTTTTCATAAAGTCTTAGACAACTTTTTACCTGGTCAACTTTTCCTAAATGGCATGGTTCATTTCTTTTTCTCCATTTCACCCACTAAAAGAACTTTTCTCTTTCCATTTTTGTATCTGAAATATGGACATGACATAATTTATATTAACTTGAAATTTCAATATAGCAGACAGGACAACTGTACAAACTCATTAAGTATGGCAACTAACCCTCTGTAAGAGAAGCTTGCCAGATAACACTACAAATTATAGGTTAAGGTAACAAAAGTTACAAACAAAAATGTGTTAACAGTCTGGAAAAGTAGAACATCAGAATAAACAATGACACACATTTTGTCCTACTAATTAGGCAGTCTCCAATGGCAAAATATCTCCCTCAACCATTGTCTTTGTATTTGTAACTCATACTTACAAATTTCCCACTTAAAAAATTTATAAAAAGGAAGTACTCATTATTCAAGTTCCTTTATTTAACATATAAACTTAATATACCCTCTTAGTAGTTTGATTAATTTATCTTAATTCTTGAGAATCTCTGACTTAAGAAAGAGAAAAACAAACAAACAAAAAACCCTTACTTTCAATTCTATTCTCTAAGAGTGTACAATGCTATAGCCAAACTCAGACTTTGATCTCTGGGTGTTTGTTTTTTTTTTGTTGTTTTTTTGGTCAGTCGTGGGGCTTGAACTGTGGGCCTGGGCACTGTCAGTTTGTCAGCTCAAGGCTAGAGACTCTGCCACTTGAGCCACAGCGCCACTTCCGGTTTTCTGGTGGTTTATTAGAGATAAGAATTTCACGGCTTTTCTTGCCTGGGCTGGCTTTGAACCGCAATCCTCAGATCTCAGCCTCCTGAGTAGCTAGGATGACAGGCGTAAGCCACCGGCACCTGGCTTCTGGGGTTTTATACGGTGTGTATCCTGGGCTTCATTGAACTCAGGGCCTGGGCACTATCCCTGAGCTTTTGTGCTCAAGGCTAGTGCTCTACCACTTGAGACACAGACTCTATTTCTGGCTTTTTTTGGTGGTTTTTTTGGTCTCAGGTTTTTTTTACCCAGGCTTGCTTCAAACCACAATCCTCAGATCTCAGCCTCCTGAATAGTTAGGATTACAGGCATGAGTCACTGGTGCCCAATTAATTTTCAATACTTTTTAACATCTAAATCTGAGCTGTATTATTATTAGCTGCATGTCTACTGTACTATAGAATTGAAATTGGGCTCATCCAAACTGTAATACTGTAATGTGATGAAGTACAAAATAAAAATGGAATTTTTAAAACTTGGGATAAAACGAAGAATATGAAATTCTTAACTATTAGAGTAATATTTTGGATATGCTGAGTTAAGTAATATAGTAAAATTAATCTCACTAGGGTTCTCTCTTTTTTTTTTTTTTTTTTGCCCAGTCCTGGGGCTGGAAGTCAGGGCCTGGGCACTGTCCCTGAGCTTCTTTTGCTCAAGGCTAGCACTCTACCATTTGAGCCACAGTGCTGACTTCTGGCTTACTCTGTTTATGTGGTACTGAAGAATCAAACCCAGGATTTCATGCTTGCCAGGAAAGCACTCTACCACTAAGCCACATTCCCAGCCCAGGGTTTTCTTTTTTAGTAATGTGGCTATTGAAAAAAAAATTTAATTACAGATGTAGCTTACATTTGTAATTTATGCTGTATTTCTATCTAAACCATTTATTCATTTATCTAGCCATGAAACCAAGTACTGACTGGCTGACCAAATATTTATAAGCACCTATAACTTACTAAGAGACTACAAGACACTGAGGATACAATGGTTAGGATGAATAAGCATGATCTCTAACTTTGCAGAATTTACATTAATCAAATAATCACAAAGTAAATGTAAAAAACTTTAACTGTAATAAACTACATGGAAGAAATGTAAATCATCCTGATAAATTTATAATTAAAGGATATAACCATGTTCTCACTCATGTGTGGAGACTAAGAGTCAATCTCCAAAAATGAAATGCAATACTGGTAAGTAAAGAAAAAGGACAGGAAGAGGAAGGGATAGAAATAAGTTGATTAAGGGGCACAGAAACACTGAGAGAGGAATTAGTTCTGGTTTGTTGAAGGCACAGTAGGATAGCTATTAGTTAAAATAATCTATGATACATTTTTAAATTATTCAACAATAAGAAGTTCCTAATATATAAAAAAATTAACTTTAGAAAAATATTTATTACCATGACTGGGTTATTATACATTGTATACATGTATCAAGTTACCATACAAATCTCAAAAAAATGTATTACACTGTCTCAATTAAACAAAACAAGGAGGATATAAACAAATCAGGGAAACCAGTGAAGTTTTTTAATACCTGAGTCAAGAGAGGAAAGATGAAATAGAAGGAGTAAATAAAGAGGCAAAGGAAGAACATTAGACAGAAAGAAAGGTACTAAGATCTTACAACAAGCCTAAATAAGATACCTGAAAGAAGGACAGTATGACTTGAGATGAGATAGCAAGAAAAGTATGGGAAAAGATGTAAAGATTCAAATGATGGAAGTGGACAAACCACATAAGACCAGGTAGCATAGAAGAGCCAAAAGTGAGGGAGAGAAAGAATAGTATCACGTATATACTTGAAGTTTTCCATGAAAATTTAAATCAAACAAAATTCTAATGCTACAAAAATGTTCTTTATAGTGCTTTGAAATATAAGGGTTACTGGGATATAGTACCCCAGTATAAATATGGTGAAATCTTCTGACTACTACTCAGAACAATGTTTTCAAAATAATAAAACAAAATATATGACTGCAGAAGAAATAAATTATACAGAAATCATAACCAAAAAGTTTAAAATAAATTTAATATATTTCTGCTGGGTTAAACTAAAACATATCTGATATCTTGACTGTGATTCTAAGATATCTAAATATATAAAATGTCATGTGATAATACCTATAACCGGTGAAAATACTGTTATGATTTCTGCCTACATTGATAAAAATGATAAATTTCATTTCAGTTAGTGAAAATGAAATTGTACTGTTCTTCCATTATATTTGCAAAACCCATGTGGAATTGTCATCAAATTTTGCTGACAGTGTACATGATTAAGAGTCAGTACATCTATTTCAAAATTTAAAAAAAGAAACCTCCTACAAAACATATTTCCTTTTTAATGAAAAAAATTGTGATAATTTACAGTAAATTAAAAGAATTTGAGTAAGCAAATTAATATAAATATACATCCTTGATATGCCTCCCTCAACCTAAGACACACTTTGTCAAAAACAATTTTTAGCATCAACCATCTGGTTATTCCTGAAAATTCAAATCCACACCAGAATATAATGACTTGGTATTAGTCAACTTGTACTAATAAGTTTTTAAGCATCATAATTAGTATTGGAAATCTCAATGTGAGATATGGCTTCTTTCCTAAGTAAGAAAATCCAGTAAAACTTGCATTCAAAATAATGTGATGGAAGAGTCCATGAAACATATTTTTATAATCGATGATACTGAAAGTTATAAAATCTTATCAAAAGGCTGATTATAATTACCTAATCACAGTGTATTTCAATGACTTTACCCTAGCCTCTAAAACCAATTCTGCCCAAACTAGTCTTCTAAGTAGTAAAGAAAGGCAATCTCCTAACCTATAATTATTCATATCTCAAGTGGAGGAGTGACATTATTCAAAAAGAACTGTACTCATTACTTGATTTATGAAATGGTAACCCCTCTATATAATCATATAATCATATTTTAAAAAATGATTCTTATTTGTTCAAAGGACTTCTACATAGACTTTTACATAGAACTTGTAAACAATCTTATCATAAAGACAAAAAATCAAAAATACAATTAAATTCTTAGCAAATATATTTTACACAGTACTCTTAAGCTATAAATTTTAAATTTAAATTATACCAAAGTGCATCTTTGTGTGTGTGCCAATCCTAGGGCTTGAGCTGAAGGCCTCTCATAGTTCTTACTCGGCTTCACATAAGCCCGATACTCTATCACTTGAGCCACACCTCTCTACCAGTCTTTTGCTAGTTAACTGAAGACAGGAATCCATTGGATTTATCTGCCCAGGCTGGCTCCAAACCTCAGTCATCAGAGCTGTCTCCTGAGTAGCTAGAATTAGAAGAGTGAGTCACTGGTCCCCCACTTAAGCCTCAGCTACATAGGAAGCTGAGATCTCTGAATCTAGGTTCAAAGCCAGAAATTTTTTAGTCATTTTCTTTCCTGGAGAAATCACTTTCATTTTCCCAAGACTTTTATTCTAGTCCATTTGTTTGTCCTGAATATCTGACTAAGTGATTTTTATTTTAATATCCTCCATGTGAGCATATTTAATTCTATTTTGAATAAAATGAGGGTTTTTTGCTTCAAGGTTTGGAAAGTAAAGTTGGTTTGTATGAAATCTTTCTTCAATTTAATCTTTTTAATCAATTTTAATTTCCTTTAGTTTAGTTATTGTGGTGTTTGGGCATTTAACAATATTCATTTCAATAATGCTCTTTATTGCCATATATCAAAGTTTAGATACTTCATCATAATTTTGTTTTGGTAGTAAGGACAAAGTATATGAGACTTATGGTTGAATGTTTTGTTTTCTTTTCCCTCCCCTTGCAGGTCCTTAAATTCTTTCCATTACTATCTAATGTCCAGGAAATTTCAAAGGAAATTTCACTCTCCCTTTTTCCTTTCCCAGAACTATATATTTAAAAGTCTCTTAAAATTACATTTGCTTCCTTCAGAGTCCATCCCTTTAAAGGGCTGCCTGGCCCTTACAAGAGCTCAAACTTCAAAATCTCTTTCCTGTAATTTTACTCTAACTCATCACTCATTTTGGTACTTTTTGGTTTGGTACTTTTTAGTCTTTTTACCTAATAACTTGCAGACTATTACAATGTTTAGCACATAATACTTTTTCTCTATGTGTCTTGTTGTTGTTGCTTTGTTTTGAAATCTTACAGTAAAGTCAAAAGGAAGGAAACTCAGGACTGGGAATGTGGCTTAGTGGCAGAGTGCTTGCTTAGCATGCAGGAAGCTCTGGGTTTGATTTCTCAGCACCACATAAACAGAAAAGGCCAGAAGTGGCACTGTGGCTCAAGTGGTAGAGGGCTAGCTTTGAGGAAAAAAGAAACTCAGGGACAGTGCCTAGACTCTGTGTTCAAGCCCTATGACTGGCAAAAAACAAAACAAAAAACATTGTCACTGGACACCTTAAGAAAGGTTTTTTTTTTTTTGGTCGGTTTTTTTTTTGGGGGGCTAAACTCTGGGACTGGGTACTATCTCTCAGCGATTCAGCTCAAGGCTAGCGCCCTACCACTTGAGCCACAGTGCCACTTCCGGCTTTTTTCTGCTTATGTGGTGCTGAGGAATCAAACCCAGGGTCTCATGCATTCGAGGCAAGCACTCTACCACTGAGCCACCTTCCCAGCCCCAAGAAAGAATTTATTTTATTGTATGTAAATTATATCTCAAGAAATCTTTTAAAGGTACATCATACTTCTTTTTTTGTTGGTCATGAGGCTTGAACTCTGGGCCTAGGCACTGCCCCTGAGCTCTTTAGCTCAAGGTTAGTGCTCTACCACAGTACCACTTCCAGTTTTCTGGTGGTTAATTAGAGATAAGAATCTCAGCTGGGTGCCCATGGCTCACGCCTGTAATCATAGCTACTATGGAAGCTGAGATCTGAGGATTGCAGTTCAAAGCCATTTGGGGCAAGAAAGCCCATGAGACTCTTATCTCCAATAAACCACCAGAAAACCAGAAGTAGCAATGTGGCTCAAGTGATAGAGAGCTCGCCTTGAGCTGAAGAGCTAAGGGACTGTGCCCAGGCCCAGAGTTCAAGTCCTAGGACCAACCAAAAAAATAATAATAATAAGAAGAAGATCTATGGATTTTCCTGTCTGGGCTGGTTTCAAACTGTGATGCTCAGAAATCGGCCTGTGCCTAAGATTATAGGCAAGAGCCACTGGTGCCTGGCTTGGTACATTATATTTTTTATTTTAAAAAGAATTAGAATAAAAACAAGTAAAACAACAAAAGAAGATGGAACAACAACAAAAAGAATCTGTCAAGAATATGTGGAAAGCCAGGTGCTGGTGGCTCATACTGGTAAATCCTAGCTATTCAGGAAGCTGAGAACTGAGAATTGTGGTTTAAAGCTGGAAAGTACATGAGACTCATCTCCTCCAATTAACCACCAAAAAGTTGGAAGTAGAGCTGTGCCTCAAGTGAATGATTGCTAGTCTTGAGCATAAAAAAGCTCAGAATTAGCACACAGACCCTGAGTTTATGTCCCAGGTAGAAATTGTCGGGGGGGGGGGGGGGAGGGGGAAATATAGAAAACATATAAAGAGTTAAATGTTTACACATTTTTTTAAGTTGTGAAATTGAATTTGAATCACTTGGTTTAAAAAAAAAACTTACAGGAAATGAATGAGAATCTGTTCAAACACATATATCCTGGCTATGAGTCAAACGCATCTCTGCCTGCTGTTGATAAAGCCAATTTCTTTCTTTCTCCCCCCACCCTCCCCTTTCCTTTCTTTTTTAAACTGCAGGCTTTGTTTCCAATACAAACATTTCATATAAATGATCTAAAAGATTATTAGGCATACAAAGTGATATGCCTACAGTGAGACCTGGGACTTTAGATAAGCAAACCAATTCTATAGACACAACTATTTTCATAATACCCCAAGTCTCACTTATTTCACAGAACATTTTCTAATTTCAATAAATGCAAACAAATCACTCATTTTATCTTGAAATATATATCATTAGGAGTCCAAGGAACTGGGTGGTAATTAATGAGACATGATATAAGAAGACAGCACATACAAGTGAGCAAGAGAGTAAAGATCCTCAAATATAGATTTGATATGTATAATTAAAAAAAAACATTTCAAATGATGAAAAGTTTAATTTCATGCTTATGATACTAGATACTTAGGAGACTGAGATCTGGAGGACCTCAGTTCAAAATTAGCCAGGCAGAGAGACAGTCCATGAGACTCTTATCTCCAAACATAACCAATAAGAAGCTAGGCTGGTTCAAATGGAGTGCACCAAACAAGGAAACAAAACCAGCAAGCTCAAAGAGTTGATTTAAAACCCCATTACTAACTCCCTCCCCTCCAAAATGCATGGTGAGTCATCTGGAAGGAGTGATGGGGAAAGCTACATCTATCATTATTTAACTAAAATCATCGCAACAGCAATGAAGACTTAAGTGTAAATTTTTCAGAAAAACGCAGCTACATTTATATAGAAATATAATCTTTGAGGGGAAATACCTATATGAATATTACCAAATATAGCAGCTGCAAAGAACAAGGCCAATGAAGATAAGGGAAAAAAACTAAAAGTAATACCATAAAAATTAGTTCCAAAGAAATAGACAAATGTCACAATAGAAGAAAATATTTACAACCAGTATGATAGATTCGTGATTTTCCTCTTTTGAAAGAGCACTAAAATTAGATTTTAAAGTACCTATGTTTGTTCCAACCATATTTGTGGTAAAGCAAAACTACACATGCTCTAAATGTCTAAGAACAGGGAAGAAACATATAAATAAGATACAGGATAAACTCATAATTCATAGAATATAACAACTAATGTCTATGATGTATTAAAATGGGGCAGATGAACAGGATTTGTATGACAATGTTTGTGTAAACAAAAATGCAGGCTATACACAAAGACATGATTGTATAGGCATATAAACTTTCAGGAAAGATTGTCAGAAATTTAGCTTTGTTTCTTGAGTTAAAAAGAAGCCTTTACAAATGGCATAAATCATATTTTTATCACAAGTATTTTTATTTTAAAACAATTTAAAAATAAAGGACTATCTGAATAGTCCGTAACATTTTTTTTCTTAACTTCTTTGAGACAAGATCTTACTCTGCTTTTTGGCCTTGAACTCTGGAGATCTTTCTTATCTCAACCGCCTGCATGGTAGGAATATAAGCATATGCCATCACACCCAGCAAACATTTGCTTTTGGTTACAACATATTGTAAATATCTATTATTTGACAAGTTTTATAGCAATGGCTGGGTCTTAAACTATATAAACATTTATACTACACAATACTCCTTATTATAGCTCCTTTTTATTGTTAACTTTATAAAGTTGTACAAAAAGTTTCAATTCAACATGTCAATTTACAAATGCAATGCATTTGTAATCAATAGCAAGCTCCTCTTTATATAAACAAAGTGAAATAGTAATTTTTCTTATGAAATACTATTCCTGTCACCTTAAAAGTGACTAAGTTTTCCCCCAAATACTTTGTTCTTGAAAATATTTTATCTGATTTATCATCACATAGCTTAAAAATGGACCTTTACAAATTAACAACTCATTAAAATTAGATAGGAGTGGATTAGGTTAAGAGAGCCAAAAACTAAGATTGGAAGAAAGCCTCTTGAACTGGAAAAAATGTGTTGGAAAAAATGGATATCCAGATACAGAAAACAAACTGGCTCACCTTGAACCAGCATCAATTCAAAATGAATAAAGATCTCAAGCCATGAAACTACTATAGGAAGGAGGGGAAACATCAGGACTCTTGACACAGGCAGGAACTTTCAGAATAAAGATCCAAAACCACAACAAATCAAAGAAAGAATTGATAAATGAAGCTAGAAGCCAGTGGCTAATGCCTATAAATCCTAGCTACTCAGAAACCTAAGGTCTGAGGATCGCAGTTCAAAGCCAGCCCAGGTTCATGCATCTCTCACCTCCAATAAACAACTCAGAAAAGATCATAAATGGAACTGTGAGTGGCTGAAGTGGTAGAGTACTAGCCTTGAGCACAAAGAGGCTTAGGGACAGTGCCCAGCCCTAAAGTTCAAGCCCCAGGAGCAGCAAACAAATAAAATAAAATAAACTGATAAATGGGACTGTATCGAACTAAAAAGTTTCTGCACAGCAAAGTACACATGTATAACAAGCGAAAAAGATAGTGTAAAGAATGGGAGCTCTAACTGGGAGATAGTGAGGCAAAGGAGTGGGTAACACTGTCCAAAAAGAAATGTATTCCTTACCTGACTTATTTAACTGTACCCTCTGTGTACATCACCTTTATAATAATAAAAATAAAAATAAAAAGGAATGGGAGATCAAAGGCCTAATATCCAGAATATACAGGGCTAAAGAAACTAAACCCTCAAATAATCAACAATTCAGTGAATAAATTGGTTAAATTTATTAACAGAAATATGGTACAAATGTTGTAATTCCTTAGGAAGACTAACTCACAGTCCAACAAAATAAACACCAGGAAACTGGTATTCAAAGCAGGGAGGTGAGATCAAAGGGAAGGAGGCCGATAAATAAAGAGAGTCGGCAAGGGAGAATGCCCTCATAAAATTAAATGCCTATCCTATAAAATTAAGAAAACTGAGGGAAGGAGTAGGAGAGGCATGGAAAGAATCATGAAAGGGGTGACACTGATCAAGACATATTATATTCATAAACTTTTGTTGAATAGCAACTACTTTGTACAACTAATTAAAGACAAAAAAAAAAGTTAAAAAATATGGGGGAAAAAGGTGAGCTAAACACCAACAAATAATATTTAGTAACAGACAGTAAAATTAAAACTTTTGTAGCCTAGAATTTTTCAAATTTACTTTCAATTTCATATAGGGTGCTGTGTAAACTTATTCAGAGTTAAAATTTTATCTTTGTCTTTAGAGATAAAATATAAGTAGTAGTTCATATTATACTGACAGAGATAACTTTTTTTTTTGCCAGTGCTGGGGCTTGAACTCTAGGCCTGGGCTTTGTCCCTGAGCTTCTTTTGCTCAAGGCTGGTGCTCTACCACTTGAGCAACAGAGCCATTTCCAGTGTTTTTGAGAGTTTACTGTAGATAAAGAGTCTAATGGACTTTCCTACCTGAGCAGGCTTCGAACCACAATCCTGAGAGTTCAGGCTCCTGAGTAAGTAGGATTACAGACATAAGCCACTAGCACCCAGCAAGAGATACCTCTTTAGCAAAGAATATCAGTATTACAAGTTTTTAAAGTATATATTTTATTTGTAAATTATTCTAAAATCTGATTATACTTTGCAGTTTCCTATATGTAATATAGAAATTGAAATCACAGACTGGAAATTGAAGAAATTCAAGAATACACATGCTACTGCTTCTTTCTATCATGCTTTATTATACCTAAAGCCACCACTTAGATTATCTATGCTGCCTTATTCATATTTTTATCTTTTGTTTTTATAATTACTTGATCTATTGAATATTTTTAATATTCCTATTTCTTTGACTTTATTGAAAATATGAAAGTTCTATATAGAAATTTAGCTGTAACAAAAGCATCTACAATAAACTACCATTTCTTTGCAGATGTAATAATGTTTGTAAGAATTTTTATTCAAATAAGCCATACAGTATTACTATAGAATATAATTCAAGAAAGGGCAACTGGACTTAAAACATAAACTATGTAATTCCTCTGTACACCTTTATCCATAATAATCACATATATATTTATTTTTACTTTTATTTTTTGTTAGTCATGGGGCTTGAACTCTGGGCCTAGGCACGGTCCCTCAGCTCTTCAGCTCAAGGCTAGTGCTCTAACACTTTGAGCCACAGCGCCACTTCCAGTTTTCTGGTGGTTAATTGGAAACAAGAGTCTCATGAATTTTTCTTGCCTGGGCTGGCTTTGAACCAAGATCCTCAGATCTCAGCCTCCTGAGTAGCTAGGATTATAGGCATGAGCCACGAGAGCCTGACCAATAGTATATATTTTTAAAGACTACTAAAATCAGCATGATATTTTAGCAATCCTACTACTTAGGAAATTGTAAAGATAAAATTTATTTTTTCTTCTTGATTTTCACATCAATCATCAATATGTTATTCTCAAGGTCAAATACACCAATTACTATCTCCATCAATGTTTTTCTCAGGGTCAAATAGAGCAATTACTATCTAACAATATACAAGGAAGGAATGGAAGAGTCACTAAGACTTCAAAATACTGGAGTGTTCAAAGAACATTTGCAAGTCTCAGACATGAATAATGGGTCTCAAAAGGAAAAAAATTATTAAACTCCATACATTTCAAAATATATTATAATGTACTATATACCAATCAAAATAAATAGTTTTTATGTTCAAATCATGCCTTTCAAATTCTCTCTGAAGTGGGAGGTAATAGCTTAATTTTGAACACTTCTAAGTAATTCTTATTTTATTAACTTAATATTTGACTTGTTTTTTAGTTAGTCATGTGGCTTGAACTCCAGGCCTGGGCACTGTCTCTGAGCTCTTTTTTTTTTTTTTTTGTATTTAATTGTAATTGTAAAGATGATATACAGAGCGGTTCCAGTTACATAAGTTAGATGAGTACATTTTTTTGAACAGTATCACCCCTTCTCTGCTTTCTCCAAGTTTTCCCTCTTGACCCGCCCCCCACAAGCTGTATAGTTCATTTTCAACATAGTGTGTAGAGAATACAGTATTTTTACAATAAAGAACGTATATATAAAAAAAGAAATAGCTTCTGGGTTAACAAGGTTAAACAAATGCCACAGTGATACTCTCTTGAGCACTTTTTCTACTACTCTGAGCTGCAACGCCACTTCCATTTTCTGGTGGTTAACTGGAGGTAAGAGTCTCATGGACTTTCCTGACTGGGCTGGCTTGGAGCCAGGATACTCAGATCTCAGCCTTCTGAAGTAAGCTAAGGATTACAGGTATGAGTTACCATCACCTGGCTAGACTTAATTTTTGTTTTCAATCTTTGAATACATAAGTAGGAGAAGAAGGTACATAAAATGGTAGAAAAATACTGCAAGATCTTCCTTAAATACATTAATTATAAATAACATAGAAGACAAATTCAAAGAGTAACAAAAATCCCAAGAATTCCTTCTGATGGTATAAGCAATAAGCAATATAAATTTGACTTCTTAGTAAAAAATAAAAATCTGTAAGTACTTTTAACATACCCGTGCTTAAATTTTAGTTGAAATAACTTCCTTAACTGATCTCCACTTAAATGTCCTGTCTTAACAAATATTGTTGTGCTTTCCTTTTTTGCCCTTTATTGAAGAAATCCCTTGCATGCTGAGTACTCTCAACTAATGAGCTGTTTTTGTTATAATCACATACTTCTGATCCCGGGAGCTATAAAGTCAATTGCTTTATCTCACCTCAGTTTATGTTAATTTATTTGATATGTATATAACTTTATTGATATTTAGATTAATTACCATAATTTAAGTGTGTGAATTATAGTACAAAGACTTACGTTTATATAAACTAAGTTAAATATAAACTAAGTAGAATGACTCAACAAAAGTGAGTTATCTTTTTAAAGGTAACATAATTGAAAAACATTAGAGGACTGAGAAGGTGGCTCAGTGGTAGAGTGCTTGCCTTGCATGCATGAGGCCCTGGGTTTGATTCCTCAGCACCACATAAGCAAAAAGTAAAAAGCCGGAAGTGGCGCTGTGGCTCAAGGGGTAGAGCGCTAGCCTTGAGCTGAAGAGCTGAGGGACAGTGCCCAGGCCCAGAGTTTAGGCCCACAACTGGACCCCCCCCAAAAAAAAAAAAATTAGAGAAAAACCATAAAAATTAAAGAGTCTATAGGGTCTTTCAAAAGTATTTCTAAGATTTTATTCTACTAGAATAGAGTAACACTGGGAACTGGAGACTATGCAATATGGATATAGTGTATAGTTTACAGATAACATCTCTTAAAGAAATGGTATTAAAACACTGGTATGCACCAGTGGAAGGTGAAATGACTATCAAAGAGGTGAATGATGTTAAATTTGTTAAATGTAGTTTATTTTCATGTGTAAAAATAGAATAATGAAACTTGCTGAAATTTTCTTCAGAAGGGAAAGTGTGATGGGGGTAATAGGTTGAGGTTGATTGGACATATTGTACAAATGTACGAACTGTCACAAACCAATCCTTATCTAACTAATTAATACATACCAATGGAAAAAAGAGAAATGATATTAGAACTACATGAAAAAGGAAATGAATATATCCTTATATATTTAAAATGTTAAAATTTTAAAATAAAGTATATTAAAATTATTTTTCTGACTTAACTTTTTCAATAATCTATCCAGTAATTGCCCAAATCTGCTAACAACTTTAAGGCCTAAGATGGTTTTACATACTAATTAAGTAAATCTTACATGTCTATACAAAATTAGTAATCCAAAATAAAATAGTAGGTAGTAATAAACATTCCAAAATAAGTTTATGGGAAAAATATTAGAATATATGCTCCTCAAAGGCAAGGATCTTTTTTTTGTTCATAGATGTACACCAAAATCCTAGTTGCTGGTAAATAGTGATACTCAATGACTACTTGTTGAATAAAGAACATGAACTTACCGTGATCACAGCCTTGCTTAGACAGATGGATCCCCTGCAGCCATATTCTGTCTCATCTTCAGATTTGTAGTAACTCAAAGTATTGTTTTTCAAAACTACCCAACGATCCTGCCACCCATGAATGTAGTTTGTCCACTGGGGGTAGGAACAAAAAGGAAAGGGAGAAGAAAGCAAAAAATAGTCATTATTTTAGAAATCTATACTTTTTCCAAAACAGCAATCTAATTTCAAAACCAAAATGTCAAAATTATTAGCATGAATAAAAGGAATATTAAAAAGTAAAAAGTTGATTAGTTTCTCAGTGACTTAATACCTAATCAAGTAAGACATAAAATACAGTGTTTTTGTCTATCTTTTGAAAAATTAAGCCAAGATAAAAATTATTTAAAATATTTGGTCTCCTCTCTTCACCACATAAATGGCAATTCAACAATTCTAGTTTCTGTGATAATTAACAGAAAAGTAAGTTACATTAGTCTCTCCACTAACTACTACATAAAATTTTCTAACTCTACAATGCCAAATCATTGCTAAAATTCTACTTTTTGTTATAAGTATATATGCATATGTAAATATTTGGTCACAGCGACATCAAAGTAAAATATTTTATCAATAATCCTTAATATGTCCACATCCATTTCTCTCCTACAGAACTCAACACTATATATTTAAAATGGTTAATTCATTTTCCAAGTTTCTCTGATGTTTTATTTTTCTAACCCAGTAATAATAGTATGAAATTGGTTTGCAGAAACATACTTGCATTTCTCTCTAGTACTAGGCTTAAGAATACTTACTTATGGGCAAGTCCTTGAGTTCAAACCTCAATACTGAAAATCAAAATCCTTTGTTTCTAAGAAGATCCTTACAAGTTCACATCAATAAACTGAAAAAGGTAGAAATGTAACTTCTATGGAAATACTTGATTTTGCATACTTTAATTATGCTCTCCATTTTTAAGTACAAAGAATTCTCAAACTATTTGCTAATTACAAAAACTTACAATTCAAAATGGATTTTTAAAACACTGCAGTAGTTCAGAAATCTCTTATTTTCATATTCTCTAACGAACCTTTGAGATTAGTCCATTTCTTAAATCTTCTAAGCCCCATAGTTACAACCTCTGAGACAACTTTCCCATGCTGACAATTAGCTCATTCTTTTCTCTAATCACTATTACCTTATTTCTTATTGCTTGTGACCTACCTCCACTGAGATACCAACTTAAAACTGAACTCACCTCCTATAAAGTGTACTTCCTTCCTATGTAACAATTTATGTGGTGCTACCTGAGCAGTCATACAGATTCAGCCATGGTCCAACTAACTGGTGTCTCCTGCCTGTAATCCTAGCTACTCAGGAAGCTGAGATCTGAGGATCACTATTTGAAGTTAGCTTGGGCAGGAAAATCCATGAGACGCTTATCTCAAGTAACCACCAAAAAATCCGGAAGTGGAGCTGTAGCTCAAGTGGTAGAGCACTTAGCCCTAACAAAAAAAGGTCAGGTGCCCCGGGGCTCACAACTGTAATCCTAGCTACTTAAGAGGCTGAGATCTGAGGATCATGGTTCAAAGCCAGCCCAGGCAGGAAAGTCCACCAGAAAAACAGAAGTGGTGCTGTCGCTAATGTGGTAGAGTGCTTGAGCTGAAGAGCTCAAGGGCAGTGCCCAGGCCTAGAGTTCAAGCCCCACCACAGACAAAAAAAAAAAAAAAAAAAAGGTCAGGAACATTGCCCAGGCCCAAGCCCCAAGACTGGCACAACTATTTTACAACTATTTACACTTATGTTAGAAGAGTTTTGTTCTTTAGTTTTTGTGCTGGTCCTGGGACTTGAACACAGTTTGCCCAAGGCAAGTGTTCTACCTTAGGCCATAGCTCCACTTTGGCTTTTTGGTGGTTAATTGGAAATAAGAGTTCTGCAGACTTTCCTATCCTGGCTGGCTTTAAACAAAAATCCTCAGATCTTGGCCTCCTGAGTAGCTAGGATTACAGGTGTAAACCACAGACAGACTCTAGAAGAGTTTACACATGCTACTTTTGTGACCTTCTGTTTCTTTGCATATTGTTTAAATGGCTGAATAATGAAAATACATAGATAGTCATACAGGATGCTTAATATCTTACTATTCCTTACTACTTATAGCTCATCATCAAATCTTACTAATTTTTCGTTCATGTTTCATTTTTAAATTTGTATCCTCTTATTTTCAATTACTCTACTCAAATTCTCATTATCTAGCCAGGTGCTGGAGGCTCATACCTGTAACAATTGCTACTCTGGAGGCTGAGATCGAAGGGTTGTGGTTCTAAGATAGCACTGGCAGGAAAACCCACAAACCTCTTATCTCCAATTAACCATCAAAAAGCTGGGAGTGAAACTGTGGTTCAAAAACACAAGCCTTGGGGCTGGGAAGGTGGCTCAGTGGTAGAGCGCTTGCCTTGCATGCATAAGGCCCTGGGTTCGATTCCTCAGCACTACATAAGCAAAAAGAAAAAAGCCGGAAGTGGTGCTGTGGCTCAAGTGGTACAGCGCTAGCCTTGAGCTGAAAAGCTGAGGGACAGCGCCCAAGCCCAGAGTTCAGGCCCCACGACTGGACCCAAAAAATAAAAAATAAAAAAAAGAATGCAAACCTTGAACACAGTAGCTCAGGGACCATGCTCAGGCCCTGAGTTCAAGCCCCAGAACTGGGGGAAGCACACAAACACACACCAAAAAAAAAATCCATTTCTAGTTTTCTGAGAAGGCTTAGAAACTTTACCTCTAATATCTCTGCTTTTCATAATTTACATCATCTGATTTACTTATTAGCCATATTTGCTGACTATGTTACAGATTTATCTTACTCCAGCTCCAAAACTTTTAGGGATGACTTCCCATTGCCCATTACACTAGTGGGTCAGAATGGTATTTAATACCCTCAAATAGATTAAATAGTACCTTGCTTCCCACTGCTATCCTTCATGAGGCTAGTAACTGTGTAACAATGGAAAGAACAAACTTGGAACAGAACTTGGCACACAGTATTTTCTGTTTCAGTTATGCATAAGTGATGAAGCTTAATCTTTAATGTCTCTCACTTGCAGCTGACCCTCTATGAAAGTGATAGGAGCCCCAACAATTGTATATTTATAATTTTATATTATTTTCTTAAAGAGAAACCAGGATTCTTTACTCAATAAATGTTAGCTGCTATTAATACGTCTGGAAGGCAGGGTTTCCTTGCCTTTTTTTTTCTGCTCTCGAAGTATTTGTTCCTTTACTTTCCCATTTAACAAATACAGACAAGGCTACATGTTAGAGATTGCAGAAGAATTAAAGATTCCTACAGTTCAGCAATCACAAACTCAAGAGAAAAAATTTATTTGAAATATGATTCAGAGGTCTGGGATGATAGCTCAGTGGTAAAGCACTTGCTTTGCATGCCAGAGGCCCTGGGTTCGATTTCTCAGCACCACATAAGAAAAAAGAAAAAAGCCGCAAGTGGCACTGTGGCTCAAGTGGTAGAGTGCTAGCCTTGAGCTGAAGAGCTGAGGGACAGTGCCCAGGCCCAGAGTTCAGGCCCCACAACCGGACCCAAAAAAAACAAAAAAAAAAACAAAAACAAAAAAGAAATATGATTCAGAACCAAGTTTTAAACAAAATGCTATGGCAATTCCAGGGAAAGAAATCCTAAGGGCTTGCCTCGTAGGCAAGAGCAAGAGACACATGTCTGTGGGAAGTCACACATTAGAGCCCAACCTGTGCTACAAAGCAAAGACCATATCAAGAATGAAAGAGGAGCCGGGCGCTGGTGGCTCACGCCTGTAATCCTAGCTACTCAGGAGGCTGAGATCTGAGGATCGCGGTTCAAAGCCAGCCCGGGCAGGAAAGACCGTAAGACTCCTATCTCCAATAAACCACCAGAAAACCGCAAGTGGCGCTGTAGCTCAAGTGGTAGAGCGCTCGCCTTGAGCTGAAGAGCTGAAGGACAGCGCCCAGGCCCAGAGTTCAAGCCCCATGGCCGACAAAAAAAAAAAAAAAAGAATGAAAGAGGGAGGAAAATGGGAGAAAAGGAGGGAAGAAGTAAGAAGGAATCAAAGATAGAATTTCAACCAACAGAAATGTGGGAAAGGTAAAGTACACTAGGGAAAGAGGAAATTCAGAATCTGGATAGACTTATTTTATACAGGTTTACATCCTTTCAACTCTAATCAAGGCATTAAGGCATAAACTTTTCCCAATCAGGATCCATCCTATTTGTTATGACCACCTACAATTACTATTTATCCAGTATTCTTGGAAACTACTTACTCTCTTAAGAAGTGATTACTTAAAAAAATATAAGTATTGGCTTGTATTTCAGACTGAAATACAAAAAAAATCATGTGTGTGTGTGTGTGTGTATACCCCTAGTACTGGGGCTTGATTTAGGGTCTCAAACTCATGCTTCCTAGGCAGACCCTTTAACCACTCAGGACACTTACTAGCCCTAGATTGCACACTTTTAGCACAAATTTATACATACACATTTCAATTCTATCCTATTTATAGAAGAAGTAAAATTTATACTGCAATTTATATCACTAAACTGAAGGAAAAGAGTAGGTGCTGAGCTCTAAATCTTATCTAAAGTATCAGGTAAATACAAAGGACACTTAAGTGTGTAATATGTACTTTAAACTTAAAAATATGTATCATCCCCAGTACTAGTGTATGTACTCAATATTAAAGATCCTTGATGTCTTGAGGGGGCTAAAGTTATATATAGCTCAGAGTAGTAAAGCATTTATGCCCAGTATATACAATGTTCTATGTTTGATCCCCAGCACTCCAAAAATAAAATACCCTTAATTATAAATTCTTAGAAAAATATATAAAACTATAAAACTGCTGTCATGGCTGTTAACAAGATGATCACAAGCTTTATTCCTGTTGCTTCTTATAAACAGCAGCAGTCAAAATGGAAATTATACCCCTTTCATAAAACTGTTCAATTAATTACTACATTTCCACACATTTAAATATTTCCCTCTTCTCCCCTTGAGCCCATAGCCTGGCTCAAACTAAGCTAGTTACCTGGAAACTGTGACTCTGTCTCAGCCCCCCTGGATCTGGGATTACAGGTGCATGCCACTACATGTAGCTTCCTATTTTCTGATCTACTGTATACCTAACTACACTACTTTGCATATGATATTCACAATACATGACTTTTCTCAAATACTTTGCCACTCCTGACCTCCTCAAAAGTGTTATCGGTAAGTCAAAAGTGTTCTAGTTTTATAAAACACTTAACATTACCACAATATTAACCTAACAGTCGTCTTTTCACCTAAAGAGAAATTATCAAAAACTATCAAAATCACTGAGAAGGGCTAGAGGTGTGGCACACGTCCTAGAACACCAGCTGAGCAAGCAAGCCCAGCAATCCAAACAAACTCAAGGAAGGCTCTGAGTTCAACCAGGAGTACAGGCAAACTCTCTGAAAAGCAAAGAATCCATCTCAAAGCTATTTCCATTTAAATCCATTTAAATATGACACAATATGTTCAATAGATTCCTGAAGGTATAAGATGCATTTAAGAAAAACAAACCCAGGGGAGTTTCACTTAACTGAAAATATGGTACTGAAATTTCAAGAATGATCACCGTATCAACACACAATTTTTCTGTTACACAAGTAAAAGTTAACGTTGGTAAACCTTGCCGTCTGACAAACTTTCCTCTAAGCTCTTTCTCATTAACCTTCAAAAGACGTTATGAAAAGTCTTAGAAGAAACAATTCTACAAATGGTGTCCAAATGATTCTAATAGAAACACTGGAATTAAAGCGATTTCTTAATAGCCAGTGGTTGCACATGACTTGGTATCTCATGACTAGCTTGTTGAGCTAACAAGCCCTCTCCAAGTTAACGGCTAGCTCCAGCGAGTTCTTCAAAAGTTTAATAAGGAGGGAGAGGAAGTCAAAAAGGTTACATGCCTTTCCACAGCACAAACTTTAAAACATATACCACCAGCAGGTACCTTTTGATCCTATTTTGCTAAAACTTTGAGAGAACGCTTTTAAAACACAGAAAAAAAGTGAAGTACTTTTTTCTTGACCCTGGACCCTTACACTGCATATATAGTAAATCTTTGTGCACTGAAGGTCAGTTTCCATGCTGACGTTCCAGGTTAGCAGCCTTAGTATTTCTTACACCTTATACCCACGGGTGCCAATTCAACAGTTCTTTTCTGAAGTGGGGCAAGGGGTGAGAAAAGTATGAAAGTGCTCCACGCTCAGCACCCACCACATCCAAGCTGAACTACTACCTCAGATACTGGCACTAAGCCGAATCGACTGGCTTTGCCTAAACAGCAGAGCCCCCAACGTATTCTACTCGACACTCCCAGACTTAATTCGTTGGGAAGATCCGATCTGGACCGCCCCGACTACCAGTACACTTCGGATAACACTGTTACCCAACCCAGATTCCTATACCCGGGGGGCGGCCGCCGCCTGGGGGTCTCAAGGCACCGAAAGCAGCTCGCCTCCCAAGGTGAACACTAACCCTGATCCTTGCTTTCCCCGATCCTTGGCCGCTCCTGTCCGGCCCCTGGGCCGGCGAGGAGGACGAGCCTCCCCCGGCCCAGGCACTCCCGCAGCACCGCTCAGCCGGGCACAGTCCGCAGCCCCCGCCCCAGGACAGCCAGTGCCTCCCTCCCAGCCCCACCCCACGCCCTGGGCGGCTGCGCCCGCTCGCCCGCCCGCCTCGCGGCAGGTGAGTGCGGGCGGCGGGCCCGGGGCCCCCCGCGGACGGCTCACCTTGCTGAGGACCCCGCAGCGCTCCACCGGCGGCCCAGACTCCGTCTCCGGGTCCTCCTCCGAGCCCGACGAGTTCCAGCTCTGGTTATCCGACATGGAGGCGCGACAGGCGAGCGGGAGACCGACCCCCGCTCGGTGAGCCGCGCCGGAGGCGGCGCCCGGTCCCTGGGGTGGAGGGTCGGGGGATGGCGAGGAGAAGCGTGCCCGCTCCGAGGCGCGGGGGAGCAGGAGCCGGGACGAAGCGCAGCAGCCGCCGCCCCGCCGCCGCCGCCGCCGCGCCTGACCCCGAGCGGACCGGGGAAGGAGGACGAGCGGCGAGGGAAGCCTGCCCTTCCAGCCGTCGGCCGCCGTCGCTGTGACCCCCGCGCTGCGCCGGGCGCCGCCGCCCGAACCCGGCCCCCGCGGGGCCAACCTCAGTCAGGGCGAGGAAGAAGGGAGGAGGAAGGGAAGGGAAAAAAAAAAACCCGCGGCAGAGACCCCGGTCACCTCACACCTCCGCGACCGCCGCCATCTTCCAGCCTGGCCCACTATTTACCCTCCCCTCCCCTCTCCTCTCCTCTCCCCGCCGTCCTGCCATTCTCTCCGCCCTCCCCGCCTCGTCCCCCTCCCGGCGTCTGACGTCACACGCCGAGCGTTCGGGATCTCCCCCTCTCCCTCCGCCCCCGCCCCACCGCCGCACGCTGTCTACCTCCAGCCCTCCCGGGTGACGACGGGTAGGAAAGGAGGCAGGGCTGAGAGAGGAGAGGGTGGGAGACGAACGCCGCCAAGGCACAGTGGCATTCTGGGAGGGACGCTGCCCCGCCGCCGCGTTGCCTACTGGGAATTGTAGTCGTGGTTTTAGGCCACTCGTGAGTGTCGCGCGTGGGTGGGGGGGACTCGTTGCCTTGGAGACCGCTAGCGATGAGTGGGTTTTCTTTCACCGTGGCTTGACCTCTCCTCCCGGCTTCGCTTCTGTCCCCGCCGAGCGTGTTTATGACGGATCCTCCGGGCTTGAGGCCTGTCAGGTGAGTTTGGCCGGGCTGTCTTCCGTAGCTGCCTTCCGGAAGCCCGGGGAACGTTCGTGCGACTTGCCCGGGCAGGGTGGTGCCGGGTGGGTCCGGGGTTCGGGCCGCTCGAGGGGGCCGGAGGCTCCCCTTCCAGGCCGGACTCCGAAAGGTCTACGAGTTTGCCCGTCAGAAGTTACACTTCCTATTTTCCCGCCTTGGGAGGAAGCCTTTCGGAGCCTCTTCTCGCCAGCAGTCCGTTCTCGTCGCCTGCGTTCCAGAGTTCTTCTTTCGTGTCATGTAGTTTTGAGGTTGTGAGTGAGGAAGGGATGGTAAGAGTTTGTGAATTTAGAGAATGTCAGATGGAAGCCTGGCGTTCTCATAGCTGTGGCTGTCTTCTTGAGACCCCTCGGGAGCCATCTCTTTCCATGTACACTTCCCTGAAAGATAGGAAAGGTTGGAATCCAAAGTTTTTGAAGAAAACATTTTAAAATGCAGTAGTTGTATTAAGTAATAAAGGATTAGGCAGGCGTTTTTTGTTTTTGTTTACTTTTTATAATTTATTATAGAAGTGATGTACAGGGCTGGGAAGGTGGCTCAGTGGTAGAGCGCTTGCCTTGCGTGCATGAGGCCCTGGGTTCGATTCCTCAGCAGCACCACATAAGCAAAAAGTAAAAAGCCAGAAGTGGCGCCGTGGCTCAAGTGGTAAGAGCGCTAGCCTTGAGCTGAAGAGCTGAGGGACAGTGCCCAGGCCCAGAGTTCAGGCCCCACGACTGGACCCTCCTCCCCCCACAAAAAAAGAAGTGATGTACCGAGGGGTTTCATTTATGTGAGTCAGGTAATGAGGCAGCCCTTTTAAAAGATGGGATTAGTGGAAAGAGCCATGGAAGATCTAACAGATCTTGTCATCTTTTTTTGTGTCTATATTTTAAGAATAATTTATTGTGAGACCTTTGACCTTGTAGTTTTAATTTTTTCCTGTTGCTACTTTTATATCTTGTTGACTTCCTGATAAAAAAAGCCTATAATAAATTTGCTCAGTAAAATGTAGAAAGTATACCTGCTTATTACCAAGATAGAAACTTTGAGTTTGAGGAAAAAGGCACAATGGCAGGAAATAATTCCGATAGCGATAGAAGATGCCAACCGAATTGGGATCTTGTGGGTTTTCAAAAAATAGGATCTGAGAAGTACCTGTGATATCTTACACTGACTTAGATTGACAATAGATACTAAATCTGCTTTTCCCACCATGAAATCATGATAATGCATAATTGAAAGACATTCAGAGGAATAAAACTTTAAGAAATAAAGCTTTAGAAAAATACTTTGTCAGATGTTAAAAAACCTAATCCCTAGCTTGTCATTCAGAAAGCAAAAGGGAAAACCCACTTAGCATATTTTTTCTTTTTTATTGAATTACACAAAAGTATGCTGTTAGAATGTTGTCATTTTTCTTTGCCTTGTTATTGCCTAGTGGCTACACTTCCTATTTCTGATCTTTTTTATACTAGGTTTTAAAATCTCACTCTAGCCGGGCTCCGGTGGCTCACACCTGTAATCTTAGCTACTCAGGAGGCTGAGATGTAGGATCACGGTTCAAAGCCAGACTGCGTAGGAAAGTCCATGAGACTTATCTCTAATAATCCACCAGAAGACCAGAAGTAGCACTGTGGTTCAAGTGGTAGAGCGCTAGTCTTGAGCTGAAGAGCTGATGGACAGTGCCAGGCCAGAGTTCGAGCCCCATGACCAACAACAACAACAAAATCTCACTCTAAGTAAATGACTGAATTATTGAGAAATTTATTTCATAGTGAATTTAGAGTCATAGAAATATGTCTATTTTAAAATTGGACTATTATGTTTTATGTTTTTCTAGATTGTATAATTGTTAAGAAGTACTTATGTCACTCAATTAATTAATTCCATTAATAAGTTCCTTTATTATATTTAGAGTTAATGAGAAATTTCCTTTTTTAAAGTTTCTTGATGGGCTGGGAAGGTGGCTCAGTGGTGGCGTGCTTGCCTTGCATGCCTGAGGCCCTGGGTTCCACTCCTCAGCACCACATAAGCAAAAAGAAAAAAGCCGGAAGTGGCGCTGTAGCTCAAGTGGTAGAGCGGTAGCCTTGAGCTGAAGAGCTGAGGGACAGCACCCAGGCCCAGAGTACAGGCCCCAGGACCGGACCCAAAAACAACAAAAAAAGTTTCTTGCTACATTGTTGTACCCTGTATACCTATAATACTAAACTGTTTTAAGTGCAGAAAGATTTTTGTATAATGATTAGCATATCACATTACAGGTTAAGATTTACTTCATTTATTCCATTACTGTTAAAAAAATAAAGGAAATGTCAATGAAAGAATAAAACATCAGCTTTTTTATTCAGTGGTGAGAATGACAGTTCATTATTCTTTTATTAGCATTCATTAATTGTACACTACTCAACAGGTTTCATTCTTGTATTTTCATGCACACAAACTACATAAAGCATATTTGTCCTTGAGAATGTTAACGTTTGAGTTGTCTGTCTTAGTGCCTTCCCCAGCTCTCTTATAATGTTCTACGTTTTTCTCTTATTTATTTTTACTTTTAGAACTTGAGTCCACCTAGGATTTATGAATATATGAAATAAAGTAGACATTTCACTCCATTCAATACTTTATTGAACAGTGTATACCTTTATGATATGCAAAATTCCGATATGTAGGCCTATTTCTGAACTTTCTTTTTTATTATAGCTATCCTAATGCCATACTAATTTAAAGAATTCCACAATGCCCTATTATTGTTTCTAGAATATCCCCTCTTCCCCCCAAATTACTGATGCCCATTTTTCATATTCACTTAGTGTAACTGGGACTTTAACTAAGGGCCTTGTGTTTACCTAGGCAGTCACTATAACATTTGAACTATGCTCAGATCCTTTTTGCTTTAGCTGTTTTTCAGATAAGTCTCATGTTTTTACCTAGGACCTGTTGTGGACTGTGATCTTCCTACCTACCTATGCCTCACAGTAACTAGGATTACAAGTATGCACCACTACATCTTACTTGTTGGTTGAGATGGTGTCTTGCTAACTTTTTGACAGGGCTAGCCTTTAATCACAACCCTTTAAATAGCTGGGATTATAGACACAAACCATCAGCCTTCGCCTAATATTTGTTTTTCTTTTTTAAAGCATGTTCTCATAGTTTTCCTGAAATGAGCATTTTTTTACAATTTTTAGATTTATATATATATATATGCAGTCATTATATATTGTACAAATTGCATTTTTAACTTAATATTAAACTGTAAGCATCTTATTTCATAGCTCGCTCTTTTTCTCTTTCTTTCTGCTCTTTCTCTCTTTCTCTTTCTTTCCTTCCTTCCTTCTTTCCTTCTCCCTCTCTTTCTTCCTTTCTTTCCTTCTTTCTTTTGAGTAATTCTTGGGTTTGAACTCAGGTCTTCACACTTGCTAGGCATATTACCTTCAACAATACTTTCTTTTTTCTTTGTTTTTTGTGGTACTAGCATTTGAACTCAAGGCTTTGAGCTTGCTAATCAGGCACTCTACCACTTTAATTGTTTATGTTTCTTAATCTTCCTCATACTCCTTTATGGCATTATTTTAAATTATTGCACAGAATCCTCTGTTTTTTTTTTTTTTTTATTTTGTCCATTATAGGGCCTGAACTCCGGGCCTGGGCGCTATCCTTCAGCTTTTCAGCTCAAGGCTAGTGTTCTACCACTTGAGCCATAGCGCCACTTCTGGCTTTTTTCCTGCTTATTCGGTGTTGAGGAATTGAGCCCAGCCAGGGCCTAATGCTTGCAAGGCAAGCACTCTTCCACTGAGCCACAGGATCTTCTTTTAATGCAATCACAAATTTTCATCTCTTGCTATTACAAAAATATTGTAGGAGATATCAGTTTAACTTTATTTTTGTATAATTATGTGAATCCTTTTTAGGTAAATTTTCAATCATGGCCAATGAAACAGATTCTCAATTTCAGTGTATATTCTCTATACATTTTAGCAGTGTGATTTTGTCAAATTATTCTCCAGAAAGGTTGCATTTGTTTACTTTCTGCAATAGTTGACATCCCCTCCTCACTTAATACAAAAGATGGCAGAACAGGACATCGAAACCTGCAGTCATAGGGAGATTATGGAAAGGGTTAAAATTTCAGAATGAACTATGTTGGGGTTAATAATCAAACTGTTTTATGCTTGACCAATTAAGTACTGTTATTACCTTTTTCATAAAGGTTCTTTTGACTGAAGAAGTAGAAACTTATTTAAGGGAGTTGAGGTAAGAGAGTTTATTGTAGAATTCTCAGAATCCTTAGCTGGCCTAATATATTCCATAAACTTTTTCTGATATCTACATTCTTGTGTTCTAAGACCTTATTCCATTCTCATCTTGCATGTTTGCCTGGCCTAGTTTAACTACCTCTCAACTTCTGGGCCCTCTCTGTATCTCTAGTTCAGATTCTTAAGAAGAAACAGGTTGCTGGCCAGCCAGTGTATAAATCATGTTTTCCCACAAGCGTAAAATACAAAGCTGCCTTTGGAATGGTTTGTTGGAGTAGGGTGGGATAGAAGCTCCTGGACCTTGTGAGATTGTAGAAAAACTGGATGAGAAAAGTACACGTGGAACAGTAATAGTTACAGTAGTGTTGTGGAAGTTCAAAGAATCTAACTTTTGCTCCCACCATCTGATAGTTCTCTAATCCTGTTATCCAGTCCTTCTACTGGCCTTCTCTAGGTCATCTCAGTGAAAACAATGGTCATTTGGAGTTTTAAAGAGGAGAAGATTGATTTTATTTCCTAATGTCATTTCACCAAGTCTCTTTATGAGTGAAATAAGTTCATTGGTGATTTAAAAGCAAACTACCTTGCCAGGGGCTGGTGGCTCATACCTGTAATCCTAGCTACTCAAGAGGCTGAGATTTTCGGATTATAGTTAAACGCCAGCCCCAGCAGGAAAGTCTATGAGACTCTTATCTCCAAATAACCACCAGAAAACCAGAAGTGGTACTATGGCTCAAAGTGGTAGAGTGCTAACCTTGAGTGAAAAAGCTCAAAAACAATACCCAGACCCTGAGTTCAAGCCCCACGACAGACAAAAATAAAAATAAAAAATAAAATAAAAACAAGCAACTTGTAGGAATTGTAGTTTACAAGTCCCAGGAGAAAAGATCACTAGCTCAGTATCAGTTAAGGAAAACCAAAGCCAAATTCCATCATAGAGTTCTATAAGGAGGATCATTAAGTCTATTATTCATTCTTCACAAAAGTCTTTCAAGATGCACATTATCCTTATGTTACAAAGAAGGAAAATTAAGTTCAAGAAAGTTAAGGAAGTTGCCAAAGCTTATAGCTAGTGAAGAGTCTAGCCCAAACTTTTGATCATGGAAACTTGGAGTATATACTTTATTATATGTTGTATTAATTATCCTAATGGTTTTAAATGTTTAAACATTTTAGAGTTTGTCAAAATCAAGTGCTTTTATAGGTAAATTGCATAATATTTTTTTAGTTTAACAGCTTTTTGGGATTAGGAACCTGTGGGTAGTGGGAGAAGGAAAAAAAAAGATTTGGGGGGAGACTATGATTGAGGTATTTTGTATGCACATATGAAAAAGTTATAATGAAACTCATTTTTAAAATATTTGTAAGAAAGTTTTAAAAGGGAAGGGCATACGAAAGAGTAATAACAAAAAAGGTAAATATAATTAAAGTACAATATATGTATGAGCCAAAAGAGCACAGTTAAACCTTGCTTTATACAATTAATATATCTAAATAAAATAATTTAAAGACCTTTCAAGAAAAAAGAAAAAAAGAGGGGCTGGGAAGGTGGCTCAGTGGTAGATGGTAGAGTGCTTGCCTCACATGCAGGAGACCCTGAATTCGATTCCTCAGCACCACATAAGCAGAAAAGCCAGAAGTGGCGCTGTGGCTCAAATGGTAGGGGGCTCCTTGAGCTGAAGAGCTGAGGGACAGTCTCCAGGCACAGAGTTCAGCCCCACGACCAACCAAAAAAAAAAAGAAGAAATGACTATAAATAAATAATTTAAAGAAGTTTTCTTAAAATTTTTTTAGTTGCAGTAGCATATTATGTAGCTATTTTCTTGCTGAAATCTATTAGCAAGTCTGTGTTTTAATTATCCACTAATAATTTAAATAATCCCTTCAGCCTATTGGAACTACCCTTTTGTCTAAGGTTGATAAAGTTATAACATATTGATTTATCCTTAATTTGTTGGGAAAATAATCATTACCATTTGTCATAATGTTACTTTTTTAATATTTTCTGAATGATCTTGAGAAGTAAAACTAATACTGCAGTGAAAAACATTTTTATAACTTGTGCTAAAAGTTAAAATGTAATAAACCCAAACTTTCATTAAGACATAAACTGGTGATGTTCTTTAAAGACACGTAGTGTTCACTGACTTTTATCCTTAGATCTGAAACTTTGCATACTATAAATAAAAATTCCACATTGCATATGCATCTGTAATTAGATTTTAGCCTATCATTTCTTCTGTTCCTTCGTCTTGTGCTGTTATAAAAATTCAACCATATTGTAAATCTTGACAGCTGATTTCTTGTTAAAGACAAGACATTTGTGTTCTTCTTCCCTAAGAGTCAAACATTTCATTTGTATGTCTGTAAATGCCAGCTACAAGTATAAGAGCAGTAAATCTCATTTCTCCATCATCAGTTTATTTCTTGTATCCCTTGTATGTACATCCTCCTTATGTATTTTTTCATATATAAACTATCAAATAACCCTCAGTGCACAAACATTAAAAAAATGCCGTAAGAATACTGTCCTACAACATTCATTCAGCAATGTTATATTCTAAATTCCTTTGCAAGGTACACCATGATGAATCCTTCCTTCCTTTGGAATGACTAACTGGATAAGGGTGCCAGATTTTCTCTTTGTTCATAAAAATCCATTGTTCAAATGAAAGGGGAAACTGATTTATTTGGTATGTTATGTCAAAAATTTCAATGTTTGGTCACTTGATTATTGTTTCTGAGTCTGTGATAAGGCAAAACATCATGGCAGAAGAGCATGGTAAAGACTTGTATCTTCCTATATCCCCTGTCTTCTTCCTATTTTGTAAACTAGACATTGCCCAATCAAAAAGCAAGTCTACTTGATTTGGGTCTCTTGTAACTCTGGTATCTTGGCCTAAAATTATTCTCAAAATAAATATATTACAGAATGCAATAGGTTATTAATACAAATAGTAAATTCTACTTATCCCTATCTTCTTTAACAGTAGTATTGACTTTGCATAAAAATAAGTATTCAAAAATGTTTATTAGTTTTAAATTTAAATCTATTTTTCACTGATTTCTTATTCGTGTGTGTGTGTGTGTGTGTGTGTGTGTGTGTAGTATTGGGGTTTAACTCTGGACCTCAAGTTTTTTAGGTAAGCAGTCTATTACTGAGCCCTGCATTGCCATTTCTTTGTGTTCATTATTTCTTTGTGTGTGGGTTACAGTTCTGGGACTAGAAATCGGGGCCTCAGTGTTGTCCCATAGCTTTCTGCCCAGGTCTGGCATTTTACCACTTAAGCCATACCTCCACTTCTGGATTTTTACTGGTTAATTAAAAATGAGATTTGATAAGATAAGGATAAAATCTTGGATTTTTGTATCGTAGCAACTTGGGAGGTGGTGGTCAAGGGATCACAGTTAAGACCGGCTCTCACAAAAAAAGTTCACATGACTCCATCTCAACAATGGCCAGACATAGGACTGGGAAGGTGGCTCAGTGGTAGAGCGCTTGCCTTTCATGCCTGAGGCCCTGGGTTCGATTCCTCAGCACCACATAAGCAAAAAGAAAAAAGCCGGAAGTGTGCTGTGGCTCAAGTGGTAGAGTGCTCGCCTTGAGCTGAAGAGCTGAGGGACAGCGCCCAGGCCCAGAGTTCAGGCCCCATGACCGGACCCCCAAAAAAAAAAACAATGGCCAGGGCTGGGAAGGTAGCTCAGCGGTAGAGTGCATGCCTTGCAAGCATGAGGCCCTGGGTTCGATTCCTCAGCACCACATAAACAGAAAAAGCCGGAAGTGGCGCTGTGGCTCCAGTGGTAGAGCGCTAGCCTTGAGCTAAAGAGCTGAGGGACAGTGCCCAGGCCCAGAGTTAATGCCCATGACCAGCAAAAAAAAAAAAAAAAAAAAAAAACAATGGTCAGACATAGAGGTATATACCTGCTATCCTAGCTTGCGGAGGAAGCACAGTAGCTGGATGGAATGAAATGTGCTTCTCATTTCTATTAGCATGGGAAGCACAATAGTATAATTATAGTCCAAGTTGTCCTAGGCCTTGGGAATAATCAATGAAAAGAAGATTGGAGGCATGACTCAAGTGATAGAGCACCTGTTTAATAAGCACAAGGCATTTATTTCTATCTTCATTACCACCAAAACTCAATAAAAATGTTACTTAAAATGTGTTTTCTATCATGTAAATGATTTTTCAATTATTTCATGCGAGTGTTAGCAACCAGACTTGGCACATTTTAGAGAAGAAAGAAAAAAGGTAAGAGAGAATCCACATTTATTGCATTCTTACTATGTGTTTTTACTGTTCTGGAGGTCTTACACATGTGATTAGTCATTCACCTTTTAGAAACTTGGAAAGATAGGTTTTACAGACCAGTGTACTAAAATTCATAGACCAAGAAGACATGGATAGTTAAATTTCAGTGTTTAAATCTAAATCCAGGTGTATGTAGCATCATGGGCAGCTCTTTGTATATCACAATAGCTTCATGTTATTCAGCTTTCCATCTAATGCCAAAATACCTGAAATGAGGTAAGATTTATTTGGGTACATATTTTCAGAGGTTTAGTCTACTGGATACTTGGCTGGCTCCATTGCTTGGTAAAGGCAGTGCATCATGGCGGCCAGTGTACAGTAGAGCAAAACTGCTTACCTCTGGTTGGCCATAAAGCAAAGGAAAGAGAATACAGTAGTGAGATGCTAATATCCATTTCAGAGACCAGCTCCCAGTGGCTTCCACTGGCTTCCTTCCACTAACCTCACCTCTAGAAGTTCTGCAAGCTCCCAGTAGCACCATAAGCTAGTGATTCAGCCTGTAGTATTGGGGCCTTTAGGAGGCATTTAAAGCCCAAACTATAGCAATTCTTAAAACCAAACTATTAAAATTAAGTGTACTCTACACCCAAAAAAGGATTTTACATATTTAGATGTCATTGTATATACACATGTATGAAGATATATGTGTATATAAACATTAATATATATGTCTCTATATACACACTAATACACATATATGTGCTGATATACACAAGTATATATAAATAAGTCAAGAATGCTTTTCCTTCTATGAGATAATAGCTCTTGTTAAGGTACTCTAATAAACTACTTATTGCATAACAGATAATAGTTTAACAAATTAATAGCTCAATGTTTTGTGAAGTTGTTTTTTTTTTTTTTTTTTTTTTTTTTAATGTTTGCTCCCTTTGTTGGTCATGGGGCTTGAACTCAGGGCCTGGGCACTGTCCCTGAGCTCTTTTGCTCAAGGCTGGCGCTCTACCACTTTGAGCTATAGCTTCACTTCTGGATTTCTGGTGGTTGTTTGGAGATAAGGAGTTTCCTGCCTGGGCTGTCTTGGAATCTCCACCCTCAGATATCAACCTCCTGAGTAGTTAGGATTACAAGCATGAGACACCAGTGTCCAGCTTGGAAATAATCTTTTATAAAAAGTTAGGCCAGGGGCTGGGAAGGTGGCTCAGTGGTAGAGTGCTTGCCTTACATGCCTGAGGCCCTGGGTTCGATTCCCCAGCACCACATAAGCAAAAAGAAAAAAGCCGGAAGTGGCACTGTGGCTCAAGTGGTAGAGCGCTAGCCTTGAGCTGAAGAGCTGAGGGACAGCGCCCAGGCCCAGAGTTCAGGCCCCAGGACCGGCCCCCCCACCCAAAAAAAAAGTTAGGCCAACCAGGCACTGGTGGCTCATCCCTGTAATCCTAGCTACTCAGTAGGGTGAGATCTGAGGATTGCGGTTCAAAGCCAGCCTGGGCAGGAAAGTCCATGAGACTCTCATCTCCAATTAACCACCAGAAAACTGGAAGTGGCACAATGGTTCAAGTGGTAGAGTACTAGCCTTGAGCTGAAGAGTTCAGGGACAGCGTTCAGCCCCGCGAACAACAACAACAACAATAAATAAATAAATGTTAGGCCAGGCCTAACTTTTTGAGCTGTGGCTTGAGTAGTAGAGCATCAGCCTTTGGCATAAAAGCTCAGGGACAGCAACTAAACACTGAGTTCAAGTCCCAGGACCACCCTCCCCGTCAACACATACACTCTAAGAACAAAATTAAAAAGAAAGAAAACCTCAAGCTGGGCCTTGGCTCATGCTTGAAATCTTGGCTTCTCAGAAGTCTGAGATATGAAGATAATGGTTCAAAGCCAGAGCAGGAAAGTCCATGAGACTCTTATCCCCTTATCCCTGGTTAGTCACCAGAAAACTGTAAGTAGAGCTGTGTGGCTCAAAGTGGTACAGGGCTAGCCTTGAGCAAAAGAGATCAGGGATACCACCTAGGCTCTGAGTTCAAGCTCCATGACTGACAAAGCAAAAACAACAATAAAAACAAAAAAAAAACCCAACAGATTATTAGGTTGATTTTGTTTTCAGTTTTGGAGAGTATGTGGGTATGTTTTAAAATCATTTTGGCTTAATTTCTACAAAATCACCACTCCTTGTTTTTTTCTTGATGTTTGGCAACTCTTGAATTAGTGTTTTCTGAATACTTAATTTTTTTTAGTTTCTGAATTTTAGGCTTGTGTGATTAGTTGAAAATATAGTAATGATTTTGAGCCAGGTGCCGATGCTTATGCCTGTGATCCTAGCTACTCAGGAGGCTGAGATCTGAGGATCGCAGTTCAAAGCCAGCCTGGGCAGGAAAGTCTGTGAGACTCTTTATCTCCAGTTAACCACCTGAAAACCGGAAGTCGTGATCTAGTGGTAGAGTGCTCACCTTGAGCTGAGGAGCTCAAGGACAGTGCCCAGGCCCAGAGTTCAAGCCCCACTACATATATATGAATGATTTTGTGGAAAACATTTTTAAAAATTCAGTAGTGAGGGGCTGGGAAGGTGGCTCAGTGGTAGAACGCTTGCCTTGCATGCCTGAGACCCTGGGTTCGATTCCTCAGCACCACATAAGCAAAAAAAAAAACAAAACAAAACAAAAAATTCAGTAGTGAACACTTGTCCTTCTTTAGTACCAATTGTTATTATAGACTTAACAATTTCAACATAAATCAGTGTTCACACATATTTTGTGGAATTTTGAGAATGAGTTGGGTTATTATGAGCTTTCCCTTTTCCATGGTTAACCCATTTTATATTTCTAATAAAATATATACATGAAAGGAGAACTGCATATTAGCACAAACATTTGAGAGAAAGTTTGAGGGTTTATCAGTTCTTTCATTTGCTAAGGATTACCTTGCTAAAGTTTTAATCCCTGCCATAGCCTGTAACTACTATAAGAGAATTAGAAATCAACAGCAGTGGATCAAGAAATAATATCAAGGTTAGTGTTCAAAAGAAACTTTACAATAGTTGGGCCAAAAGGAACATGTTTTTCCAACTCAGGAGAATAATAATGGCTTATATAACTTTCATTTTATGAGCTAGTTTTCATTTTTATAATGCAGAATAGTGTATAATAAATACTATAGTACAGTAGTTCAGTTTCTTAGTATTGTAATCCTATGTGATTATTTTGCCTTCTGTTTTATGGGGTTTTTTGCTAGTCCTGGGGCTTGAACTCAGGGCCTGGGCACTGTCCCTGAGCTTCTTTGCTCCAGGCTAGCACTCTACCACTTGAGCCACAGCACTACTTCTGGCTTTTTCTGTTTATGTGGTACTGAGGAATCAAACCCAGAGCTTCCTGCATGCTAGGCATGCACTCTACCACTAAGCCACATTCCCAGCCCAACCTTCTATAATTTTATATGAAATGGTAAAGTTCTATGTTGTAATACTTACAAGGAGAGCCATTTTTTTTCCTTTTCTAAGGACATGTGTAGCAATTGTTCCTTAAGGTTTCTACCCGGTTCTACATGCTTCAACAAAAGCAAAATTAGTCTATTTAGGATCTTTTATATGGACAGATATTTGTGCTGCCATGATCTAGTAAACATCATAGCTTACTTCTTCATGGGTTACTTCTAATGAGTCAATGTTCCTAGAAACAATTAGCTTCTCTAAAATATAAACTTAAAATATCAACTTAATTTCTAAGTTATAAACATAATTTTTCATATTTTTAAAATTTGTTGTGATTTCTGAGTCAAAATATTTCATTATTAAAGAATCTTGCAGACTTTGCAGAATATTCAACTCATCAGAATAAATGTATGAGCTAGGCTTTGGAAAAATTATCTTAAAATTTGCACTTTAGTTCATCAGTTTCAGAAGCATTCTGTACTAAGGATGGTTTTACCAGGCCTGATAGTGCATGTGAATCACAGCTGCTCAGGAGGCTGAAATGAGTAGCACAAGCTCTTGTATTAAAAAGATAAAAGACATTGATCAAGATGCCTTATATTCATAAACTGCTTTGTTGGATGACAACTTCTTTGTACCACTACTTAAAGATAATTAAGAAAAAAAGATAAAAAGAGCTAGGGATGTAGCTCAGTGGTACTTTCAGTGGTACTATGAAAAATCCTTGCCACTATTGCAAATGGCAGGAAAGGAGAAATCATTTCAATGTACTATTTGAGAGGAATGAATTTTATTTCTGTAGGATTAGATAGTGGTTGTGAGTTGACTGAATGCTTTCTATTTCATTATTCTTTATTAGAACCACCTAAATGGACAGGGAAAAAAGGCTGTCTTAGAGAATATATGAGCCTGGTATGGTAAGGCATGACTGAATCCCAGAATTCAGGAGGTTGGGGTAGAAGGATAACAAGTTCAGTTGCTGTCCTGGGCTTCATAGTAAGCCCTGTGTCAAAAAGAAGGAAGGAAGGAAGGAAGGAAGGAAGGAAGGAAGGAAGGAAGGAAGGAGACAGAGGAGGGAGGGAAAAGAAAAGAGAAAAATAGAAATGATAAATAAAAGATAATACATTTGTAATTCTCAAAGGCTTTTGTCTTCAATGAAAAGCTTGAGTTTTCTTTAAAATTTCATGCACTTGGTTTAGGATCTATGGCATTTCATTGTTATTTCTTTCAATGATCCATGTAAATAAAAATATCTTTCAAATAATGCTATCTAAAATATTTTGAGATTTTTGTTTTAGTTTGTTTTCTGCAGTGCTTGGAATCAAACTAAGGGCCTCATTCATATTAAGTAAGCACTCTACCACTGAGCTACATCTTTAGCCCTTATTTTTACATTTCATTTTATAAAAATTTTTTAAATGCAACTTAAAAATACAAAGTGACATCTGTGCTTTCATTCTCATCATGTAAAACTTGTGTGGGCATGTGATTTCAATGTGTGTGTTCACTTATGTGTACATAAAATAATTGAAGGAGAGCATGGGAAAATAATTGTTGAAGTGCTAAGAGGGATTTGCAATTTTCCTGAAGTTTAAAAATGTTTTTAAAATGAAAATTAAGTGGGAACTTTTTAGGTCAGTCAAATAGTTTGAAAACTATTGTAAATTTAGAGTCAGTGTTCTTAATTCAATGTATTTGAAATTAAACAGTAAAAAGTCCAGTTACAATCTATAATTTTTTTTGGGTGGGGGGAGAGTTTCTTGTTTTTTGTTTTTTTGTTTTGTTTTGTTTTTTTGAGTGTTTTGAGAAGTACCAAAGGCCTCTCATGTGCTAGGCAAGTGCTCTACCACTTGCGCCAAGCCTCTTTTTTTATTTTGACTGTCGTGTGGCCTGAACTCTGGGCTTAGGAGCTGTCCCTCAGCTCTTCAGCTCAAGGCTAGTGCCTTACCACTTGAGCCACAGCACCACTTCTGGCTTTTTTCTGCTTATGTGGTGCTGAGGAATTAAACCCAGGGCCTCATGCATGTGAGGCAAGCACTCTACCACTGAGACAACTTCCCAGCCCATTTATTTTGTTTTTTGAGACAAGGTCTCCTGATGTTCACCCAGGCTTGCCTTGAATTGGTGATTCCTCTCTCTGCCTCCCCAGTAGATTGGACTACAAGCATATACTATCACATCTGGCTCACAGTCTGAAGTTTTGTGCTGGGTGTTTAATGTTAAAACTATTAAATATTTTAAAATTTGAGAGATTTAAAATAATATTCTTAACATACATTAATATTTCTAAGTAAATTATTGGTTCGGTTATTTACCTGGTATTAGAAATAGGAAACAAGCTTTACAATGGAACTTACTATAGTTCAATTTTCTTTCTTTTTTTTAAATTTTTTTTGTTTTTACTGCTAGTCTTTGGGCCTGAACTCAGGGCCTGGGCACTGTCCCTGAGCTTTTCTGTGCTCAAGGCTAGCACTCTACCACTTGAGCCACAGCACCACTTCTGGGTTTTTCTGTTTATGAGGTACTGAGGAATTGAACCCAGGGCTTCCTGCATGCTAGGCAAGCACTCTACCAGTAAGCCACATTCCCAGCCCCAAAGGTCAACTTTCTTTACTCATACTTCTTTCTCTCACTCTCCTCCTGTAATCTCCACTTTCACCCTCCTACCCATTACCTTTAGTAGATTTTGCATATTTTCTAGTAGATCATTTCCTGGTTGATGTGCTAAATGCTTGTGATATTGTTTGTATCATCTTGTGTGCCTTTTCTAGGAGGAACTGTACCATACTAACATGTCTTTAGAATTCTGAAAAGAAAAATTCCTTACTGCCATTAAAAATAAAGGTTGCCTTATATTTTTAAGGGTAACTTGAATAGTTATTGGTAGAATCAGATTGTGAAGAATTTGAATATTTTCAGAGCAAAAGCACTTTTGAAGCACTATACTAAACCACAGGAACCCAGAGTCCTTTACTTTTGGATATGCATTGCTTTTCTACTTCTCTGTTGAAGTGAACCAGGCTATGTTCTATAAGATCAGGCTATCAGACCATTTTCCTTTTCAAAATAAAAACGTTTGTTCATAAAGTCACATTTGCATCCACTTATAGATTTGAAGCTCGATATGTGATACTGCCTGGTAATGATGGTACAAATACTGTGAAATACTGAGAGCAAAAGAAATAAAATTCACCCATAGTATCTGTGAACTTTGGCTTTTTATTAGATGTTTACCCTGTTGCTTTTTATCATCTCCTTATCATGAATGGGGAAGGTAAAACTAGTAAGCTACAAATTTGGCTTAACTTTAATAATAATGATACTAATAATAATATTGTTGACTGAGAGCTGGTCATGTGCCAGACACCAGCATTACATTATTTACTACCCTTTTAAAGCTATTTGAAGTCAACCTTACTTTTCACAAAAAATAGGGAAAAGAGACTGAGAATGTGGCTTAGTGGTAGAATGCTTGCCTAGCAGGCATGAAGCCCTGGGTTCAAGTCCTCAGTACCACATACACAGAAAAAGCCAGAAATGCTGTTGTGGCTCAAGTGGTAGAGCACTAGCCTTGAGCAGAGAAGTTCAGGGACAATGCCTAGGCCCTGAGTTCAAGCCCCAGGACTGGCATTAAACAAAAAAGGAAAATCATTCACATAGTGAGAAGTAAAATAAGGTCAAAGCTCCCTTTCCCTTTATGATTTCTAGATTTTAAGAAGTCATTAAATGGTCTGGGAAGGTGGCTCAGTGGTAGAGTGCTTGCCTTGCATGCATGAGGCCCTGGATTCGATTCCTCAGCACCACATAAGCAGAAAAAGCCAGAAATGGTGCTATGGCTCAAGTGGTAGAGCGCTAGCTTTGAGCTGAAGGGCTGAGGGCCGAAGGGCCCAGAGTTCAGGCCCCACAACCAACAACAACAACCAAAAAAAAAGTCATTAAATGACTGATGGGAAGAGAAAGGGTAACCAGTACTAATAAGAGATTTTACAAAATTTGAAACAATTATAGAAATTCCCATAAAACACAAAAGGAGTCACCACAATGACATGAATGATAGTGTCCAAAGGATCTCATAGTGATTCAAACGCACCAAAACCTAGTATGTTGCTTATTACTGTACTAGACAACTTATTATTCTAACAAGTACCTGAGATAATTAAGGTATAAAAAGAAAGAGTTGCTTTTGGAGGCCCCAGTCTATGATTAATTGGCTCTGTTGGTTTGTAAAAATATGTGGTTGAAGCAAACCTCTTACCTCATTGGAAGAAATGCATCAGAGAGAGAGAGAGAAAAGGAAAGAGGCTTGGATCCCCATAATCCCTAGTAGGCAATGTCCCCAATGGGCCTCATTTAAAGATTTTACCACCTCCCAATACTACTGACCCTAGGACTAAACCTTGGCCTTGGTCCAATACATTTTTCTTTGATACAGAAATAATCAGAAAGTGGCTAAGCTCCAATTTAAAACATACTCATTGAGTATGAAAAATGTAAGTAAAGACTTGACTAAGATATGGGGATTTAGGGAAGAAGATTAGCTGATGTAAGAACCTTCCAGAGGAAGATGAGCAGTGCAAAAAGGCTTCAAGTCTAGATGTGCCTAGCAAAGGAAAGGAGCAGCAACAAGGCAGTGTGCCTAGAGAGTAGTAAGGGAGGGGGAGAGTTTTAGAAAAATACTAGGGTAGACAAGGGACAGGCATCCAATTCTTATGTCCTTGGAAAGTCGTTTTTTAAGGGCTTTGGATTTTATTCTGGGTTGAGATAGGGTAGCATTGTACAGTTTTCAGCAGAAAAGCATCATTGTTTAAGTTACAAGGAAAGGGCAGAAGCAGAGACTGAGAGCTTGTTGCATTTGTCCAGCTAAAGATAACAGTGGTGCAAGCTATCATGAAAGCAGAGAAGGTGGTGGGAAGTGGTTAAACGCAGGATGTGTTTTGAAATAGTTCATAGGATTTCCTGCCAGTTTTGGATGTGGGCATGTGAGAATGAGAGAGGGTCACGAATGATCCCCAAGGCTATTTATGTTCACAATCAAAAGACATTAGAGTTGTCCCCAACTAGGAGAACAGCAGCAAGTGGAGTACCTGTTGGGATGGAGGCAGAGAGAAGATCATTTCGCAATGTTGAATTTGAGATACCATGTAGACATTTGAACTGGCACTGCAATCCTGGAAGTCATTGACACATACATGATATTAAATGATGAAACTACTTGAGTTGCAACATAAGCAGGTATCAACAGGCAGGAAAGTAACAGAAAACCATCTGTCTCACAATTTTCCCAGTAGCTCAGTTTTTCCAGTCCAAAATTGACGCAAACCAATTCTTCTCAAGGTTTGGCTAGCTAATGAATATAAAGCATCCATATGTCAAATAAGGTGTACAAACAATCCATTCAATATTTTTTTCCTTTGATACATTTCACCATTTCAAGTCTGAACATGGTGGTATATACCTGTAATCTCAGCATTTGGGAAGCTTATACAGGAATACCTTAAGTTTGGGGTCAAATCTCTCTCTCTCTCTCTCTCTCTCTCTCTCTCTCTCTCTCTCTCTCTCTCTCTCTCTCTCTCTCTCTCATTCTCTCTCTCTTTTCTCTTTCTCTCTCTTCTCCCTCTCTCTCTCCCTCTCTGTTTCTCCCTCCCTCTCTTCCTCTCTCTCTCCCTCTCTCTCTCCCCCCCCTTTCTCCCCTCTCCCCCTCCCTCAGCTCTCCTCTCGCCCTCCCTCCTCTCCTTTCTCTTTCCCTTCCCACATCTCCTCTATCCTCTCTCCTCCCTGGCTTGAGATGAGGTAAGAGGTTTGGTTCTATCATATACTCCTGCCATGATATACTACCTCATCACTACCACAAAACAACAAAGCCAACTAATCCTAGACTGGATCCTCCAAACCCATGAGCCACGTTGAACCCCTTGTCTTTATAACTCAGTTGTTACCTCACATGTCTGTTTTGAGCAAAAATCACTGTTTCTTTCTGGGTGCTGGTGGCTCACAGCCATAATCCTAGCTACTCAGGAGGCTGAGATCAGATCACATTCAAAGCCAGTCCAGACAGGAAAGTCTGTAAGACTTTTGTTTTTGTTTTGGGTCCAGTCATGGGCCTGAACTCTGGGCCTGGGCGCTGTCCCTCAGCTCTTTAGCTCAAGGCTAGTGCTCTACCACTTGAGCTACAGCACCACTTCCGCTTTATTTTATTTTATAGGGTTTTGCTATGTAGCCCAGGCTGATTTTGAACTCATAATTCTTCTCTGCCTCTTGAGTGCTGAGATAACAGGCATATACTTTGCTCTTTCTCCCCCCACCTCCACCCCCAGTGAAACTGCCACCATAATCGCAATACTTAAAGCTCAAAATTACCTTTATTCTTTTTTGGTACCTCAAATAGAAGTAGCATTGTTAAGAAAATTTCCTCAAGATGGAGTCTCCTCTAGTGGATGTAAATAAGTTACTGTCATAACTGGGAGGGACAGCCTACACCTGTAATCCTAACTACAGCCAAAGCAAAAAGTTAGTGTGAGACAATCTTAACAAACAAGCTGAGCATGGTGTTGAATGTCTGTAATCCCAGCTAAATCAGAGATATACGTGGGAAGTTCACAGTCTGTGGCCAGCTGGGGCAAAAAAAAAAAAAAAAAAAAAAGCAGAAAACCCTATCTAGAAAAAATAATAATAACTTAAAAGCAGAAAAACTAGAGATGTGGCTCAAGTGGCAGAGAAAACAGAGTTCAAAACCTCAGTACTACGATAGATAGATAGATAGATAGATAGATAGATAGATAGATAGATAGATAGATAGATAGATAGATAGATAGATAGATAGATAAAATCTTCTCTTAGAACCTTGGTTGTGGGCTGGGAATGTGGCTCAGTGGTAGAGCACTTGCCTTGCATGCTCGACGCCCTGGGTTCGATTCCTCAGCACCACATAAGAAAAAAGCCGGAAGTGGCGCTGTGGCTCAAGTGGTAGAGTGCTAGCCTTGAGCTGAAGAGCTGAGGGGCAGCGCCCAGGCCCAGAGTTCAGGCCCCATGACCGGAATAAAAAAAAAAAAAATTAAAAAAAAAAAAAAAAAGAACCTTGGTTGTTGTTCACCCAGTCACTTATTTCTATCATTACTGAAACTCAAATGAGACAACAGTGATGTCAGGAAAGGTACATTAAAGTTGGAAAAAGAGGAGACTTGAATTCCCAATTCTTTATACTAGCAAAGTTATGATGAGCTGTTCATTTAACCTTGCTGAAATTTCTTTTCTTTTTATTTATTTTTTGCCATATTGGGGATTAAACTTTGTGCCTTGTGTATACTAGTAAAATAATCTATAACTGAGCTATATCCTGAATCCTCTTGTAAAAAAGTTTTTAAAGTAAGCTAATGTATATGAAAGTAAACTACAAAGAACTACATAGAGATCTTAAAGAATTATTACATGAAAATATTTTATTTCTTTTCTGTTTTCTTTTATTTCTTTTTTTTTCCTCTTTGCTCAGATTGCTCTTGGACTCAAACTGTTGGGCTTAAATGCTCCTACTTCCTTGGCCTGGTAGCTAGGCTATAGGTATGTGCCTCTGTGACCTTTCTTAGCCTTAGGAGTGACATAACATTGTAAGTTCCTGGAAGTAGGTAGGTTTGTGCCTGTGTTTTTTTACTTAAGAATGGAGCTCTGTACACAATAGATGGTAATTGAAAGAGTTACTTTGTATTTACTATGTAAGGTTAATCTGGATCAAAACATGAGATTTGGGCTCATGGTTGTGTTGAACACCTGTTGCCTGTTCTTAAGTAGACATGTCCCGACTGAAGTTTCTTGCCTTTTTATACAGAGTGATAATATCTACCTGTAAGGCTGTACAGGGCCTATGTGCAGAACCCTAAGCATAATGACTGCTACAAAGCATGCAGAAAGTATTTATTCCCTTCCTCTCTCTAAGAATACAGTCATCCTGTGATATTAATTATAGAAATTTGATTAACAATTTTTCTGGAGCAAAGAGTTCTTAATCATTTAAAAAATTGTTTGACTGGATTTCCAGTTGTCTAAACCTTTGAGTTTTCCCCTCTATGGTTGCTTTCTAAAAAAGACCTCATTATATATGCTTCTTCAGATTATAAAGAAGAAACTACTTTTAAGTTTGCACCATGGACAGCACAAAGGAGAAAAGTGACAGTTACAAAGATGACCTGCTTCTTAGGATGGGACTTAATGACAACAAAGCAGGAATGGAAGGATTGGATAAAGAGAAAATTAACAAAATTATAATGGAAGCAACAAAGGTTTGTTCCTTGTTTCTTTTTATGTCTATACTTTTGTTACTACTAAGTTTTCTGTTTAAAAGAACCAGATTAAGTTTTGATTGAATATCTCTTTCATTAAAATATTTGTATGTATGATGTACTGGGGCTTGAATTCAGAGTAGGGCACACTCCCTTAGCTTTTTCTAGGCTGGCACTCTACCACTTGAGCCACAGCTGCACTTCCAGCTGTTTGGGGATTAATTATAGATGAGAATCTTGGAGGATTTGTCTACCTAGTCTGGTGCATGTATAATTTTTATGAATTGTCAAATCACTCTCCTTACTGGTTGTTTCAGTTTATTCTTTTACTAGTTTGTAAATGTATTATCATGCCCAAACTGTATCAGTAGAAGGTATCGCTAAAGTTTTGGACTTACCAAGCTGAGGTAACATAAACATTAGCAAACAATTCTATCAAAAAGATATGAATGGACATTTCAGTAAAGAAGATATGCTATGACTTATAGGTACATGGAAGTCTATTCAGCATCATTAGTCATTAAGAAAATATAAATTTTGGGGTTGGAGGTCTGGCTCAGTTGGTAACAAAAGTATCAGTAGTGAGTTCAAGTCCTGCTCTCAGACCAAAACATGTAAATATTAAAACACTGAAATGCTGTTCACAGTATTATTGTCACAAATGTCTATAATAACACAATCACAGTGTTGACAAGGATATGGAGAAGTTGAAACCTTCATACATTGCTAGTAGGATTGTATAATAGCTCAGTTACTTGGAAAACACAGTGGCTTCTCTCTCAAAGTTATCTATGGTTACTATATGACACAGGAATTCCATTCCAAGGTTAAGATACCCAGGAGAATGACAGAATGAAAATCCTCACAAACAAATTCATAGCAGCATAGCCAAAAGTAAATATATCTTGATGTCTATCAATCTGATAAATTACTAAGCATTGTTCAGTGCTAGAATGGTAAGTATCTGCTGCATTTTATTAATGACTTAACATTAAATTTCTGAATGGTGAAGGAGATAACTGATGACCCAGCTGACTTAGGCCTATGACACTTTTTTTCTGAATGCAGCTTTCAACTCACAGAGCCTGTGATTAGTTCTGTCTCACAACAATTGTATGACTTCAATAACTATTAATATTTACTGTTACAGATAAAGAAATAGATAAATAGTAGGTAAAGTATTTTGAAGTTACCCAACTAGTAAGTAATTGTTTTGAGTTCAATCAATCTGATTCCAGAATGAGTACTCTCAGCCAGCAGGTCACATTACAGTGATATTTTCTTTCTGACATTTATCCTCTACTTTGTTTCCTCCACAGGGCTCCAGATTTTATGGGAACGAGCTCAAGAAGGAAAAGCAAGTCAACCAGCGAATTGATAACATGATGCAACAAAAAGCTCAAATTACCAGTCAGCAGCTAAGGAAAGCCCAATTACAGGTATTAATTCAGTCCTTAGAGTGGAAGTTGGTGGAATGGTAATTGACAGCTATCATGCACCATCATCAGGTCATAACTGCAGGCAAGATGAAATGTGTTTATTACAGTGAAGGCAGACCCATTCAGCAGATGTACACACTTTGCTAAGCAGTCAGTACTCTCCTCATTTACTTCAAGTCCACGCCAGGCCTTGCCACCATCATTATACAAAGAGTAAATATAGTCTTAAGTAACTTGCCCTGATTCATAGGTATTTAGCAAAGCTAAAACTCAACTCAAAACCTATGTGCTTTTTTTTTTGGTGGTCATTGGGCCTGAACACAGGGCTTTGGCACCATCCCTGAGCTCTTTTCCTTAAGACTAAAGTTCTGACACTTTGTGCTACAGCACCACTCTGATTTTCTGGTGGTTAATTGGAGATAAGACTCTCATGGACTTTCCTGCTTGGATATACTTCAAACTGTGATCTTCAGATATCAGCCTCCTAAGTATCTAGGATTATAGGCATGAACCACCAGCACCCAACCCTGTGTTTCATACTGTAGTGAGAAAAGGTCACATGGCCACAGGATAAAAATGATAAAAATGGCAGATTTTCTGTAATGCTGATTTTGGAAGGAAGGAAGGGAGGAAACATATCTATAAAGTAAGAAGTAACTTAAAATACAACTATAGTAAAGTAAAGTTATAAAATCAGAAATGAGATTATATCAATTTAAGTTTCATTTTTGTTTACATAATGTCCAAAATATTATCTTATGGTTATTTTAATTTCCCTTTTATTATGACAGAAAGAATATCTTTGTACATATTAGCCATTATTTTTTTAATTGTAAGGATGACCTTTTTTATTCTTCTTGTTAGTTTATAGGTGAAGTAACTGGCACAAGCAATATATTTTAAATAAGAACTTATTTGGGGGGTTAGGCTTAGTGACACATGACTGTAATCCCAACTACTTGCAAAGTAGAAATAGAAGGATCATAATTTGACACAGACCAGATAAACACATCAGTGAAGCCTTTTCTCAAAAATAGGCTGGATGAAGTGGTACATAGCAGTTGTCCCAGCTTCCTAGAAAGCAAAAATAAGAGGATTATTTTTTGAGCTCAGCCTGGGCAAAAAACAAACAAACAAAAAACCATGAGCCTCTATTTTAAAAAACACTAGAAGTAAAAGGGCCTGGAGTCATGGTTAAAGCAGTACAGTAAGTCCCAATAACATACATTAAAAAAGTCTTTTTTCTTTCTCATATAATAAATAGGTAAATAGTTCAAGCTGATGAGTTGGCCCTGTTTATCATAGTAATTTCAAGATGCAAATTCTTTAAATCTTATTCTTGTAGCCTCCCCTGGTATTATTCTTACCTGGACCTGACAAACGTAAATTATCCTCATTTCATATTCTAGTAAAAGCAGAGTGGGGGAAAAGTTAAAAGCAAGTAATTTGCTTTTAAACAAGTGAAAAGAAAATATACAGTACTAAAACTTGCATTTTTTGGCAGTACTTTAAGCTACAGAGCCACACAGAGTTAGATGAGAAGCTATAAAATATCTTCTCTGGCCAGGTGGCCATGTGCCCAGCTAAAAGCTGTTACTGTGAAAGGAAGGAGAATGCATTTGGAAGTTCAACTGTCAGTCCAAAGCCATTTCCTATGCCCACATTTCTAGGAGAGTTTATATCCATTTCTCTTGATTTGAAAGATCTTATTATGCATTAAGGATTTCTTTTCTTGCCATTTGTTATAAGTCTACTTCCAATATGTTATCGTTTAACTTTGCAGCGTTATCCCTATATATATTTTAAGTTTGAAATCCAATGGTATTTTTAAAGACCTTTATTTTTAGAGCTGTTTTAAAATGAGATTTTTTCCTATACCTTTGCCCCTTTACAGGCTAACTTCCCTCACTAGCATCACTTCCCACAAGAATTAATGAAACTACTTTGGCATATCATTATCACTCAAAATTGATAGTTTCATGTTGTTGTATATTTTATAAATTTGGGCAAAGTTATATATTCACCATCATACTATTCAGAGTATTTTTACTGCCCTGAAAGTCCTTTGTGCTCAGCTAACTGCCCTCCCTCCATGTTAACCCTTTTACTATGCCCAGAGTGTTCCCTTTGCCAAATGCCATCTAGCTGGAATCTGACAGTATGTAGCCTCTTTCAGATCTACTTCTTTAATATAGCAATATTCATTTAGAGTGGCTCCATGTCTGTTTATGTCTCAATAGCTCTCCAACATCTGGATGTACCACAATTTTATGTATCCATTCCCATAAGGAGGGGCATCTTGATTACTTCTGAGTCTGGTTAATTATGAATAAACTATTTATAAACATCCATGTGCAGTTCTGTTTGTGGAAATAAATTTTCAGCTCATTTGAATAAATGCAAAGGAGCTGTAATTGCTGAATATTATGGTAAGAAAATGCCAAGTTTTACATGAAACTTCCAAACTGTCTTCCAGCCTGACTGAACCATGTGTAGTAATTCCCACCATCAGCAAGTGGGCATTGCTACACATTCTGTGCAACCAGCATTTACTGTTGTCAGTATTCTAGGTTTTGGATATTCTAATAGATATACAGTATAATATGATCCCATTTTAATTGGCATTTCCCCAGTGATGTAGGATTTTAAGCATCTTTTCATGTTCTTGCCATCTTTCATCTGAATATCTTCTTTGGTGAAGTGACAGTATTAAGGAGATTTGGGACCCCTTTTTAAATGTTTGGTTGTTTTGTTTTATGGTTGATTTTTAGAATTCTATGTTTTGGTTATTAGTCCTATATCAGTTGTTTTTTCAGCTATTTTCTCCCTGTCTATAACTTATGTTTTACTTTCTTAACAGTATCTTTCTTTTAAAGAGCAATATTTTAGAATTTGTTTTCATGTAAGATGTAAAGGATATTTTTCTCTAATTGGTATTATATTTTTCCTAATGATAATTAACTTGCCCAACTCCAATTACTGTATTATGAGTTTTTTTTCCACTGAATTGAAGTAACGTCCTTTCAAGTACTAAATTCTTGTGTACTTTGGTTTGTTTCTGGCTACCCTCATGTAGTCAGGTGAGTTAGTTTTTACGTATATCAGCACCATATTATTTTACTGAAATGTAAATATATAGGTACTAAAGATGTGGCTCAAGTAATTTTCCTCGTAAGCATACCACAAAAAATAAAATAAATAAATATGTAGTTTAATATTCTCTTAAAATTCTTCCTTAAAACTGTTATTTCTTGAGCTGGGAATGTGGCTTAGTGGTAGAGAGCTTGCCTAGCATGCATGAAGCCTTGGGTTCGATTCCTAAATACCATATAAATAGAAAAACCTGGAAGTGGCACTGTGGCTCAAGTGGTACAGGGCTAGCCTTGAAGCTCAGAGATAGTGCCCAGGATTCATGCCCCAGGACTGGCAAAAACAACAAAAAAAAAAACCTGTTTTTTTTCTTGGATTTTTTTTTTTTTTTTGGTCGGTCATGGGGCTTGAACTCTGGGCGTGAGCGGTGTCCATCAGCTCTTCAGCTCAAGGCTAGCACTCTACCACTACAGCTACAGTGCCACTTCCGGTTTTCTGGTGGTTTATTGGAGTTATATGAGTCTCACAGCCTTTCCTGCCCGGGCTGGCTTTGAACCATGATCCTCAGATCTCAGCCTCCTGAGTAGCTAGGATTACAGGCATGAGCCACCGGCGCCTGGCTAGAATGAAATTTTTAAGATTGATAAAAATAATGTCTTAAGTTCATTCAAAAGAAATTGTCCACCGTGTGCTGGTGGCTCTTGCCTGTAATCCTAGCTACTCAGGAGGCTGAGATCTGAGGATTACAGTTCAAAGCCGGCTACGGCAGGAAAGTCCATGAAACTCTTATCTCCAATAAACCACTAGAAAACCGCTGTGGCTCAAGCGGTAAAGCACTCACCTTGAGCTGAAGAGCTGAAGGACAGCTCCCAGGTCTAGAGTTCAAGTCCCAAGACCGACCAAAAAAAAAAATTCATTCTGTCCAAAACAACATTACTTTAAAAATGACTGTATTCAATAAGCATTTGGTTTTCTGGGTTTTTTTGACAAGTTTTACTGATCTATAATATTTAATAAAATTCTTCAAGGTCCATTTTAATGGTACAATACACTTAGATATTCTGAAGAGATAGAAAGTGCCTTCCATTGTGTAACACAACTTCAGATTTTGTTCCAGTTTTAGTTGACTATTTCATGGGAGGTTCTCTGGCATCTTTTGCAAGAGGAATGGCAGGAAATGTGTTTTATGTTGATTATTCAATTGTCTCATTTGTTGCCTTTCCTCTAAAAGAAGTTGTATAAACCGGAGGAGATTTGAGGAAGTCCTTAGGAGTCAAAAACATCTGAGAGACCCAGAGAAGTTTTAGTAGAAAAAGTGTTTCTCTTTAAAGTCATAAAATTTCCATGTGCTAGATTTTTATTATACATGACAATAGTGTGAACTGTTGCTAGTCAAGCTGTGATAAATAACCTCTGTAGACATGAACTCCCGGGGTATCTACTCTGAACCTGTCAGTATTTTATATTTTCATCTGACTTCCTAAAGGCATGATCATTGTTGTAACCACTAAAATATCTTACAATAACATGAGTTCTTATATGAAATACATAAATATCTTATGTTATGCTAAATAGTAACTACACAGAAAATCAGTCATTAACTACTCAGATTAACTCAGTAGTCAAAGGAAACATTAAGTTAATATGAAAATAGTTCAGAAATAACCTCCTAAATGTAGTAGAAATGGAGAGTTTTAGCAAGTAAACGACAGTATGGATTTAAGATATATCATTAGAATTTTGTTTGAATTTGTTTCATTGCTAAAGACTTAAAAATTTATTTTGGGTTAGGCACTAGTGACTCACACCTGTAATATTAACTACTCAGGAGGCTGAGATAAGAGAATTGAGATTCAGGGCTGGGAAGGTGGCTCAGTGGTAGAGCAATTGCCTTGCATGCTCGAGGCCCTGGGTTCAATTCCTTAGCACCACGTAAGAAAAAAGCCAGAAGTGGCGCTGTGGCTCAAGTGGTAGAGTGCTAGCCTTGGGCTGAAGAGCTGAGGGACAGCGCCCAGGCCCAGAGTTCAGGCCCCACGACCGGACCCAAAAAAAAAAAAAAGAGAGAGAGAATTGAGATTCAAAGCCAGCCCAGGCAGCCCATGAGAGTCTCATCTCCAATTAACCATCAAAAAGCTGAAAAAAGGGATGTGGCTCAAGTGTTAGAGCACTAGCCTTGAGCAAATAAACCTCAGGGACATTGCCCAGGCCCTGAGTTCAAGCCACAGTACCAGCACCAAATATATATCTATGTATCTATATATCTATATCTATATGGATTATAGATATATAGATGTATATTTTTTGGAGAGGCATCATAAAATAAGAGAAAGAACATAGGCTTTTTAGTCTAGCTGTATCATTTACTAGGTGTCTGACTCAGAGTTTTATTAAGTAGAAAAAATAATCTTGGAATTATTCTGACCAGCAAATGAGTTAATATAGAAAGCACTTACCATTTTAGATGATATATAAACTCAATAATTTTTGCACCTGCCCTTATCCCTCGTTAAGTGTATTACATTAGTATCTCTTTTAATTCCTTAGACAACGTTTTTGAGGTTAGTTAGTCCTTTTGTACAAATAAGAAAAGTAATGCTAAGTTACCCACTGCCATGGAAATAATGAGCAGCCCTAATACCCAAACCAAAGCCATTATTTTTAACTCCCATGGTACACACCAGATCTCCACAGTAGCAAAAGGAACAAGGTCCATGTTACCTTCTTAGCTTGGAACTGGAAATTCTTTTGAGAGAGCCTGGAAGAAAAGTGAATGAAGACTTTAGGGGAAGAAAGTTGAAAAGGCACTGATGGTGTGCATCTCGTATATGTAGAAAGAGAAGGGTTCAGACAAGGGTAACTAATGACAGATAGTAAAGGAAAGTGGAATGTATGAGTCACGCAGTGGGGAGTTTTCCTTTTGGCAACTGTACACTGGCAACAAGCAGGAGGAAGAATAGATTGCTGGAGACTGTCAGAACATTGATATATGAGTCGAAGGACAATTGTTTTCCCATTTGGGTTGCTTTCTATTATCTTTTTTTCTCCAGATGACTCCAGCTCAAAATATTCCAGATGCCACTCCCTTGTTATTATTAGGCATGTATTAGGCATATTTTTTTGATTACTATAGATGAGCTTTTAGTCTCTTCTTGCTTTTATTAGTCTCTTTAATGTGTTCATAATTCCCTGAATAGAAGCACTAAAAGAAACTTTCTTGGGAGGCCCATCCTGGAGAGTGCTGGTGAGTGGTGAGGCCCACCCCTGCCCAGACGCAGACCCCCACATAGGGTGGTCTTCAGACCCCCCCAGAAGAAACTTTTAAATCAGAATAATTTGAGTAAAATTGAAAAGTTCCACTTACTAAGGACAGTGTTTCATGGTAAGAAACTAGTCTTATCCAAAAATTTTCTAATACTGCTCTTCTTTTTTACCAGTTAATGCATTAGTATAATTTCCATCTCCCCTTCTACCTCTCTTGTAGAGAAAGATTGTTGTTGTTGTTGTTGGTGGTGGTGGTGGTGGTTGTGGTGGTTGTGGGGCTTGAACTCTGGACCTAGGCACTGTCTCTGAGCTCATCAGCTCAAGGCTAGTGCTCTACCACTTTGAGCCATAGCTTCACTTCTGGTTTTCTGCCTGGGCTGGCTTTGAACCAAGATCCTCAGATCTCAGCTTCCTGAGTAGCTAGGATTACAAGTGTGAGCTCCTGGCACCTGGCTAAGATTTTAAGGTAGATATAATGTTTCTCCCAAAGGAACTCACAATTTACTGTCTAATACAGAAAGGGCCTTGGGAAGAGCAAGAGAACAAGTAAGAGAACATTACATTCTACAGCACAGAGGACAGAGACCAGTTAAGTTACAAAAGTTACCTCAAGGTCTGTGACAGAGCTAGAAAAGGTGTTCCAGGCTCAGGAAGGCACCTGGGGTCCTTCAGTTAGTTGCAGACTAAACAGGTCAGGTCCTCTTGAACATCTCAGTGTGTCTGTTGCAGACAAATACAATATAATTCTAAGAGAGAATTGCAGTTTTTGCCTACAGCTGATGTCACAGTAATGCTGAGAAGGAAAGCCATGAAGAAAACACTGTAGAAGTAGAGGCAGGGTTAAAGTCCAACATGAGGGAAAAGCCACATCATACCCTTGTGCCTGTGTATCTTTGAAGGAATTGTTCTAAGGATCTCCACATGATAGTAATTGTTTCATTCTAGCATCACCCCCTTTGCTTATTTGAGGCTGTTTACTCTTTTTTTTATTGTTTTGTTAATGCAGCTATCCACTGATCCTTTTAGTAGTGATTGCATTGATTAAACTTGCACTGTGTCAAGCTCCTCATGTTCTTCAGTTCAGTTAACACTTGTGATTTTACTTTCCTAGCTCCCCATTTCTAATATGTTACAGAGATTAAAACTGTCATATGGGGACTGGGAAGGTGGCTCAGTGGTAGAGTGCTTGCCTCACATGCATGAGGCCCTGGGTTCGTTTCCTCAGCACCACATACACAGAAAAAGCCGGAAGTCAGGCTGTGGCTCAAGTGGTACTACGCTCGCCTTGAGCTGAAGAGCTCAGGGACAGTGCCCAGGCCCAGAGTTCAAGCCCTACGATCAACAAAAAAAAAAAAAAAAAAAAAAAGAAAAACTGTCACATGACACCCTCATCTGTGGGTAAGCTGGGAAAGTGAATTCATAGTATTACAGGAAAAGCCTACAGAAAGCAACAGTTGGGAATGTATCTACTACATAAACCCCTTTCTTACCACCTTTGATTATTTCTACTCACTTTCATTTCTTCTCAATCCCATTGTTTCTCTCTTTAGAGACAAAAATTGTTTGAAGATTAAATTCTTCATTGTTATATTTGACACATATTAAAGTTTACAAGAAGTAAATCATAGTGTATGTTTTCAGTTTGTATTTGTATAGGCTAAGATGTTTCTACATGTTTAGTTGTATATATTACTATTCCCATAGCATCCATCATTTGCCAAACAGGTGTAACCTTTTGTTGTACATTTCCTTTGTTACTATTTCAAATGGGAGTTATTTTACCTAAATTGAAACTTGCAGTTATAGTAAGTTCTCCATAATTATAAAGTAGTAGAATCAGTTCATATTAGCAGTTGTGATAGCTCATTCATTCATTCAATTACCTTGTTAACAAAAACAAAAAGCTTGTGATCTTCCTGGGCATATGGAGAGTTATCAGGAAAAGATATTTGAAAGTGACCATTTGTGAGAATAAAAGCAATCAGCCTTAATAAACATCAATACATTATATGTCCAGATGCACCCAAAAACAACAATGAATATGCACCCATAGGTCAAGTGGATGGATGGATGTACAGAGATGGACAGAGACAGACAAATAGATACCTTATAATTTAAAATTATTATGCTTTTTCAATATTACATGGTCTAAAACTGTTACTTCTTTTTTGTTTAAGGTTGACAGATTTGCACTGGAGTTGGAACAGAGCCGGAATCTAAACAATACCATTGTGCATATTGACATGGATGCTTTCTATGCAGCTGTAGAAATGAGGGATAATCCAGAATTGAAGGATAAACCCATTGCTGTAGGATCACTGAGTATGTTGGTAAGTAGGTCAAGATAAAAGACAAAAAGGGAATTTCCTAACATATTCAAGTAAGTTTATTGGTTCATGAAGAAAGAAGTCTTTATTAAGGTCTAAGTTTGGTGACTATTTTTTAAATGCCTTATCTATACTCAGTATTTAAATCTCTCAACATACCTTAAGGCACCTGTATTTATTTTCTTTTGACTAAAATAATAGCAGACTCAGAGAGACAATAACCTTCCCAGTCACAAATCCAGTAGGATGGTAGAGTGACATTATATCCTTCCCTTGCATATCAGATTTTTCTAAAGTATTCTAGATAAAGATAATTGAAGAAAGCTGGGCTCCAATGGCTTACACCTGTAATCCTAGCTACTCAGGAGGCTAAGATCTGAGGATCAAGGTTCAAAGCCAAGCCGGGCGCTGGTGGCTCACGCCTGTAATTCTAGCTACTCAGGAGGCTGAGATCTGAGGATCGCGGTTCAAAGCCAGCCCGGGCAGGAAAGACTGTGAGACTCCTATCTCCAATAAACCACCAGAAAACCGGAAGTGGCGCTGTAGCTCAAGTGGTAGAGCGCTCGCCTTGAGCTGAAGAGCTGAGGGACAGCGCCCAGGCCCAGAGTTCAAGCCTCACGACCGACAAAAAAAAAAAAAAAAAAAAAGGTTCAAAGCCAGCCCAGGCAGGAAAATCATGAGACTTTTTTTTTTTTTTTGTCAGTCATGGGGCTTGAACTCTGGACCTGGATGCTGTCCCTCAGTATTTCAGCTCAAGGCTAGCACTCTATCACTTGAGCCACAGCACCCCTTACCATTTTCTGGTGGTTTATTGGAGATAAGGGTCTCATGGACTTCCTGCCCAGGCTGGCTTTGAATCGTGATCCTCAGATCTCAGCCTCCTTAGTAGCTAGGATTACAGGTGTGAGCCACCAACACCCAGAGTCATTTGCCTTGAGCTGAAGAGCTTAGGGACAGCACCCAGGCCCAGAGTTCAAGCTAATTGAAAAAGAAAGAAAAATAATGTAGCCAAGTGTGGTAGCTGTAATCCTAGCTGTTCAAGAGGCTGAGATTAAGAAGATTATAATACAAGGCCAACCCAAGCAAAAAGTTCACAAGACCTGTTCTCATCCAGTAGCTGGACACACATGTACCTGTAATTTTGGCTATGGTGCGAAGTGTTAAATAAGAGGATTGTAGTCCAGGCAGCGGCCTATGCAAAAAGTGAACTATCTCAAAATAACGAGTGGAATAAAGGGGCAAAACATGAGGTACTGAGTTAAACACCAATACCTCCAAGAAAAGAATTCTAAACCAGATAATTTCGAACAGTAGCTTTTAGGACAAGTCTGTCCTGTCACCTTTTTTTATTGGGGGGTGGGACAGTGCTGGGACTAGGGGTTAAACGCCGAGCATGGGCGCTATCTTTTAAATGTTTCACTGAAGGCTGGTGCTATACTTCTTGAACCACACCACTGCACCCAACTTTTGACTGGTTCTTGGCTGGCTTCCAACCTTGATCCTCAGATCTCAGCCCTCTGAGTAACTGGAATTACAGGCATAAGTCAGAATTACATCTGATCTGACACCTTTATTTTTGTAAATAAATTTTACTGGGACAGAGTTAGTATTATTACTATCATAATAAAAGAACAGAGTTGAGTAGAACTAATCACAACTAAAACCATATAATCTGCAAAGCCTAAAGTGATCATTTACTTTCTGGACTTTGACAGCAAAGGTTTTAAAATCTTGATTATAGTATAACATATTTTACTAGTATATTTAGAATATCATTAATTTTCCCCAAAACTAAGAATCTCTGCTTTTGTTCAAACCTTCCAATCTTCACTCAAGACTATCATGCCCATCTTAAAGAATATTTTATTGACACAGACTTACTTAATGCCTGGTATCGTGCTTATCTTAGAGAAGAGTTTATTAGCATAGACTTACTTAATACCTGGTATCACATTGTAAATATAGAGACAGTAGTGAGACAGGGTTATGGCATCATAAAACCATGACAAGGTAAAGTCAAAATGTGGTTAAGACAATGTCCTATAAAAGAATGCCCTTGAATTGAAAAATGTACATTAGTAATGTGTCTCTGGTTGAATGCAGTGATCAATATGTCGATTTAGGTTTGTTTGTTTTTCCCAATGTGGTCCATTTTCTTTCAGTCTACTTCAAATTACCATGCAAGGAGGTTTGGTGTTCGTGCAGCTATGCCAGGATTTATTGCTAAGAGACTCTGCCCACAACTTATTATAGTACCCCCAAACTTTGACAAATACAGAGCTGTGAGTAAAGAGGTAAGTTGATGTATCACCTCTACTATCGCTGTTTACTAGTTTCCTGTTACGTAGAAGTAATACCAAAGGCTTTAGAGCAGCAGGATCTAACTAGTCTCAGCACATCCCTTCACACTCACTCTCATCCACTTCTTTGCACTTATATTGATTAACAAGCTCTTCATAATACCCAGAATGCACTATTCTGTTTCCCAGTTCTCTGCCTTTCTAAGTATTTTCCATGTATCTAGAAAACCCATTTTTCCAAACTAAATAGTAGGAAGCTCACTTTAGCTATTTGTTCTTAATGTGTAAAACAAATTTTCTTCTAGAACTACCTATTTTTATAATTTATAGAATCTACCACTCATTGTATTCTGAGTAAATTTTTATGAGTGTTTTGGTTTTTTTTTCTGACAACATAGCCTAGGCTGGCATTGAACTTGCAATCCTCCTTCCATCTCTTAGTAGAATTACAGATGTGCATAACCATGCCTATCATTTTTTAAACAATGACACAATTCACTCAGCTTAATTGGTTCCTTTCAGTGCTATATAATCTTACGAAGATGCTTGAGAATTTAATATCTAAGAAACTGATAATCAAAAAGAAAAGGGAATAACCCATTACTCTGGAAAGGATCTCTGATACGGTTATCTACTAGTACTAGAACTCCAATGGTCTCAAGTAAAACTATCACTTTCTCTTTTTAATAACAACCACCCTATAATGCAAAAATAGGACTTTCTTCTTGAATTAAGATTTTAGTTTTACATATGTCTATATCACTTTCAAACTGCTACAGTAAACACAATATGTTAAACACTATGATCTAAGTATAAACACTTAAGAAGCTATGGCCTACCCCATGATATCATTAGCCATGCAAGTGATCTTTACATTTGCTTAGTTTATTTGTATCTCACCTAATTTCCCCCTAGAAATGACACCCCAACATTTAAAAACAGTTTTATTATTTGAAAAATAGTCTTTTATCACATCAAGTACTTTGTTGCATCTTCTTTCTTTCTTTCTTTCTTTCTTTCTTTCTTTCTTTCTTTCTTTCTTTCTTTCTTTCTTTCTTTCTTTCTTTCTTTGTTTTTGGTGTGTGTAGTAAGGTAGCATGTTCACATTTGGTGGTCCTAACTTAAAAAAATAAAATGCTATTCATAAATATAAGTGTTTAGTAGTAAAAAAAAAATCCTATGAAGACTTTGTAAGACCTACTGAAACTCAGTCAAATTTGTGACAGTATTTGAATTCTCTTTAGTCTGGTTAAGTTGGAAAACTTTACAGATTTGAGCAAGATCTAGCCCACTAATTTGCAGATAGCAAATAACTTGTTATATGTAAATGAAATATCGATAATTCTGTAACTATAAATTAATACTTCTGGCATTTAGGAAGCTTGAGTAAGGAAGATCTATTTTTGTCTTGTCAAAATACTAGAGTAACCTTAGCTGTTCTTAGAGTTTTACATACTTGACTTTTACTGAAGCATGTCTATTTTAGTTCTTATACTCATGTCCCATGTAGAGGAAGTAAGTACTCAACAGTGTCTCTAGAGACCATTTCTCATTCACAATCTTAGTTGGCTGCCAGCTATAGACTTTCCAGAGTTCCATTTTCACTAGAAAGATTCTATTTGGGTATATTGTAGAAATGGTTTCTTCTATAAGAACAAAGCTATTTTAGGTACCCTCTGAGTAAAAAAACTATGCCAAGTTTTATATCACCATTTTCTAAAATTTCCCATGACTCAACTATCTGTAATTTTGTTAAGCTAAAATACTTTCTTTTTATAAATCCAAAGGTTCTCTCATACAGTAGATAGCTTTAAATTCTAGATGAAAATTCAGAAATTATATTTTCTAGAGGTTTTCTTATGATATAGCAAGATTTTAAATGCTATTTGAAGTATAACATAATTCAGGAAATACATTTTCTAATATATGTATTAGTTTGCCAACCATTTCTTCTTATTGCATCTAATACTTTAGTGATTTGAACAAAAAGATGTAAAAACATTCTTAGTTTTATATACTGAAACTACCTTATATAAAAGGCATTTCTGGCTGGGTACCAGTGGTTCATACCTATAATCCTAGCTGCTCAGGGGCTAAGATGTGAGGATCAAGGTTTGAAGCTAGCCAGGTCAAAAAAAAATATCCTGGAGACTCTCTCTTCAGTTAACTAGTAAAAAGCTTAGCTGGAGGCCTGACTCAAGTGGTAAAGCACTAACTATGAGCAAGAAAATCAAACTAGAGTACACAGATCCTGAGTTCATGAACCAGTACTGTCACACACACAAAAAGCCACTTTCGTACTTTCTCAACTACACTTCTAATCCCCACATGTATCTTTTAGTTCACAGTGCAACTCCAGAGAATTCTCCATCATGTAATTATACTCAGATTTGTGTCTGTTTTTTTTTTCCAATCCAGATTGCAATAAATAGAGCATCATTTTCCTGTGTGTATCTATATGTATTAAGTGGAGTTTTATGTGTATATTATAATTAATTGGAAATAATTATTTTCTAAAGCAACCTAGTGCAATTATTGCCTTTTCAGTCATTTGTGTGTGTGTGTGTGTATCAGTCCTGGAGCTTGAACTCAGGGCCTGGGCACTGTCCCTGAGCTTTTTTGAAGCTCAGGGCTAGCACTCTACCACTCTAGCCACAGTACCACTTCTGGCTTTTTCTGTGTATGTGATACTGAGGACTTGAACCCAGGGCTTCATGTCTGCTGGGCAAGCACTCTACCACTAAGCCACATTCCCAGCCCCTAATTATTTCTTTTTAAAATGAACAAGAGGGCTGGGAAAGTGGCTCAGTGGTAGAGCGCATGTCTTGCATGCCAGAGGCCCTGGGTTCAATTCCTCAGCACCACATAAGCAAAAAGAAAAAAGCCGGAAGTGGTGCTGTGGCTCAAGTGGTAGAGCCTTGAGCTGAAGAGCTGAGGGACAGCGCCCAGGCCCAGAGTTCAGGCCCCACGACCGGACCCAAAAAAATAAAATAAAATAAAATGAACAAGAATCATCATAAAAAATGAGAAGGAATAGAATCCTATCATGTCCATTTTTCCTTCTGACTAGTTGCATTAATCCTTCACTATTTTTTTCATTGCCTCAGAATTATTTTATCTGAGATTTATTTGAATCACTTACTGTTTTCTTGATATAGGTAACTAAATAGAGATTGCAGCAGATGAATCTATTTCATAGTCTTTTGCTTTAGATCTATTTTAATACAAAAGAAAATTTGATGAATATGCACTGGTAGTAAATTATTTATTCCTTAAGTCCAAGAGTTATTGATTGCAGAATCATTCTTATAGTTGCAAAGTAAGAATATTAAAGCTTCCCATCAGCTATAAATGACAGGAAGTTTTGCTGTGGCAGCAAACTTTAAGGCTTTTTTTGTTCTTTTTGAAGGTTAAGGAAATACTTGCTGAATATGATCCTAATTTTATGGCCATGAGTCTTGATGAAGCGTACTTGAATATAACAAAGCACTTACAGGAAAGACAAAACTGGCCTGAGGACAAAAGAAGATATTTTCTCAAAATGGGAAACTTGGTAGAAAATGGTAAGAAAATTATTAGAATTAGCAAACCAAGGAAGTGGCGCTGTAGCTCAAGAGGTAAAGCGCTCACCTTGAGCTGAAGAGCTGAGGGATAGCGCCCACGCCCAGAGTTCAAGCCCCAGTTAGAATTAGCAAACCAAAACAAACAAGACCTTTTAAGATGATGATCTAGTTAACTTATTACTGTGCACAGATGGAGGGACTAGATGTATCTTTATAAAAATGAATAATAATAAATTTTAAATATACCAGTTTTTTAGTTAAATGTATACGAGACCATTTTTACATTGAATCAGCTTGTTAATAAATCTCAGGACTTTGAGTCTTCAGAGTTTCTAAACAAAGTATCACAGAAGTTGTTTTCTTAAGATCTAACTATCAAAGGGTTCAGATTACATTGAAGCTAAGGAAGTTATCTGTTTAAGGTGACTTTTTTGTTACTGATAGAAATTAAATATTTTTTAAAAGATTAGCTTCAAACAGATCAAAGCATTCAGTGACTTTTTTTTTCTTCATTTCTAAAGTTTTCCATTATCTGGTTCCAAAACAGCAATTACATCTGTTTCACCCTTGCCAAACTTAGTGACTTCTCTCTTTCTTTCCTTTCCTTTAGATCTTTTTGCAGCTTTATATATAATGAAACAAAAGTTTCATGATTCCATAGGTTTTTCACATAGTCCCATTGTTATCCAATGCAATGCCAAGAAACATGAAGATGCCACACATACTATTCCCAACTCTTTGCCAAAAACACGACTACTTCAAATGTCTGAACTGCCCTGAATCCCAAATGAAAAGGTGTGATAAGGGTTTTACTCACAAACCACAACCACATGTTATATGCATGAGTCACTGACTGCATCAGAGGAGCCCTACAGTAACGGGAAACCCTTGAAGCAAAAACATTATACATGGCATAAAATTCTAGGTTTCTTACATTCTGTGGGACTCACATCATTTAGAAAGTTTAATATAGACAATACATAACAACTCCATTTCCTTATGTTAAGCCCTAAGGGAAAGGTCATTAAACAACCATTTCTGGACACAAAGGACTCCTTTCTTGGTATAATTTTATCATTTGGGGACTTGGCATGTCGCTTTGCTTAAAAATGTCACTTTAGCGGTTCATTAGTTTTTACAGGAGAGAAGGAAAATCATTAAATGATTATGTCAAAGTAACTTCTAAAGGCCTTCTGCTATGATTCCTTTTATTCTAGATTTAAAATTTTTTCATTGGGATTAAGATAAATGTTTTTATTCTGTGTTGATATGATACTTTATAAACAAGAAAGCCAAAGTGAATCTCGAATAAAGAAAATTAAGAATATTTTAGCATTTGAAAGTATTCTTAAAATGAAGAAAAACTAAAAACAAAACTCATATTTCAGGTATACTATATAATGCCTTTTTGCTTCATTTCTAAATTCTAACTTAAGAGGCGTTTTCTTCCTGGAGGAGAATAAAAGAAAAAACTATTTCTATTTGCTTTTTTGGGTGGGAAGGGGGTTCGGTCGTGGGGCCTAAACTCTGGGCCTGGGCCCTGTCCCTCAACTCTTCAGCTCAAGGCTAGTGCTCTACCACTTGAACCACTGTGCCACTTCTGGCTTTTTTCTTTTTGCTTATGTGGTGCTGAGGAATTGAACCGAGGGCCTCAGGCATGCAAGGCAAGCGCTCTACCACTGAGCTACCTTCCTAGCCCACTATTTGTTTTTTTTTTTTTGCTGGTTGTGGGGCCTGAACTCTGGGCCTGAGCTCTGTCCCTCTGCTCTTTGGCGCAAGCTAGCACCCTGCCACTTGAGCCACAGAGCCACTTCCAGCTTTTCTCTGCTTATGTGGTGCTGAGGAGTCGAACCCAGGGCCTCATGCATGCAAGGCAAGCACTCTACCACTGAGCCACCTTCCTGACCCTATTTGCTTTTTTTTTTTAAAGAAAAATGTAACAAGTTTCAAAAGTTAATGAGTTTCACATGTGATATTTTCTTTAAAATATATCCTATAAAAATGGATATTCTTTTTTAAAAGCCTGGACAGTGATTCATTTATTAAATAGTTACAAAATATATATGATGGCATTTCTGATCTTAGTCTCCAGGAACAAAACTAAACTAATTGTGCTTTGTTATTATATGAAACAATGGAGAAAAGAAAAAAAAAAGAATCAAGAGAAACCTCATTTATGAAGTAAGAACTCCTTAATTTGAAGATGAGTTAAGATTCCTATTTGTAATTCAGATAAACCTGGAAAGGAAGTTAATAATGTTTGTGAGCATGAATGGCCCAGTTCTCCACTACTTTTTGAAGATAGCCCTCCTGATCTGCAGCCCCCAGGAAATCCTTTCCAAGTGAACTTTGAAGAACAAAACAATCTTCAAACTCTCCAAGATTCCATTGTTTTTGGAACATCAGCTGAGGAAGTGGTAAAGGAAATTCGGTTCAGAATTGAGCAAAAAACAACACTGACCGCCAGTGCAGGTATTTAAAAGGATACTAATGGCCATTGTGGTTATAATACATCTATTATAAATTGCCTTATTTACTAAAACTCATAGTCATTGAAAACACCTTTCTGAAAAGGAGTAATTTGTTTGTAACAAAAAAGATTTAAAGATTTTGGTTATTATTTTAAATATACTTCAACTGAGAACCATTTCTGTCTTTTTTTTTCTTTTGGTTGTCATGGGGGTTGAACGCTGGGCTTGGGCGCTGTCCCTGTGCTCTTCAGCTCAAGGCAAGCACTCTACGGCTTGAGCCATGGCCACTTCTGGTTTTCTGATGGTTTATTGGAGATAAGAGTCTCATGGACTTTCCTGCCTGGGCTGGCTTGAACCTCAATCCTCAGATCTCAGTCTCTTGAATAGCTAGGATTACAGGCGTGAGCCACTGGCACCTGGCTTAGAACCTTTTCTTTCTTTTCCTTATGTGGAGAATTTATCAAAAAACAAAACAAAACAACTTTCAAAGAGTAAAACATTAATTCTAAATTATATTCTAAGCCTTTCTGAGAAGTAAATATGGAGCCATTATGAAACAACCCAGTATTCCTACTGAAGGTCTTTTTTGGGGGGGGGTCTGGTCGTGGGCCTGAACTCTGGGCCTGGACCCTGTCCCTCAGCTCTTCAGCTCAAGGCTAGCGCTCTACCACTTGAGCCACAGTGCCACTTCCGGCTTTTTTTCTGCTTATGTGGTGCTGAGGAATCGAACCCAGGGCCTCATGTATGCAAGGCAAGCACTCTACCACTGAGCCTCCTTCCCAGTCCCTACTGAAGGTCTTAAGTAATCTAGTAACAGTACTACTTACTTAGAAATTACTCTTAGTTTAAAAAAAATCATGAAGAATTAGATAATCATCAAATAGTGCCACAGGTACTAATACATTTCCTTTCCCCAGGACCATAGCAAGCCTTGGGGAAATAGACAGTAATCAGATCTGATTTTTGAGGTAGCATTCTGTACCATTTTAAGTTACTTGGATTTATCATTATTGGTATATTTTGGTCATTTCTGAATTATAAACTGTACATAATCACAACTTGAAGTCATTTGAGTGTTCTTCTTTTAAGGCATTGCCCCTAATACAATGTTAGCAAAAGTGTGCAGTGATAAGAATAAGCCAAATGGACAATACCAGATTCTCCCCACCAGGCAAGCAGTGATGGACTTCATCAAGGACTTACCTATTAGGAAGGTGAGATTGAATATAAAATTTATTATCCATACATATACTCTGATTTCTGATGACACACTATATAGGCTGAGTTTGGTCTTTGTTGAATGTAGACTTGGAGAAAAGTTTCTGCTAAACCCTAAAAGTAAAGTTTAGGAGCTTAATTTCAAAAAAATAATAAATGATAGATTTTTAAGTTCCTGCCAAGAAGAAAAATGAAATGAATGTTTGAAGGATATGTGTGTGTGTGTGTGTGTGTGTGTGTGTGTGTGTGTGTGTGCGTGCGCGTGTGCGTGCACACGTGCGCGCGCTGTTCTTGGAGCTTGAACTCAAAGCTTGGGTGCTGTCCCTAAGCTTTTTTGCTCAAGGCCAGTGCTCTATCACTTGAGTCACAGCTCCATTTTCATCTTTTTGGTAGTTAATTGAACATAGATAGGACTTTCTTGCCCGAGATGGCTTTTAACCGAGATCCTCCTAAGTATTGTGAGCCACCAGTGCTTTGCACTGAAGGAATTTTCTTAACGATAAATACTATCATCTCTTTTTTTTGTTGGTCATGGGGCCTGAACTCTGGGCCTGGGCTCTGTCCCTTGGCTCTTCAGCTCAAGGCTAGCGCTCTACCACTTGAGCCACAGTGCCACTTCCAGCTTTTTCTGCTTATGTGCTGCTGAGGAATCGAACCCAGGGCCTCATCATGCAAGGCAAGCACTCTACAACGGAGCCACCTTCCCAGCCCACTATCATCATTTTTAACTCCACATTTTTTTTTTACTACCAAATTAATAGAAATGATTATTAGACATCTAGAATTTTTGTTAACAACACTACTTTACCATCTTTAAAATGACAATATTACTTTTTCAAATATATTTTATTATTCTTTAGACCATATATATCTTCACATATAGCATATATAGATCTCCTTTTTGGGGGTGGGGATGGGGGATCCGGTCGTGGGCCTGATCTCTGGGCCTGGGCGCTGTCCCTCAGCTTGTTACCTCAAGGCTAGTGCTCTACCACTTGAGCCACAGCGCCACTTCCAGCTTTTTTTTTTCTGCTTATGTAGTGCTGAGGAATCGAACCCAGGGCCTCATGCATGCAAGGCAAGCTCTTTACCACTGAGCCACCTTCCCAGCCCTATAGATCTCCTTTTTAACCATACTATATGCAATATGATGTTCTAGAGCTTGCTTTCTTTACTTATTGTATAAGAATGAATTTGAATAAAGTATTTTTCAGTGTTCTAAAAAGTCTGTTTTTTTGGGGGGAGGGGAGTCTGGTCGTGGGGCCTGAACTCTGGGCCTGGGCGTTGTCCCTCAGCTCTCCAGCTCAAGGGTAGGGCTCTTCCACTTGAGCCACAGCGCCACTTCCGGCTTTTTTTCTTTTTGCTTATGTGGTGCTAAGGAATCAAACCCAGGGCCTCGGGCATGCAAGGCAAGTGCTCTACCACTGAGCCACCTTCCCAGCCCCAAGTCTGTTTTTTAAGTCTACATGCATATTAAAATCATAAATCTTATAGTAAAAATTGCATTTAGTGTATTTCTTCTACCATTCCAAAGTTTAAGCCACTGAACTCATTTTTAATGCTTTTAAAAATTCCATGAAATGCTAGTTTAAAAAATACTACCAAAACAGCTTCTTACTTACAAGATAGTCATGTTATTGACTATCAAAAGTACTGTAAGATTATAACCTCTGGCCAGGGATGCAGTTGCCTAGCATGTGCAAAGTTGTAAGTTCAAACCTAAAACCAAACACACACATACACACAACCACACACAAATCTGAGTTCTATCTTTAATTTCTATTAATTATAAATATTGATTTTTTTTCTAGGTTTCTGGAATAGGAAAAGTTACAGAAAAAATGTTAAAAGCCCTTGGAATTATTACTTGCACAGAGCTTTACCAACAGAGGGCATTACTTTCTGTCCTTTTCTCTGAAACATCATGGCATTATTTCCTTCATATTTCACTGGGTCTAGGTTCAACAGACCTGGCAAGGTATCTGTATATACAGACATGTTGCTTTTCTTTTTTTTTAGCATTTAATTTAATTTAATTTAATCGTTGAGATGGATATTGTAAAGACAACATATTTTAAACTTCTTTTAGATTAGTGTAATTCAGAATATATATTTGGATTAAAGCTAGCAGTTGGGATATGGGAGAAAAGGAGAATATCTATCCCCTTCTAGTTAATGGTTTCAACAGTTCAGTAGATGGACAGTTAGCTTTCTGTCCCTGCTTTGTTCTATGGTCAGAGTATAAGAAGAATGCTGGTAGTTGGGTTGTTCAGGGAAGAAAAGTGACTTATATTCCATAATTTTTCCTTTAAATAAGATTAAATGCTTCCATGAAAGACTTGAAGAACTAAGTACCGTTCATTTCTTCTCCAGATTATTCAGTCAGTACCAAGTTCTTAATGTTCTGTGCTATTCTAGACATTAGAGGCAACAATGAATAAGACCAAGTTCTGTCCTTGTAGAGTTTACACACAAATGTGAGAGGTAGACAATAACCAATAGCCAAATGAATAAAGTGGAGTAAGGGTGGAGAAAATGGCATGGTGATTGTAAGTGTTGGTAGCCACCGTCCAGAGGCAGAGACCTGAGGAAGCCAGTCAAAGGACTGGCTAGGAGAAGATGGAACAGCTAAAGACGTAAGAGGAGATGGGGCTCTGAGCTTTCTTCATCTAAACTTTCAAAAATGAAGTTCACTGTAACTAGAAGGTGAAATGATTGGGAATAAATGAAGAGAATTTTAAAAAATGGAAATTATAAAAATCAATCCTAAATGTACACTTATACAACCACTTTGGAAAGCAGTCTGGAGGGTCCTTAGAAAGCTAAAGATTGACCTCCCTTACGACCCAGTCATACCACTTCTAGGCATCTACCCTGAAAAACAGGAACCAATATACAAGGACACGTGCACCTCCATGTTTATTGCAGCACTGTTCACAATAGCTAGGATATGGAAACAACCCAGATGCCCCACCACAGATGAATGGATCCAAAAATTGTGGTATCTATACACAATGGAATATTATGCAGCCATTAGAAATGACAAAATAATGGCATTTGCAGGGAAATGGATGGAGCTAGAAGGAATCATGTTGAGCTAGGTAAGCCAAGAGCAAAGAGACAAACGGTACATGGTCTCCCTGATAAGTGGATGCTAAATCCAAAATGTTAGGTGATATGACAAAACTAACAGAACTTAAGAAACAAAGAACTCCCACTCAACTGGTCGAACAACTACTAAATATCCCCATGCTGCTGATCACATGTATGGTGTATAACGTGAACACCGTTATATGTTATAGACTGATAGACAGTATGCTCCAGGAAAGTTAGAATGAACTTGTGACTTTAAATGAGCATCATTATTCCACAATACTGTGAAATTCGAGAAATTATGTAATCACTTAATCACAATCAAAAAAAAAAAAAGAACCTCGGGGAAAGTAGGGATGGAAGGGAAGGGATGGTAGGGGAAAAACAATGGAGGGGGTAACAATGTCCAATAGGAAGTGTACTCATTACCTCACTCATGTAACTGTAACCCTCTGTATAGTATCTTTACAATTAAAAAAAAATCAATCCTAGGTATTTTTTTACTATCAATCTGTTTTTGTGCCCTTAAAATTCCCCCCCCTCTCTCTCGCTCGCTCTCTCGCTCTCGCTCTCTCTCACTCTCTCCCCCCATCTCCCTCTCTCTCTCTCACACACATATAGAGACAGTCTCACTACATAGCTCAGTCTGAGTTCTAAAGTGATTTTCCTGCTTCCTGAAGCAGGATGCCTCCTGAGTACTGGGATTACAGATGTATACTACCACACTCAACTTCCTTTATATTCTTCTACTTCAGCTAAAGTCCAGTAAAATCACTCACTATGCCTATAAATAGCTGTTTTGTCCATTAAGCCTGATAAATCTTACACAAATCGGAAGGTTTGTTGGATACACTAGTGCATGACTATAATTCTATTTCTCAAGAGACTGAGACAAAGCCAGCCTGGACTATGTAGTGACAATCTGTCTCACAAAAGTAAAGAAATTGTGCCTGTTGTTTTGGGTCCACAGTTAACTGACTTATTTATTTGTTTATATATTTTATGTATTTAGGTTCTGGGGTTTTAATTCAAGGGGCAAGAGTTCTACCACTTGAACCACAGCTCCAGCCCTTTTTTACTTTAGTTATTTTTTTCAGGCCGGTTTCATGCTTTACCCATGGCCAGCTTCAGAGTACAGTACCTCTCATGTAAACTGAGGCCATGGGCATGCATGCCACCATACATGGCTGTATATGGTGATTGATTGAGATGAGTCTCACTAATTTTTTTGCCCAGACTGACCTCAAACCATAGTCCTCCATGTAGTATCTGCCTCCTGAGCAGCTGGGATTATAGGCATGAGCAGTTGTGCTGATTTTGATCTTAAACAGATAGAATGAAAGATAAAGATATTATAGTAGTATAAATAATCAAGTATTTGAATAAAATGGAAAGCAGCTCCAGTCTAGTCAGTTTGGGTTCCCAACATCCTGTTGATGTGTACCAAACTCTGATAGAGCTTTCATAGAGTAGTATAAATGAATAACGAATAGGCTTATAGCTAGATAGTTTAGCCCAAACTAGATAAATTTAATTAAAATTCATTATAGCCACGACTTTATACCACTATCTCCTATTGGTTTTTATAAGTATTTTATAAGTTATAGTTTAGATTTTATATATATTAAGGATTTAAGCTTTTAATAGCAGCAGTTTATAATATCTGCCTGTTTTCAAACTTCCTTTCTTCAAATAGATATCAATTTGACCCATAACATGTATAATCATAATATCATGTTTTATTATAATTTTAGTATTAGATTAAAAGGAAAAACTCATAGTTTTTCATAGCATTTGTATAAGTTTTAATTTAAAAATTGAGGTAATCTAAACTAGGTATAGTGGTGCACACCTATAATCTCAGTACTTTTGAGGTCCTGAGACAGGAGGATAGGAAGTTCAAGGACAGCCTGGACTATGTAGGGAAACTGACTCTGAAGAAAACGAAACAAATGAACGAGTGAAGACATCCACTTATATATTAAGTTCTCTTGGATAATAAAAAATTATTCTTTGAGAAAGAAATAATGACTTTTTCTCATTTTTAGGGATGGAGAAAGGAAAAGTATGAGCGTTGAAAGGTAATTTTTATTGTTTATTAGTTAGAATTCATGCTTCAAAAATTAATTTTTAGTAAAGTATTACTGAAATTTTAAAAATAATAAATCACAACAAATAATTGATATCAATTCACACTCCCTGGAGTACAGGGTTTATTATCCTTGATTGCTGTATCTCTGTGGGGGGAAAAATTAACTAAAGTTTTTGGGTTTGCTCCTATTCAGTGTATACTAAGTCACTTAGGATCCCAAATTTTTATTTCTAGTTGTATTTGTAAGTGCAATTAATCTTTACTTAGGAAATTTAAGAAGTAACAATGAGAATTCTTCTTAGAACTCTTCAAAGATAAGTCAAATGATCAGCAGCCTGGAATACAAGTTGAACGTCTCTAGTTTGAAAATCTGAAGTCTGAAATGCTCCAAATGTAAATCATTGAGGCCAGCATGCTACCACAGTAGAAAATTCCTCACTTGACCTACTGTGATAGGTTGTAGTCAAAACACACACTCAAAATTCTGTGTGAAAGTACCTTTAGACTATGGATATGAGGCCTTTATGAAATACAAATGAGTTTCATGGCCAGACTTGGGTTCCCTCTCCAAAATCTTCTTATGTACCTTCAAATATCCCAAAATTCAAAAAATCCAAAATATAAATCCATCTTTTCCTTGTATGCACTTCAGATAAAGTATCTTCAACCTGAATAAAATATCAGTGATAGAGAACATAAAGATAATCTAATTAAGTGGACTTTTATAGACTTATGTGGAAGTCAGATGTGATCTCAATAGAAATCTGGAAGGAATATGTCAGTTTTCAAAAGTCCTTCAGTTGTCCTCAGAGCAGCAAAGTTCCTCTGAGACATTTAAGAACCATTGAGTTTAAGCCCAAGGACCAGAAAAAAAAAAGTAGAGAGAGCAAGAGCCATAAAATTATGCCTTTGCTGATCTACTTACCATCTAAATAGTTTTCCATTAATGTTTTAATTTATTATGTATCTTCATCTGAAATTTTTTGTGCGACAAAAAAATGAAACAATGTTATGCCACCAAAACTGACCACAGGTATATCATTCTCAAACTATTGAGAGTTGTAGTTTACTATGTGCACTAACATTGTTCTTGTCTCTCTAGGACATTCAGTGAGGTAAGCAAAGCAGAAGAACAGTACAGCTTGTGCCAAGAACTTTGCACTGAACTTGCTCAAGACCTCCAGAAAGAGGGACTTAAGGTACTTTATTTTGATGTGGTGTTTTAGCTTAAATTTTAATAATAAAATACCAGTATAAAACAAAAGTTATCTGAGACTTTTCTTAAAGATGAATACAAATTAGTAAACGTTGGAACAGAACATTCCTGTCCCCAACAATCAGAAACAGATTCAATCTGACCCACATCTGAATCTCCAATGAGATCGTGCTATGGGAGAGCAACCTGTGGAACTGGAATGGCTCCAGGGTAGTGACAGGCAGTTTGTGCTACCTCAGGAGAACATTTGAATGAAGGACTAAAGCAAACTTATATTGGCATTAGAGAAAAGGGCAAAGGGAAGGCTTTGCCTAGAATTGTATTCACATATTATTAATTCATCCTTGAATATTTTTCTCACGTAGACAGTGACCTTTTAGAGCAGGCATTTTGTTTCAAGGCTCTAATCCAGCTTGTTTAACACAGTGAGAATAAAATCCTGGAACACTTTTGACTTTCATCTTCCCTCCCTACGCTCTCAAAACAGAGTTGGAATTATTACAAAGGGTAATATAAAAATATTTGAAAGTTATTCTTATAGCTGGATGTGGTGGTTCATACCTGTATTCACAGCCCTAGAAAGGCTGAGGTAGGTTGATTGAGTTTGAGGCCAGCCTGGGCGCGCACACACACACACACACACACACGCACGCACGTACACACGCACGCACACACACACACACACACACACACATATCTGATTAGCATTGTTCTTATAATCTTTCTCTATTACACCTTGAGTAAAAAATTCTTTTAAATTTAAAAATATTTAAATTTTAGAATCATTATAGATTTATAGAAAAGAGTACCGATGTATGTTTCACTGAGTATTCTCAATGATTAAAAGTTTGTCATAGTAGTGAGAAAGAAACATGAGCATATTGCTATTAACTAAACCTTATACTCATTTGGATTTACCTTATTTTTCTATAGTTACCTTTCCAGGGGTCAGTCTAGGAAACTACATTGCATTTATTCGCCATGTCTCCCTGGTCATCTCTGTGACAGTCCTAAGGACTTGTGGCCATATTTCCTGCAAATAGGCCTCAATCTGTTTGTGTCCAATAGCTTTCTCATGGTTTGACCAGGATTATAGATTTCAAGCAACATTACCACAAAGTAAAGTGCTCTTTTTACCATATTCTGTCAAGTGTGTCAGCCATGGCTGATGTTAACTTTCTATCACATGACTAGGTAGTATTTCTTAGCCCTCTCTACTATCAAAGTACTGCTTTTCCTTTGGGCAGTGAGTTAAGTTGATTAGTCTACCCTCAAGTGAAGAAATGCTGAAATTAAGTTCCACCTGGCAGAGATCCTAGGAGAGGTATACAATATAACCATTATGTTTGCTATAGAAGCATTAAGCACAATTAATTGAGCCACTGTCACCACCCCAGAATGCTTTCTGGTACCTTTTAAGACAAAGGAAGTTCTTACAAAGAAATTGTTAAGTTTGAATTAAGGGACTTGTACTTGCTAGACAAGCACTTTATCATTGAGATATGCCTCCAGCCCTTTTTGTTTTTATTTTCTGATAAGGTCTCCAGCTTACTGCCTGGGCTTGCCTCAGACTTTCAGTCTTTTTTATCTATGCCTCCTGCATAGCTTAGATTACAGTCATATGACACCTCATCTGGCATGTTTGTTGAGATTAGGTCTCACTAAGTTTTTTTTTTTTGGTCAGTTCTGGGGCTTGAACTCTGGGCTTGGGTGCTGTCCCTGCACTCTTCAGCTCAAGGTGAGCGCTCTACCACTTGAGCTACAATACCACTTCTGGTCTTCTAGTGGTTTATTGGAGATAAGAGTCTCACAGACTTTACTGCCCCAACTGGCTTTGAACTGCGATCCTCAGATCTCAGCCTCCTGAATAGCTAGGATTACAGGCGTCTCACTTTTTGCCTGGGCTGGCCTTTTAAATGTGATCATTTCAAACTCCATGTCCCAAATAATTGAGATTGTAAATCATGAGCCACTGCACCCTACTCATGAGATCTTTTCAGTAAACTACCTGTAGAAAGATTTTTTTTCTTCACTGTTTAGAATTAATCTCTAAGAGAGATTCAGCAAAAAGTAAAATTACCAGTTAACTTTACACTTTATGTAAAGATATTTTATAAAATCTGTCTGTAAAATATTGGCTAAAGTGAGATTTGTAGATTATAGATTTTATTTTACCAGTAATTAACTATACAGTCTTACTTATATGTGTATATAAAGACTTTTCTGAGTTCTTCTAACCTGAAAACAACTTTTCTAGAAGCTAGAAAGCCTTTATAGAATAATGTACTATATCTGTCACAGGGAAGAACTGTTACCATCAAGCTGAAAAATGTGAATTTTGAAGTAAAAACCCGTGCAATTACGGTTTCATCTATTGTGTCTACTGCAGAGGAAATATTTGCCATTGCTAAAGAATTGCTGAGAACAGAGATTAATGCTGAATGTCCATATCCCTTGAGATTAAGACTTATGGGTATGACGGATATTTTCTTCTTGTTCTTTTTCCTTAACTCTTTTAGATTCCCCCACCCCCGCCTTTCCCCTTGCCAAAAAAATCTTTGGAAATAATCTTATCCCACATTATTCATTCATTCATTCATTCATTCATTTGTTTTATTTTATGGTACTAGAGATTGAATTCAGGGTCTTGTACTTGCTAGACAAGTGCTTTATCACTGAAGCCAGGCCCCCGTTCCACCCCCATTTTCTTTCTTAAAGTTGTTTAGGAAGTTGTTATTGTGCTGCTACCATTTACCTTAATTCCTGAACTATTTTAGATTCAGTACATACTAATTAAAACCATTCTTATTGTAGCTGAATCTTGGGGCAAGATATGCTTCAAAATTCAAGACTTTGCAGATATTAGCTGACAAAAATCAGTGCACATTAACTATGTTATATAATATTCCCTTCGGAATCTAGAAGCATGTTAATATTTCTGTAGCAAACAAATTATTCACAGACTGACTGTGAAGACACTAACACCACATTAATTTAGTTATCATTTATTACATGTTGCTACAGTTTTCAGAAATTTAGGGGTGACAGAATTACAGATAAAAGGATTGGGAAACTATAGAAACACATTAACAGCCCAAAGCAGAATGTAGGAGAGAATGTATAGAGATAAGCACTCCAAATGCCCACCTTACTGCTAAGACTGGGCAGTTTCCAAAGATAGCACATCTTGAAAGCAATTGGATCAAGTTTGTTAAAGGAGCCACAGAGCAACTGTTTATAACAGCTTTATTTATAATTGGGGAAACTTGGTTACAACCAAGAAGCTGTCCTTCAATGAATAAATAAATAAACTATGGTATATCTAGATATGGGATAATTTTTCCCACATAAATAAGCCATGAAAAGACTTGGAGGAAACTTAAATGCATAGTGTCAAGTAAAAGAACCCAGTATGAAAGGATGCATACAGTATGACTTGCATAATATGGCATCTGGGAAAGACAAAACCATGGAGACCATAAAAAGGAAGTAGTTGTCCAGGGCCAGGGAGGGATAAATCTGCATAAATTTGACTAGTCAGAGCACACGATTTTTAAGGCAGTAAAACTCTTCCTTATGATTCAATAATGGTAAAATAAATATCATTATGAATTTGGCTAAGCCCAAAGGAAGTACACTACCACCAGGAATATATGTAAAACACAATGTCAATGTAGACTCCTCAGCTTAACAAATGTACCTTCTGGTGCAAGATGTTGCTAGAACAAGAGGTGAGAGAAAATGGAGTCAGAGCAAAATCTTCGAAGAGAAGAAGAGCTAAAGAATCTGTATAGCTCAATTCAGTTATGAACTCTGATTTACTGATACTATATCTCAGACACTCATTGCAAGTCCTATGGAATCGTGCCAACTCTGACAAATTGTTCCTACTTAATGATATCTAGTTTGTTTTTTGTTTTTTTGTTTTGCTAATTCTGGGGCTTGAACTCAGGACCTGGGAATTGTCCCTGAGCCTCTCTGCTCAAGGCTAGCACTCTACCACTTGAGCCCAGCACCACTTGGGGCTTTTTCTGTTGTGTGGTACTGAGGAATCGAACCCAGGGCTTCATGCATGGTAGGCAAGCAATCTACCACTGAGCCACATTCCCAGTCTTGATACCTAGTTTTTATAAAGGGAAGTTAATCCCTATTTTAATTATACCAGTGCACCCAGTATTGGCAACTACTCTGGTAGTAATGAGAGGATGTGAATATGTACATACATGCAGATTTGAAAAGACCTAGAATTTCTATTTCAGGCATTTATCCCAGGGAAAAGTAGATGAAAGCTGCACATATTGAGCATTATTTATAATAATAAGATAATTTAAGTTTTTATATTCACTCATACTATTACATAAAGTTATATCACAGGTCTGGTAGAAAACTAAGTAGCTGAAAAAAGTTACATTATATTTCAATCCAACATGGGAATTTTTTCATATACATATTTTTTAGCAAGCAAGGGCTGGGAATGTGGCTTAGTGGTAGAGTGCTTGCCTAACATGCATGAAGCCCTGGGTTTGATTCCTCAGTACCACATAAACAGAAAAAGCCAGAAGTGGTGATGTGGCTCTAGTGGTAAAGTGCTAGCCTTGAGCAAAAGAAGATCAGGGACAGTGCCCAGGCCCTGAGTTCATGCCCCAGGACTGGCACCAAATAAAAAAAAACACCAAAAAACAAAAACAAAGTTTCAGAAAAGTATGAATATTGTAAATATATTTTGTAAATATATGGGAATCATTAATAATCATTACCTCTAAAGAATAGGCGTTAGGTCCTAAGTTTGTATAAGGATTGTTTATGTGGTTCACAATGGACATTTTAACTATATGTACTATACCTAATTTATTAAAATTAATTATATGAGAAATAGTGTATTTTTAAAAAGAAAATATTAGACTGGAAAGGTAGCTTCAGTGGTAAAGTATATGTATATGCTAGTATATGGAAGGCAGTGGATTCAGTCTTCAGCGCTGAAAAGTGTAAGAGTGAATGTGTGTGTGTGTGTGTGTGTGTGTGTGTGTGTGTGTGTGTGTGTGTGTGTGTTCTGAACTTATTCTTTCCAGCTTGCCTTTGTATATATGTCACAAAAGCATTATATAAAGTTTTTATACATTAAGAGTCAATTGGCTTTATAGAATTTGGAATTGATTAATTGTCATTGATTTAATTTAGGTGTTCGTATATCTAGTTTTTCCAGTGAAGAAGACAAGAAGCACCAACAAAGGAGCATCATTGGCTTCTTACAGCCTGGAAACCAAGCTCTGTTAGCCACTGCATGCGAACTAGATAAAACTGACAAAGATCAGTTTGCAAAACCTCTAGAAATGTGTCATAAAAAGAGTTTCTTTGATAAAAAAAGATCAGAACGGATGTGGAACCATCAAGAAAAATCTAAATGTGAAACTGTGGATAGACAAAGTTCTCAGCTATCACAGCCATTCCAAGTTTTAAAGAAGATGATTGAAAATGTAGAAACATCAGAGAATTGTCAAGTATTTACTTGCCCCATTTGCTTTAAGGAACAAGGGCACATCAGTCTGGAAGCCTTTAATAAACACATGGATGCATGTCTTGATGGCCATTCAAGCAGTGAGAACTCTAAAATGTTCTCATATCCACATGCTTCCTCCACTGCCATGAATCAGAAAGAAAGTATACCTCATTCTTTTTCACTTTGTGAGAAACAAAATTATGAAACCCATGAGAAAAATCTAGAAATGACTTCAGTGCATTGTGTAGATTCAGTAGAGACTAAAAGTAATTCATCAATAGGAGAAAATTCAGACATTTCAAGGGTTAAGTTTAGCAAGAAAGAATGTTTCAGTCTTCCAAACAAGTCATCTATTACAATTTCATTGGAAAATGGAAGTGGGCAAGAGTCTCTTCAGTCTTCTATCAGTGAAATGACAAGCCAGGCTCTAGTTTGTCCAGTGTGTAACCTTGAACAAAAGACTTTAGATCTTACCCAGTTCAATGAGCATGTGGATATTTGCTTAAATAAAGATATTATCCAAGAACTGAGAAATAATGAATTTAAGCCAGTTAACCAACCCAAAGAAAGCTCCAGAAGTTCAGGTGAGTTTGTTGTCATTAAGAAAAGCATGGTTTTCTAGGAATACATCTTAGCAAAATTAAGGAGATTGTTAATCTGAAAGAATTACTAGAAAAAAGTGGTTTGTTTATTCTGACATTTAAGAAAATATGCATCACTTTACCATAGTTTACAATTAAATCAACAACTTTTGAAGTTATGGACAATCCAGGTCGGGCTTGATTGAATGCAGAATAAACTAAAAAAAATTTAAGGTTTGGGACTGGGAAGTTGGCTCAGTGGTAGAGTGCTTGCCTCACATGCATGAATCCCTGGGTTCAATTCCTCAGCACCATATAAGCATAAAAAGCTGGAAGTGGTGCCGTGGCTCAAGTGGTTAGGTGCTAGCCTTGAGCTGAAGAGCTGAGAGACAGTGCTCAGGCCCATAGTTCAGGCCCCATGACCAACAAAAATAAATAAATAAAAATAAAAATTTAAATATACTTACAGACAAGAAGTGATGGATGAATGTATTTATTACTTATTTGCTGTATTAGAGACTGAACTCAGGGTGCTTGACTTCTTGAGCCACAATAGACCTTTTGGCTTTTTAGGTGGTTTTTCAGATAACATCTTATACAGTTTGCCCAGGCAGGCCTCAAACTATAATATACCTATATATGCCTCTTGTATGGCATACCCCACCATATCTGGTTTATTTCTTGAAATCAGGTCTTGCCAATATTGGGTCCAGGCTAGCCTTAAACCATGATCCTCTCAATTTCTGCTTCCCAAATAGTCATGATTGTCATCATGACTATTGCACTTATACAGGAAGCTTTTGTTCTAAGCTTTTTGTAGTACCAACTACCAAATCAAATTCCAAAACCAAAATGAAATGAAATGCTAGTAAAACTAGTAAACTATAAAGTAGTTGTGCTATAAAGTTAGTTTCTGCATTGTGTAATGTAGCTTTATAGTATCAAGGAAGTTTTGGGTATGTTAGTGAGTTTTATCTTTTGAATATTTATAAGTGTTTAAAAGGCATTGTGGCTCATATCTTTAATTCTATCAATTCAGGAGACTGAGAACTAAAGAACACAATTCTAAATCAGCCTGGGAAAGACAAATCAGAGAGATTTTTATTTCCAGTTAACCAGTAAAAAGCTGAAATTGGAGGCATTACACAAGGCATTACCCAACCTTGAGCCAAAAAGGATAAGCAAGTGCTGGAGACTCTGACTTCAATCCCTACTACTGGTATCAAAAAAAAAAAAATCTCAATTGTTTCATGTAGTTCATTTTAGAATTTCTTTTCTTCCCTGTAAAGGTACCTCCAGCAAAGTACAGAAGACTGAAGCAAAAACAAAAAGGTATGATTACTATGAGCTTTAATAGAGCTGTCCAGGAAACTGGCATTATTTTTGTAGTCTAACTTTTAGGAGATGTTTAGTTGACATTTTAAAAGCCAGCTGTTTCCAATTTTTTTAATGTTCTTCAATTGATGATATCTTCTTTTTCATTCCAGGCCAGGACTGATGACAAAGTACTCAGCATCAAAGAAAACAAAACCCAACAATCCCAGACACACCCTTGATGTGTTTTTTAAATGAGCCTTGAATATTTTATCAATAATTTTAATCAATTTTTAATCAGTTTTATAATCAATGAACTAATTCTCATTTTAAATGTACACATTCATTTGGTGAGGGCAAGTACAGTAATTCCTCCCTAAGTAGTAGTTCCTTTTCTAAGAATTTGAGATGTATACTGATTTACTTCTTTATGCCTTTTTTGTAATGAGGATTCCATTTCATTGTGAGTTGGAAATCAAACATGTTAGAGATCATTTTTAAATGAAAAGTGACGGCTGGAGTGGTGCCCAATGGTACAAGATCCTGGGTTCAATCACTAACAATGAAAAAAGAGAAGAAAGAGAAATGGGATCAGAAAATGCTTTTAAAATTATTTTGTAATTGAATTTATAATGAATATAAAAGCATAATTATAAGAACTCTCAGTTTTACACATTTTAGCATCTATTTTACTATTATTTTTAGCACTTAACTACTTGGTTTAAATTGGACTGCTGCTATAGTTAGTTTTGTATCTTTAGATATTCTGTGAGCTTCATAATTAAAATCTATCCTAAATTCTGGGAGGAACATTAGTTTAACAGAAATAGCATGAGAGCTTTAATTACCTCAGGAAAATGATGTCATTATTATCTGTGTTAAAAGGATTTTTACTCAAAATCTTGTTTTTGTGTTTTTTTTTTTCATTGAAAATTCCTCTATCCTATAAATAAGCACTTGGTTCACTTTAAAAAGCAGTCTAAGCTGGGGGCTAAGGGCTCATGCTTGTAATCCTAGCTACTCAGAAGGCTGAGATCTGAAGATAGCTGTTCTAAGCCAGCCCAGGAAGAAAAGTCTGTTAGACTTATCTTCAATTAACCAGCAAAAAGCTAGAAGTAGAGCTATGGTTCAAATGGTAGAGCAGATATCTTGAGCAAAAAAGCCAATCAAGAGCATGACTTCCTGAGTTCAAGCCTCAGTACAGGTACGAAAAGAAGAAAAAAATAGTTCAAGATTCAAAGTACATTTTTAATGGACTTTTTAAAGTAACTTTTTAAAGTACACTTTCTATACATATGTAAAAAATATAAATAAATAAATTGCATAGTCACTTTATTTTTGTTCTAATATCCAAGAGAAAATGTGCAACTCAAAAGATTAAAAGAGGGCTGGCATGTAGCTCAGTGGCAAAGGACTTGCTTAGCAAGTATATCCTGGGTTCGATCCCCATACCAAAAAAGAAAAAGACAAAAAAAAATTTAAGATTAATGAATATTTGAATATCTTATTCTCATTCTCTTAGTTATGTCTCTGTGGCAATCATACTAATGTCTGGTAAAGAAGAAAGCTGAATTAAGTTATGTAACTACTTTGAGCATACTATCAACATAAATTCTTATCAAAATCTATGTAATTGGAACATAAAGATGGAAACTTTAAGGAACTGAATTTTTTAATATTTTTATTTTTTATTCCTACTTTTCATATTTTAGCTCATGTAAATATACAAGGAAATAATATTTGAGGGATAGCTTCATTAAGACCTTGCAAAGCCCTAGCCAAAAGGGGTGACTTAACTTTTAATTACTAGCTTGGGGCTGGGAATATGGCTTAGTGGTAGAGTGCTTGCCTAACATGCATGAAGCCCTAGGTTTGATTCCTAAGTACCACATAAACAGAAAAAGCTGGAAGTGGTGCTGTGGCTCAAGTGGTAGAGTGCTAGCCTTGAGCAAAAGAAGCTCAGGGACAGTGCCCAGGCCCTGAATTCAAGCCCCAGGACTGGCAAACAAACAAACAAACTTTTAATTACTAGCTTGTTTAAAATTAGGCTTACCACTTTTTTAACATACTTAGTCTCATGGCTAATTTATTATAGCTAATAGCAAACAAAGTTCTGTCATTATAGTTCTTGATTATATGGTTTTCTATGTAAATTATGTATAAAATTAAATTCTGTGAAAGTGATTTAAGGTATATGTTGGCTGTCTTTCCTGGTTTATTTTTATTGCTATCAACATTAAATACTGAGTTATAATACTGAATTGTTAGTGGTCAGGTATAGTGGCACATATCTTAATTCCAGGTACTCAGAAGACATACGTAGGAGGATCACAGATTGAGGTCAGTCTAAGCAAAATGTGCCAGACAGACCCTGTCTGGAAAATACTGTCATCCCTCTATATTGCACTTTACTCCCTGTGACTTCACTGTATTGCAGGTTTAAAAAACAAAACAAAAAAATAAATAATGATCCCTCACATATCACAGAAGCTGTGTTCCAGAGACCCCTGCCATAGGTGAAAATCCGCGAAGTAGCAATAAATGAACCACAGTATAGCAAGGGACGACTGTCTAACGCTGCTACTTCGCGGATTTTCACCTATGGTGGAGGTCTCTGGAAGGTAACTCCCACAGTGGGTGAAAGATCACTGAAACCTGAAGAGCACGAATGGGCTGGAGTCATGGCCCACATAGTAGAGTGCTTGGCTAACCAATGTAAGGCCTTGAGTTCAAATCTCAGTACCATCATAAAGTGTTTTTGAATTTTGGTTTGGCTGAATTAATTGAATGCTATCATACAATAATATTTAATAATGTTTAAAAATTGCAAATTTTAGTTGATATATTAACAGATAGGACAGCTTTCTTTCTTTTTCTTTTATTTTTTGGAGATAGATGCTTGCTACATAGTCTAGATGGCCTGTGTACTTAAAATCCTCCTGCCTCCAAATGAAGTACTGGAATTATAGGTGTGCATCATTCACTCCTAGTTTTCTTCAATTTTCTACTTTTTCTCTCTATTTCCTTTTTTCCAGAATTCTCTCCACATTATTTGCTGTTTGGTCTGATATATCCAACTCATTATAAATTTTTACCTGTAGCATACTTAGAAATGTAGCAAAACTATATAGTAATAAGCACCCATAATTCTACTTACTCAGAAGCTCAAAATATAAAGATCTACGTGGGAGAAAAAAGCTTGTCTCACATACGTGGTTCTAAAAAAAAACAGTATCATTAGAAATATATATATATATATTTTCAATTGTATTATTTTATGTATTAGGAAGAGACATAATCAATAGAAATGTGGACAAAAGACTGGATAACACTTAACATGAAAGAACCCAAATAACTATGAATGTGAAGAGTCTCAGGCATTATTAGTATACTGGAAATGAAACAGAACTACAAAAAAAGTGTTACTATATCTCCATCATGTCCACAGAAATGAGTGCTTCAATAATAATAAGCTTTAGTTGTGATGCAAACCCTTACTTAGGAACAATCATTTTGGAAATTGTCCTATAGTAAACTCAATAAATACAGTGAATAAAATTTGTGTGAATAATTTGTGAATAATTTGTCTACATGTTAGTTAAGAGAAGGGTTTATTTTTGTCTTATATGCCTACATTTTTAAAAATCTACATTGTATAGGAACTTAATAAAGCTATGTATATAAGGCAAATGTACAAATATGAACAAAGTATAAGTATATGCAAAAGTAGTATACTAAGGGGCTGGGAAGGTGGCTCAGTGGTAGAGCACTTGCCTTGCATGCCTGAGGCCCTGGGTTCGATTCCTCAGCACCACATAAGCAAAAAGAAAAAAGCTGGAAATGACGCTGTAGCTCAAGTGGTAGAGCGCTAGCCTTGAGCTGAAGAGCTGAGGGACAGCGCCCAGGTCCAGAGTTCAGGCCCCATGACCAGACCCCCACCCAAAAAAAAAAAGTAGTGTACTGAAACCCACTAAAACTAAAAGAAGGGATAAAGAATAATAGAAGGAATGAATTTGATCAAAATACGTGTACTCATGAAACTTTGTAATTAATATGTGGTAATATGAAACTGTACAAACTCAATAGCATTCCTATAAAACAGTAATCACCAATTAGCATGAAGATACCTGAGTGGAAAAAATAGCAAAAATATGCCAGAATTTGAAGTTACAAAATATTACTGAAAGGAAAATAGTCTCTACCTGATAGATGAAGCATAGTTCTGTTCATGAACAGGAAGAAACTATCCCCAAAAGTGTTCTGAAAGTTCAAACTGGGACTGGGAATGTGGCTTAGTGGTAGAATGCTTGCCTAACATGCATGAAACCCTGAATTCAATTCCTCAGTACAACCACATAAACAGAAAAAGCTAGAAGTGGTGCTGTGACTCAAGTGGTAGAGCACTAGTCTTGAGCAAAGAAGCTCAGGGACAGTGCCCAGGCCCTGAGGTTAAGCCCCAGGACTGGCAAAAAAAAAAAAAAAGACAAAAAAGTTCTAAGTGTTCTCAAAAAAAAACAAAAAAACAAGGTTTTTCTTAGAAATTGGTAAGTGGACCGTGAATATATAAGAACAAATGCTCAAGAATAAAATTAAACATGATTTAATATAAAGCTATAGTAATTATTTTAAGAGTGGTGTTGACAAAAGGATGAGATTTATTAGGTATTATTAATAAATAGACTGAATAATTGGTTACTTATAGAGAAAAAAATGAATTTTATATCTTATTGTATCAGGCATTCTCTGGACTACCTTCAGCTCTGAGTATTTGTGAAAAAGACTGACAAAATTCAGAAAAGTTACAATATTTATGATTACATTTTATAATCATAAATACAGAAAATAACTGAGCAAAGAAGAAAGAGAAAAAGAGAAATCAGCAAAGAGAAAGAGCACAGACAAATGGTTAATAACATGTGTAAAATAATTCTAACAAAGGAAATTTGCCCAACCCTAGGCTTTGAAGGTTTCTGCTTGACATCTGGCCTTAACTACTCAATCTTCAGCCCTCCAGAGACCTAATGGTCCAGGCATCAGGCCCCAGGCTTCAAAACATGTATTCACTATAAGACACTTGTTGATACAAACCATCCAGCAAAACCTGTACAGTGTGGTCCCAAGCTTTGGGCACATTAAAGCATTCTTATCAGGGTGGATAGTCCAAGGACTCAGAGGTCACTTTTCAGGAGCTGGTCAAGGGCCAGTGGTCCTAAACAGAGGCCTTTGTTTGGAAAACACAGGTTTTAAAAAACCTGAGCCTACTAAACTAACCCCTTATTGAGCATTTAACAAGATAAATGCCAGATTCGTAGAATAAAGGATAAAGATCATTTGGGGTGACATTTGTCTGCCTCTTTTTTTTAAATACAGAGAAATATCAAACGGAGTCTCAGATTAGCAGACTAGTCTACATTTGGAGTGTACCATTTGTATATAATACAACCAATAACAAATAGCTCAATAATTGTTTGCATGTGATAGTCTTCAATAGAATTCAACTATCTCTCTTTTTTACTATCTGTCTCTATATTGTTACTATAATTCATAATTGTATATGTTGTGTGCTAATAGAACAACATAAGAAATAGTTGTAAGCCAGGTACCCATGGCTCATGCCTGAAACCTTAGCTACTTGGGAGGCTGATATTTGAGGATTACTGTTTGAAACTAACCTTGGGCAAGATAGTCTGTGAGATTCTTATCTCCAGTGGTTTGTTAGGAAGGCTCAAACCATTCAAATAAATTTGAAAGTGGCAGAGGAGGGGGAGGGGGTCAAAGCAGAGAAAAATGATAGAGGAATAACTGCAGCAAATAACACTGGGGGAGCAGCAAGACAGGGGAAGAGTTGGAAAGTCCAAGATCAGAGTAATGAAGTCCAGATCCTATCAAGCAGTGTCTTAGGGATTGGTGTACTTAGAATCAATCTGGTTGAGAAACTACTATTTGAAACTGGAGGAAAGACAATGTCTGTAATACACTTCCTAGCTTATCATTTAGCCCAAGCTCTCAAGAAAATTAAGGACATGAAGTTCAAAGAAGGCTAGAGTTATATAATGTGCTTGTTTTCGGATTCTGCCTCACTGGCTAGAATAGTGTCAACATCACCAGAATGAACGAGGTTTCATTTTCTCTAGTCAAAAGAGTTTTAAATAAATTTAAAGTGCTTGGTTTAAAATTATCAATTAGGATGACATAAATTACTAAGAGTATAATTCAGAACGTTCTGTGGTTGGCAGTATGATTTCCACTGGCAGAACTCTGGCACTGTTTCTTCTGTTATTTTTCTTTCTATATATTTTCTTCTGATTTTGAGAATTTTATTTGTATGCATACTACATATGCACATAATTTTCCCTACTTTTCCACTTAGATGTTGGAAATACTTCCCATGTACATACTACACAGTCTTTATTCTGCATAGTATCCAATAACATTCAATCTGCATAGTTGCTTTAGGCCCATTTTTATGTTGTTTTTTCTTTTCTGGTGGTATTGTGGGTTGAACTCAGGGCCACTGACTTGCAAGGCAGGCACTCTACATCTACCACTTGAGCCATGTCCTCAAACCTTTTTTGCTTTGGTTAGAGATTTTACCCAGGCCAGTCTGGACCTTGATCCTTCTATCTACCCATGCTTCCTGTATAGCTGAAATGACAAGCACATGCCTCCACACCCCAGAAGTGGTTGAGGTTGGAGGAAGGCCCCCATTGGCCTCCAACTGGTATGCTATTTATTCCTCCCAAGTATCTGAGATTATAGATGTGAGCTACCATTCCCAATCCATTCTTTCTTTCCTTTTTTTTTTATTTGTTGATTTTGGGGATTGAATTTAGGGCCTGAGCACTGTCCCAGAGCTCTTTGCTCCTCAAGGCTAGTGCTCTACCACTTTTAACCACAGCTCCACTTCTGGCTTTTAAATGGTTAATTGGAGATAAGAGTCTCATGGGGACTTTTCTGCCCAGGCTGGCTTGGAACTAGGATCCTCAGATTTCAGCTTCCTGAGTAGCTAGGATTACAGGTGTGAGCCACCAGTGCCCAGCTCTTTTTTTTTTTTTTTTTTTTTTTTGGTTGGTTGGTTGGTCATGGGTCTTGAACTCTGGGCCTGGGTGCTATCCCTCAGCTCTTCAGCTCAAGGTAAACGATCTACCACTTGAGCCATAGCCACTTCCAGCTTTCTGATGGTTTATTGAACATAAGAGTCTCTCAGACCTTCCTGTCTGGGCTAGCTTTGAACTGTGATCCTCAGATATCAGCCTCCTTAGTAGCTAATATTACAGGCATGAGCTGCCAGTGCCTGGCGGCGGCTGCTGCTGCTGCTGCTGCTGCTGCTGCTGCTGCTGCTGCTGCTGCTGCTGCTTCTTCTTCTTCTTCTTCTTCTTCTTCTTCTTCTTCTTCTTCTTCTTCTTCTTCTTCTTCTTCTTCTTCTTCTTCTTCTTTCTTCTTCTTCTTCTTCTTCTCTGCTGCTGCTGCTGCGGCTTCTTCTTCTTCTTCTTCTTCTTCTTCTTCTTCTTCTTCTTCTTCTTCTTCTTCTTCTTCTTCTTCTTCTTCTTCTTCTTCATCCTCCTCCTCCTTCTTCCTTTTCCTCCTCCTCCTCTTCCTCCTCCCTTCCTTCTCCCCCACCTCCCCCACCTCCTCTCTTCTTCTTCCTTCTTCCTCCTCCTCCTTCCTTCCTCCTCCTCCTTCGTCTTCAAAGGAAAGTTCCAGTGTTCAGTGCACAATAATTTGAAAGAAAATCAAGTTTGAAATCAACATTAAACATAATTTATATTAAGATGAAAGTCTCAAATTCCTAAGAATGCAAAATATTCCTAAGAATACAAAGCAAAATAACCAAATTATTCCTCTTATTTGAAATTTATTTTTACCTACTTCTATATTATTTCACTTTCTAGGGAAAAAATCAGTCAAGAAAGATGATTGCATAATTATCAGAAGAGTCATGTTTTATTCTAAAGAAAGTCCTGGAGATCCATTTAGGAATTATTTAAGTTCCAATAACAAATGTTGATTATAAATCAAAGCAACATTTCTCAAAATTGCACAACTAATGGATGGAAATGTATAGACTGAGAGTTCATAAAGGCTTGTATTTTTCTTGAGATATTCGTTTCTCCTAGAACCAAACCACAGAAAGGTGCATGCCACACCTGAAGGCGGACTCTTCCAGACCAGCCCAAGGCAGGGCAGGGCCCTGGGTTGCCCAGCGAACCACCGGGTGGATAGAGTGGACCCGCTCCTGCGCTCCTGCCCCGCCAACCTGCCACCCAGCCTGCGCCCTGGGTCAGGGTCCCACCGGGCTCTTCAGCCCTCGGGGAGCCATGGACCCCGCCCGGCGCGCCCTGAATCGCAGGACAGCAGCCAGAGGGCTGTTGCTCAGGACGGCTGCTGCAGGGAGGGGGCTCCGGGACGACTTGAGGGGTGCCGGGGCTCGGAGTGGCCAAACTCAGATGCCTAAGAAGCAGGAGCAGCCTCAGGAGAAGGAAGCAGCAGGTTCAGGACAGGAATCTCGTGAGTGTTGCTGGACAAGGTCTCAGGAAATTGGAAGGGGGTGGGGGCGAGAAGAGGAAGGGGAGGCTGCCCTCCTGAGAGGCAGTGCAGTGGGCTGCATTCAGGGGAAAGCTGAGGACCACCCAGGGGCCCCCATCCATCTTCCAGCACTGCATCCTTGTTGGCTGGCTTTCAGCTTTGGAATCCTCTCCTACCAACTTGTGGTTCATCCTCCCTTCCCCCCCCCCCCCCCCCCCCCCGCGTTCCCCTACGGTGGGTGGGAGGAAAGTACTAAGGCTATTTAAAGAAATGATTAAGCCCTTTTGCAAATAGAGTTTCAAGTTGCTGTTATCTTGTGTCCTGACTTCTGGACCGATTTATTATGTGATTTTAATAAGTGGCTTCAAAACTTGGCATTTAACTGTTTAAAGTATATACCTTGGGATTCCTGAACAGCACAAAGAGACTACACTGCTAAAGAATCTTCAGAATTTAAATCTGTTAACAGGCCCACTTTGAGCTGGTAGGGAAAGCTTTATTTTCTAAAGACTGGCCTTGGGAGCTGTATACCAGCTTTGTTTTGTTTTTTTAATATAATGTAACCTCAGTTCATTCATTCTAGATGTATTTTCCAGAGCTTATTATTCTCTAGATAATCTCAGTGTGTGGATGGAGAAAAAAAGCTCTTGTAGAGCTCACAGAGTTGACAGACAAAACAAGCCAGATGATGGTGGCTCATGTCTATAATCCTAGCTACTCAGGAGGCTGTTACTGAGGGTGGAGGTTCAAAGCCAGCTTTGGCAGGCAAATCCCACAAGCTAGAACTGCAGACATAGCTCAAGTGGCAGAAAGCCAGCCATGAGAGAAAAAAAAAAAAAAAGCCAATTGAGATCATGAGGCTCTGAATTCAAGCCTCAGTACTAGCACAAACAAATAAAATAAATGTGTAGGACAATTTAAGGAAAGAGTCTGAGTGGTGTGAAGGTTGTGAATCAGGGGATATGATTTTCACATGACACAGGAGAACTTTCAATGTGTGGTTAAGGCAGACAAGACATTTACCTGAATGAGAGGAAGGAACAAGCCATAGAGAGTTCAGGTGACAAGCATGACAAAGGCTGGGAATGTGGCTTAGTGGTAGAGTGCTTGCCTAACATGCAGGAAGCCACAAAAACAGAGAAGCAAGACAAGCAAAATGCAGAGGGAATAAAATTGATATATTCTAGAAAAAAGGAAGATGACCAACCTGGCTGAGTGTGGAGAGTAAAGGGGAGAGCAAAGAGATTGGAGAGGGTTACAGTTTGGATCATAAATGTCCCTCAAAGTCTAATGTGTTGAAGACTTGGTCTCCAGCCCAAGGCACTAATGGGAAGTGATAAGCCTTTAGTGGGTGGGGCCTAGTGGAAGGAAGTTGTGTCATTGGGAGTGTGGCTCTAAAAGCCCTTTTCTGTCTTTCTGTTTTTGTTTGTCAACTGCTATAGGAGAATAAGCTTCCCCTGCCACCCATTCGGGACATGATTTATTGTGTTGCCACAGGCACAAAGTAACAGGGTCACACAACTTGAACTGAAAGGTCTGAAACTGTAAACCAAAATAAATCTATTCTCCTCCTCCCCACCCTTGCCTCTTGTTGGTGATTGAATCCAGGTCCTTGCACACATGCTAGGCATTGAGCTACATTCACAGACTCCTTTTTCTTTCTTTTTTTTTTTTTTTAAGACATTCTCATTATGTAGCTCAGGCTGGCTTCAAACTCATAAGCCTCCGGTCCCAGCCTTCCTCAGCTTATCATCCTTTTAATGTCTATGAGGTCTATAGCAATATGCCCTCTTTAATTCCTGATACTGGTAATTTGTTTTTCCTTGCTCAATCTGGCTAGGTGTTTATTGTCTTCAAATAACAAGCTTTTGTTTTTATTGATTTTTTGCTTAAAAGGTTTTTTTAATTTTGCTTTTCTGTTTTGCCTTTTTTTCAACTTTAATGTTTTATTGGAATTCACTTTGTGAAATGAATTCTTGAAGTATATGTTTTGACAACGCATGTAGACAGATAAATTGATAGAAGTAGATAGATATATTTAAATATATAAGCCTACTATGCTGAACTCTTATTACTATATCAATATTGCAGGTTTTTTTAGAAGATCCAGAACTTTGTACAAAGAACCTGAAGAACCTCTTAATTCTACTACTTCCCTTTGTTGTTGTTGTTGTTGATGATCACAGGGCTTGAACTCTGGGCCTGGGCGCTGTCCCTCAGCTCTTCAGCTCAAGGCTAGCACTCTACCAGTTGAGCCACAGTGCCACTTCTGGTTTTCTGGTGGTTAATTGGAGATAAGAGTCTCACAGACTTTCCTGCCCAAGCTGGCTTTGAACCATGATCCTCAGATCTCAGCCTCCTGAGTAGCTAGGATTACAGGTGTGAGCCACCAGTGCCTAGTCCTTTCCTTTTTAAATGTAGGTACTTAGCTTATTTATTAGAGACCTGTCTTCCTTTCAATACAATTATCTTAATGCTGTAAATATCCCTCCAGGAACTGCTTTAGCTGCGTCCCATACATCTTGACCTTTTAAAATATTCATTCAATTCAAAATAGTGTCTAATTTTCCTTGAGATTTCCTTTTGACCCATGACCTAATATAAAAAGAGGACAATCCAATAATTCCAAGTCTATATTCCTTCTTGGCAATATTCTCCTAGAGTTGGCTATCCAACCCAGAACTGACTAGCCATCCATCCAATAAATATTTACTGAGCATCTACTAGTCCTTGTGCACTAGCAGTATTTATCCTCTTCACAGAATTTGTATTCTAGAGAAGGAAATGAACAGTAGACAGTGAATATATGATCTCAAATAATGTCAGTGATATCAAGAAGAAAATGAAATAGGGCAGAGGACAAGAGAAAGGAGCCTGAGCTTGTTTTTCTAGTTTAGCAAAGTCCCGTTCTGTTCTGAATCTCTTTTCTCATATTTGCCCAGCTCCTAGAAAGCATTAGAAAGGGCTAAGTGTCAGAATAATAACACTTATCCTTTCCTTGATAGTATAAGTAACAAATAAAAAGAGACTGTGTTGTAAAAATATTCCTGTAGATATTTTATATGAGCAATATTGTTATGTTAACCATTTGAGTCATTTTGTCAATCCTGACACTATCTGGTAAGAGCTGGAGGCCTGATGTATAGTTGGTTTCAAAGCTATAGTGAAATCTCATTGAATGCCAAGTTTGAAAGATGGACACATAATCAACCATCGTGAGTCTGCACACTAAATGAAAACAGGTTTTACAATGTCCATGTCATAGTTAGGAAACCAAAATGCAGAACTATTACCAGGTTGGTAAGTTGTGGTCAAGTCAAGTTCAAGTGTTCAAGTCATTGAACATCTTGAGCTTGAGCTAAAATCTAGCATGGGTTTTTTTTCAAGGCTCTGTTAAATTCACTGTGATGCTATACTTGAATAACTCAAAATTATTTTATGAAGCCAGGCATGGCTACAATGCCAGCACTCAGGAGGCTGAGGCAGGATGATATATACATTACATGGGAAGTTCTAGGCTTACAAGTTAGCTTACCATGGAGATAAAGATGCTAGCAGAAGATACTTCATTGTCGGAAAAGGACTTTATGACAGCAAGAGCTGTAGCCACAGTATTGGTTTTCCTGTGAACTCACCAAGCCCCAGTTCACAAAGAGGATGGGAAGAGGACTGCAAACCTAGCTTTCATATAGAGCAGTGAGTGTGCCTCAAGACTGTAAGCAAACCCACCCTTTGCTCCAAAGTAAGACAGTATCTCTATTTTTAAGGCTGTTCTCTACACAGACATCCTTCAAAGATGATGATGATGATGATGATGATGATGATGATGATGATGATGATGATGATGAACAATTAGCCCCATCAAAGCTTCTGCTCATGGATTTGCAAAAATGAGGACTAGGGATCTGACTCAAGTGGTAGAGCACCTACCTTACAAGCAGAAGCCCTGAATACAGACTTCAGTAGTGAAAAAAAATAATGTGCAAAAACATGAGAAATCTGTCTCCTGGTACAAAGCTGATTGAGATACCACCATTCTGTGCCACATCCATTTAAACCCTGGCTTCCAGGGTAAGGGAAAATAGAACTGGAGGTCCAAAGTGACACACTATCACTTCTGTCTTCAGCCCATTAAACAGAACTTACCAAATGTGTCCAGGCTGGATGTTTATCTCTCCATGTGTCTAGATGGAAAGGAAAAAAAGATACTTATGAACATTAGCCTCTAGCAACGTTACCTGCAGCATGGTCTTTCTCTAGTACCATTTAGCTGTTCACTTATAGAAATAAAGTAGCCATTCAGTTTTGTCTCAAAATTATCATTTTAACCACCCAGTTTGGTGAAAGGAAGACTAATGAGTAATGAATGCTGGGGTTTTTGGTATTGTTTGCTTGCTTTTATTGGTTGTGGGCTTGAACCTAGAGCCTAGACTCTGTTCCTGAGCATTTTCACCCAAGGCTAGCACTTTACCACTTGGAGCCACAGTACCACTTCTGGTTTCCTGGTGGTTAACGGGAGATAAGAGTCTCATGGACTTTCCTGCCCAGGCTAGCTTTGAACCATGATCCTTGGATCTCAGCCTTCTAAGTAGCTAGGATTATAGACATGAGCCAATGACACCCAGCTGTATGTATATTTATGTAGAAGAGATTTTACAGAATGGCTCTGCTATGGTCTGGATGTACCCCCCCTCCCCACACACAAACTCATTGAATTTTGAAGTATAATAGTATTTCATGACAGTATTAAGAGGTATAGCCTTTACTTTGTTACTGAGTCAGGAGGCCTCCAGCGCTGTGAAAAGAAATTCATTTTCTCACAGATCTGGAGGCTAGAGCCAAAGATCTATGTGTCCATAGTGTTGGCTTCTTCTCAGGCCTCTCTTCTTCTTCTTCTTCTTTTATTTTTTGTTGGTTGTGGGGCCTGAACTCTGGGTCTGGGCACTGTCCCTCAGCTCTTCAGCTCAAGATTAGTGCTCTACTACTTGAGCCACAGCATTGCTTCTGGCTTTTTCTGCTTATGTGTTGCTGAGGAATCGAACCCAGGGCCTCATGCATGCAAGGCAAACAGTCCACCTTCCCAGCTCCAGGACTCTTTTCTTATAGCTGTCTTCTTTCTCCTTTGATCTTCCCCCATGGTCTTTTTTCTGTGTATTTCTGTGCCCAAATATTATTATTTTTTTTTCAGGGTCTTATGCATGGTACCCAAGGACTATGCCACTCCAACATTAATCTGCATCTCCAACATTAATCTCTTCTGTATATTCACCAGTCCTATCCGATTCTAGCTCACCTGGGTAACCTTGTTTCACATTTATTAACTCTTTAATAGCCCAGTCTCCATATGCAGCTACATCCTGAGGTAGTAGGGGTTAGGATTTCAGCACATGAATTTTGGAGAGCCAAAGATCAGCCCATAATAATATTGTTCAGGAAGATACTCCTTGGTCTTTCAATGGACTTGGAAATGTTCTGAAGGATCTTTGGCAAAGACTTGGAAACTCTTCAGTAACACACCTATGAAATCTCTTATGGTCCTTGCCTTTGGAGATGTTTGGTTACTCATTCTGCTTAATCTCAATTCTGATATTATCCCCCAGGGTTGATGCTTGCTGTCTCTTGAGACCTCTCCAATGCCCCTACATGACAAAATCCTCAATAAATCCTGAAGTCTTCTGTGGTAGTTAATAAAGCTTGCCATCTGAATGTGTGTGTGTGTGTGTGTGTGTGTGTGTGTGTGTGTGTGTGTGTGTGTGTGTGTGTTAGGTTTATAGTAAATGCAAATCTACTTTTATGTCCTTTCATGTAAATGATGATAAAACATCTCTCATCCAGCTTTTGTGGGGGTTTCTATGCTGGCTGTTTTGGAAAATGTCCCTGTAGGTCTGGCACTCTAACCAAGTTCTGCAAACAACAGTTTTATCTCTGTAAGTAGTACAAGCAATTGGACCCCTCCCTGTCTAATCTTGTCCTAACTTTTACAAACAATGTCCCCTGGGAAGTCTATAGCCACCCTCTTACCTCCAAGCCAGATACCACATTGCTAACTTCAGGGTGGTCCTCTTGAATAATGTTTTGTTTAAGGTCAGGAACATTCTTTAAGGGTGTGAAAAATACTTGTGATGTGAGGAGAAGATGGAATTGGGCTATTTGTAAAATATCCCAGCAAAGTTCCCTCATCCTAAGTAGCAAGCACAATGGAGAAAGTTTTTAGAGTTATAAGGTTTGCCTTGCCCTATGAAAAGTGCCTTTTCTGTTTCCTCCTCCTGGTCATGCTTGTTTGCTTTCTTTCAGTCCTGCCTAATGAGAGAAGCTTTCAGAATGCTGCTAAAAGCAATAATTTGGACCTTATGGAGAAGCTGTTTGAAAAAAAGGTCAACATTAATGCAGTGAACATTGTGAGTAGAATTCACAAATATGTCACTTGTCACAAAGATGACAGGTGGCTTGGGATTACATAGGCCAACTGAAGTAAAAATAAAAAAGAAAGAAATTAGGCTGGCTGAGATGGGGGAGCTCTCCCTTTCAGTAATCACTGGAGTTGGCTCTGGGTGTTTTCATTTATCTTACAAGAGGGGAAGTACTCATGGTCTTTACACAGTTCTGTGTGGTCTGCGGGTGGGCAAAAGAGCCCACTGTCAAGGTTATAGACCTGGACTTGGTCCTAAATTGTAGGCCTCACACATTCTGGCAATGCAGAACATCTTGTGCTATATAATCTTGTTTGTTTTCTTTTCATAATGTCCTTTGTGGTTTGGTTTGTCCAGATTTAAAATCCAAGGGAGTGTGTGGATTTTTATTTTACTGCTTTTGAAATATGCAGCATCCATATGTTGGACGAAAAGACCTTTTCTGAAACCTGGCCTGGGCCAGGTGCCTGGGCCTTGGGAAAGAAGTCCATTGTTAGAAACTGCTTGGGTTTGTGTGGCTTTCCAGATGGCCCCTTAAGACAGGCCTTATCAAGGTGAACAAGTTTAAGATTACATCAACTGGATGATGATTTGGGAAGTGGGTGAAGGTAGGGATGGCTGAGGACAGAATGCTAAATAAAGTTTAAGCTTCAGGATCCCTATTTCTCCAGGCCTCTTTCTAAGGTGTGGGAGGGTTCCTAACAATATGATTATTTTCATAAAACCTGAAAAACTAAACAATTTTAGCTGCAATGATTTAACTTCTGACTGTTCCTTTTAAAAGGATTTCTTAAAAGTCTAAATTCAGGTTCCACAAAGTCTGTGTCTGTCCCAGGCAGGAAGACCACAAAAATTAAGCTGCAAAGTTAAGCTTTACATGCAGTGGGAAAGTATTGTAGTATGTGTGTGTGTGTGTGTGTGTGTGTGTGTGCGTGCATGTGTATGTATTCTGTTCCAGTCCTGGGGCTTGAACTCAGGGGCATAAGTGCTATCTCCAAGCTTTTGTGCTCAAGGCTAGTGCTCTACCACTTGAGCTCCACTTCTAGCTTTTTTTGGTGGTTTATTAGAGATAAGAGTCTCAGACTTTTCTACCCAGTCTGCATTCTAACCGAAATTCTCAGATCTCAGCCTCCTGAGTAGCTAGGATTACAGGTGTAAGACACCAGCACCTGGTGTGTGTGTGTGTGTGTGTGTGTGTGTGTGTGTGTTTGCCTATGTATGTTATGTGTATGTTTGTTATATTATGACTGTACATAATATTTATATCATAGAAAATAGTCAAATTTTATAGCATAACAATTCTAGGAACAAAAGGAAAAGAAAGGAAGGAAAGAAGGGAATGTAGAAGGGAGGGGAAAGTAATAAGCAAGGGTCTTTGAAGATAGTTTTTGTATAATTTCAGAAATATTTATGAATAGACTATAGTATGCCATGGAAAAGTTAATATGACACTGGGAGATTTGTTTTGAATAAGTGAAGCAATAGTCATTGTAACAAAAAGTAGAATCTTTTCTTTTCTGGTCCAGGGTCTTGAACTCTCTACCACTTGAGCCATAGCTCCACTTCTGGCTTTTTCTGCATACTTTATTGGAGATAGAGTCTCATGGACTTTCCTGCCTGTGCTAGCTTATAACCATGATCCTCAGATCTCAGCCTTCTGAATAGGTAGAATTACAGGTGTGAGCCACAGGCATCTAGCTCAGAATCATTAATATACATTTATAGCTACTCTAAATTTCTCCATGTGAAATAATTCTGGTCTTTTAGGTTATGTTTTTATTTTAAAATGCTTGAAAAGATAGTATAATTTATGACTCAACATACAGTCAATGTAGCAAATTATCTACACTCTTAATGGGCTGTAATATTCTTTCTAATGACATATGATTGGTCCTGTTCACAGCAAATTGTTGAATGGTAACTTGTTGAGTACCTTAAAACCTGTGAGGGTGAAGGTAAAAGTATGTAAGTGTTATTATTGAATTACCTTTGATGTTATTTTGGCTTGCATCCTTATATACAAATAAATATGGAAGCATGTAAACCCAAACCTGACATGGTAGAGCACAGCTCTACATTACAGACATTGTTGAGATAACTTAGGTTTGTCAAACTTATTTTATCCCTGATTTAGTATCCAAAGAAACCAAATATTAAACTGTGTTCATCTTTTTGGAATTATGAAATAAAGAATAGTACACTCACTTAGGCATCTTCTTTGGAAGCCAAAACAGTATCTAGAATATAGCAAATAGGGTCTATGTTACTTCTAGGTAAAGTTTCCATCCTGAAATTGTCTTTTGGCACCACAGGAATACCATAATAACTTTAATTTAAAGCAAAAGACATTTATAATTTTCTTCCAATTGTCTTTTGGCACCACAGGAATACCATGATAGCTTTAATTTAAAGCAAAAGACATTTATAATTTTCTTCCAAAAAATTAAAGCAATCTATTTTGTTAGGTTTTTAAAAAGAGGCCAAGTAAGAAGAGCACCACACACGTGGTACTCAGGTAAGGGGTAGGTTTATTCATTGGTCCGGCTGGCACCAGGTCATGTTAGCACTCCACGCTGGGAAAGGCCTGGGAAAGAGAGTATCTGGCTCTAGGCTAGGCCTTATCTAGGGTAGAGGGGTGGGGGGTGGGGTAGCTGTGGCCACATGGAATCCAGAAGTGACCTCTTCCAGGTGTCCCAGTTGCCTAGGTAACGCAGGTACTGGATGGAGACTGCTGTGAGGAGGGTGGAGTCTGCTCGCCATCCAGGAGTGGACCTTACATTCCAGCCTTTTAATAATCATGAAATAGGGCGCGGACTCTCTTTGGCTACTTCCTGCTGATAAGGGGCATGACATTATGGGTAAAAGGCTGGAATGTGGTCCCCTCCTAGAGAAGGCAGCGAGGAGCAGCTGTCCCTTGGTGGTTTGAGTCTTTAGATGAAGTCTGGAGAAGTCTCATGAGGCATTGAGGGGCCGAAAAAAAAAAATACTAGAGAGCAAATAAATGGCAAGAGGAAGGACTTGGGGCTGAAAATTAAAAATTGGATGACTTGGGTAGAATGGCTAGTTCTTATCTCCTGCATTCCAGGCTGTCCTGGAGTTGGTGGAAATGTCCCTAACTATTTCTGACATCTGGCAACTAGGTAGGGAGGATGTCAGGTAACAAAGGCAATAATGTAAATTCCTGTCCAGTTAAAAGGTAGACTGCTATGGACATTAGATGGGCAAGCTTCTACTTCTATTGACCTCCCGGCTCTGGTTAATTTTGAAAGGGCAGGCACAAAGTGGCTGATGTGACATCATCTCCTCTTACTCCTCCATGGTCCCTTGTTCCCCAGACTGGCTGAGTCTAGGTGTTCATTGCTGGGATGGCTTTTCCCAGTTACTATCCATGGAGGTTTGAACTCAAGGCTTGGGCACTGTCCCTGAGTACTTCTGCTCAAGGCTAGTGCTCTAACACTTTGAGTTACAGTACCACTTTCAGTGTTTGGCTGGTTAGAGATAAGAGTCTTGAGCCATGCTTCCAGCCTGGCTCTTTGCAGGTTAGTTGGGAGATGGAGTCTTAGGGATTTTTCAGCCCAGGCTGGCTTTGAACTGCAATCTTTGCCACAAAAACCCTTTATTATTTCAAATTAAAGTGACAAGGAGATCAAATAGAATAAGTAGAGCTTACCTGGTCCTTATCAAGAATTAACCAACAAATATTCTGCAATGACAAAACTTGTTAGATGTGATGAGAATTTTAGCACAGATATGCCCAATATTTTAGAACCACATAGTCAGTAGTAGAATATACAACACCAAATAAAAAAGGCAAAACTCAAAACCTAAAATTTTTGATAGCAATGTTTAGACATCTTTGCTAACAAAGCACATCAGATGGTTGGGCCCCAGTTACCAGGGCCAAAAAGAAGTGTGGAGGTGGATGCAGAGGCCAGCAATGGTATTGATGCACTGTGTCCGCAGCAGACAGACCAGTTCGCCAAAAAGGCCATTGGAACTGTGGGTATTCCTCAGAACAAAAAAGGGGGGAAAAAGAGAAAAAAAAAAAAAAGCGGAGAAGAATCCCACCTATTCTGACTTTAAGCCCTTCCCAGGTTCAAATGGCACCATTTATGTTAGGTTTTTTAAAAGAGGTAGCCAAGTAAGAACAGCACCACACACGTGGTATTCAGGTAAGGGGTAGGTTTATTCATCATTCTGACTGGCACCAGGCCCTGTAAGCCCTCCACGAGGCTGGGAGAGACGTGGGAAAGAGAGCGTCTGGCCCTGAGCTAGGCCTTATCTAAGATGGAGGTGGGGAAAGGTGTTGCCACATCCAATCCAGATGTGACCTCAGCGGATGCAGATGTGACCTCTTCCAGGTGTGCCAGTTGTCTGGGTAACGCAGATACTGGGCAGAGACTTTGCTGCTAGGAGGGTGGAGTCTGCTCTCGCCATCCAGGAGCAGACCTTACATATTTCTTTCAGTGTAACTTACAATAGAGAAAACTTCAGAAAGAAAATGAATGGATTGGATCTTTAGGAACTTTCTTGCAATGAATTATCAATATATTCTGCCATGGTTTGGATCTTAACTGTTCACTTGAAGTCATGTGTTGATGGCCTGGTCACAGGCCTGTGGCACTAGTTGGAGGTGGTTAAACCTTAAAGAGGTTGGGCCTACTAGAAGGACTCAAGTTACTGATGCCATACATCTCCCCACAGTCCCAAAAACAATAGAGCCAAACTATTATGGGCTGAAATTTCTGGAAGCCGTATAAACTGTTTTATCTCTGGTATTTTGTCACAGCTGTGGAAAGCTGACCAGCTTTATTTTAGGTAGAATAAATGTGATCATTATTAATGAGTGTACATAGGGAAAAGTACAAATTTACTATTGGAATGCAATCTGTTAAATTGCTATGTGGCTGGTTATGCAATGAGTCCCATTCTTTTTTTTTGGGGGGGGGGTGGTAAGTCATGGGGCTTGAACTCTGGGCCTGGGGGCTGTCCCTCAGCTCTTCAGCTCAAGGCTAGCGCTCTACCAGTTGAGCCACAGCAACAATTCCAGTTTTCTGAGTGATTTTATTGGAGATTAGAGTCTCATGAGCTTTCCTGCCTGGACTAGCTTGAACCATGATCTCAGCCTCCTGAGTAACTAGGATTACAGGCATGAGCCACCGGTGCCTGACTTCATTCTTTTTTTAATGTCTCATTCTGAGACATATTATTCAGGGGATTGCCAAATCTCTGTTGTCATCCATTATAAATATTCTGCTGGACACAATCCTCACAACTTTGAGTGGGAAAAGCAAAAAGTAGAGCTAAATAACCAAACTGTAAATACTCACTAGGAACTTAGGACTATTCAAGAAACAGGACTTCTGGAAAATCTCAATAAGAATCAGATGTATAAAGATACAAACAAATTATGTTTCCTCAGATGAACCGTACAGCTCTGCATTTTGCAGTAGGGGGAAATAATCTCTCTGCCGTGGATTTCTTGCTGAGACACAAGGCCAGGGTGGATGTTGCTGATAAGGTAAGCAATAAGAAGAACAAGGTGGAGCATGATGAACACACAGGGAGAATCTGATCACTCCAGAGATCTTTCCTTCATATCCACACTCATTATTTCTGTGGACAGCATACTTTTGAAGGTCTCTTTAGAGAATATACATATTATGCATTAGGTACACTTGGTGGCTGAATTGGTTACTCTTCTCTTCGGGACTTGGGCTTTTATTTTCCCACACTCACCTTCTGGTCAATAGTTTTCATTTGTAATACTAGATAGCTGTTCAGAGTATAATCTGGCACATAGAAAACAAAAGCTAACTAGCCCCAGGGACTTTAAACTTTGACTTTTCCCTTTGGACTACAATAATCAAGAAAGCCTATTAAATACTTATTATGTACTAGGTAAAAACTATAAGGATTGATATTTAGTGCCCTATCCCAACCAACCTTGTGACAAAAGTATTATAATCCCCAGTTTACAAAAGAAGAGATGAATACAAAACATACCCCCAAAACACATATCTAAGGAAAGGATTGGGACATCGGAGAGACCATATTTGAACCTAACACATATGATTTTCAGGAAAGCACACTTAGCTAAACAGCTACAACTTAGCTTAACTTTTTGCCTAGATATCAAAACCTACCCTGAGGACTTCCTCCTTCTTTTCAAACTTCATTTAACACAAACCATCTAGAGAGACCCAACACCATGTTAACCTGGTGACAGAAGGCCATGATAGCCTTATTGGAAAGTTATTGGTTCTTAATTCCAAAGACCATGGTTCTTAAATTTCAGAAGATTCTCACAGAGATGTTCTGTTTTCTGTCTGGACTGGAACTCCTTGCAAGGAAAGGCCAGGCATTGCTTTTAACTCCCAACAAGTAAAGCAATCCACAAAATCTAGACTTAGTATGTGATGGTAAATGTTTAGAAGATAAATGTAGTCAGCTTGTACCAATTAATCATCTTGTTGGTTTTGCTGACAACTGGATAAGGTATAGATGTAATGGTAGCAGTTTATCAGTGAGACACATCTCTTTCTAATTTTTTGGTCTGGCATTTGGTGAGCAAGAAGGCTGTTATATAGTCAGGATAGCTTGGAATATCTCTTCCTAATACCCCAGGCTTACCTCAAACTCACCATTCTCCTGCCTCAAGCTCCTGAATGTTGTGATTATAGGCATGAACCACCATACCCAGCTCTTCAGAACCATACTTTGGATACCAAGAACTTCTGTCCAGTTAAATCTTCAGTCTATGTCACAAAAAATAAAAAACCAAGAAAAAGTAAGTGTGGTTCTGAAAAATGAAACGTAAGCCTCACCAGGGAGCTCACGAGAATTGCAGGTACTCAGGTTCTTTGGATCACAGCCTGGGATTCTAGAAGATTCCCAGATAAGCCTAGGGATGTAGTTTGGTGGTTGAACACTTGCCTAACATCCTAACATGTGCAAGGTCCTGGGTTCAATTTTTAATGCCTCACAAGAAGGGAAGATGGAGGGAAGGAAGGAAGGGGGAGAGAGAGAGAGAGAGAGAGAGAGAGAGAGAGAGACAGAGAGAGAGAAAGAGACAGAGAGAGACAGAGAGGGAGGGAGGGAGGGGGAGAGAGGGAGAGAGAGAGAGAAAGAGAGAGAGAAGAGAGAGAGAGAGAAAGAGAGAGAGAGGGAGAGAGAGAGAAAGAGAGAGAGAGGGAGAGAGAGAGAAAGAGAGAGAGAGAGAGAGAGAGAGAGAGAGAGAGAGAGAGAGAGACGAGAGGGAGCAATGAAGGATGAAACTTTTGACAAGTTTATATGTACCAGTTTGCCCTCTGCTCCCCTGGCCTACATAGTGAAACCCTGTCTCTTTAAAACCAAAACCAGCAAAGTGCCTGTGGCTCATGCCTATAATCCTAGCTACCTGGAAGGCTGAGATCTGAGGCTCAAGGTTCCAAACCAGTCCAGGCAGAAAACTTCACATAACTCCAATTAACCAGCAAAAAGCTGGAAGTGGGAATGGACTTAATTGTAGTGTGTTCAAAAAAAAAAAAAACCCAAATGTGTGAGGAAAAAACAAATGGAAGCACGAGGCCCTAAGACCCAGTACTCACATGTGAACACACATGCAAGCTGAAAAGATTGCCAAATGACCTATGAGATATAATGGTATGAACATAGTCTGGACTTGGCAGGTCCTACTATCCATCTGAGAAGTGTAAGAGATGAATGAGTACAATACAAGGCATTGCATACTCAGGGTCAAAAGCATTGCAGAGCACCTTCAAGTTCAAGGCAGGTAGTCTCCTCCAGTCTTTTGAGGAGGTAGACTAGATGAAGATTACTCTTCACAGTGTAAAAGTACTCTTACACTAGGTATGAGCAAAGACTGAAGCCTTTGGTCAGAGTTCAGGGGATGCTCAGAGGAAAAGGACAAGCATCTGTTCTCAGGGCTGCTTCTCTGAGAAGTACCTCTGATGAAAGTGTTCCCAGGGTACCTTGTAGCCATCCTGGCAATGGGATCAGTTTCTCAGTGACTGTCAGCAGTTTTTACTTTACACTATGTGAGCCAGCTGTGAGTGGAATCCAGGACATATACTTTTTTGCAGCTCCAGACATGAGTGTTTCATAGCAGGAGATTGGGTTATATAGAGGTTCTTCTAGGGAAATTTACATCTGTGAGCAGTGATTCACTGCCTCTGAGAAACGATGGCCTCACTTGGAATTTGTGGTTTCAGTGACTAGTTTATTTGCTGCTTGCACTCCCAGTCTCCATATTTCTGTAATCTATGTTTTCAATGTTGATTGTTTCAAAATTGGGAATGACCTGTAGGGGGGAGGGGAAATGCTATCAGAATGTGATTTGTTATTACCTGTCCCAAATATTTCTGCTCTTTCATGGCCATATGTAAAACCAGACTCATACTATTGAGTCTGGGACCCTGATTTGTAGGGAAGCCTAAATTAAGAGGCTGTATATTTTCTTGGAAGAACATAAGTCATCATACATCATTGTTCCTTGTGCAGAGATTCAGAGCTTTCTTCATGTTGCAATTTTAAATAGGCAAATGAGCTCCCAGGACATGGTGACAGCTGTGTACATTTCAAGCAGGCTTTCTCAGAAGTGACACTATTAACATTCAGAGCTGCTTTGTACATAGTAGACTGTTGAGCAGCATCCCTGGCCTCTACCTGTTCACTGCCAAAATCAGCATACAGTCATGACTTATCAAATGTCTCAAGACATTTGAAAATGTCCCTTGAAAACAAAATCATCTCCAACTGAGATGAAAAAGAAACCCACCGATTTAGAACTATGCTGTAATAATCTGGGACTTTCTTTTTTACTTTCTATACCTGAACTCTTTAAAGAATAAGAGAATTTCTACATAGCCCAAATGAACACCCAAGGTCTTATATACAATTTCTACATAGCCCAAATAAACACCCAAGGTCTTACATACTTTACAAACAGAAATGTCTGCCTTATTTCCTCAAATGGTATGCATCTAACAAACAGGTTTGCTGGGTTAAAACTGTAGCCAATTAGGAAAGGCAAATATAATGTAGTGAGAGAGCTTGCTTCAGGCAGGGGCTCCTACAAAGTAATGGATTACTGTTCAACAGGGAAAAAGAAACAGAATGAGATACACAGACTTTGCAGCTAAGAAACAAGAAGCTGAGAGACCAAGTTGGGCAGCATCACAGTACAGGAAAGTGATAGAAAGTGACTAGAGTTTGAGGTCAGTTCTGTTTGATCCTGAAATAGTGTGCACAGAATGTAAATAATGTGTAATAGGTATCTCCCCGAGGCTGATGACACCTATCAGATTTTCTAGCTTACTTGTCTCTCATTCCCCCCTTTCTGAAATATCCAAGGCTAACTGCTGGCTGATTCAGTTTATAATTCACCATACAACTACTCACAGCAGTTCTAGGTCAGGAAAGCCTGGCAGGGTCAGGGGTTCTCTTTCAGTCTAACTGCTTTATCCACACACGTGCCTACAAAGTGCACACATCTGTATTATTTTGTTTAGCAAGCTTCTATACGAATTAGCAAGCTTCTATACAAATGGGATCCTTTATATAACTTCTCATTTTTTGCTTTCTTTGGTTTATTGTATCTTTCCCTTCTTCAATGATTACACTACACCCTGAGATGTTTGTGTGTTTATTTCTGTGTTTTTTCTATATTCCATATAATCACTCCTACATCTACCCTTTAACAACCCACTTGTGTATAGATGTAAATATAACATATGTAGATGGAGTTTTTGTTCATTATAAGTTTTATAAAAATAGGATTATATTATCTCTCCATCTATTTCCCATAGTTGGTAGAGCTTGTAGAAATCTTTTCAAGTTGATTGTTAAAAGTCCTAATTCAGCATTTTTAATCATCATGTATGATATAATTTATAATTTACAGTATGCCCATATGGATAGGTAAGTATCTTCTTTCTAATTTTCAGTGTCACAATTGTTCACTCTGTGTGTGTGTGTGTGTGTGTGTGTGTCCTGAAAAGTTTATTTTTATGGCATAGATTCCCACAGGTTTAGGTTAGTGGTGTATTTTACCTTTAAGAAGATGTTACCAGCTTGTTTAGACAATAATGTTTTTCATTTCTTCTAATGCATTAAAAGAATACTTTTACTGATGCATTTTCCTATTGTTTCTTTCTTGATTTGTGAAAGCATTTCATATATTAAAGAATCACCATTTGTCTTTATTAATATTTTAAGGTGTCATTTGTTTATTGAGTTTATATTCTATCTTTCCTTTTATAATTGAATTAAGAGAGAGTCTGACTTTCATCCTAATGTATTGATTGTGTACTTTGTACAGTGTAATACAACATCTGATTTTTTTTTTTTTTTGTCGGTCGTGGGGCCTGAACTCTGGGCCTGGGCACTGTCCCTTAGCTCTTCAGCTCAAGGCTAGTGCTCTACCACTTGAGACACAGCGCCACTTCCAGCCTTTCTGCTTATGTGGTGCTGAGGAGTCAAACCCAGGGCCTCATGCATGCAAGGCAAGCGCTCTAGCCACCTTCTCAGACCCAGCATCTTATTTTTTTAGGGCTGCATCACTTATTAAGTATACTTATTTCCTCATAGAACTGAAATATTCCATTTTCTGTGTACTAAATTATCTCTCTTTTTCTTAATTTTCACAGCCTAGTATTGGCAAGGCCTGTGTTAACTTAGCTAGCATGCTGTGACACATCTATCTAACAGTTTCTTTCCTTCTTTCTCCTTGGGAAGCATGGCTTGACTGTAATTCACCTTGCAGCCTGGTCTGGAAGCTTTGAGATCATGCTCATGCTGGTTAAAGCTGGAGCAGACCAGAGAGCCAAGAACCAGGTAGGTATGTGGGTCCTACCTGAACATGAGCTCTCACTGCCTCAGTGCAGGAGAAGGAAGTTCTGTGTTGCAGTGAAAGAGTCTCCTTCTCTCTGGCTATCTTCAGGATGGAATGAACGCCCTTCACTTTGCAGCCCTGAACAATAACGTGAACATTGTAGAATACCTCATCCAAGACCTGCACCTGAAGGACTTGAACCTGCCAGATGAGGTGAGTCTGCAGTGGGAGCAGATCCTACATACACTCTCAACTTCTACTTTCCTCCTATTCCTGGTGCAGCTGCCAAAGCAGCAAGCACAGCCAGAGCCGGCCTGTGGCAGCATCTGGGACTGTGGCAGAGACCAAGGAACAGATGCAGATTGGTGGTGGTGGAGGCCCTGACCACGTGTGTAGGGTGGACAGGAAGCATAGCAGAAGCATCAAAGACCCTCTTACAGTTTACTCCCTCACCTTGGCCAGGGAGTGGGTACTATCTACCCTCTTTTCTTTTTTTTTTTTTTATTCCACTATATCTAATATTTTTAGAATGCATTTCACATGAAGCTGTTTAGTAATCAGTCATGGAAGAGAATGTAGATTTGATGTATTGGTCTACATTCTTTCTTTTTGGAAATACAACACTAGCTACCACTTCATAATGTGCTTGGTACAGAGGAAAGCTATTTCTATAGAGCAAGAGTCCTGGGCTTTGCCCATTCCAATGCTCTACAATGTGAATGAGCAAAAGGCTTCATGAATCCTTGCAACAATCTAATAAAGTAGACAGTAGTTTGTCCATTTTCAGTAAAAGCTAAGGTCAGTAGAAGCTAAGTACCTGGTCTATAACCTCAACTAGAAAAATTACTACTCCAGGATTTGAGGCCTAATACCCATGATCTGTCTTAACACTAGTTATCATGCTGCCTGACTCTCTTCTCTGATGACAATGGACATTGCCCAGATGTTGGGACTGTGTTTACCCTGGAGCATCTCCCTTTGTCATTGTTCTAGAGTAGCATCCTTAGTGCAATTGACATTGCAGTTTCTCAGCAGTTGAATATTCATTATGAATTGGTCTTACATTTTTCTGTGAAACTACTGTGTGTGTGTGTATGCGCGCATGTGTGCACGTGCACGCACGCATGCCCTGGGGGGCTTGAACTCAGAGCCCCCAGGAGCTCCCCCCGGGGAGCTGTTCTGAGCTTTTTTGCTCAAGGCTAGCATTCTACCACTCCATCCACTATATTTCCAGCTTTTTGGTGGTTAATTGGAGATTGGACTCTTACAGACTTTCCTGCCTGGGCAAGGTTTGAATAGCAATCCTCAGATCTCAACCTCCTGAGTAGCTAGGATTACAGATATGAGCCACAGGTGCCCACCTTGTGACATTACACATTTGTCCATAAACATTTCTCTAGACGTGATCAATACTATTCACTTCATTTCAACTCTTTTAAAGAGTTTGTGCATTTTTTCTTGACTTTATTCTTAAAATAATGAGCAAAAACTGCTTTATTTTCAAATGATGTCTATACACTTCTTTTACTTCCTTTGCATATGACTGTATGGTTACAGCTTGGAGGCAGGCCGGCCTGGACTGTGTTCTGGGCATGGCTATCATATCAGCAAGTTTTCCAACTGCTGCTGACAGCCTCCATGTTTCCATCTCCACAAGGACAATAAGAAAAGTGACTTCCGTTCTGGTAGCACCAAGGGCATGTGGGGAAATTCTCTGTTTCTCTTTCTCTCTCTCTCTCTCCTCCCTTTACCCTCCCCCATACTCACAGGCACACATGCCACACATAAATTTATTATTATCATCCAATATCCTTTCTTTGATAGAAATCATTAACATTTTCTTGATGGTAAGCAAAGTATCTATGCAAATGAGATGGTGAGCCAATGAACAATGCCCTTCCATTTAGACACCAGCCCTAACTCCATTCCTTCATAGAGACTGGCGCAGCCATGGCTGGGATGCTTGCATGAGGTAATGACTGTAAAATACTTAGCAAAGAGCTGGGTTTTGTTAAGTGCTCACTAACAGATATTCACTTACTGGCTGTCTTTGGAATTTTTTTTTGGCTGAATTTGATAACTTATTACATTTTATAAATTAACCTTGGCAGTATTCCTAAAAATAAAAAAAATAATACTTTATAATAAACAGTTTTAATCCCTCAGACTTTAGTTACATACAATAATTTTAAATTCAGCAAGTTAAAATATACAAAGTTAAAAACACACAAAGTTAAAAACACTATAAGTTAATAAAAGATAAAAGAACAAGAACAAGAGTCCTGGATCCTCCTTATGGTAGTTAATTAGGAAAGGTCTAGGATCCAGAACGAGGAAAGCATGGTGATCTCTCCCAGGTCTGAAACTTGAGGCTTCAACTCTCTTCCTGGCTGGAAAAATCTGCCTCCCAAATAAAGGGAGGGGTCCTATGAGACTGCATTGTATGAGGCCCATTTAAACATAATGAAAATGGGTTTCATGGTTTAAAAACAATAAGACATGACAACAAACTGTATGTTAAGAGACCACATATACCCTTGAAATTCCTGTTGTTACTTTGTAAACATGTTTACATAAGAGAAAACATTTATAGTTCATTTTACTTTCTTATCTTATTCTGTGCTAGTTTTTGGTATGTTTATAAGATATAGATTACTTTAAATATTTATACTCTGAGTAAGTTGGCTTTTACATTTTTTTCTTCATGATAACAGTTTTAAAGGGCATCCAAAGTTCAAAGTCATAGCTCTTTTCTTGGAGAGTTCTGTGGTTCACTGCAGTCTTATTTCCAGATCCTCCCATGTGTTAGCTTTTCCTTGGGGTGGCCCCTTATCACTTCGTTTAGCTAGTAGAGATTCAAAACTTTGTAGCAACCAAGGCTAAAAGAAAGAATCTCTGAGCCTTCTAGTTATCTTTGTCCCTGCTATGGTTTGAATATGGACTTGACCTCAAAGTAAGCGGGAGTTGAATCATCATTACCACAGATTAATGGAATTAAGAAGGCGGATCTTAACCCAACTATGTGGTTTAGAGGTGGAGTTCTGGGGAAAAGATCAAGATAGATAAGATAATTAGGGTGGAGCCCATGATCAAATTCTGGTGGATTTCTAAGCTGAGGGAGAGAGAGAGACACACACTCGGTTCTATGACCCCTATACTGCCTTGGGTCTATTAACAAGAAGACCTTTGGCAGAAGAGGTCCCATAGACTTTGCACCTGTGCAACTGTGAGTCAAAATAAACTTCTTCTCTGAGTAAAGTTCCTTACTTTTTAATATGCCACTATAATAGTTAAAAATGGACTAACGTATTCCACAAACTAATATGTATTAGGATTCTTTCTGTTACAAGGACCAAATATCCATCTTAAGCTACATTAAGACATAAAGGTTATTTATTAACTTCAAAGTAAAGTGTTTGAGGGTGCATCTTCTGGCCTTCAGGCTGGATCATGCCCTTTTTCTTTCCACAAATGCTTAGCTGTTTTTGTACTGGCATTATCCATGGATATACACTGTTCTTATGGAGGGAAAGATGTCTATTAGTGGCTTCCAGATTATATCCTTACAGAACTCAATTTATGAGAAAAATTCTCTTTTTATCAATTGTTTATAAATGCATTTCAGGAGCAATTCTGTTTGGCTCTCTGCATCCTATGCTGAGTACTAAACCAACTCTATGACTAGTGTGGATTTTGTGGTTGCTTCATGTGACAGGAGGCAGTCAGGTAATCACACTCGTCAATCAACAGCACTAAATACATGAAATAGCTGGGTGCCTGTGTGGATGTGTGGGCGTTCTTCAAAGGAGAACCCAAGAGCTGTTGCGACAATAAAGATAAACATAAAACCAAAAGCAACACTTCCCACTCTAGAGCACAACATGGCTCTGTATTATTTATGGTCTCTATGAGCAAAGAGCTAACAAAGCCCCTCCACCTGCCACAGGAGAATTTAAACTTTGGTTAACTTTCTACTTCTGTGTCCTTGCAGGCTAGAAAAAAGTAGACTATTAACTGAGTTACTAAGCAACATGGTTTCTGATAAAGGAGGCCTTAATTGGTGCATGGTGTTTGGATTTGTGGGAGCTACAGATGGACTGTAATTGCTTATAGATGGACTGTAATTGCTTAGCTGAGTCTGGAAAGAACCCTTCCTGCACATTGAAGTCACTTTCATAATTCTGTGGCATAGCCCAGTTGCTATAAAGAAGCCCTCTAGTCATCAGTGACAGATTCTATCAAAGATAGTTTTGATTGGCCATCTGACTGGATTGAGAGACATTGGGGATTTGTAAGTGCACACCCAGGGGATAGCTGTTAGGGCATTTCTAGAGAAGTTTAGATTAGCAGTGATTAGTAGTCAATACTTAATAATGGATTCAAAATTTGAGTAGAGTGTTAGGAGGTGGTGGAATTCTGGAAGGTGAGGCCTGGTAGAGGAAGTGGGTCTCTAGGAATACCTTTGAAGGATATGTTTTGGCCCTGGCCCCTTCTTTTACTCTTCCTTACTTCCTGGTTGCCATGAGGTGAACAGCTCTGCTTCACTTGGCTCTCCCTCCACTATGTTTCTACCTTGCCACATGCCTAAAGACAATGAAGCAATCTGCCCATGAGTCAGTGAGTTGAAATGAATCTTTCCTCCTTTTAAGTTGTTTAATCTCAGGCATTTGTCATGCAATGGAAAAGTCTGACTAACACTGAAACCCAACTCAATCTATTTTAAGGAAAGAAAAAAGAATTTGTTGGCTCATTGAATGACAGAGTAGCTATTCAAACAAAGGCATGAGTGGCCTTGGGCATATTTGAACCTATGAACTCAAATGATGTGGTCAGAGCTCTCTATCTCTTTTTACTTTTCAGCTCTGCTTTTTACCATGTTAGCTTGGTTCTTAGGCAGACCCTTCTGACCACACAGCAAGAAGGGCTGCGGGCAATTTAGCTCATGACGCTAAAAAAAAAAAAAATTAGAATGTGCCAGGAAAAAAATTCCCACAGTGACTGTGATTGGCTTGATGTAGCATGTAGCGGTAGAAGAGGCAGGAGTTTAGAATTCATGGCTGCATGAAATGGACTGAGGATTTAGGGCCCATTTGGAAAAACTGTGGGTACAAATCAGTTAATGGGTGCCCTTTTCTCCAGGGAAAGCCTCAAAGACCATCTTCCATATTTGTTTTCCTTCCTATCCACAAACACACAATCATGTTGAGTCATGTATCCCATACATTACCAGCACTCAGTTACTACAGGGCTCTGTAAGTATCTGCTCATGTGTCCCCCCCCCCCCCCGACCCCCACCCCTTCCCTGTGATTCTGAGCTTCTTTAGGGCTGCAGTGTATTTTTCCTCTGGGCTATACTGTTTATCTCTCTCTATGTGTATGAATGATTTTCACCAATCATTTTCATCTGGTATGTAGCCAGTGTTTTTTTTTCTCCCCTTTTTATGATTTGTTTACCCAAAGCTTTAAGATATTGTCAACAGATATGCAGATATCTGCAGATATGCAGATACTATAGTGTTCAGTCTGTCATTTCCAAATAGCCCAAGACTAGAGTTAACCCTTCAATAGTTATGTAATTTGCAAGTGGAAAACTGTGAGTCTGGCCAGTCCATTTCTCCCCTTTTCTCTTTTATACTGATTTCACGAGAATGAGGAAGAGGCAGGCTTTTACACTTAGAAGGGCTGCAGATGCAGATTTCATTGGCAGTGTTTCCAGGAACAGTGGTCTAAGAACAATGAATTATGTGAATTTTTCTGGTGTCAGTTTGTTTCTCAAGTTTCCACACATGCATGGTTGTGGAACCAATGTAGGACTGATTGCTGTAGATTTTTTTTTTTAGACTTTTTTTTTTGGGGGGGGGGGCGGTTGTGGGGCCTGAACTCTGGGCCTGCGCACTGTCCCTCAGCCTTCAGCTCAAGCCTAGCGCTCTACCACTTGAGCCACAACACCACTTCCAGCTTTTTCTTCTTGTTTATATGGTGCTGAGGAATCGAACCCAGGTCCTTATGCATGCAAGGCAAGCGCTCTAACACTGAGCCACCTTCCCAGCCCCTGCTGTAGATTTTTTAATTTGGTTTCAACATGTCCTCTACCCTTTTGCTCCAATTACTGAGGACATGTGAGCTAGTGGTAAAATGTTTTAAACATTTTTTTTGTTGTTGGTAATGGGGCTTGAACTCTGGGCCTGGGTGCTGTCCCTCAGCTCCACTCTACCACTTGAGCTACAGTGCCACTTTCGGTTTTCTGGTGGTTTATTGAAGATAAAAGTCTCAGAGACTTTCCTGCCCGGGTTGGCTTTGAACTGTGATCCTCAGATCTCAGTCTCCTGATTGGCTAAGATTACAGGCATGAGCCACCAGCACCCAGCCTTAAACATTTTTTTTTGGTCAGTAACAATTAGTGTGATCACAGGTACCCAAGACAGAGGTCTGGCACATAGCAGCTTCTCAGCAGATCTGAAACAAAAGAGCTATTTGAGTACATGCAGAAGGTTCACACCTTGAACTGGCATCCTGTTACCTGATTGTGAGTAGCTCCTTCCTGACACTTTGCACCACCTTTTCTGAATAGTACTTGTCACCATAAAATGGATTACATAGTGACATGGAGTTGGGTAACAACGCAGAACTGGATCTAGATTGAAGTCAGGAATTGTCCCACTCTTCCCCTAAAGAGGACCTGAAATGCTATGACAGAAAGAGCATCTAGGGTGACCATCATTCACAATTTCTGCCATCTTTGTCAGTGGTCTGGCTTTGTTACTATAAATGTGTGATCAATGCTTGAATTTGTGATTTGATTTTCAGAGAGGAAGAAAACCATTTCTTCTGGCAGCTGAGAAGGGTCATGTTGAAATGATAGAAAAACTTATCTTCCTTAATCTACAAACTTCAGAAAAGGACAAGGTGAGTTGGACTTTGATTCCTTGCTGAGAACAAGAGAAATGGGGAGGAGCAGTTGATGTGGAGGAGGTAACTGGTGTCTAGATCTGGTGGTAGTTTTATTTTTGGTAGGGAAAGTAACAGCAAAGTTTATTTAAAATAGTAAAATTTAGCTTGGCCTTGGTAGCTCACGCCTGTAATCCTAGGTACTCCAGAGGCTGAGATCTGAGATCCTAGTTCAAAGACAGCCCAGGCAAGAAAGTTTGAGAGACTCTTACCTCCAATTAAGCATCAAAAAAGCTAGAAGTGGGTCTGTGGCTCAAGGGGTAGAGCACTAGCCTTGAGAAAAGAAAGCTCAGGGACAGTGCCCAGGCCCCAGAGTCATACACACACATAAAAAATAATGAAGTTTATTAAAAGAAGGAAAACCATGCTCCAAAATAGGAGAGTGGGCAGTCTCGAAAAGGAGATTGGAGACACACTCTTTTGTGCCTGCTTTTATTGAGATTTAAGTGGAAATTTTAGAGAATATTTTATAAAAAATTTTAAGACTACATTGGATTTTTAAAAACCCAATTATATCTTGCCAGGTGTCAGTGACTTATGCCTATAATACCAATTAGTCAGGAGGCTGAAATCCAGGGGATCATGGTTTGAAGCCAACCCAGGAAATAAAGTCTCTGAGATTCCATTTGCAAAATAACCAGCAAAGAGCTAGGTTGGAGGTATGGTTCAAGTAGTAGAGCACCAGCCTGGGTAAGCAGGCTGAGAAAGCATGAGGAGGGAAAATTCCCAAAGTAGGACATCATATCTTTATGAGTGTTTTATGGTTTCCTTAGAAAAATTTCCTAGGTGTGGTCCAAGAGTTCTGCATACTTCCAAATCTGTTGATATATTGCTAAAATTACCTTCAGAACTTTTTTGCTAGTTTATTTTCACATAAGTAAAGTGGAATTGCTTTTGTTATCCTGCTTTCTGCAAATTGATAGCAAAGGTACAGCTAAGGATATGATTTGTGTATGTGTGTGTCTGTAATGGTACTGGGATTTGAACTCAGTATCTTGCATTTACTAGCAGGCACTCTACCACTTGTACTATTCCTCCAGCCCCTTTGCTTTGTTAATTTTTTAAATAGGATCTCGCTTTTTGCCAGGGCTGTCCTAGGTCATGTTTATGTTTCTCATGTAGCTGGGATGACAGGCAATTGACACTATGCCCTACTTTTTATTGATTGTGAACTTTTTTGCCTGGACTAATCTTGAGCTGTGTGACTTTGACCTTAAATTTTTTGCTTGATTGACTTTCCAATTGCAGCTCTCCAAGTAGCTAAGATTACAAGTGTGAGCCACTTCACCTAGTTCATAAGATTTTTTTTTGTCTTCTTACTAGTTCCAACCCCTTGTCTTTTTATTTAGAATTTATTTTAAAATGTATAAAAACCATCTCTGAGGGAGAATAATGTGGCCTGTACTTTAGACTGCAGCTTTAACAAAGTAAAAGCTTGCAGAACCTCTGTGGCAGCCCTGATGTTGGAAGGACATGCTCTTTCAGCACTGGGGATTCTACATTGAGTGTGTCTCTGTAACAGGAGGGAAACACCGCCTTGCACCTGGCTGCCATGCATGGCCACAGTCCAGCTGTGCAGGTGCTGCTAACTCAGTGGCAAGAAGTAAATGAGACCAATGAGGTAAGTGTAAGTGGTTATTCTGGCTGGGCATGAGACTTAACTGGGAGGGACAGCTTTCAAGAAAGGAATGGGGAGCAGACAAAGATGTTAGTGCCCAGGGTATAAAACTAAAAGATTCCTACCTTTTCTTTCAAATACACCCCAGTGGTATACTGGTTAATCCACATTCACTTATTCACCTACTGAAAGCTGTCTCCAAACAGGGCAGAACAAAACAACCCACAGAAACGCGGAAAGAACAAGATCACTGAGGGCAAATCTTGAGTGTGGCTGGCCTTTACAAATCAATATGGGGATTGTCTAAATCCACCCTGACTGGCTTAACAAAATATATTGGACCAGCCATTTCATAAATCATAGAAATGCATTTCTCACAATTCTGAAAGCTGGGAAGACCCAGATGAAGATAACACAGATTCAGAGGCTGCTAGATGCTGCGGTCTCCTTGCAACATGGCACCTTCTTGTGGTGTCTTCACAATAGCAAAAGTGTCTAACTGACCCACCCCAACTCATTACCATTCACAGAGATGGACTCCTCATAATCTAGGTCCCACCACTGAACATTATTGCACTTGGGCTGATGTTTCAGCTTGGACTTTGGAGGGACAGAAACATTCATACCCTAGACAACCAAGATTTGTGGTCTTAGTATTGAACTGAAATCTTGCTTATTCATGCTTTCTCTGCTGGGTTTTCATACTTTCCCACACTTGTGTGTTCACTGGGATTTCATCCACCTATTAGCTTTTGGAGTCAAGCCACAAACTAAAGCTCATAGTGATACTATGGTTTGGGATAAGGCCCTAATATCTGCAAGTCATGGAAGTTTCTGGTCCTATTAAAAGCTAATGCTAGATCAGTAAGGGTTGTTCACATGATCATGTTCAAGAGCCGTGATCCTGAAACAGTCTTGGTGTAGTAAACATTTTTTTTGTTGAGTCATGGGACTTGAACTCAGGGCCTGAGTGATGTCCCTGGGCTTTTTTGCTCAAAGCTAGTGCTCTATCACTTTGAACCACAGTGCCACTTCAATTTTTTTCTGGTTCTTAATTGGAGATGAGAGTCTCACAGACTTTCCTGACTAGGATGGCTTCAAACCACAATCCTTAGATCTCAGACTCCTGAGTAGCTAGGATTATAGGCATGAGCCACTGGAGCCTGACAGGTAGTAACCTTTTATCAGTGAATAAAATACAAGCATGTCCCTATGACATGCATTTATAATTAAATTAATGTATTATAAAACATATAAGACATGCTAGAAATATAAATTTTAGAGTTCTAGTTTAAAAATTAAACATAAACACATAAATAAAAATAAATATGGAGGGTTTTTTCCCCCATAGACAGGATTATCATATATACACCTGATTTTCCCTTCCAGTTTCCTTTGCGTTCCTCTGCATATATGTTTTTAGTGGCTGCCCAGATTTCATTTAAGTATTTTTTTGCTTAGGACATGTAGTTTGTTGCAGTTCTTCACTAGAGAGAATGTTGTCATGTACTTCTTTGCATATGAACTGTAGTCTGAATCCTCACTCTTTCCTTTGGGCTTATTCTTAGAGTTAGATTGTTGGGTCAAAGATAAGAATGTGTATGATATTTGTGATATATTAAAGAGGTAAAACCTTTCCTTTCCTTTTTTATGGTGGTGGTACTAGGATTTGAACTCAGGGCCTCCCACATAGGCAATTACGTGAACACTTGAGTCATACTTACAGACCATATACTTTTTGACTACTTTTTATATAGGGTTATGTTTTTGTCCAGGCTAGCCTCAGACTACAATCTTCCCATTTATGGTCAGTTAGGCTGCGATTACAAGTATATACCTCAAGTGCAGCTTATTTGCTGAGATGGGGCCTCACTAACTCTTTGCCCAGAAGAGTCTCAAATTGTGATCCTCCCATTTTCCAACTCCCAAGTACATGAGATTACAGGGGTGTACTACCACATCTGACCTTTCTTTCACTTATTTTTTGCTTTTTTTTTTTCTGTTTGGGTTTACCTCTTTCTGGGAAAATGAGAAGACAGAATATGAGGAGAAATTCCTTTGTAAATAGAAGGCTGTCCCAGGCAGAAAGTTAAAGCTTTTTGTGATATTGTTTTTCTTCCCACTGGACATAGAACACTGGTTCCAAGTTCTTGTCTCCCTGTCAACATGATTTTCCATATTTAATTAACTGAGTAAAACCTTATGGAACTAAAAACAGTTTATAGCAAAATCATGTTCAGGAGGAAAATGATAGGGAGTGGGGAAGAAATTCTGCATTTTTCTATAGTTCTGGGGAAAAGGAGTTTGCATGAGAAAGAAGTAGTTACTGTGTGAGAAGCAGTTATTTCTATATCCTATTCTATATCCTACATGTTTGGTCCATACTAGACACTAACTTTACCCTGTTAGTGTTTCTAGTGGCTTTCAGGAAACTAGAATACCATTTTTACAAATGAGAGATCACTTTTTAAAAAACAAAATTAATGTTATTTTTAGATGATATGCAACATATTTAGTGCAAATGTACTTCTAATATTTTATGTTTCATGCTGCATTATAATTCCTTATTTCCAACTTTATCTTTCTTAATAGTCTTTTACCTCCTTGTGGGCAGGATCTTTCTCCTATAGGAAACAATTTGTAAAACAAATGTTTGCTCGAGAGTTTAATAAAGATAAAGAAAAGATGGTGGATGGAGAATCTGAAAGCAGGCAGTATAATGGAGTAAAGTGTACAGGCTCTGACCCAAACAGCTGGACTTGTACTGGGCTTTGCCATTTGTCAGCTGAGGTTTAGTTTTCTTGTCTGTAAAGTGAGGATAACGTTAACTGTAACCTATAGGGTTGTTGTATGATTATTGCCAAAGCATGTACTCTTGGCAGTGTAAATTGGCACACAGATGCTCAATAATGCTATCCATGATTAAAAGTAATAGACAAAAGATATAAAGAAAACACACAGTTTTTCAAAGCAACCTCATTTCATGCCAAGAGGCAATTAATTTTAACTTATTTTGCCTTTTGTCAGAATGGAGAAACACCATTCTTTTTGGCTGTGGAAGGAGGTCATGAAGAATGCAGCAAAATGCTACTGGCAGCAGGAAGTGATGTGAATGTGCCAAATAAAGTACGTGCTCTGGGCCAGGTTCACTCACATAGTGGGAGGGGCCCTTAGAAGGCTCTTGGGGGAATGCTGGTCTCCAATTGATCATTCACTGGGTTTTTATAGAATGAGTCTTAAAATGTATCCTGCTTTGGATAAGAGTTAATCATTACCTCTGACATTTTCCATTAACATCTCGAAAGTAATTTATTGAAGGAAGAAAGAATTGGAAATTATTATACTTGCAAATAGGACAAGTACTTATCACACAGACATTCTTACTCTACTTTGTTTCTCCATAGCAACTAGTACACAAACTGCTTATATGTGGTAGACATACTGGATACTTTTTTGAAAGTGTCCAAAAAGAAATGTATCTATTACCTGACTTATAAAATGGTAACCTCTCTGTACATCATCCTCATAATACCAATAAAAAATAATAAATAATAAGAATAATAAAATTGAAGTTTGCTGTGTGAAAGCTCAAGAATACTTTTGTATTTTGTCTTGGAGCTAAAATTTTGAAATGTTCAAGACTGTAGTAGTATATGTTATTTTAGATCAGAAAACTATAACTTGAAAAATTAATGAACTCACCCAATATCAGATAACTCAGTAGTGTTAGTGTAAGGATTCAAACTCATGAATGATTCTGGTGTCTGGATTTTAAGAACAGTCATGGTCCTGTTTTCAGGTGAGTTACCATTTTTATATATATATATATATTTCTAATTAATATGTTAGTGTGATGAAAATAACTCATGATAACAAAATTTGAATAATTACTAAGGGTATAGTGTCATTGTAACCCTCATCTCAATATCACTCCTTGGAATGAACATCAGTCATAGTTTATTTCATTTTCCAGGAATTTCCATGTGTTCATACAGAAACTGTGACTTGACTAAACATGTCCTCATATACATACACAAGACACAACATGAATGGTGCCATGCTGTATGCATATGCTGCTCGTGCCTTGCTTTTATTTTAATTGCTGATAGTTTGGAGATCTTTATGTCCGTACAATGCATACACTTTTTTAAAATATATATATAAATTAAAGCACTAGAATCAAGACTAAAGCCCAAACAGAATACATGTGTGTGTATATATGTGTATATGTATATATATTTTGTTGGTGGGAATGGACATCTGTACAACCCTTTGGAAAAGGACTCTATGCATTTCTTTTCACTTATGATGTATGGTATATTATTACAGAACAACAATATAAAAGGAAGGAAAAGCTAGCTAATGAACTAGATGAAGAAGTTACCATCAATAGACAAAGAAATTAGATACAACCTGTATGTGTAATGAATGATGGAAGAAGACCAGATAAACATTTGGCATATCTATCTCTTACAACATTATATAGCCATTGAAATGATAGTACTGGGGCTGGGAAGGTGGCTCAGTGGCAGAGGGCTTGCCTTGCATGCATGAGGCCCTGGGTTCGATTCCTCAGCACCACATAAGCAAAAAAAAGCCAGAAATGGTGCTGTGGCTCAAGTGGTAGAGCACTAGCCTTGAGCTGAAGAGCCTAGGGACAGCACTCAGGCCCAGAGTTCAGGCCCCATGACCAGAAAAAAAACCCCAAAATGATAAGTACTATAAAGATATTCTAGTATAAAAATACTCATCACAGAACCCTGATTAAAAGGCTGTGGGCATGGCTCAAGTGATAGAACACCTACCTAGCAAACACAAGGCCCTGAGTTCAAAACCCCAGTATTCTAAAAAGCAAAACAAAAACCCATTGGTTGAAAAAGAATAATATAAATGTTGATATAATGTTAGAGTTTATACATGGACAAGGACCTTGGGAGAGAATAGAAAATGAAGACAGTAGATTAGTTCTCACTGAAGTTTCAGGGTTATGGATGGAATGAACAAACACAAAATTAAGCATTTGCAGAGTCACGGAAGGCTCACACTGTCAAAGAATACTGCTTTTCAGTTGCTGCAAAGGGGTCCCCATCCTGTTTCCATCTAGTCCCTGGGAAGGTTTGAGGTTCGCTCCCTGATTCTGTACCTCCCCTCACTTCTGCGTGGTTATCTGGCTCTTATAAACATTGTGCTTATGAGAACATGGACACACATTCTCCCTACCTGACTGAGACTGCAGGCTCTCTTGCCCTTGCTCTTATGACCAGAGCTTCAGTTGCCTTGTTACCATTTAATCCCCAGAGTTTTACAATAATGGCATTAAGGGTAGAAATTTAATCCAACCATGCTGCTTAAAGGAGTTTAAGAAGTAATTAGATTTGGTTGTTGTTAGAGTCCCCAGAATTGTAGCCTGGTGACTGTGAAAGGTGAGGGACATATGGACCATATGGACAGAGATAAACATATGATCCTGCCATGATGTAATACAGCCAGGGGACCCTTGGAAGGTCTGTTCCAGGAGGTTGGCTTTCCAGCTGCAATAAAGGCAAGCTCAGTAAACCTCTTCCTTATAAGTTGGCTTGCCTCAAGTACCTTCTTATAGTAATGAAAATCTGACTGATAACACTTTTTCTAGAATTTTCTGCATGAATTGATCGGCATACTCCCTAGATCAACAACATCAGCCCCCACTACAGGACATACTTGTTCCTATGTAGGCCAGAGAAGACCCCAGGGAAACATGCAGTGTGAAGCGAGATGCCAGCAGCATGGTCACAGGATCACATCTTATCTGAGTGATGCATCTGGTCATGGGAAGGCTTCATCTGCTGGTATTGACTTCCCTTGGTCTCCAGGAAGTTGCTTTTGTGTTCTCTTGTCCTTTTTCTGTCACCTTCTTTTTCTGTTGAGAGGGTACATGGTTGGGTCATTTCTGAGGAGGGAGTTAGAGTAAGATTATGGCTTTGGTTGGTAGCAAGCTCCCTCCACTTGTGCTAGATGGAAGGCTGCACAGAGTTTGGATAACAGTCTCTTCTCAGGGTTCATTAACTGCCTGGATCAAATGGAGGCTTGTGTAGATATTAAGAAAAACTCATGCTTCTGAAGGCCCTACCTTATACCTTATCAAATACATTTAAATTCTCCCACACTTAAATACTTTTTATTTGCTCTAAAAGACTGTATTATTTTTCCTTTACCAGTTATTTGGCTAAAATATACTTCATCTAACTTAAGCCTGCCTCTGATTTCTTACTACTCTATGTACATTCTTGGGAATTTGAAGGAGGTAAAAATCTCCAAATAGTTTACAAATGGAATGGATATTTTATGAACATTACATTTAACAATCAATAAAGTCTGAACCTGTCAATTAAATATTTATTCACTTCAACTTTGTGGTTTTCTTTTGGTTATCTTGGAACCAGCAATTGCTATTGTTATTATTTTTAGCTTTCATATATTTCTTTGTGTCTTAAACAGCCTGGAGGTCCTGAACACTGTGCCTATTACCTAGATTTATTTTAAAGCTACTGATTTACTGGTGTGTGGATCAATGATTGACTACCTCACCATAATGTAATTTCAGAGATCTAATATTAAATTTCTTTACCAACATATCCTGCCACTCTCTTAGCAGAGAGACTCTTTCATAACTGCTATTCAAGAATTGTTTGAGAATGAATAAAGTGATTTTCATGATTACACATTTGGTAACTCATTTATCTTCTCAATATTCATATAGCTTAAGAAAAAACAAAAGAGGGCTGGGAAGGTGGCTCAGTGCTAGAGTACTTGCCTTGTAGGCATGAGGCCCTGGGTTTGATTCCTCAGCACCACATAAGCAGAAAAAGCCAGAAGTGGCGCTGTGGCTCAAGTGGTAGAGTGCTAACCTTGAGCTGAAGAGCTCAGGGACAGTACTCATGCCCACAGTTCAGGCTCATGACTGATTAAAAAAAGAAAAAGAAAAAGGAAACAAAAAGGAAAAGAGGGCGTGCACACGCGTGCGTGAGTGTGTGTGTGTGTGTATGTGTGTGTGTGTGTGTGTGTGCGCATGCCATTACCAGATCTTAAACTAAGGGCCTTCTCCCCTGGGCTTTTTCAATTCACAAATGAAGCTCTACCACTTGAGCCATACCTCCAGTCTAGACACAGAAACAGAGCTCTAAGCCAAAGAATTTAGGTGGCTTCTGAAAACTGAAAGAAATTCTCCTGAGAGCTCCCAGAAGGAACATAGGCCTTCAAACACTTGTTTTCTTTTTTGGTCCAGAGTGACCCATTTCACACTTCTTGACCTCCAGAATTGGAAGAAAATACCTTTGCATTAGGCTGCTACATTTGTTGTAGCAGCAAAGGAAACAAATGCAGGTGGTTATGCTGCTCTTGCAGATGAAGACAAAGAGGCCCAGGCTTGATAATCCCCGTCTTCCAGGTCCTACAGGGGTTTGTCATCAGCTCAAGCAGGTTTCGACTATTCAGAGAAGTCCATGTCATTCCTGTTAGTATCGGTTCCCATGAGCTATTGCTTCATAACAAACTAACCCAAAGCTTAGTGGCTGAAAACAACAATGCGCTGTTAGCTTTCAGGGTTCTATGGTGCCAACCTCAATAACGAACAGAGAATGAGTCTGTACAGATGAAGTTTAGGTGGAATTATCAATGCTGTGAGACTATGCTTGTCATAGTAAACTGTGTACTTACCCAGGACATAAGTTGAGGCCAGGGGAAGTTTTTAAAGCAAAACCGAGGAGGATTACCTAAGATATTTTGAGACAGCATTGTTTTGGCTGTAAGGATTATTACAGTTGTTGGACAAATGCCATTGCAGAAGTATTTGTGTGTGTGTGTGTGTGTGTGTGTGTGTGTGTGTGTGTGTGTGTGTGTGTGTGTGTGTGTGTGTGTGAGGTTGCAGTGGCCTTTGTGCAAGGTTATGGTTCCGGAAGAGGTTTATTGTGTGTGTATATATGTGTGTATGTGGTGTGTGTGTATGTGTGTGTGTGTGTGTGTGTGTGTGTGTATGTGTGTGGTTTTGCGTCTTTAATTCAATGTGTTGCACTTGCTCTGCAGGTGCTCCACCACTTAACACACACACACACACACACACACACACACACACACACACACACACACCAGCCCCACCATAGCTTTTGTGAGTAGCTCTTATTATCAAGTGTATGTACATTTGATCCCTCTTTCATAGCTTCCTGGCATTATTTGTGCTGAACAAAAGGAATTTCTGGCAACTTTCATGATGGGTTGACCGGACTCAAGCTGAGAGATTCTTACTTTGAGTCTGCTATGTGATGATTACAGTCCAATGACAGCCAGGATTTTGGTCCTGGAAGACTTGCCTTATAGGTGTCCAAGGTGGCCTACTCACATGTCTGGCAGTTGATGCCAGCTATCAGTTGGCGATCTCAGACCAGAGCAGCAACACATACCCCTTGCTATGCCTTAGAGCCTGGCAGCTGGCTCCTAAGTAGATGTCTTACAAGAGCCAGCATTGCAAGAGGCAGAGAACAGAAGCTGCCAGGCTAGGTTGGAGCCCTGTCTGGAAATGGCACACTTACTTCTGTCCTATTTTCTTGGTTAATTTGGGTTCACTCAAACTGCAAGGGAATGAAGAAACAAACCTATCCGTAAATGAGCAACATCGTATTGCAGCAGGCATGTGGTTTCCTCTTTGGGAAAGCCATCAAGGCCTGCCTATACTTTGAGGCAATCTTCTAATCAATCCATCAGCAAGGAGTCATTGGTGGGTGGTATTGCAAGGGACCGTGCTTAGCTGGTTGAGGGTTGAAGGATAATCAAAGGCAGGCTGTGCCATCCAGCTCAGGCACTAAGTGATGATCTTGGAGTACCAGGGAGCAGCAGGACACCTCAGAAGCAGAGTGGGTGAGCAGTAGGAGAGGACTGGAATAAAGGATGGTGAGGAAAACCTTCACCCAAGTGGGAATAACGCTAGGCTTGAAAGCCACCCATGGCAACGCAGAGAATGAGGAGCACAGGAGACAAGAAGCAGGAAGCCACTGAGACATTTCCAGAGGCTAATAACTTGAGTCTATTTTGGCTCAAGGAAAGGATTTGGAGCAGGGAAGCAGGGATTCAAATCACAGTTACCTGAGGCTTAATGACTTAGTGTCTTAGGTCCGGCTGCTATAAGAAAATACCATAAAGCTAGTATTTAATTCTCATAATTCGGGGTGAGGGTAGAAGTCTGGGAAGAGGGTGCTATCAGGGTGAGGTTGTGGTGAGTGTTGGCTTCCTGCTTCCCTCATGTCTAGCCTCGCCTAGTTGCTGTGTCCTCACGTGGCAGAACGGGAACGAGGTAGACTTCTGGCCTTGTCTTCTGAGGGCATGAATCTCATTCCTGAGGGCTCCGCTCCATTGACCTTATCCCCTTCCCATCTCTACCACCATCACATTGGGCTGATAGATTCTGTGGGGAAACACATTCAGTGCATTGTAACTATGTCCTCAAGGTAACTGGTACTGTCGTGGAAGTTGCTTTGGAACCCAAAGAATTGGAAATACACTGGACTTGCTCTTTTAAAGCTGAACTATTTATTTGTTCTATTTCATTACTGTATGACACACAGCAGAGAGTGTGTGGGATGGGAATGGGCATTCCTCTCTTACCTCTGCATCTGTCTCTTGCAGCTCCATGTCAGTGTTTTACAGATAGCAATCCGGAATGGCCACACATCCCTTGTCAACTTTCTTCTTAGTGAGAACATTGATCTGCACCAGAGGATGGAAGTGAGTTTATTCCAGTTAATATGGGATCTGGTCCTGGCGCCTGGGAGGCTGTCTGGGCCGAGATGCCATGCACGATACATGTTCAGGATGGCTATGGTTCACAAGGGAGGGATTCTTTCAGAGAATGCAGGCTCACTGTTTTGGAAAATCAGTCTCTTAATCTTGAGAAAGAAAACCTAAGGGGTGAATGTTAGAAAGCTATTGAAAGTTCGTGAGCAAAGTAAAAATCTTTTGTGTTTTAAATCTTTGTATTTTTGATGATAACACTTTCTCACGTGTCCAGAGGGACCATGACTTGTGTGTCGTAACCTCATAGGCCTGGGGAAAAATGATGAACCTGCACTAACTATGAAGAATGACCACCAAAGCATCTTAGCTTTCTTTGATAAGGGAAACCTTGACACTGATTTAGGTGTTTTGAAGTCTGAACTAGCTTTGGTAGAATTCACAAAGGCCCTTTGTGCCCTCTATTCTGCACTGTGTTTTCATCTCTTTTCTGAGAGTATTATTTCCTCTGACCTTGCAGAACCATTACGATTTACTACATTGACTTGGAAGGAAGCAGGTGATTTGACCCACAGCTGATCATTTCTGGAGAGAACAGTTAGGAAAAATTGGCTCTGAACTTACCACATTGAGTCTAGAGAATGCTTCCTGTTTCTCTGGAAGAGCTAGGCCCCAGCAAGGCAGGTGGACCTGGCAAGAAGGACTCTGATCACTTGGTTGAGACAAGGGATGATTTCTCTTTTATCATGCTTGCTGCTTCCAAGGAGGAGGTTATTTCTAAACAAAGAGGACCCACTTCCCTAGGCATCACCTTCTCTTTTCCCCTTACTCAGCCCATACTCTCCTAACTGTTCCATCTCTCCTCTTTCCCTGTGTGCTGGGGGAACACTTCCCAGTTCATTACATCTCTCTTCTGTCAGTCTTCTGGTGTCCTGGGAAAGAGCCTGTGCAGGTGGTAAAGTGAGAGAGGCCTGAGCTCAGTCTTTGCCTTTTTTCTGTTCTCTGGCCTCATTACCGACCCTAAAAAGTGGGGATTTTAGGTGTAACGCTAGAGATTAGACTCAGAACAGCTCTGAATTAACTTAGTGTTTAAAAGTGTCTGGGGCTGGGGTTGCTCAGTAGGAGAGTGCTTGTTTAGCATGTGCAAGGCCCCAGGATCCAGGGTGCTGAGGTTTGAACTCGGGGCCTTATGCTTGCCAGGCAGTTGCTAAAAAAAAAAAGAATAAATAGGAAAAATTGTTGTTGGTGACTTTCTCCTGTAACTCTAGCTACTCTGGAGGCTGAGCTCCCATAGGACAGAGGCAGAAAAGTCCGCAAGATTTCATCTCCAAGAGTCAGCAAAAAGTTGGACTGGAGGCATGGCTCAAGTGATAGAGAAAACTTAGCATTGGGAAAAAGGCTGGAGGTTGGCCCATATTCCTTGCTAAGAATATAGTTCTAGGGTGACTGAGGGCAGAGCTGATGGCTGGATAGTAGTATACTTTCAAGGTAGCTTTAGATGATGAATGCCAAACACTTACTATGTGCCTATCACTGGGTTGGACTTTTTTTTTTTGAGACAGGGCTCTCATAGCACCCAGTCTGGCCTGGAACTAGAGCTCCTCCTTGCCTCTTCTAAGTGATAGGATTACAGGAGTATACTACCATACCTGGTAGCTTGAGCAATTTTAATACTCAAGATTTTCTCAGAAAATGTCTGCTGAAGTGAGTTGCCCTGTGATTTGAAGGATGAAGCCAGACAAAATGATTTGGATCTGCAATTCTCCTTTCTTTCTGCAGCCTCAGGAATCCCCGCTTCACTTAGCAGTTATCCACAACAACATCACAGTTGTAAACATCTTATTACGTGCACAGCATGCTACAGACATCTTAGATCAGGTAAGCCAACCCCACCATATCTGGTCTGTGTGTTCTCATGTTGCAACACTATGTTTATGGGGAACTCTGATCAAGTTCAAGGTGCTGGGAAGATCATGTGTGTCCTTTCCAACCTTTTTCTCTGCAGCCTCCTTACCACGCTGAGCAGTATCCCACGTTTCATTTGCAGATGCATGCCTAGAGTTCAGCCAGGGTGTGATTAAATTCACCTTGCACAGCTATAGCTAGCACTTTATGATAAACCCTCGCTCAGAGGTAAATTACCAGAGGCCCTTTAAATCAAAAGCCACTCCTCCAGTGTGAAATGCTGTCCTTGGCAGGGAGCCCTTAGCAGTAAGAAGGAAGCTTTGTTTCCACATTAGAGGCACTAAGCAAGTTTTCCTGTGCCCAAAGGCAAAAGAGCTCTCTTGGAATTAAAAAAAACAACAACAACAACAAAAAACAAAAACACAAAAATCCATCAGAGCCCAATCAACTGGAGCAGAATCAAATGCCTCATAAAGCAATCTGAGGCTGAATGGAAATGGAAAGGGGAAGAATAAAGGGGTGGGCTGGGATCTGCCTACCCTCCTCCCACCCTTGCAGGCCTTCTTCCTAGGGACCCTGGAAGTGGGAAGAGAAGCCTTTCCTGGGGCTGAGGCCAAATGCAGCTTTGGGGGCTGTAGGCCTCAGAGAAGCTCCAGCTGTGCTCTCCAAGTTAAGTAGTGTCCAGAGGGCAGTGGGCCTCCCCGCTCCTTCTTGCTCATTTCCAATGTGGTCTCCATTTCCTCAGGTCTCTGCAGCCTCCTCAGGGTTAATTTTTGCCCTGACCTGCAGGGAGACCCCTTTGCTCTTCCAGCAAATCTTGCATCCTTGAGTCTTACTAAAAAGCCCCGAAATTGGAGGGTAAGGGGCATCTCTTGTTATTAGGGTAATTCTTATTTATTCAGCTATGTTAATGCCCTGAGTCTATCCAACTGAGCAAATTCTTTGCTAAGGACACAGCCAGAGCCCTGTGCTCAATGTGGTTTTCCAAGGAGTGTATGTCAAGCTAGCTGTCCAGTGACAGAACGACTTTATCATTACAAACTTTTTTGTGTGTGTGAGAACTGTCATTCAACCTTTAAAATAAGAAAAGCATATTTCACAACTAGACTCTTTATGTGAAATAGAACATATACACATGCTTAAAAAAACAATAATAACAAACCTTTAAATGTAGTCCCCATGGAGAAAGGTAACTCTTGTTAACATTTTGGCATGTATCGTTTCTTCTAGCCACTTTAGCAGTATTGTCAAGATGAGATTTTGAATTTTTTTTTTTTTTTGGTCTGGTCGTGGGGCCTGAACTCTGGGCCTGGGTGCTGTCTCTCAGCTCTTCAGCTCAAGACTAGCACTCTACCACTTGAGCCACAGCGCCACTTCCGGCTTTTTTCTTTTTGCTTGTGTGGTGCTGAGGAATCGAACCCAGGGCCTCAGGCATGCAAGGCAAGCACTCTACCACTGAGCCACCTTCCCAGCCCCGAGATTTTGAATTTTTTTAATGCTTCATTAGAAATAGAAATAAACAATGCAGAGCTGCAAAAGCAAACAGCTTGGTGAAGGTGGTGAAGCCATTTAGGCACCTGTCTTAGGTTAAAATTGGCCTGTCCTGTAGGTGGAGGTCAAGGAGCATGCACAAAAGTCACCAGTGGTAAGGTTACTGACTGCAGCTGCCATCTGGAAAGCATGCGTGCCAATGTGCAGCTTACAGATAAATTTAAAGGAACCTTGGTACTGCTGACCTGTTAGGGCCTCAAAGCTCCACAAAGCCATCGACTTAACAAAACACAATTTTAAACCCAAGAATCTTGGACAACGTTGAAATTTGCTTTTGTGGGCAGGTCTTCATTTTATGATGTGTGAACAATCTTTAGAGGAGCTTGTGCTTGCTTTTCTGAGTTGGTATAGCGACAGACCCTAGGTAGATTTGTCAGTTTAAGTGTGATGCCTAGAGAGATGAGCCGCAAGAGGAGCACACTGCCATCTGCTGGTGAATCTTATAAATGGTTTTTGAAGCTCTCAGCAGGCTCTTGAGAGCTGCACTTCTGGCTGTGGTCAGCTGTGTGACCTTGGGCTCACTGCTTCCCCTTTCTGGTTAAGAGGATGAGCTAGACAACATACAAAGTTCCTTTCTGTCATGGTGTTTTTTTGTTTTTTGTTTTTTTTTGTCATGGGACCTGAACTCTGGGCCTGGGTGCTGTCCCTCAGCTCTTCAGCTCAAGGCTAGCGCTCTACCACTTGAGCCACAGCACCACTTCCGACTTTCTCTGCTTATGTGGTACTGAGGATGGAACCCAGGGCCTCATGCATGCAAGGCAAGTGCTCTACCACTGAGCCACCTTCCCAGCCCCTGTCTTGGTGTTTGATAAATACCTCTGCAATAACATCCAACTGAGGATCTGATAAATAATTTTCTTGTGTTTTTCTGTATTTCTTTGAAACACTCATCCTTTTGACAGCAAAATGTTTACCCTGTTAAGTACTAGAAGCTATTCAGGTGCTGGTGACTCACGCTGATAATCCTAGCTGTTCAGGAAACTGCAATCTGAGGATGACAGGGTTTTTTTGTGTGTGGGTGTTCTGTTTTGTTTTGTTTTTCAGAGCTGAGGATTGAACTCAGAGCCTTGCATTGAGCTAAATCCCCAACCCCTGAGGATCATGGTTTGAAGCCAGCTGGGCAGGGATGTCCATGAGACTCATATCTCCAATTAACCACCGACAAGCTGGAATGTCTGAAGTGGTAGAGTGCCCGCCTTAAGCAAAAAGGCTCAAGGCAGGGTCTAGGTTCTGAGTTCAAGCCTCAGGACTAGCACTTACAAACAAAACAAAATGAAAACTAGAAGTTGGGCTGGGATATGTGGCTCAAATGATAGAGTTTGCCTGGCACCCTCAAGGCTTACAATGTCGAAAATTTAGACAATAGAAAAGCATCAAGAAGGCAGTAAAGGGGCTGGGAAGGTGGCTCAGTGGTAGAGCGCTAGCCTTGAGCTGAAGAGCTGAGGGACAGCACCCAGGCCCAGAGTTCAGGCCCCACGACCAGACCCCCCCCCCCCAAAAAAAAGTAAGAAGGCAGTAAAGCCAACCTCTGCTATCATCTAGACATTGCCATTTTTTTTTTGTCGGTCGTGGGGCTTGAACTCTGGGCCTGGGCGCTGTCCCTCAGCTCTTCAGCTCAAGGCGAGCGCTCTACCACTTGAGCTACAGCGCCACTTCCGGTTTTCTAGTGGTTTATTGGAGATAGGAGTCTCACGGTCTTTCCTGCCCGGGCTGGCTTTGAACCGCGATTCTCAGATCTCAGCCTCCTGAGTAGCTAGGATTACAGGCGAGAGCCACCGGCGCCCGACTTAGACATTGCCATTTTTAATGTGAACCATTTTCTTCTCGTTCTCCATGTATACCTTTGGGGTTTTGTAGTAGTAGAGATTGACCTGGGGTCTCTCCCATGCTAGGCAAGTACTTTTCCACTTAGCCATGTTCCCAGCATGGCTTTGTTTTTATTTTATTTTATTTTAATTTTTTGTCAGTTGTGCGGCTTGAACTCTGGGCCTGGGCGCTGTCCCTCAGCTCTTCAGCTCAAGGCGAGTGCTCTACCACTTGAGCCACAGCACCATTTCCGGCTTTCTGAGTGGTTTATTGGAGATAAGAGTATCATGGGCTTTCCTTCCTGTGCTGGCTGTGAACCATGATCCTCAGATCTCAGCCTCCTGAGTAACTAGGATTACAGGAGTAAGACACCAGTGCCCAGCTTTTATTTTGGTTTTGAGACAGGTCTCAACTTTGCCCAGGATAACCCTGAACTCATGACCTTCCTAAATACCTGGGATTGCAGGTGTGAGTCACTATGTCTAGCTTTAAATCTACTTTTTTTTTTTTGCCAGTCCTAGGGCTTGAACTCAGGGCCTGGGCACTGTCCCTGAGCCTCTCTGTGCTCCAGGGTAGTACTCTACCGCTTGAGCCACAGCTTCACTTCTAGCTTTTTCTGTTTATGTGGTACTGAGGAATTGAACCCAGGGCTTTGTACATATTAGGCAAGCAGTCTGCCACTAACTCATCTACCCAGCCCTAAATCTACATTCTTAAATTAAGATTTGTTATAGTGTTATTGATTCTAAAATTATATTGTACATTTGTCTTCAAAATTGTTTGGCAAACACATATTATTCAAAAGTTACCAATGCATGTCTTTTAAGTGTATAATGTTGAGGTATTAGTATTCCTCACCTCTATCTCAGAACTTTAAAATTTTTTCTTTTTGTTTTCACTTTTTTAGTTTTTGTTTTTTGAACTCAGGGTTTGAACTCAGTGCTCATACTTGTTAGGCAGATGCTCTACCACTTGAGCCATGCTTCTAATCTATGTTGCTTTAGTTATTTTTCAAATAAGAGCTCACATTTTTTTTAGACCACAACCTTTCTACCTGTGCTTTCTCCATCGCTGAGATTACAGGCATGCACTCCCATGCCTGGCTTTGTTTACTGGAATGAGGTCTCACTGCCTTTTTTGCTTGAGCTGGCCTTAGGCTTTGATTTCTTCACACTGGGACTCCAGTGTGAATAACTCTAGGTCAATAACTCCCATTTCTTTCTTTCCTAGACCCTGGAAACTACCATTTATTATTATTATGATTTCTATTTCTGTGGATTTGACTACTGTACCTACCTCATTTTTTAAAATGTGTGTGTGTGCGAATGTATGATAGAGTCTTACTATGTGGCCCAGGCTGTCCTTGAACCTTTGGACTACACTGATCCTCTAGTCTTACCTCCTAAGTGGGACTACTGGTATACAACATGCCAGTTCTGCCATTGTTTTCCGTGGGCATCTACTATTCCAATAGAGAGCTGTTCCATGGTTTATCTAATAGGTCTCTGTTAGACAGTTCACTTCCTCAGATATTTTCACCATTACAAACAATACGGAAGGACTGTCCCCTGTAGCCGTGTGAAAAATATAAGGGTATCTGTTTTGCCTTAAGCCTATCCTGCCTGCTCCCCTCCCCTTGTGTGTGGAAGACACCTTGCCTTCTTCCCGGCTGCAGTTATCCCTGCAAATCTTGTCGTGGCAGAAGCAGCGGACCCCTCTGCACATAGCTGCGGACCTCGGAAACGTGGAGGCGGTGGAGGCTCTGCTGCAGGCAGGCTGTGGCCTGAAGCTCACCGACAAGGTAACAGCACACACTTGAGTCTGGTCACTGGGGTGGCAGCTAAGCCCTCCCCGTGGGCGGTGTGTGAGCAGCAGCCCTCCCTTGGGGAAATGGTCATTGACTAGAGACATGTCTTCCCAGTCAGGAACACATATCAGTTTCCATTGAGCTCTGGTATAGGTTTGAACTCAGATCCTCCAGCTCACCTGACTGGTGCTCTACTGCTGAGCCATGCCGCCAACCTTGATTTTTCATGGATCTATTTTTAGTACAGGCTCTTGCTTTCCACTCAAGCATATACCTGAGCCACACTCCTACATTTTTAGACTTGATCTGTAGTCGCTGGGATCACAGGCAAGCAACTGTGTCCAGCTTCCTTCTGTGGAGACTTTGATGCCTGAAGTAGCCTGGTACTGAATCCTGCCAACCTCAGCCTCCAGGTAGCTTGGGGTGGCAGGAGCACGCCACTACTCCCAGCTACAGACTTTTCTGCCCAGATTGTGCTCAAACTGCAATTCTCCTGTTCTTAGCGTCCCAGGTCACTGCGATTACAGGCATGAGCCACTGGCTTGTCAGAAATAACTTTTACCCTAAATAATAAAGTATTTTTAAAAGATTCAATGTATTTACTATTTTTTTAAGATTAGAACTTCACATGGTCCAAATATATACATGTATGGATATGTGTGTATGAATATATACGTAAACAACTAGAAAACATTGTATAGTAAAAATTTCCCACCCAGACCCTACTTGTGTGGCTCCCAGCTTACCTTGCCATATGTATATGTCTTCTGTTCTTGAATTCTTTATGCATATACAAACATAAATGTATGAGCCTTTATTCTATTCTTTCAGCTTTTTAAGACAAATTATGAAATAACTATTAATGAAATAGTTATTAATGTTAGTAATACATTATTTTAACATATTATTTTGAATTTAGCTTCCCTCCCCTCAAAGTTTTCTTAGAGTTCTTTATATATAAACATTAATGGTTTCTTCATGAGTTTTACAAGTTGCATGAGCATTTTAACACTTGTTTAATCTTCAACTAATAGGTACTGAAGTTGTTATTAAGCTTTTGCCAGAGTGGCAATGAATAAATGTAACTGCAGTAAGTAAATGTACCTATGTCTAAACTTGTTTTTAAACTTTTCACTGCATATTAATTGTAGTGAAATATACCTAAAATATAATTGACCATCTTTTTGTGGTTTGGTCTTTGGAAGTCCCTGAGTTTCAACTCAGACCTACCAATTGCTAGGTAGGCCGTCTACCATTTGAGCCATACTCTCAGCTTTATTTATCATTTAGCTAGTTGGTCATTATTTATTTCATTACTAGTTAATAGTGGTATTTTTTGTTGTTCTTATTTGTCTTAGTTATTTTTTAAATATAGTCTCAGCTGCCTGGACCAGGATCCTCTTGTTTATGTCTCCTGAGTAACTGGAATGACAGGCACGTGAAGCTCTGTGCCTGACCCAAATTTACCATGTTAACACTTCAGCGAGACAGAGCCAAGGGCCTCACATATGCTCAGCAGGGACTCTTCTACTGAGCCGCACCCCAACTCTGGACCTTGCCAGGCTCTTGTAGGGTTCCTGGCTAGGGGACCCCAGAGTCCTGTGGCAAAGCACTTCCTCATTCATGCTGTTCTGTAGAATCTCACATTTTATGCTTGTACAATCTGAAATACTGGTACAATATTTTATTTTTTGTTTCTTTGGGCTGGTCCTGGGATTTGAACTCAGGGCCTGAGTATAGTCCCTGAGCTTGTTTTGGCTCAAGGATAATACTCTACCACTTGAGGTACAGCTCCACTTCTGGCTCTTTGAGGGTTAATTGCAGATAAGAGTTCATGGACTTTACTATCTGGGTTGGTTTCAAACCATGATCCTCAGATTTCAGCTTCCTCTTGCATTCCAGGTGTAAGTCATCGGAGCCTAGAGGGTTGTTGTATCTTTATCATAAAAGTAATACAAGGAGAGAATGAAGGAAGAGGTGACATTGTCCAAAAAGACGTAGTCATAATTTACAACTACTCTGTACATCACCTTTATAGTAACAATAAAAAAGTTAAAGCAATACAGGGCCACTGTGGCTAATGAGACCTGAAAAGCACAAGGAAGAAAAACAGAGCCACACCCTCAATTCCCATCCAGCTGGCTAGTTAAGTTTAATATTTGTTGTTAGTATTTTCCTGGGCATTACTTTGTAAGTGCCTTATTATAGAATAAGGCACCTGCATTCACATCTACTGGCTGCACAGCTGTTTTGGGTGTAGAGAAGCCCATGGAGGAGGAATTTATGGGCTGGCAAGAGCTGGAGCTGGTGGAGCCGGACATCCGGGTCCCTGGACATCCAGTTCACCACGTCCCTTAGTTACCACTTCACTTTGTTCTCAGAACAAAAGGCCAGGCAGGGCTAGCAGACTTGCTGCAGTTTATTTTCTCTTCCTCTTTCTTTCAGAGTTCAGCACATAGTTGGCACCCAGTGCATATTTTACTACTGAATAAGCTACCTTTTCTGTCTATTCTTAAAAGTTTTATTTTTATTTTTTTAAATGGAAGATGTGTTTCTAAGACCTCATTAAGATCTAGACAGGAAACAAGGAGCCAAGGTTAGGTACAGGTTAGACTTTGCTGGAGCCAGTGTTGTGGGTCTAGTGGTCCTGGAGCTCCCAGGTGGCCTCCATTCCCTGCCTTCCACAAGCGCGGAAGCATTGCGCTTTCCCTCCCCGCTGCACTTCCTATGGAGATTTTCTAATGAGCTTGAAAACTCTGGCTTTCAGAATGCTGCCTTCCCAAAATAGGCTAATTATGGTGATTCAAATGGCTTTACAAGCCAGAGTTTAGACAGCGTGCAATTAGAGGCTTGCTAAGTGCCTGCAAAATGCAGCTCTTCCTAATTTCATTACTGTCTCTTTTGATTAGAGGCTGATTACTTTCAGCCCTTAATTTTCCAGCTCACCTGGGTCTTAGTGCCTGGACTCATCATGAAATCATTTGTGGGTGGGAATTGGACTTGAGGCCAGTAACCACAGTGTAAGAGAGTTATTGAGATAAGTTGGATTCGTTGCATTTAGAAACACAGGTTCCTAGGATCTGAACAAATCCTGGAGGGATTTTTTCCTTCTCTAGCCATTAATTTAAATTATCTTCAGGATTCTTTTTCTTTTCTTTCTTTTCTTGTTTTTTCTTCTCTCTTTTTCTTTTCCTTCTCTCTCTCTCTATTCTTTTCCTTCCTTCCTTCCTTCCTTCCTTCCTTCCTTCCTTCCTTCCTTCCTTCCTTCCTTCCTTCCTTCCTTCCTTCCTTCCTTTTTCTTTCATCTGTGTGGAGGCTTGAACTCAGGGCCCAGGCACTTTCCCTGAGCTTTTTCGTTCAAGACTACCACTTTACCACTTTTAGCCAGAGTACCACTTCCAGTTTTCTGGTGGTTAATTGGAGATAATAGTTTCACAGACTTAACCTGCCTGGACAGGCTTTGAACCATGATCCTCAGATTTTACCCTCCTGAGTAGCTAGGATTACAGGCATGAGCCACTGGTACCCGACTTTATCTTCAGGATTCTGTATGAGCCATTTGAAAAGCAAAGAAGAGCTATTGTCCTTTGTCAGGGAAAAATGGTGAGACATAAAGGTTTGTGTACTGTGTATAACTGAAGGGGTATGCTGTACAAATCTATGTGCCTGGCTTTGAGATTTCTGTGTCTTGAGAAAGATGGCCCTTGTTGTCATTTGTAAAGGACACCATCATGTCCAGGACTGGCCTTTTTGCTCATCCCATTTGGTTAAGACTGGAATCCTCTGCCCTTTGTTAGAGGAACTGTGTTACAATGGAAAAGAATTTTAGAGAGTTGTTCTGTGAGCTGAATTTTTACTACGAATTGGGTTTGCTGTCATTAGTGATACTGTTTTTAATAAGATCCAGTCCCTTCTCAAAACATGGCTTCCACTTCCTGGTCTAAAGTGGCTGTTCAAGCTCCTGCCATCATCCTGGCAGCATTCCATTCAGGAAGGATGACCCTCCCTTCCCATCCTCTTTCTGGTACTGGGCCTTGAACTCAGGGCCTGCTGGGCAGGTGATATACCACCAAGCCACCACTCTAGTCTCCTTTTTTCCTCCTCCTCCTCCTCTTCCTCCTCCTCCTCTTCCTCCTCCTCTTCCTCCTCCTCCTCCTCTTCTTCCTGATTATTTTTGAGATAGGGTTTGGCATGTGCTTGCATTGTGACCTTCCTATTTATACTTCCCACAAAGCCAGGATTATAGGCATACATGCCCATCTCCAGACATTGGTCAAGAAGGAGCTTTTATGAACTTTTTTCCACAGGCTAGCCTCAAACCATAATCCTCTCCATCTCAGCCTTCTAAGTAGCTAGGATTGTAGGCATGAGCTACTAGTGACCAATTTCTCTTCTTGACAACAGTACTTCCTGGAAGTTATCTCTGCCCTTCCATTATTACAGCATTGGTCATAACATGGGTCACATACACAATTGCAAAGGAGGCTAGAAAATGTTAGAGTGGTTTGGGTCCCAAGGGTTTTATATGTAGTATCACATGTACCCCAGCCCGAGCTGCAATTGAAATGCAGGACTGGCCCAAATTCACTCAACAAGGAAATGGTAGGATGAGGATCTGAACCTAGGCCCCTGTTTCCAAACTCAACTTCCTAACTACCAAGCCAAACCATTCGATCTTTTCTCTTTATGTATATATTTTTAATTGTAAAAATACTATTCAGAGGGGTTATAGTTACATGAGTAAGGTAATGAGTATATTTCCTATTGAGCATTTTTACCTCCTTCTTTGTTTTTCCCCTATCATCTCTTCTCCCCCAACTCCTCCCTCCTCGCCCTCCAACCCTAAAGTTGTAAAGTTCATTTTCAACATAGTGTCTTGTATATCTCATTGTTACAGTGGGTCAACCTGTATCCTTATTTCAGCATTTTAAAATTTCCCTTCCCCTCCCCAAAATAGAAAAATGTATATATAAGATGCAGGGCACCGACATCAAATACAGTGACAACAGGGGTTATACCATGGGGGAAGAACATACAAAAGAAACAAAAAAAATCACATGGTACATTATAAATATATTAAAAACAACAGCAAGAAAGATAAAACCACTTGTGTCCCTATCTTGGGGTTCATTTCGCTTGGCATCATCTTACATGGTCATATATACATACCTTTGACCTTTTCTGCTGGTCCTAGACATATACTAGTTATAGCAAATAAGGGAAACTGTGGGACCTATGTTTCTTTGGACCTGGCTTACTTTACTTAATGTAATTTTTTCCAAGTCATTGCTTTTATTTTCTTTTAAAAATTTCAGCAAGGAAAGACTGCCCTGGCTGTGGCGTCCAGGAGCAACCACAGCCTAGTGGTGGACATGCTCATTAAAGCCGAGAGGTACTATGCCTGGAGAGAGGTAAGGAAGGCCTGTATGGCACAGCCTGGACTCTTCCAGCAACCCCTGCCTTCCTGGGCAGTGTGCTGCCCAGACAATGTCGGGCCCTCTGCCCCTGGCTTCCGCTGCTTCTCTCCTGTGTCTCTGCTGACATCAGCAACAGAACTGACGGTGGGTGGAGGCCCTGCAGGGCCCAGCAGCCCGGTCCAGATGGGCTCTACTAGGAGCTTAGGATTGCAGCTAGCTATGCCTTCTGCCCCACGGTCTCTGGCTATGGTCCTAACGATGCTCCTGTTGTGTCTGCAGTTTTTGCCCTGCCCCTAGGGGCTGTGTGACACTCAAGTGTTCTGTGACAATCATGAAACTCATCCAAGGACACGAAAACCTTGTCTTTAGGTCAGTTCTTTGCCTTTCTTTCTTTTTTTTCTCCTCTGGTATCTGTTCCTCTCACAGCTTCTAGGCCAACTGCCGTCGCCTTGCACACTGAAGTCTGGGCCTCCGGCAGGCAGGATGACCTTACCAGAAGACAGGACGTCCTTAGCCGACAGCCTTCATTTGTAGGATGTGTTGGCTCCTGCTTAGGCCCATGGGCCAATGCAGGTCCTCCATGCAGGCCTGGACTGCTGTTATTAGTCAATTCTGAGAAGCTTCTTAAGTCCTCAGAGCAGCAGCATTTATTGGCTGCATCTCCCTCACAACCTTGAGAAGTGTGTCCTTAAGCAGTGTGAACCTGGTGCTGTACTTACAGCCATGTGGATTTCATAGGCCATTTATCACCAAAGCTAGGTGGTACAACCACTGTCACCCATCCAGGGGCTGTGTTGATGAGAACCTAAGTTACATGGCACATTTCAGTACACGGATTCTTGTAAAGGCCACACCATCCTTGTAGATTTTCTTGCTTGTAGAACGATGGCAACAAACAACAACCAACAAAAAAATGAAGCCAAACCCCTAAACAAAACAATGGTGAAAACAAAATCACAAAAAATTGCTTTGCCTGTGAAACTTTTTAAAAACAATTTTTAACATTATAATTCTTTGTGTAGCCTCTCCCTCTCACTCGCTTCTTATTTTTGTGTTCCTCCTTTTACCTTTTCCTGTTTGCTTTCTCCTTATGCACATTTTCTTAAATTGTTGCTGTATTTGATTAAAGACAACTTTACCAAGTTCTGCCTTTTCTCTTGCTCTTTAATGGTCCTACATTTTGTCTGAGAACAGAAAGACTCACTGGCTAGGTTTTTAATGCCTAGTGGCATTCTTTGATTCTTTTGCCAAATGAGAATATAGTATTTCCATTAAATGGATAAACCTTTTTTTCCCTCTAAATGTTAATGATGTTAGATAAACATTGAAAACAGTATAGAATGTGCAAATACAGCCTCACAGGCAGTAGGACATGTTAATCAGTAATTGTGGGTCTTCAGATCTGTGCTAGGAGGAAATCTTGTTTTTAAGATAGTTTTATTTACACCAAATGCATTTATAATTATTTCAAATCATTTTTTGTCTGTCAAACATGTGTATCCTGGACCAATATAAAATGATTCCTAATAGTCATTAAAGTTCCTTTCTTGTATCCATTATCTATTTATATATCCTATATCTATGGTAGATTATTTCAAATTAAATGTCTACTTGATGTGTGTGTGTGTGTGTGTGTGTGTGTGTGTGTGTGTGTGTGTGTGTGTGTGTGTGTGTGTGTGTGTGTGTAACTAACCAATCACCCATTATTAACTTCGGTGGTTAGAGGGAACTTCTTAAAATCTATCTTATGCTGTTTTAATTTCTAGCAATTCTAGCTTGTGTTACTCTTCCAACTAGTTCAATTTTTTTTTTTTTGCAGACTAGCAATTTACTGTCTTCCGTAGCTTAGGGCCAGTTTATGATGTCTTATTAAGGAACTGAATTTTTTAAAAAACAATATGACAGTTTGAACTCAGAGCCTTGTTCTTGCTTACTAAGCAAGTTTCCTTTCATTTGAGCCACACCCTCAGCCCCTTTTTGCTTTAGTTATTTTTCAGAAAGGGTCTTGAATTTTTGACTGGGGCTGGTCTCCTGTGCAGCTGAGATGCCCAGTTTCTTGGTTGAGATGGGGTTTTGTTAACTTTTTCCCCAAGCTGGCCTCTAGTCACAGACCTTTACAGCTTTACCTCCTGAGCCACCATGTTTGGCCTCAAACTGAAGCCTTGATACTTGAAAATTAAATACCCAAAAGAAGATAGGGGAGAGGAGTTGAAAGTAAGGCCATTAAACATGTTTATCATTTTGACATTTCCTTTGTCATTACATCTCTCTGTTCTTTTGAAGTCAGCATGGGACAAAACATTGCAAAATCCTTCCCACTTTCTGCTAGCTGCACAGTACCTGTGTGTGTGTGTGTGTATGGGTGTGTTACAGGGGATTGAACCCAGGGTCTCGCCCATGTTAGATGAGTATGCTACTATTGGAGTATCTTCTATTCTCTTCTTTCTCTTTTCTTCTTTTCTCCTTTCTCATCTCTTTTCCTTTTCTCTTCTCTCTTCTATTTTCTCTCCTTCCCTTCTTCCTTCCCTCTTCCTCCTCTCCCCCTCCCCTCCCCTTTTTCCCTCCTTTCCCCTCCCTCCTTTTCTCCTCCTTCCCCTCCCCCTCCCTCTCCCCCTCCCCCTCCCCCTCCTCCTCCTCCTCCTCCTCCTGCTTCTGCTTCTGCTTCTGCTTCTGCTTGATAAGTCTCACTAACTGCTAACTGTCTGGGCTGGCCTCAGCCTCAAGATCTTTCTGTCTGTAGAGTAGCTGGGATTACACCATGCCCAGCTTCTATTCAAACTTTTTCTTTTTTATTTCAAGACATTTGTTTTTATTTTGGATGATTAAAAAAAAAAAGACCCAGGACAAATAACACTGAAAGAAGTCCTGGCTACCACCTTAGCAATGATATGTGGAACACATACAAACTCTGAAATAATTTTTCAATTTAGGAGCATGAGGAGAGCACCGGGGAGCCCTCAGCAGGTTTCACTCTGACATTCAAGCAAGACCACAGCACGGAGACCAGACACATCCGCACACTTCTCTGGAACCTGGCTTATCGGCAGCTGCAAGTTAATGAGTGGCAGAGGTTGGCCCGCTTGTGGAGCTTTACAGATGACCAGATCAGAGCCATTGAGGCCCAGTGGTCAGGTGAGTGTGGACTGATCAGCTGGTGGGGGGGATAGCACCCTCCCTCTTCCCAGTCAGTGCCTGGCTCCCCACAATGACCCGGGGATGTGGGAGAGGGACAGACAGATGTGGTTGGTAAGTGCAGAGCTCATGTCTCGGTGAGCTGCAGTAAGCTGCATGTGCAGAGGGGTGACTACTTTCACTGGACCACAGGAGATAGCAGGAGCAGGCCGCCAAAGAAACCAAGGCTCCTGGCTGAATGGCATCACGCCATTATGTCTTTGAACAGTTGGCCTGTCCCTGGGAAGACAGTGTCCCTTGAAATGTGTGGTTTTTTTTTTAAGCTGGCACATATTAATTGTACAAATGGATTTCACTGAAACGTTTTTTACACATGTAAACAATGGCAAACCTCATTCCCTCTCCCTCCCCCCCATCCCAACTGTCCTCCTTAAAACAATTTCAGCAGGTGTCATTCCTCTATTTCCTAAGCAAATACACCGCTTTGACCTTATTCATTCACATTCACCCTCTTTGTTAGACCTCCCCACTCCTGCTGCTACCCCTGTGCTCCCAAGCCTATTTACTTTTGGTTTTTGTTATCATCATCATCATTTTAGTTAGGGCCAGCTTGAACCTCAGTCCTCTTCCATCCAGTCAGCACTCCATTTAGGAAAGAGAGAAATGGAAGGACCACAAATCTCAAACTTTGCTAATTTATGTCTTTATATTCATTTTATTCATGGACTTTATGTAGTTTCCTATTTGCTTTAGGATTTCCATCGGGATTGATTAACTCTGTTACTATAACACAATGCCTAAGATAATTGATTTACAAGGTGAAAAGGTTTATTCTGGCCCACAGTTTTGGAGGACTTTTTCTGTCCACAGGTGGTCTGTTGCTTTGGTCTGTGGGTAAGGTACACAACTGGTAGGAATTAGATGGTGGAATCACAAACCTGTGAGCACACACACACCACACCCAAGCAAACGATGGGACTTTGCATGGCTAATTCGAAGGGTCCATCTCCATAGGAACTAATGCAGATGATGTACTAAAAACATTAAAGATGAACTAGTTTCAGAAAAGATTTCTGAGGACTCCTCTTTGGGGTCCATCTCTTCCTTTTAAGTCTTTCATTTCACATTCAAATAAACTTTAGCTTTAAAAAGAAAATAAGATTTCTTCGTTGTCATTTTGTTAAGATTTCTCCTTGGTAATTAATTAGGCATAGGGTATTCTGTGATGCCTTCAAGAAAATTGAATTGTCTTTTAGAACTCTCTCTTGACTTATACTTCCCCACAGGATAAGGAAGATTTAAAAGTTGTTCAGTCAAATCTTTAGGAGTAGGACTACAGGTGCAGCCTGCGTAGCATGTGTGAGGCCCTGAGATCAGTCTCCAGCACAGCAATGTTCAAGTAAATAATTAAATAAAAATATTTATGGATGGTCTACAGTGTTTCTCTCCACCAGGGCTAGAAAACATGTTGTCTAAGCTATGTGCTCATGTGATGGTGTTTGGCATCTCTTTGACATGACATTGACGTTGATAATCTAGTTATCTTGTTGGGAATTGTAGGCTTTTGAGTGAAGACAAGCCATGCGCATAATACAAGAAGTATTAGTTAGGAAAAAGATTAGGGAAGGAACTGAGGATTTGCTTTCCTAGGACTACGTTCCTTATGCACATAGTTTCTTTTCTGGAAACATTTGCCCCTGTAAAGTCTGAAGAGCCAACTTTTTTCCACACCCCATCCTCAGAGCTCAGGGCCTCTTTTGGGGGACCATCTGTCTGCTTCTGTAAGGACCCTGTCATAGGGGTGGTGTGCGATCCTGTGAACTCTTCTCAGGAGTGACAATGGCTTTGGCACTGTCATGTGCCAGCATCTCCCCAGTGTACCTGTCAGGAGTTTGTCTGCAGCTGGGTTACAGAATGAGAAATCCCGACCTGAGTTGCAGTTTCTGGAGAGCGAGTTCCTGGACACAGGGGAGGCCTTAATCAATAATGAGATTTGGGCCATCAGTGGCAGCACAGAATCTTGTTACAGGTCTGACTCAGGACCTGCATGGTAATGAGATGCCCTGTGACATACACACTTGGAGCAGGAGATGCTCTTGATTACAGCAGCTGTCTTCCCATCACAGAAAACTCATTAAAACTGTCATCATGGCTGGGGTGTTGGCTTAATGGTAGAGTGCTTGCCTCCATGCATGACGCCTTGGGTTCAATTCCCCAGTACCACATAAACAGAAAAAGCCGGAAGTGGCACTGAGGCTCAAGTGGTAGAGTGCTAGCCATGAGCAAAAGAAGCTCAGGGACAGGGCAAGCCCCAGGACTGGTAACAAAACAAACTGTCATCACCACCCACAGACATGGCAAGTGCTTAGTTCCATGAGTGTTCCCTTAGGCGCACTCTAGTATAGGAGGTGCAGGCCAGGACCCCAGGAATCCAGCTTTAGGGCATCAGACAGCAGCAGCAGGCAGGAACTGAAGGGCTTCCCTGCAGCTCTGGGCTCTTGGTCTGACAGCTGTCAGGGGAGGATTGGGTGGGCAGCCAAGGTGGTAGAGGCAACTTAAAATCAAGGTTACCTTGGAAAGCAGTATTGCTCATGGTGTTTCATGCGACCTCTTGCCCTTGGCACAGGAAACCAGAGCTTCCGTGAGCATGGCCACAGGGCTCTGCTCATCTGGCTGCACGGGGCTCTGATGACACAGCCCCACCCTGCCAAACATCTGTATGAAGAGCTGGTGCGTGCAGGTTTTCCTGAACTAGCTGGTGAGTCACAGTTCCCCAGACAGAATCTCCCTCTGCTTGAAGAGATGGGGGACAGTTGACAGAACAGCCCTGGAACAGCAAGCTCTGCCAAGGGCACATACTTGGCCAGCAGTTTCTCCTTTGGTAAACGGCCCAGTTTACAATGGTCCTGTGTTAGCTCCATGGTTCTGTTTCACCCTGTACTGGGCATTGTGGGATGTCTCTGTGTATGTGTATTTGTGGGTGTGGATAGTGGGGGTGGGAGACAAATGCTAAACTCTCTTCTATGGTGGGCTATAGGTTACAGCACTGTCTCTACACCTACACTTGAGAAGTGTTTTACCCCTGTTGGGGTGAAAATGTGTGAAAATGTTACATCTATATACTTTGCCAGCTGAGGTTATTATAAAAATCATTCAGGAATTGGGGACATGGATCAGGTGGTAGAGTGATAGGCCTTGAGTTCAATTTTTGGCAACATACACACGCGCGTGCAGACACACACACACACACACACACACACACTACTCTGCACAATCTAAGGAAAATGACAACTTATCAATAAGGGCTGGTGGAATGGCTCAGGTGTGAGGCCCTGAGTTCAGTCCCCAGTACCTCAAAACAATTTTTTTTTTTTTTTTTTTTTTTTTTTTTTTGTCATAGGGCTTGAACTCTGGGCCTGGCCATTGTCACTCAGCTCTTCAGCTCTAGGCTAGCACTCTACCACTTGAGTGGTGATTTACTGGAGATAAGAGTCTCACGACTTTCCTGCCAGGCTGGCTTTGAATCGCAATCTTCAGATCTCAGCCTCCTGAGTAGCTAGGATTACAGGCGTGAGCCACTGGTGCCCGGCTTCAAAACAAAAAGTTATTAATAAATTAGGTGGGATTATGCTTTCATAGAATGACCACCATTGAAGCAAAGTATGGGACATTATTTCATAGAAGCAGTTTTGCCTGGATTTGAGGCATAAATGAATAAATCTGGCCACTGGTCCAGTGTTGTTTCAGGTACACGTAGCTCATGGATGACACCTACCTACCCCAGGGTATTATCCTCTAAGCACTGGGCTTCCTTCATCATTAAATTTGTTCTTTCCTGTGGAACAGTCTCTGTAGGAACTCTCAGGGAAGACCATGGAGTGGTGGTTTGTGCTCTGGAGCAGGACTGAATCATTTCGGTATGGCCTTCCACAGGTTTTGGTTCCTCACCATGTCAGGGTTCTTATCTATTAACTTAGGGCAGGCAATGAACCCATCTACATCGAAGGGCTGTCATGGAATTAAATGAGTGATGTTATCTAACACATAGTACTTTCTTAGAAATATTAGCTACTCATCATACTTACTATCATATTTTTTTTTTCCAGAAAAGATTCGCCAATTCAAAAGCACATCTGACTCCAGCTCCAAGAAATGTGTAGTTTCTTAAATGCCTAAAGGAACTTCTTTAAATACACTTAGCATCCAGTTCTTTTAAATTCAGTCCTGTTTGTGCCATGAGTTTCATTCAGCAGTGTTGATTTTCCCTCCAATGATGAAGATAGTACTGACAGGTTCCTAGAGCTGATGACAAAGAAGCTGGACTTTTTTATATTTCCCAACCACTGAAAAGTCATATTTTCTTTTTGGTTTTTGTTCAAGGCAAGTTGCATGTGATGCTCATTTCTGTCAATGGGGCAGCCCATGAACAAGATAATCTAGGAGGGCTTTGTCCATGTTTAGAAACAAAGCAGCATGCATGGTGACATGGAAGAGATAAATGTGGTTTTGAAATTGGGGTTCCCACTTGGGACCTATGAGGCCTGGGAATCAATATTATTTCAGTTCTCAGATTGAATTTCCATCTGTATAAATGGGGGAAATGTCTCTTCTAAGAGGTCAGAGTGAGGATGAAGAAAGAACTTCTGTCATGGCTGGGCCCATGGCCTGGAAATCAATTTTTAATTCTCTTTGGTAACAGAAATTCTGTTTGAAAATAGTCACTGGTAACTTTGAATCACAGAGAAGTATGAAGTATTACCTAGAAAATTCTAGAAATACACCAATGTATTTTTAATCTCTTGGTAGATTAATTACAGGTGACTTTAATTTTCTTGCTACTTTTTGGTATGACCTAAGTGTTTTCATTAGGAGTATGCATTATTGCGATCTGAAAAGGTTACAAAATGAATGTGAAATCAATATTAATTCTCATCAGTTTATGTCTCCCTATTTGCTATAATTTAAGTGGCCTCGCCTGGTTTGCTTTGCTCATGTATAACACCTTTGTTAGGTTTAATTCCACACAACTTATGTGGTTAGAGCCTTATATAAGCTTTGTGCTAGCTGCATTCCAGGCTGCTGGTCTTTGAGAGAGGAATCCACCAGCAGTCCTCCAGCTATCCAATAAAGACTGGTAATTTGGACTTTTAAGTGGTGGCTTCTCTGTTTCTCACAACTGAAGGTCCTATCAGACTGCTAAGAACGGACTTATTTTGCTGTGCCTGTAAACACAGATGCAAACAGGCAGGGTGATAGATGCTCTTACTAGACAGATGACACTGAAACTGGTCCAAGACTATGGCCTGAGAGCAATCAGCCAGCCACAGACAGGTGGAAAAGCCTGAAGTTCTTTTGTTCCTAAGCTGCCCAGATGACTTCTTTGTATTGAGCAGCCACTGAAGTTTCTGTCCAAGCCCAGCAGGTCTATACTACACAGGCTAGTTTCTGTTCAGAGAGGACAGTGTGGCTCAGTGCTGCAGTTTCAAACAAGGGAGGAAGAACATTAGAGGCATGTCACTCTAACAGGAGATTCCCTACTGATGCTTTATAGCTTCATTTTGGTGTTAATGGTGAAACCTTCCCCTTTTTTACCATTCATGTCTTTATTTTTTTCACTTCAAAGTAAAAATATCTTTGTTTTCCTCTATTCCTACTTCCCTCCTCCCTCTTTTCTTCCCCTGCCCCCACTTCCTTTCATATTATTTCACTCTCCCCTAGGGCCTTACTATATAACCATCCTGGCCTCAAACTCATGATCCTCCTACTTCAGCCTTCCAGGTACTGGAATTATAGGCATGCAACACCATGCCTGGCTTAAAAATACCTTAGTTTAATTTTTATTAGTTTTATAATGTTTTTTTTTTTTTTGTTTGTTTGTTTGTTTTTGTCGGTCGTGGGACTTGAACTCTGGGCCTGGGCGCTGTCCCTCAGCTCTTCAGCTCAAGGCGAGCACTCTACCACTTGAGCTACAGCGCCACTTCCGGTTTTCTGGTGGTTTATTGGAGATAGGAGTTTCACGGTCTCTCCTGCCCGGGCTGGCTTTGAACCGCGATCCTCAGATCTCAGCCTCCTGAGTAGCTAGGATTACAGGCGTGAGCCACCAGCGCCCGGCTCTAGTTTTATAATGTTTTTAGTGACGCTCCCTGTCAAAATTTTGTGTAAATTATGGGTCAGTAACACTGGAAATAATTGTTTTAGAAAACATTGCATAGAAAACAGGATTTATAAACTCCAGGGATATAACTAGTGACAGGCTGAATATATTTACAAATGAAGTTTATGTTTTAATTTAAAGAAGCATTACTTAATTGTTTAAATAAAAATAACATTAAAATACTTTCTACATATAGTTACAAAGGATGGTACAGCTTGCAAAGAGGTAAGTTTGAAAAGATGAACATGATGTATCCACGATCTTCTAACAAGGCTGGAACGGTTAGAGGGACGTGTGTGAAAAGGTTCACTTTAGTCAACCACTTTTATGGACTGAACATTTGCCAGACACTGGGTGTGGGCTGACCTGCTTCCAAGAGATCTAGATGCTGTGACACTTTCAGGATGGATGGTCCGTGGATATTTTGCAGCAGCTGCTTGAGAAATAGTTTGCTGAAAAGAGAAAAGTTGCTTTAATAATCCCTTAAGATTCTATGTATCAAGTATCTTATCTCCACATTAAGCATCCAGTAGATAGAAGTAATGGATGGGGTGAAATAGCCAGGTGAACAAATGATGAAGCCCTTTTCCAGCATGAATCCATAATGTAGTGGCCTGTGTTCAACACCCACATAGAATACAGAGCAATGATCAGAGTGACGGAGGTGCTCCTCCAGGACTCACCCATCCCTCTCCTCGTTCCATCCAGTGTTCCCTGCACTGGCTGACCATTAAAATGCGGTGTCTAATTCTGGAAGACACTAGGAAGCACTGAGATTCAAACCAGAGTAGCAGAGGCCTCATATTTTTGCCTATTTCTGCTTCAAATTCTATATATATTTCTATTATGCACATTTATTGCAACTGAATTTCTTTTAATACTAGAAATATGCAGACAATTGTATTGATAAAAGGGGAAGGAGGTAAAAAAACCAACACCAAAAAACCCAGGAGCAAAGTTAAAAGTAGAAGAAGTTTTCTTCTAATCAATTCTGCTACACAAGCAGCTGGTTCATGGGTACAGTTTTTGTTCTATATCGTATGTTTTACCATTTTTGCCACCAGCACACTGGATTCTTTTTTTATGCTATTTGATAGAAGAAGAAATGTTTCGGAAACCAATTTCTTAACAGACAGAAAAAAGACATGGTAAATGGAGTATATGGAGACAGAAAGTGAAGACAAAACAGGTGTCAGACATTACAAATTTTTATATTTCCCAAACTCCTTTGAAGGCTTTCTCAGTATACAAACTTTCAGGAAAAAGACCATGGACTCATGGTTCAATGCAGACTCACCACTGTGACTGGATGATGTTTTTCCACAACAACGGAGCTCATGGGAGGAGAAACTCCCATTATAGCCAAACTGCTATTAATTCTATTCTTTGAAGCAAAATCACATCTCCCTGTGATCCGGGCTGTAATTGTTTTTGAAGCTTTCTGTTGTGCTGAAGTTACCATTCTTGGCACATACTACAAAACAAACAAAACAATATATCCAGTTGGTAGAAAACCTATGTGAAATCTCTATTGCTTTCAAAGAAAATATACAGCACAGGCCACCAGTGCCTCAACGCCAGTAATCCTAGCTATTCAGGAGGCTGAGATCTGAGGATGACGATTGGAAGCCAGTTTGGGTAGGTAAGTCTGTGAGACTCTTATTTCCAATTAACCACCAAAAAACTGGAAGCAGAGCTGTAGCTCAAGTGCTAGAACAGTAGCTTTGAGCAAAAACTCAGGGCAGTGTTTAGACCCTGAATTCAAGCTCCAGGACTGTGCGTGTCCCATGCACACATACATACAGTTTGATGACAGAAAACGAAAACCCAATCTCCAAATACTCCAAAATTCCCCTGTAAACATATGCCAACTATTTTAGAAGATTTGAGAAACTTTTGCATTGATGATGATTCACAGGAAGTTGCAAATACTATAGAGAAGCCCTGTGTACTGCCCCCATTTTCCTGAGTGATTAACCCTTTGAAGAATTTCAACAATGAAACTAAAAAGCTGGCACTCATGTAATGCCTGTGGATAGACTTATGTCATTTTGTCACATGTAGATTTTCGTTGTTATTGTTGGTCATGGGGCTTGAATTCTGGGTCTGGGTGCTGTCCCTGGGCTCTTCAGCTCAAGGCGAGCACTATACAAACTTGAGCCACAGCAGCAGTTCCGGTTTTCTGGTGGTTAATTGGAGATAGGAGTCTCACAGACTTTCCTGCCCACTGGCTTTGAACTGTGATCCTCAGATCTCAGCCTCCTGATAGCTAGAATTATAGTCGTGAGCCACTGGTGCCCGGCATATGTAGATTTTTGTAACTAGCCATGCAAATCAAGAATATTGTTCCATCACCACACAGATGTTCCTCACATCTCTATTTCTAGTCTCCTTGGCTCACCTTCCTTCACAACCACAGTTTTATGAGCAAGTTGATCCAGAAGCAAAATTAATATTACCAATGACATATATAGTTTTGTGTTCTGCCTTTTCCCTGTTTATTAGAAAACTATGATCTTGAGCCAAAGTAAAAAAAAAAAACAAACCTCAGCTGGAAACTGATGGCTCATATCTGTAATCCTAGCTACTCAGGAGGTTGAGCTGAGGATCACAGTTCAAAGCCAGCCTTGGCAGGAAAGTTCATGAGACTCTTACTTCCAATTAACTATCAAAAAAAAAAAAAAGCCAGAAGTGAAGTGGCGGCTCAAGTGGGTAGAGTATGGTAGCTTTGATCAAAAAAGCCCAGGGACAGTATTTAGGCCCTGAGTCAAGCCCCACAATGAGCACATAAATTAATAAATAAAAATGAAAAAGAAAATAAAATATAAATAAAAAAACCCAAACCAACCCAAAACAAACAGGGGTGAGTGCTTGTCTAATATGAACTAGGATGTTGATTCCCTGCTCTGAAAAACAAAAACTTTTTTTTTTTGGGTCCAGTCGTGGGGCCTGAACTCTGGGTCTGGGCGCTGTCCCTCAGCAATTCAGCTCAAGGCTAGCACTCTACCGCTTGAGCCACAGCGCCACTTCCGGTTTTATTTTCTTTTTGCTTATGTGGTGCTGAGGAATCGAACCCAGGGCCTCAGGCATGCAAGGTAAGCACTCTACCACTGAGCCACCTTCCAGCCCCATGAAAAACAAAAACTTTTAATACCTTCTGATGAATATCTACCTTATCTAATAATTGCAAATACTTATCCAATAATGTAAACATTCTCCCTACTTTATTTCGTTTCAGCTTTATTTTCAATGCACATGAATTTTAAAAATTACTGTTGCTGGGAAGGTGGCTCAGTGGTAGAGCGCTTGCCTTGCATGCATGAGGCCCTAGGTTCGATTCCTCAGCACCACATAAGCAAAAAGCAAAAAGCCGGAAGTGGCACTATGGCTCAAGTGGTAGAGCCCTAGCCTTGAGCTGAAGAGCTGAGGGACAGCGCCCAGGCCCAGAGTTCAGGCCCCACGACCGGACCCCCAAAAAAAAAAAAAAATTACTGTCATTAACCTTGTCAACAATGCTTTCTTTCTTTCTTTCTTTCTTTGCCAGTCCTGGAGCTTGAACTCAGGGCCTGGGCTTTGTTCCTGAGCCTGTCTGTGTTCGAGGCTAGTGCTCTACCACTTCAGCCACAGTGCCACTCATGGCTTTTTCTGTTTATGTAGTCCTGAGGAATCGAACCCAGGGCTTCATGCATGCTAGGCAAGCATTCTACCACTAAGTCACATTCCCAGCCCCAATCAATGTTTTCTTATTTCCATAATTGAGCCAAAACAGCTTGTATTGGACAGCTGAGATAATTAGATTCTTCTAATGTACGTATTTTTGGTTTAACTTATTTAAACACCTGAAATTTCAGTGCACAGAATTAATCCAAATATATTTCTTCTCTCAACCATTTTTCCAAGAGCATTTACTAAACATCGAGTTAGCCAGTGTAGTTCTCTACACATCTGTATCCAGCTATAAATGGTGAAAATGGTCTACTGAAATAATAAGGTGAGTGAGCTCCAGAGGAGACAGGTCTGGGAACGTAAATGGCAGAATAGTGATTGTTTTGAATATGCAGTATATGCTACTCAAGAAAATTATAGAATTTTAAGTCTGATCAACATAGTAACATATTAACCTTGAGGAAACAGCAATTACTTGCAATTCTCCGGAGTTGGAAAGAATCCATTACATTTCACAGAAAACTAAGCAAAGACAAAACTAAAGTAATTTATGCTAGGAACAAAAAAATTATACTAAAAATGAAGTGTGATCATAGTATACATTCTTGGCTTAGCTTTGTTTACACAGCCATCACCAATGCAGATTTAATCTAAAGTTGGAATATCTACATCTAAATATTTAAATACCAGGAGTATGGGGTGAGAAGGAATAAGGCAATGCCAGGAAGTCAAATCCTTCTATCCAGTCAGCAGATAATGTCAGAAATTCATAAATGTAGAGATAATTCACAAGCATGTTATTTAGGAGAAAATAGTTAAGTAGAAGAAATAGTCAAGAGAGTTTACAGAGAGGAATTTAGAGAAGTGTTTTTGACTAGAATTCCTATGGAAGCTATTTGGCTTTTAATACAATGAACTTTTATGGATCTTATGAATTTGAGATGTTTTGCATGCTTCTAAACTTTAGAGACACATTTTTATTCTAGTGCTCTCTCTCTCTCTCTCTGTTTCTCTGTCTGTCTCTGTCTGTCTGTCTCTCTTTTTGTGTGCTGCTCCTGGGGCTTGAACTCAGGGCCTGGATGTGGTCCCTGAGCTTCTTTTGCTTGAGACAAGCACTCTACCACTTGAGCCACAGCGCCACTTCTGACTTTTCTGGTAGTGAACTAGAGATAAGAGTCTCACAGGTTTTCTTGACTGGGTTGGCTTTGAATTGTGATCCTCAGATCTCAGCCTCTTGAGTAGCTAAGATTACAGGCGTGAGACACTGATACCAGGTTTCTAGTGTTTTAAATGACAAAAATAAGGTACATAAATCCATAGCCTCTTGTGTGCTAAGCATGCATTCTACCACCGAGCTACATTCTCTTGACTTTTAATATAGATTTCTTTTTTAAGGTGAAAATTTACTGGGAAAGAAATATTGCAAAGAAAGAGAGTATGTGCCATAAGCATGCACTTCAGTCCTAGTGAAGATTATCAAATGCTCTTCTAAAATAAAATTAATGGTTAAGAAAATCCTTTGCAGGCAAGGGGTGGGTTCCTTGGCAAGGCATTGTATTGTTCAGGATGTGTGAGTCCTTGCCTTTCTGTTTTTGTCTTTTTTTTTTTTTTTGTTGGTCATGGGGCCTGAACTCTGGGCCTGGGTGCTGTCCCTCAGCTTTTCAGCTCAAGGCTAGAGCTCTACCACTTGAGCCATAGCACCATTTTTGGCTTTTTCTGCTTATGTGGTGCTGAGGAGTCAAACCCAGGGCCTCATGCATGCAAGGCAAGCATTCTTCCACTGAGCCTAGGTGGGTTTGATCCTCTCACTGGGAAAGAAAAATAAACTGCTAAGCATTTAAAACAGTATAATGGAGTCTGCTACTTTACTCTTGCCTCACCACATTTGAAGGTTCAAACACTTCATTTGCTTGTAGCTTTTCTCATCGTGAGGCTGAGAAAAACCAGAGAAGTCTAGACTGAAAAACACTAGTGAGATAAACACAAAGGCAAGCTGTACTCAGTGAAGCTGAGAGTTGCTTTAGAAGGCCTTCTGCAAGATGGAAAGAGACGAGTTAAACAGTTGTCACAGAGCTGCTCATTTTTAAATGATTTATCACTTGTTAAGTAATGAAACTAACATTGTATAAAGGTGATGAAAAAGAACTGTTCTAAAAACAGACAGGATATTTTAAAAAGAATATTTAAAGGTTTTGAGAGAATTATAGGGTAAGTTATTTGAAAATATTGCTGTTAAATTAAGTGGAGGAAAAAACCTAGAAGGACCCTATAATCAGCAGTTTTGTTACTTCATGTTGTATTTTACAGAAACTGACTTTGGAAACTTAGAAAATATATAACAATGTAGATTAGATTAGAAAGATAGCTTAATTATAATCAGTATTGTATAGATTACCTTGCAAACTCATATTTAAGATGAAATAATAAGGCCTGCAAATGTCATTAAAAAAGAAAATCATTCTCTACATTAGCAGACTCAAGTAAATGACCACTTTTGGGCCCTGATCATGGTAGTGAACATTGAATCTATCAGCTTAGCTGGCTTTAAAAAAAAGTTGAAAGAGAAAATTTTGGCACTTAAAGTCCTGTCAACATAAAAATCCTGAAAGGAATAAGAAAAAATGGAAATGATATTTTAAAACCCAACATTTATATCATAATATTTGACAGGGAGACATTCAGATTAGTGGGTAGGAGGAGTCCAGGCCTCTTAAGTCAGATTGTCAAAGTCTGAATTCCAGCTCTTAAAAGAGGTATTGTGTCTACACAGTGTTAATCTCTAAGCCTCAACTTCCTCATTTATAAAATGGGAAATGTAGCACCAACTACCTACCTAATGATACCTTATCCCTTTCATTCTGATGAAGAGGAAAGCTAGAACAGAAATCTTACTAGTTTTAAAGTCTACCTGAGAATGTTTTCCTTCAACTATTCTGACTGGAGTTAGAAAGATAATAGTACCACCTATTGTTCAAGCTAATGAGATGCAGTATGAACTGTCTAACATGTATTTGGAACACTGTTTTCCACTATGACATTCTGACACTTCCTTTAACACACTGAGGAAGTGTGCAGAGGAGAAAAACAGTTTTACAAATGAAGATGTTATTTCATAGAATATTAACCCTCTTTGCTTTCGTTTCCTATCTCTTTTATGCTATGGAAATCCCAAGAAAGTCTGGAAAAAGTTGAATGTTCACTTAGGAGGAAAACTTGGTGATTAAAATGAAGAACAAGACAACCAGGGTTTGATTGATTTGGTTTACATTAAGTTAACCAAATAATGAACTTGTTCCTATTGTTTTTATGGTTCTTTAAAAAATAAAAACACATATTTAAAGTGAACCTGAGTGTTTAAATCATATAAGGAAGGAAAAAAAAAACCTAGCATACGACTTAGAGAAAGATTTACTTGGGATTCTCTCTGGTCACAAAGATTGCTCTTTTCAAAGAGTAGATGATATAGGGGGTCTATGTGTATTCCTGCACGCACCCATGTGTATATTATATTCATGAATATGTGCATGGCTGTTATGTGTTGGGGGACAAATAGGAAGGGATGTCTTCACAGTACTGTTTCTCATGTTTCAAAGACTTCAAAATTATCTTAGGTAGTCAAACTGTTTCAAAAAAATAAAATTGGCAAGCAAACTTACACATTTCCCCCTTGTATATTTGTTTATCAATAACTGCAGACTTGTTGGTATAGTCATATTTTTACAAGGGAGTTTTAGCTCTGTGTGTGTCATCTGCACATATGAATGAAAAATGAGAAATTTACATAAACTCTTACATGTTTGTTTAAATGAGATCATCCATATCGGATCATATTTTAAAATCATGGAAAAGAAACAAAGCTGAAGCTATATCAGGGTTGATATATCTCCACATATTCAAATTTCCTTCTCTTTTTTTTTTGGTAGTACTTGAACTCAGGACCTTATGCTGGCTAGGCAGGTAGTCTACCACTGAGCCATACCTCCAGCCCTTTTGTACACTAGTTATTTTTGAGATAGAATCCTGCTTCTTGCTTAGGAGTGTGCATGGATTAAAATGAACCTATTTTACATATTCTGTCTTTGGTGGGGTAATAAGCCCAGCCTCTTTCTGCTGAGATAGAGTCTTACAGACTTCTTCCTGGCCTGGAACCATAATCCTTCTAATCTCACTCTCCCATATTGCTTAGGGTCACAGGTGTATATCACCATGTCCAGTGATGGGCTGAGAGGTTTCTGCAAACTTTCTGCCTAGGTTGGCTCAGGTAGCTAGGAGATAGCATAAGCCACAAGTACCAGGCTTTCACATTTATCTAACAGTCAAATGATGGATCTATCTCTATCTATACATCTAGCCATTCATCTATCTCACTTCAGTCAATAGCAAGCATGGTTAGTAGTAGACCTAAATGTATTTTTCTTCAAAATTGGTAGTTTTCTAAAAGCAGAATTGAGTAAGGTGGAAGACTGATGATAACTAAAGATAAACAATTATCTGGTTGACGCAGGCCTCTCCCCTCACAACAGCTGTCCAAAGCAATGGTACCATGTGATGGCCTGCCAGGGCAGGGGTAAGACCCAAAGGCTTTCCTCCTGTTTTCTTTTCTATTATATCAGTGGTTGGAAGTTGGAGAAGGAATTATCTCAAGAATTTATAAGGGATTGCATACCTTTGTGCCAAATTCACATGAAAAGAAGGCGGCCAACTGTTGTCTTACTTATACATCTTGACACTGTATTTCAAATTGTTCACTATCTTTTTAAAAACTATATTTTATGATTTAATGACTTTTTTTAAAAAAATGTGGTACTGAGGAATCGAACCCAGGGCCTTATCGGGTTAGGCAAGCACTCTACCACTAAGCCACATTCCCAGCCCTCGCTTTACATCTTTTCTTTTTTTTTTTTAAAGATCTGACATAATTCATTTACAGTGAAGTATTTTAAGCCAAAAAAAAAAAATAGTCTCCTTTTCAAAAAAGGAGGTTTAAATATTGTTTGCATTCTTCTGGTTCCTTTTTTAAATGCCCCTGGCTATTCCAGAGGTGTTATTTTTGTCTCTCTCCTTTCTTTTTTGGTCCGTCACTTTTTCTTGGATCTTAACACCCATGTAAGTTATGCTTCCAACCATACATGGTTTGAAAGCTTGCCCAGAGATATGACCATTGTTGAACTCACAAAAGTATAAATGAGTGTTTCAATGCCACAACCCTTCCTATTGCCTGTGGAGTCTCTGCTGAAAAGAATCAAGATTTGAGCTCTAGAATAAGACAAATGCGAGCATGTTGTTTGCCAGGACACTGTGGGGTTATATTGATGTGTAACAAGTTGATTCAGAACACTGGAATTTCATTCTATTCTGTTCTGATTGATTTTTTTTCTTTTGTAAAGGCAATTAACTAGTCCCAGAAGGATCCTTCAGTTATATAAAATTTTGTTTCATGGATGTCATGGCTCCATTCCTATTTTTGTCTTGTTCTTCCAATTTGGTATATACAACTTTTTTCAGAATTCTTATATTTGGAACGTAGTGTCTTGGTTTCACTGTTTTTTCTTTTTTGTTTGTTATTGTTTGTCTTTTTTTAACTAAAGCTATATAAAGCTTGTGGATTAAACAGAATAAATTTCTAAATTAAAAAAAAAAAAGCTCCACAGAGGTGAGGGAGTCTGACAAGCTTAGTTAACCCTATGTCTATTCCTTTCCTTCCTGAGAAAATTTTTTGAATAAGTTTAACAAGAGGAGGAGGAGGGTCAGACCGTAATAATTTCACTTCTACCACATTATCCTAAATAGACTCTATTCTCATTCAGTACTGTCCTCTAGGTACTTCTCTAATAAAAGCTCAGTAGCTCCAAAAAAATTGTTCCTTTTTTTTTTTTTTGGGTCTGAACTGAGCTACATCCCTGTCAATTGCATTTTTTTTTGGGGGGGGGTATGGTTGTGGGGCCTGAACTCTGGGCCTGGATGCTGTCCCTCAGCTCTTCAGCTCAAAGCTAGCGCTCTACCACTTGAGCCACAGCACCACTTCCGGCTTTTTTCTTTTTGTTTATGTGGTGCTGAGGAATCGAACCCAGGGCCTCATGCATGCAAGGCAAGCGCTCTACCACTGAGCCACCTTCCCAGCCCTGTTACTTTCTTTATTTCAAATACAATTAAATATTAAAACCTAGGCTAAGCTGGGCATCATGGCTACTTAGGAGGCTGAGATGTAGAGATCTAGGTTTGAAGCCAGCCTGGGCAGAAAAGTTCATGAGGTATGGTTCATGTAGTACAGTACAAACCTCATAAGCATGAGGCACTGAGTTTAAACCTCAGTGCTGTCAAAATAAACATAAAATAAGGTAAGAAAATAGATAATCCAGCTGGAATCACTAGGGTGTTAGTGATGTATCTGTATCCGAGAAAAGGGAAAGCTCTTAGTTGAATAGAAAAATATTTAAACATATTAGTCTCCAATGCCCTTGAAAAATATACATTACTTTGTTCGAACCAAGAAAAATCAACTCTTTCTAAAATTAAATCTATTTTCTTGAATAGTTTTAAAAAATATAAAATAAAAAAGTACCTTTTGTTTTAGTTATCAGGATTGTGATAGTTCTTTGGGGTTATTATTTTTCATTACAAAGGAATATTTTAGCTAATTTGTCTCAAGTTTTTTCTGTGGGCTGGCCTAAACACCATGTATATATTATTCTCTACAGGAGAATATTGAATTAAAAATAGTCAATTTAGGGCTGGGAAGGTGGCTCAATGGTAGAGCGCTTGCCTTGCATGCATGAGGCCCTGAGTTCGATTCCTTAGCACCACATAAGCAAAAAGAAAAAAGCCAGAAGTGGCGCTGTGGCTCAAGTGGTAGAGCGCCTTGAGCTGAAGAGCTGAGGGGCAGCACCCAGGCTCAGAGTTCAGGCCCCACGACCAGACCAGCCCCCCCGCCCCCCAAAAAAATGCAATTGACAGGGATGTAGCTCAGTGCTTGCCCCTGTTTTGACCCCAAGCACCATACACACACACAAAGTAATATCCCCCACCAAAGATCATCATAACAAAATATCCAATTTATGGATATTTTTGAACCCTTTCCTAAGGCAATGCTTGCACAAATGACACTAACCATGTCTTCCTGGGCAGCAGGAGCCACAGATCCCATGTTGAGCACAGATACGGGAACGTGAACAGAAGAGGACGATGTAGCTGCAGTGGAAGTCATGGAAGTAGCGGAGGGGAGCACTGAGGCGCTGGCCAGGCCTGCTGCTGCTGAGGGAGGAGCTTGTAGCTGAACTGCTGAGGACATGGCAGCAGCCGTGGAGACATCTGAATGCACCGAGCGCTCTCTGCTCTGAACACTAGGCACTCCCTCTTCCTTGCTGTTTGGGAATTCCAGTCCTAAGAAGTGGAAATTCATTCCATTACCAGTGTCCTGAGGTAAGATTACTATTCTTCTCATTAAAAATAATTATATAATGGCTATAATCTAGACCTACAAAATGTACATATTTGCCACGTATTTCTATCAACTGTTCAATTAGTAGTTATTAATTGGTTAATACTAGTCTTAATCACTAAAGACTTTGGACCATTCCTTCATCAGGTGAACGATAATGGGTGATTTACTCTTACATAAAATTAAGTGTATTGCCATAAAGTAACTATTACTATAGAAATACAGGTAATCACACAGAATTTAAGGATTATGTGCTTTTACATTTCATACAACTAACATGGTAAATGGCCTGGGATTTCTAGCTTTACAACTATTTTCTGTCATCTTCATTTCCATCTACTGCTCCTATCCTAACAAAAATAATTTTAATTCTTGACTTTCAGCAAGTAGGAAATCAGTAAGTAAAACTAATGGGTTCCTGCAGGTTGATTATACAATCTATTAATAATGATTAGCTGTCTGGAGAGATACCACATACATAGGGACTGTTTTTTTTCTCTCTCTCCCCTTCCCTCCCTCCAGCTTCCCCCATCCATCCATCCATCCATCCATCCATCCATCCTGGGGCTTGAATTTGGTAAGTAGGCATTCTAGCACTTGAGCTAAGCATCCAGTCTAACTTTGGAGTACTTTCCCTTCAGAGTAAGAGTCTGGTTACTTTCTACTTAACACTATTTCTGTGACATCGGTCAACAGGGTAAAGGTTTGAAAATTCAATGAGATATTTCTGAATACTCAATCTAGAACATTATGTAGGCTCTATGTTTAAATATTTCTCTACATTGTTTCTCTTTCCCACTCAAAATTTTGAGCTTTGATCTAAATCTTAAACTGCCAGTATATACACTAGAATGTTTATGCTTATTAAAAAGTTTTAACAGTGGTTATAGTGCTTAACCTCCACTGATGAAATCTTAACATGCTTTTGATGAACAGTGACGCTGAGTATCTCTAAGGTGGGGGCACCAGGAGTTTAAATCAGTACAAAGGACAAGTCTGGACAGGCACATGACCAGATCTTGCCATTGTGGGCAGATTTATAAGTTTTTTAAAATCAGATAACTGTTAAGTTTAATCACTATTCTAGCTTTAACTGAGACCCATTTTTTTCAGCTGTAAAGTGTTTTATCTACTTTGCATAAAATTGTTTTAACAATCGTCAGAAATCATTTTAAAGCCATTTTTATTGTCATTTTCTACCCTTATTTACACTCTATAGATTTAGGAGAATGAGGATGTAGGTGAGTGGTAGAGTGCTGGTCTAGAATGAGTAAGGCCTGGATTTGATCACTAGCATGTCAGAAGGAATAGAAAAACTAGGATGACTACATAACACAAGGTTCACTGCAGATCACAGTCTGCAGAGAAGCCAGCATGCGTGTGCTGCACACACACAAAATCAAACATTTATTTTAATCTAATAAGACAAATGCATTAGAGGAACCTGGTATTATTAAAAAGAGAAGAATAAGGGGAAACTGGGGGAAAGTAAAGGAAGGTGTGACATTGTTCAAAATCAAATGTACTCATTACCTGTCTTATGAAATGGTAAACTCTCTGTATACCTCAATAATAATAATAAAATGATATATATATATATATTTTTTGGGTCCAGTAGTGGGGGCTGAACTCTGGTCCTGGGTGCTGTCCCTCAGCTCTTCAGCTCAAGGCTAGCACTCTACCACTTAACCCACAGCGCCACTTCCGGCTTTTTCTTCTTTTTGCTTATGTGGTGCTGAGGAATCGAACCCAGGGCCTCATGCCTGCAAGGCAAGCGCTCTACCACTGAGCCACCTTCCCAGTCCCATAAAATGATATTTTAAAAGAAGTACATTATAGCTGGGTGCTGATGGCTCACACCTGTAATACTAACTACTTACAAGGCTGAGATTTTAGGACAGAGGTTCAAAGCCAGTCTGGGCAGAAAAGTATGTGAGACTCTGATCTCGTATTAACCAACCCCACAACACTGCCCAGTAAAAAAAAAAAAAAAAAAAAAAAAGGCTGGAAGTGGAGTTGCAGCTCAAGTGGTAGAGTGTTAACCTTGAGCTAAAAGAAGAAAAAGCTCAGGGACAGTGCCTAGGCCCTGGGTGGAAGCCCCAGGACAGGTAGGCACAGGCACAGGCGCGCACACACGGGCACACACGCACACGCGCGCACACACACACACACACACCCGTTGAATACTGAACTATTTTTATAAAAATAGTTCAATATTTTAATGTCAGAAAAGATTAGAAGCAACTTTTTTTCTTAAAAATTGAAAAAGTTAAAAAATATCTGATAGCAAGATGTGATTAAAACCTAAATATCTGGGCTAGGAAGGTAGCTCAGTGATAGTGTGTTTGCCTTGCATATATGAGGCCCTGTGTTCGATTCCTCAGCACCACATAAGCAAAAGCATGTGAGGCAAGCACTCTACCACTGAGCCACCTTCCCAGCCCCTAAATTTAAATTTTTAAGATGATAAATTTATTAAAGTGATAAACACACTGTTCCTATGTAAACACATAGGCTTCTTAAGTTTTTTTACTTGTGTACCTATGACGTAACAGATGCAACTACAAATGATCTAATTCTCATGATACATTTAAAGGTGGATATAATACCCTTGAACTAAAAATAAAGTCCTGATAAGACACATCACTGCAGAATAGTAAGTAGTACTATAGACCTACTCATCAATTGAAATCAAATTCTTTTTTGAAAATAGTCTTCCATGAATTACTAACCTGTATCATTTTTGTTTTGAAACATAGTCATGGCTTCGAGATTTAATGCACAAACCCCTCTCATAAAAGCTTTCTTCATGGAATCTTCAAAGTGCTCTTTTTCTTGCTGCAATTTTTGAATATCAGCTTTTGAATTTTCCAAAGCTCCAGATAACTAAAATCAGAATAAATAAATATATATACACACATATTTGAGACATAAAGAATATTACTGTTAAAAATTATATATTGTGAGGTTATTCTTATATGAAATGAAAGAACAGTTCTTGCCAACTACATTTCATGCTATGTGACTCATTGTACAAGTTAGGTCTCCAACCAATCATTTTCTTTTTCTTTTTTGTGGATCATGGGGCTTGAACTCAGGGCCTGGGCACTGTCCTTGAGCTCTTTTGCTCAAGGCTAGCGCTCTACCATTTTGAGCCACAGTGCCACTTTCCAATCATTTTCATTCCCACAAAATCAAGATTCACATAAGTGGAATTTCATAGCAGTCCCATTGAGGACTGCTATTGTGTTTTCATTACACAAAATACATATCATTTTTTATTCAAAAGCTTTCATGTACTTTTGCATAAGCCATGGACAGCCCTTATCCCTTCAGGGTAAAAATAATTAAATGCCTATAATATGAATAGAATTAGAAAAAAACAACTATTTACAGAAGCCTAAAGAGACTGTATTTTTTCATGCCACTTTCCATTATAGAAAACTATTTGTATTATGAAATTTACTTTTAATATTAAGAATTTAGTGCTTCACTTCTCTGAAGAAGAAAGAAGGATGGCCAATAGACACATGAAGAAATGTTCAACATCCCTAGCCATAAAAGAAATGCAAATCAAAACAACATTGAGATATCACCTCACTCCAGTTAGAACAGCAAAAATCAAGAACTCTAATAACAACAGATGCTGGAGGGGATGTGGACAGAAAGGAACCTTACTTCATTGTTGGTGGGAATGTAAACTTGTTCAACCACTTTGGAAAGCAGTATGGAGGTTCCTCAAAAGACTTCACATAGATCTCCCCTATGATCCAGCAATCCCACTTTTGGGCATTTACCCAAATGTTTACAAACAAGACCACACTAAAGCTACCAGCACAACTATGTTTATTGCAGCATTATTTACCATAGCTAAGATATGGAACCAACCCAGATGCCCCTCAGTAGATGAATGGATCAAGAAAATGTGGTATATATACACAATGGAATTCTATGCCTCCATCAGAAAGAATGACATTTCCCCATTTGTTAGGAAATGGAAAGGTTTGGAAAAAATTATATTAAGTGAAGTAAGCCAGGCCCAAAGAAGCATAGGTCCCATGGTTTCCCTTATTTGCAATATCTAGTATAGGTATGAGTCAAGCGGAAAAGGCCAGATAATGTGAGGTTAGGAAAATGAACCCTTAAATATGTATTTTAATGTTTTCGTTTCTTTCATGCATGTGTTTCTAATGCATTTATAAGATTATTTCTTTGTTGCTTTGTATGTCCCTCCCCCACAGTGTAACCCCCGCTTTCACTATATTTGATGTCAGTATAACATGTGGAGGAGATGGGGACAAACAAGTCGTTTAAGGATTCAGGTGGACCTGTTGCAACAATGAGAAGTACAAAATGTCATGTCAAAACCAGCTTTACAATTTCGGTGTGGGAGGGGAGGGGGGTATAATTGGGTGGGGGGAGGGGGGTAAAATTGGTTGGGGGGAGGGGGGAGGCGGGGAAGGGAAGTGAAGGGTAAACAAAGGAGGAGGCTGCAATGCTTGGTAAGAAATGTATGCATTATCCTGCCCATGTAATTGTAGCCCCTCTGTACAGTATGTTCTCAAATAAAATAAAATACAATTTAAAAAAAAAAAAAAAAAGAATTTAGTGCTTCAGTGAACATTTTCTTTTAACATTTGATTGCATTCTTTAGAATGGTTTTTATATTATTTTGAGTCCCAAATGCTTTTCCAAGGAAACAATGCTAATTTTACTATTAAAAGTCAAAGGAGTGCCGGGTGCCAGTGGCTCACACCTGTAAGTAATCCTAGCTACTCAGGAGGCTGAGATCTGAGGATCATGGTTCAAAGCCAGCCCAGGCAGGAAAGACAGTGAGACTCCAATTAATCACCATAAAACTGGAAGTAGTGCTGTGGCTCAAGTGGTAGAGTGCTAGCCTTGAGCTGAAGAGCTGAGGGAGAGTACCCAGACCCAGAGTTCAAGCCCCACAACCCACAAAAAAAAAAAGTCAAAGGAAGGTTGGGTACTGGTGGCTCATGCCTGTAATTCTAGTTACTCAGGAGGCTGAGATCAGAACTGGTTCAAAGCCAGCCTGGGCAAAAAAGTCTGTAAGATTCTTATCTCCAATAAACTACTCAGAAAAGGCCAGAAATGGCTCTGTGGTTCAAGTGGTGGAACACTAGCCTTGAGCAAAAAACCTCAAGCATAGTGCCTGGGCCCTGAGTTCAAGCCCCAGGACTGGCACAAAAGAAAAAGTCAAAGGAAAATAATTTCAACTTATACTTTATTAAACTTAAGAACATAGTTTATTAAATATGATAAACATTTTTATTTTGAATTTTTCTTCTTAGGTACATAAAGACTAAAAAAAAAGAAGGCTAATGATAAACTGATAATGGCTATGATGCTCTTGTTTTGAAAGAAAGGGACAACTTAAAAAAAAGTTTACCATAGCAATCTTGTTTTCATAATCATGTGAAATTTGGATGCAAACTTCTTCGGCTCTTGCCTGACAAGCTCGTTCTACCACCTCCTTCCACTGCCTCTGTACTACGGAGTGCCAGCCCTTCCAGACTTTCTTCAGCAAGGTTCGATGGAAGTACTGATCAGCTAGTTTGCCTTCATAAATCTAAAAAACAGGAGTACAGTGGTAATGGCAAATACATTAGTTAATACATTTACTGGCACAGTTACACTGGCAAATGTGTTAATACAGTAAACATAGCACAGAGGGAGTGTATATAAGTTATTGTTTAATCTGTGCAATCATATCACTCTTGACTTGCCCATGGAAAAACAGGTTAAGTGACTTGGGTCACACAGTAGAAAGGAAAAGCCAGTTTGATTTCACAGCCTGGGCTCCTACTCATTACATCATGGCTTACCAGAGTCAATCAAGTTAGGGAAAACACCAAAATCCAAACCAAAACCCAATGGAAGAAAGGACTTTTTAGTTAAAAGAATGCTGGAAAGCATAAAGGCCGTGGCTTCAGATGACTGTTTTCCTTTCAACTTAAATGCCACCATCATAAACAAGGTTAGTAACTCTTACACTTTTCTATTACATAGTACCAAACTGACCCAAATAGGGAACATATATCATTTATCAGAGAATTCTTGTGAAATAGCTCTAATTCCCACTTTTCCTAAAAACTAGCTCAAAAGTCATGTTATCGCAAGTATTCTAGCCAACATTTTTTTTTTTTTAATTTTGTCAATACTGGGATTTGGTACAGGTATAGGTCCCTGTACCACTTGAACCATTATTCTAGCTAATATTTAAACTACATATTTACTCATTATGGACCATCTAACAAATAACTTTGAAACTATGGAAAAACCAGCCAAGAGCTGGTGGCTTAAGTGTCTACTCCTAGGACTCACGAGGTTGACATCTGAGGTACAAAGCTGGTATAGGCAGACAAGTGCATCTCCAATTAACCAGCAAAGAAGGTAGGCTGGAGGTGTGGTTAAAATAGTATCATGCCAGCTCTGATTGAAAAACTGAGGGAGAGTGCAAAGCTCTGAGTTCAAGCCCTATAACTAGCAAAAAGGTACAATGATTTTAGGGATTAATATGGAATTTGATTTATTGCAGTTAATAAAAATGAAAACACTAGGAAACACTCCTTTTTTTTTTTTTTGTCGGTCATGGGGCTTGAACTCTGGGCCTGGGCGCTGTCCCTCAGCTCTTCAGCTCAAGGCTAGTGCTCTACCACTTGAGCTACAGCGCCACTTCCAGTTTTCTGTGGTTTTATTGGAGATAAGAGTTTCACGGACTTTCCTGCCCGGGCTGGCTTTGAACCATGATCCTCAGATCTCAGTCTCCTGAGTAGCTAGGATTACAGGTGTGAGCCACCGGCACCCGGCTTTTTTTTTTCCTAACCAGTTGAGGGTCTAAACATTGTCCCTGAACTTCTTTACTTATAGCTAGTGCTCTACCACATGAGACACAGATTCACTTCTGGCTTTTTGGTTGTTTATTGGAGATGAGAGCCTCATAAGCTTTCCTTCCCAGGCTGGCTTCCAACGTAGATCCTCACATTGCAGCTGCCTGAGGAGCTAGGATTACAGGTGTGAGCCACCAACACACAGCAGGAAGCATTATTAAAAACAATTCTATGTGTTTGTGGCTTTAACTAAGTATCACTATCCCACAATATTGTGAAATTTGTGAAATTTATGTAATCAATCACAATAAAAAATTGCTAAAAAATAAAACAAAGGAGTCTTGAAAAAACACCAAACAAAAACAATTTTAGGATAATAATAGTATTTAAACTAAACTATTAATGCAGAGGTACCTCTCTAGGGCTCAGTCGAATATGAAAAACTAACACATCCCTTATAGCATGGGTTTCTATATTTTATCTTCTATGGCATATACATAATTTCATCTTTTTTTTTTTTTTGGGTCCGGTCGTGGGCCTGAACTCTGGGCCTGAGTGCTGTCCCTCAGCTCTTCAGCTCAAGGCTAGCGCTCTACCACTTGAGCCACAGCGCCACTTCCGGCTTTTTTTTTCTGCTTATGTGGTACTGAGGAATCGAACCCAGGGCCTCATGCATGCAAGGCAAGCACTCTACCACTGAGCCACCTTCCCAGCCCATAATCTCATCTTTTATGTTTTAAATTTACCATATTTGTACAGAATCAAGTGGATAAAGATTAGATTCACATTAGGAAAAATCACTACAAAATGTCTGGGAAGTAAACAAGACAGCCTCTTTAAAGATTCCTACCTTTATGGGGATGGGAAGGAAGGTGGCTCAGTGGTAGAGTGCTTGCCTTGCATGCATGAGACCCTGGGTTCAATTCCTCAGTACCACATAAACAGAAAAAGCTGGGAAGTGGCACTGTAGCTCAAGTGGTAGAAAGCTAGCCTGAGCTGAAGAGCTGAGGGATAGCGCCCAGGCCCAGAGTTTAGGCCCCATAGCCAGCAAAAAAAAAAAAGTAAATGCATAAGTTTACTGGCCTCAAGACCAAGAAATATACACCTACAAGCCTGAGGCTGAAATGGTCCAATATCCAAGACAATACTTTACTTACCAGTTTTTTAAACTGAATTATTATTATTGGTCTTTAATTTTTTGGTACTAGGGATCGAACCCAGGATATTGCACTTGCTAGGCAAGTGCTTTGCCACTGAGCTACATCCTAGCCCTACTTACCGTTTTTGATAGACTAATTTTCTCTTTTCTTTTTTTCTCTCTCTGTTACTTTTGAAACTAAGTCTTGCTCTATGGCCCAGGCTGACTCTGAATTCACAAGCCTTCTGCCTCAGCCTTCCAAGTGCTGGGTAACAGGTATGCCTGACACCTTAATGTTTATTATTCTCTCAGCTTACCATTATTTACTAGCTCTTATTTAATGAAAATACAGGATGCCTGACACCTCAAAGTTTATTATTCTCTCAGTTTACCATTATTCTGATATCTTTATTTAGCTCTTATTTAATGAAAATATAGGATGCTTGGGTTTAAACTTTTTTTTGAGATAGAGTCTTGTTTCGTTTCCTAGGCTGGCTACAAACTCCTGGGCTCAAGAAAGCCTCCTGTCTCAGCCTTCTGAGTAAGTGGAACTATTGGGAATATGCTACTACATCTGGTCAGAAATTTTAGAAATAGAATACAGGAAGCATATGATACATTTAACATTATAAATTCATTTTCCATGTAAGCATGTCTGAAGTCCAATCTGTTTAAAGAGGTTCAATTATCCATTATTTTAGCACTTATAAGTTAACACAATCTTTATTAAACCACTCTAAAGCAGCAAGTAGCATATGATAGTATATAACATATAAGAATATGAACTATACTTATGATACTGTATGTCTATAAATCAGAGAGCTATTTTCTCAATTATATTAAAATAAATACAATGGGGAGGTGGGGGGAGAATGGGATGGGAAGGGGAAACAAAGGAGGAGGCTACAATGCTTGATAAGAAATGTACTCATTAATCTTGCCTATGTAATTGTAACCCCTCTGTACAGTATTTTCACAATAAAAAAATAAAATACAAGCAATATTAAGTCATAAGCACATTTTGACTTGTTAGAAAATGAATCTTTCTTTGACAAGAGTTAAGCTCCCTTTGAGCTTAGGTGTTTGATTTCCATTACTGGCCTTATCTTATTCACTTACGTCCTGTCTGCATTTGACATGGCTAATTCGCCAGTGGAAGAATGTCCTCATCAACTCTATCCTTTCCTTTTGCTTGGCTAAGGCATGAGACAAGCTGGTAATCACCTGCAAAGACCAAGTAACACAATTATTGTGATAGTGCAATAATAGCAGTTGGTAAAGTGATTTCTCCACATGAAAAAAAGCTAAAGAGAATAGCTATGGATCTCTACTATATTCATACAAATTAGCCTTATCATTTTTCTTGTATAGTTTTTTTTTGTAGTTCACATTGGTATAACAAGCCTTATTACTGTTATTAAATGCAAAAATCTGTAATTGGGGGCATGGCTTACATAGTAGAATGCCAGTCATAAGTAAAAAAGCTGAGCAAGAGCCATGAGGCCCTAGATTCAAGACCTAGTATTTGGCACAAAAATCCAAAACAAAAAAATTAAAAAATGTTTCCCATGTGAATATAGTAAAACTTCAATAAAGAGAAACAAGAGGGAAATGAAATATTCATTGTGCATGTATATTGCTAATTACCAATAGTTTATGTCTTTGAGAATTAATAGTTATTAACATAATTCATTAGAAATTGTACATATATAGTATGTAACTGTTATATATACAGAAGGCATTCAGTAGACTTGTAAGCAGGCCAGGTTCTAATTCTTTCTAGCCACAACCACTACCTTGGATATGGAAGTTTCTCAGTAGCAATTTAGTGATTTCCCAACAAAATTATCAAAGCAAAGAACAGATATATTTTGATGTTCATCTTCCACAGTAATATTCTTTTATAAAAGACATATCTTATAAAACATATATTTTATAAAAATATAAGATAGACATTTCAAAGATAGATACAAGATAGGTACCTATGTCTTATAAAATACATATCTAAAAATGGTTACACTAGATAAAAAGGTAGTCTGCCAGACAATAATGGCTCATGTATGTAATCTTAGCCACTCAGGAGGCTGAGATATACAGATCAAGTTTCAAAGTCAGCCTAGTAGAAAAGTCCATGAGACTCTACCTCTGGATTAAGCTGGTTGCAAGTGGCTCAAACCTGTCATTCTAGGTATGTAGGAGGCTTAGATCTGAGGATCATGGATAGGGAAGTATATGAGACTCTTATCTCTAATTAACCACCAAAAAACTGGAAGTGGAGTTGTAGTTTAAGTGGCAGAGTATCAGCCTTGAGTGAAAAAGATAAGGGATAACACCCAAGCCCTTAGTTCAAACCCTCATATCAGTACCAATAGGGAAAAACACCAAACAAATGTGTTTGCCAGCTGCTGGTTTGAGACAGGGTCTTGCCATGAGTACCAGGCTGGCCTGGAACTCATGATCCTTCTACCTCTGCCTCTGGAATTCTGGGATTACAGGCATGTGCCACTACATTCATCCCTATCCTTTTTTCAGAAGAGTAAAGGGTACCCATTCTAAGATATCAAATAGATTCTATGTTGTAGGTTGCATGGTGACAGATGGCTGTTATTTTATTCTTTATTCACTTTCATGAACTGAAGTAATGATCTATGTACTTTGTGTGATACTTAAAAAAATTTAAAAACCTTAGAACAGAGTTTTGAAAGTAAGAGAAAATATTAGTATTCACTGTTTCAAAAATGCAAAGTATGTAAAATGTTCAACTTATATCATACCCTCTAAAAGCAAAAGAAAGAGTCTACCATCTTCATGTAGCTCATTAGCACACCTGATACCACTTCTGCAGGCAATAGCTGTAGGGTCTGCCTGAGTCCCTGTTCTCTGCAAGCCATTACCCTCTTACTTATAACCCATAAATGGCTGGAGGCTCAGCCGGGCACAGACCTGAACTTGACCCTCAAGTCAGAAGCTCACAGAAAGTGAAATAAAAGATTTCTTCTATATTTATCTTCATCAATGAAAGGACATATAACAGACAGGATGTGAGAGGTTTAAATGTCCATCCCAGGGGGCTGGGAAGTTGGCTCAGTGGTAGAGCGCTTACCTTGCATGCATGAGGCCCTGGGTTCGATTCCTCAGCACCACAGAAGCAAAAAGAAAAAAAGCCAGAAGTGGCACTGTGGCTCAAGTGGTAGAGCGCTAGCCTTGAGCTGAAGAGCTGAGGGACAGTGACCAAGCCCAGAGTTCAGGCCCCAAGACCGGACCCCCCCCCCCTCCGCCACCCCCCGCAAAAAAAAAGTCCATTTCAGGGAGGGTTTAAAAGTGGAGAGTGTGGTTTCTTAGTGTTTTATTAAGGAGGTTAGGATAAAAAGATTAGGAGGAAAAAATCAAGTCTTACATTTAGGAGAGACTCTTAAAACACTAAGCACTCTATAACCAGAAGTGAGGATAAAATGACCCAATACTGGCATGTCTGATGAGAAGAACCAATCCTATGGCTGTATACTGATTTTACTCTCAGTTTCTCAGTGACTTGCTCTTCATCTCTCTCTCTCTCTCTCTTTTTTTTGTCGGTCATGGGGCCTGAACTCTGGGCCTAGGTACTGCCTCAGCTCTTCAGCTCAAGGCTAGCGCTCTACTACTTGAGCCACAGCGCCACTTCTGGCTTTTTCTGCTTATGTGGTGCTGAGGAATCGAACCCAGGAACTCATGCATGTGAAGCAAGCACTCTACCACTCAGCCACCTTCCCAGCCCACTCTTCATCTCTTGTGTAAGCTAAATAATCATTAGTTTTTGGAATGCATTTTCTAGCAAGGTATTTTCTAAACGTCAACAAAAAGGAGATATAATAAAACAGAAGACCTCATCTTTTCTCCCAATGGAAACCTCAAAGGCTCTCTGCAGCTCCTTTAATTCAGTGATCTGGCTGCCCAGCTGCTTTATTTGTGCTGTGTGCTTTTCTTTCTCTTTCTTCATCTCCATTCGGTGCCAGTCAATAAAATTAAGTCTCCACTTACTGAGTTCAGACATAATGTTTGTCTGAAAGAGAAATACATTGACACTTAAGTTTGTTCCTTGATACCTCTTCTTAAACCTGAACTGAAGAAAAGATGATGTATGCAATGCACCTTCAACAACCATTCTTTCACAGTTCACTACAGGAGGGACATTTGTTGTTATTAAAAAAAACAAACAAACAAAAAACCAGCACTGAGATTTTTGAGAAGTCTCAAAAAGTGTAAATGCATGTTTCAACACCAAATTTAAATTACTTGACTACTCAAAAAGCTTATTAAAATTTTATTTATTATTTTAGGAATCTATCTACTCCCTATCCCTTAGACTGCTTATCCATGTACCCTCTGAAATAAAACTCTCGTTAACTTGTGGCTGTTTAAAACATTTAACTGCATTTGCTGCGTTTCTATCCATTAGAGTTATCTAAGGAGTCTTTTTGTACATTTACCAAGCTTGAAATCTGGGCTTGAAAATGTAATAGTACAGCAAGGTAAATGAACAAATGTACTTAATAAAACAAAAACAAAACAAAATATTTAGGCTTCCTTAGGGAAATCCCTTTGTTTGTTCAAGGACTTGACAGTCCAAATTAAGACAGGACAGGTGAAAAAGACAGGAGGATCAGGCCTGGCTGAACATCATAACTGGGAGTTTGTCCTGATAAAGGTTGTTGTGCTTGTGGAAACCATGGAACCTGGAGCCTTCTTCCCCCAACCACCTACCACAATAGCCACCTTATGACAAATTGCTCTTTTCACCCTTATCACTGGAACACATAAAATATAACATATACATATATAAAAACATATTTGTTAGATATATGTATATATATGTATACAAAATCCCTAAAACAAATATGGTTAACTGAACTAAGAGACAAATTTGAATGTCTCATAGAAGTATGAAATGTAGCTAGGAGGTGGGGGCTCACATCTGTAGTTCTAGCGACTCAGGAGGCTGAGATCCAGGAATCATGGTTTGAAACTAGCCTAGGGCAGGAAAGCCTGTGTGAGTCTTATTTCTAATTAACCAGCAAAAAGCCAGTAGTGGAATTATATGGCTCAAGTGGTACAATAACAAAAGCTAAGAGGTAGTGCCCAGGCCAAATACAAGACCCCATATCAGTGTGTTCAAAGCTAGTGTTCTAACATTTGAGCCACAATACCACTTCAGGCTTTTCTGAGTAGTTTATAGGAGATAAGAATCTCAGGGACTTTTCTGCGTGGGGTTTGAACCGTGATCCTCAGATTTCACCCTCTTGAGTAGCTAGAATTACAGGTATGAGTAGTCTTGAACTCCTGGACTCAAGTGAACCTTAATATAAAGGATCCTTGGAATGACCTATTGATATGAAGCTATAATTTAATATGAACCAGGATGATTCCTATGTACATTAAAGAATGAGAAGTGCCAGACGCTGGTGGCTTATACCTGTAATCCTAGCTGCTCAAGAGTCATTAGGATTACAGGCATAAGCCAACAGTGCCCAGCTGGCTTCTTTTTTTTTTTTTTGCTGGTCCTGGGGCCTGAACTCTGGGTCTGCGTACTGTCCCTCAGCTCTTCAGCTCAAGGCTAGCGCTCTACCACTTGAGCCACAGCGCCACTTCTACCAGATGGCTTTTTTGATGGTTAATTGAAGAGGCAGCTTTAGGTGGCTGAGATTTGAGGATCATGGTTCAAAGCCAGCCCAGGCAGGAAAGTCTATGGGACTCTTATCTCCAGTTAATTATCAGGAAACCGGCAGTGGCCTAGTGGCTCAACAAAGAAGAGCACAAATCTTGAGCCAAAAAGCTCAAGGACAGTGCCTAGGCCCGGAGTGCAAGCCCCACAACTGACAAGAAAAAAATGAATAAGAAGCACACAGATTGAGATCTGTACTGAGCTCAGGGCAATCATTTTTTTTTAAAGTATAAGAAGCATAATCAGTATAATCAACAATAAAGCTATCACAATGCATAGTAAACAACTGTAAATAAACAAATTCAATTACCTTAAGACCTGAACTCCAAAGATCAAGCACACTCTCCAATTTCTGAAGGTTTTCATCAGAAACAAGATAATCTCCTGAAACTGTTTTGTGGGTTTCTGTGTGAGCAGAATTAGTGTCTATAGAGGAAGAGTCATCTAAAAGATGGGAACTGAAAAAGTCCATGACTGGGTGAGATTTCCTTGGTGATAATGCTGGTGGTGATCCTGGAATAAAAGAACAGTTGTGTGAGAAAGACAAATACAGCAAATGTAGCACTCTTTCCCTCGTGTGGAATTGTAGGCCTTAAAAAAAAAATGACATGAGTGTAAAATGCAGGGGATTATTTTGAGGGAGAGGAGCCAGGGAGAGTAAAAGAATAGGGTAAAAAAATTGATTAAACAGAATAATGAAACCCACTGAAAGTTGTTTAAAAAGTGGGGAGGGGAAGTGGCACTATGACTCAAGTGGTAGAGCCCTTGCCTTGAGCTGAAGTGCTCAGGGACAGCACCCAGGCTCAGAGTTCAAGCCCCATGACCAACCACCACCACCACCAACAAAAGGTGGGGAAGGTCCTAGAAATGTGGCTAGAAAGTAGAAGAAAACCTGTCTAGCAAGCTCAAAGTCCTGAGTTCAGTACTGGGGACTGAACCAAAAAGAAAGTGGGGGAATGGAAGAAGAGGGGAAGGAGACAGGAGGTGGGGAAAGGGAGGGGAGGGGAAAAAAGAAAAAGTAATAGAAGGGATAATTTTGATCAAAGTACATTATATGCATATATGAAAATAGCACAATAAATCTCCATTGTACTTTTAACATATGCTAATTTAAAAAAGGAAGGAAGATCAATGCCCAATGCTCTTTACTTGGCTTTTTCTACTCAAGTTTAGTGCTCTACCATGTAAACTACATCTTCACTTCCAGCTTTTTCCAGGTTAAAGTTTTTTTTTTCTTTTTTTTTTTTTTGGGGGGGGGGGTCCGGTCGTGGGGCCTGAACTCTGGGCCTGGGCGCTGTCCCTCAGCTCTTTAGCTCAAGGTTAGTGCTCTACCACTTGAGTCACAGTGCCACTTCCTGCTTTTTTCTTTTTGCTTATGTGGTGCTGGGGAATCGAACCCAGGGCCTCAGGCATGCAAGGCAAGCGCTCTACCACTGAGCCACCTTCCCAGCCCTAGAGATAAGATTTGTATGGACTTTTCTGCCCAGGCTGGCTTTGAACCTTGATCCTAAGGTCGCAGCCTCCTGAGCAGCTAGGATTACAGAGATGAATGACCAGCAACCAGACTTTATTCTCAATTTCAGTACTGTCACCAATTCAGGACTGACTGGGATGGCTACAACTTTCCACTACCTCTCAACAGATGACTTCTATCCCAACAGATAATGTCTGTCTTTACATATCCAAATCTAGCCTGAACTGTATTATCATATTGACTTTACTTTTTTATATTCTTGCAATAAAAATGTTGAAGAATGAGCTTTTATAATACAAGCTACCTTAGGAGTAGGTATTATAATCTCTGTTTTAATGACAAGAAAACTGAAGCAGAGAGAGGGTTAAAAAATTGACAAAAGCTAGAGTTGTTGTATACAGGTTATTATTGTTTTATGTTTAACACTGGGATGGTGTTAAATAAAACAGCTAAGACTGAACAATATAAATAGGGGTTAGTCAATAAATAAGTGGGCTAAAGACTTAAAGAGAAACTTCTCTGAAGAGCAAAGATAGCCAATAGACACATGAAGAAATGTTCGAGCTCTCTAGCCATAAAAGAAATGCAAATCAAAACAACATTGAGATACCACCTCACCCCAGTTAGAATGGCTATAATCAAGAACTCTAATAACAACAGATGCTGGAGGGGATGTGGACAGAAGGGAACCTTACTGCATTGTTGGTGGGAGTGTAAAGTTGTTCAACCAGTTTGGAAAGTAGTATGGAGTTTCCTCAAAAGACTCCACATAGAGCTCCCCTATGACCCAGCAATCCCACTTTTGGGCATTTACCCAAATGACCACAAACAAGACCACACTAAAGCTACCAGCACAACTATGTTTATTGCAGCATTATTTACCATAGCTAAGATATGGAACCAACCCAAATGCCCCTCAGTAGATGAATGGATCAAGAAAATGTGGTATATATACACAATGGAATTATGCCTCCATCAGAAAGAATGACATTGCCCCATTTGTTAGGAAATGGAAAGGTTTGGAAAAAATTATATTAAGTGAAGTAAGCCAAGCCCAAAGAAACATAGGCCCCATGGTTTCCCTTATTTGCAATAACTAGTATATATCTGAGACAAGCAGAAAAGGTCAGATAAGTTGATGTTAGGTGAAATGAACCCCCAAGATAAGTATTCAAATGTTTTATTTCTTTCATGTGATTGTTTCTAACATATTTATAAGATGACTTATTTGTTGCTTTGTATGTTCCTTCCCCACGATATAACCCCTGCTTTCACTGTATTTGATGTTGGTATAATTTGTGGAGGGGAAGGGAAAAAACAAATCGTTTAAATAGGGATACAGGTGGACCCATTGCAACAACGAGATGTACAAAGTAGTTATATTGAAAAACGAACTTTACAACTTTGGCGGGGGAGGGGGGGCAGGGAGGAAGGTGGGTGGGGGGAGATGGGAAGGGATGGGAAGGGGAAACAAAGGAGGAGGCAACAATGCTTGATAAGAAATGTACTCGTTATCTTGCCCATATAATTGTAACTCCTCTGTACAGTATTTTCACAATAAAAAAAGTCATAAAAAATAAAAATTGTACTTTACAACTTTTGGCGGGGGGTGGGGTGGGAGGTGGGGAGGGAAGGGGATAGTGGGAGAACAACAACGAAGGGGTAACAAGGTTTGGCAAGAAATGTACTCATTGCCTTACTCATGTAACTGTAACCCCTCTGCAGAGCATCTTCACAATAAAATAAATAGAAAAGAAATAGCGGCTAGCCAAGTTATAAAAACAGCCCAGATGCCCTTCAATGAATGAATGCATCAAGCAAATGTATATAATACAATGTAATTTTACTCATCCATAAGGAAGAACAGTATTTCATTATTTACAGAAAAATGAATGAACCTGGAAAAAATTACGTTAGGTGAAGTCAAGGCCACAGAGAGACAAAGGACACATGCTTTCTCTTATATGTGGAAATTAGATCTAATATATAAATATATATGTAAATATATACAGGGTCATATCCATATATACATAAATATATTAATTAGAGCATGGTATATGCAGGTGAGAATTCCAATGGTATAATTCCTTTGAACAAATAACCTATAGTCTAACAAAAGGAAACCCAGGAAACTGGAATTTAATGTATTGGGTATAGGGTAGGGGTGAGGTCAAGGAGGGAGGTAGATGGATAAAGAAAGGAAGAATATAGTCATCGTACTCAATGTATGTGAAATAGAACTAGTAAAATTGAGGGGTGGGTAGGGTTGGGAGAGATGGGGGAGGGATGACACTGATTAAGATGCATTGTATAAACAAACTGGTGTAGAACTGAAATCCCTTTGTACAACTACTCTCAAATACTCTGTTGTAACAAACCTGTTAGCCTTCAACATGTAGGTGAGAAATAAACAGATCTCCCTATTCAAAGAGGTGGGGAACAGTCAAAGCCATAATGAAAACAAGCCAGATATGTCTAGGCAGGAACATCTGAATTTGGCTCTGTGTTTTTAAAACCGCTTTAACATTGCTAATCTTGTTTCAACTGAGACAAGGCAGATCTCAGGCTCAACATACCACCCACACAATATTTAGATAAAATTAGTGATTTTTTTCATTATGTTTACCATTGCTTTCTTTTTCTTTCTTTTTTTTTGGGTCCGGTCGTGGGGCCTGAACTCTGGGCCTGGGCACTATCCCTCAGCTCTTCAGCTCAAGGCTAGCACTCAACCACTTGAGCCAAAGTGCCACTTCCGGCTTTTTTTCTTTTTTGCTTATGTGGTGCTGAGGAATCGAATCCAGGGCCTCATGCATGCAAGGCAAGCGCTTTACCACTGAGCCACCTTCCCAGCCCCTGCTTTCTTATTATAGTAAGTGTATATTTATTTTATGTTATCAACTGATACAAAGTTTTTTAAAATTAAACTAAAAAGTGAATGTATTTCAAGAACAGTGAAGGAGAAAACAGGAGGTAAAAGACATTGCAAAGATCATTACCTCAGTACACACAATGCCCATAAGCTGGCAAGAAGATGGCTTGCAAAAGACTGACATTGGACAAACTACCTAATAGCCCAAGTCTTTAAAAATACTTGCCTGCTGGTTCAACTTTTAGAGTGTGACATAATTGTACTATCTTGGGAGTTATTTTAAATATTACTAATTAAATTAGAAATAGTATCTTTTTGTTGGTTGTTGTTGTTGTCAGTCACGGGCCTGAACTCTGGACCTGGGTGATGTCCTTCAGTTCTTCAGCTCAAGCTACCACTTTACCACTCCAGCCATGGTGATACTTCCTGCTTTTTCTGCTTACGTGGTGCTGAAGAATCAAACCCAGGGCCTCATGCATGCAAGGCAAGCACTGAGCCACCTTCCCAGCCAGAAATAGTATCATTTAAAAATCTGGCCAATAAATAATGTGTGGCAGTATTCCTCCTATTACATAGATAATATTGATCAAGCTGAAAGTCATACCGCTTGTCCTTAAACGGCCGGAAATAGGAACATCGTAACCTTTTCCAACTTCTGTTCCAGTTTCTCTTACTGTAGGGCAACTTCCTACCAAAAAGAAAGTTTAAAAAAATTAAACCAAACTTCTTGGTAAAAATTAAGTGCATGTTGATGATACAACATAGAAGGTTTCATTATGTGACATTCTTCATATATGCATTTAATATACTTCGATCTTTGATCATATAAACACTTTACCCTCTCCCCTATTACCCTCTTTTTCCCTACCTCCCACTTTCTCTGGTTTTCTTCTCAAATATTGACCCACTTACTTTTTGTTTTTGCTGGTACTGGGGCTTGAACTCATGTCCTGAGCACTGTCCCTTAACTTTTTGCTCAAGCCTATTACACTCTATTACTTGAGCCATAGCTCCACTTTTTTTGGTGGTTAAGGACCTTCTTGCCTGGGCTGGCTTTGAACCATCAGTCTCAGATTTCAACCTCCTGAGTAGCTAGGATTACAGGTGTGAGCCACTAGCACCAGACTCCCATTTTTTTTTTAAACCAAAAATCTAGATTCTATCCATGAAAGAAAACATAGTATGTGCCCAAGTCTGGTTTATTTAACAGGATGACCTCCAGTTTCAACCATTTTCTCCAAATATGATTTTTTTTTTTTTTTTTGTGTGTGTGTGAGAGAGAGTTCAGGGATTTTCACATCTCTCAGGGATTTGCTTATTAGATGTTCTGCCATTTGAGTACTGACTCCAGCCCTTTTTGCTTAGGTTGATTTTTAGATGGGGGCTCGTTTCTGTCCAGCGTAGGCCTGCATTATAGCCCTTCTAGCTATGGCCTCTAAGTGTAGGATCCCAGGTGTGCACCACAATGCCTAGTTTGCTGAGATGGTGATCTCATTAAATTTTTGTCTGGACTGGCTAGGAACCATGACATTCTGACCTCTGCATTCCAAGTATGTGGAATTATAGGTATAAGTCACTATGCTAGACCAATTTATCCTCATGTCTAAAAATTACTCCATTTCTATGTATACCACATTAAAAAATCCTTTCATCTGTTGATGGGTATCTACACTGATTCTATAGCTTGGTTATTGTAAGCAGAAGGATACAGAGTACAGGTATCTCTATTGTATGCTGACTTTGATTTCTTTGGAAATATACCCAGAAGTGGGATGGTGGGATTATATGGTAGTTATAGTTTTCATACTGAGTCCAGTAGAAGTATAACATACTTTGTATAAAGGCTCCTCTTCCCTACATCCTTACTAGCATTTGTCATTTGTATACTATCTGTAAGACTCTTTTCTGTTCCTTTGTGCTGGTCCTGGAGCTTGAATTCAGGGCCTGGAAACTGTCCCTGAGTATTTTTGTTCAAGGCTAGTATTCTACCATTTGAGCCACAGCTCTACTTCCAGATATTTTTGATGTTTAATTGGAGATAAGAGTGTCACAGACTTTCCTTTCTGGACTGGATTCAAATGGCAATCCTTAGATCTCAGCCTTCCAATTAGCTAGGATTATAGAAATGTGAACCACTGGCGCCCAGCTGATTACTCTGAAATGTTGGAGCTAGCAAAGTAAATTGCCTGAGCTGGTAACAGCGTACAAGAGTTGGCAGCGGAGTGGAGACAAGCTTTTGGTAAGCCCCTTAAAGGCAGAGAGGTATATGGGGCTATAATACATATCTGCCTGCTTAAATTGACAAGAGTATACAGCACCTTTGAGTTTGCTCAGTAGGAACTGTTAAGGTACTCAATGTAATAAGAACATTGAGACCACTGATGCAGAATGAATAAATCCACAGTTCATACCTCTTGAGGCAAATAAATATAAGCAGAAAACTTTGTCATCATAAATTTCTGTTTTAAGGCTATGGTCCTGTAGTCTTCGTTCTGACGAAACAGACTGAAGACTGAAAAACCTTGAAAACCAGTATCTTAAGAGCACGAGGAACAGATACTACAATGTGTTTTACTGGACACCCAGGAGCCTTCTGCCTCCAAAACAGCTGTCATGTACTTTCAAGGACAAGAATCGTTGGAGGAATGCTTACAGCGTGGCAGGTGTCCACTAACAACTGTGACTGAACCTGGGGAAGAACATTTATGTAAAGAAGCTGTTTGGGATTTTGCACTGATCTTTACTGAATACCAATGGAAAGGTAGAAGGAATTTCATCCTTACTTCTATGCTTTTTACACATCTATTCATGTACATTCTTTGCATCCTGGTTTGTAACAGCTCTCAATTCGGTGGCTGATAATCCAAACAGCCCACCATGTGCACATATCCTGCTGACCAAGTTTCCACATATGGTCCACAGAAGAACTTAAGGGATTCTGAAGGTGTATAGGGACCATCTTTATTGTTGGGCCTGCCATTAAGTTTTAAAGACAACCCTAGCTGACACAGAACTGTTGGAACAAGAATTGAGTTTCAACATATTCCACTAGGAGAGACAACTGCTACAGTATTTTTTAAAACTCTATTACTTTCCATAAGAGTTAAATGAAGTTCAAATAAAAACCCAGCTGTCATACAAGAACCAGAAATAACAGTGAAATGTAAGAAGATTCCCCACATGATTTCTACACGTACCAATGACTGAGAAGAATCTCTAATCTGGAGAGCTATTTTTACATTGTATGTTACTGAGAAATTCAATACCTTTAATTGAGAGATATCTTACAAAATATACATAACCTTGATTATGAAGCATATCCACTGTAGTAGGAATTCTAAGGTCTGGCACCACCTCTGCCCTAGGATGAGGGAGCTGTGAAGCCATGGATTCAATATTTGGAGTCACTATAGCATACCGAAGCAGTTCTTCATATTCTTCCTATAAGAAGCCAACAATCAATGAGGTATTATAATAGTTACAATGTTATAGTATATTCAATTACTAAGATTTTTTTTTTGAAATTTAGTTACTTTGGACAGAATGCATTGTGACTATAGTCTCAACTGCTTGTAAGGCAGATATTTGAAGGATCATGGTTTGAGGCCAGCCTGGACAAAAAAATTTCAGCAAAACCCCATCAAAACCATCTATCTGTCTGCTCAGCTACATAAGAAGATCATGGTCCAGGCCAGCCCAGGCAAAAAAATGTAAGAATTTATTCAGAAAATAACTAGAAAAAAGAGACTGGGGCATGGTTCAAATGGTAGAGCCTAGGAAGCATGAGGGCCTGAGTTTAAACCCTAGTACTACCAAAAATTAATGACCATGACAGTCATACACCTATCAAAGCATGTGGTTTGAAGCCAGCCTGGGCAGGAAAATTTATTAGGCTCATATCTCCAATTAACAACCAAAAAGCTAGAAGTGGAGTTGTGGCTTAAGTGGTAGAGTGCTAGCCATGAGAAAAAATAATAATTAAAAAAAGGGGCAGTGCCCAGGCCATGAGTCCAAGCCCCAGGACTGGCAAAAAAACAACAAAAAAGTTTTGGTACTCTAAGTTTGAGTCCTTTGAGTACTTGTATGGCTTCTATAGCTACGATTAAAAGTTGAAAGAGGTAATAGATCCTGTTATTTATTCAACATAATAAAAATCTATTACTTCCTTTCATGTTTTGGATCAATTTAATTAAAGATAAGATATGCTATTAAAAGCTATAATTTTCAGTTACTTTTATTGAGAATCAGAGTTCTCTGGATACTGTGCCATTCAAATAAAACAAAAGAAGCAAACTGGGTATTAGGTTTATAAAACTGTGCTGGCTCCAGATGTCAATGGCTCATGCCTGTAATCATAGCTACACAGGAGGCTAAGATCTGAGGATGGTGATTTGAAGCCTGTCTTGGCAGGAGAGTCCATGAGACTCTTATCTCTAATTAACCACCAAAAAGCTGGAAATAGATCTGAAGTGAGTGCTATCCTGAGCACAAAAGCGTAGGGACAGTGCCCTTTGAGTCCAAGTCCTAGGACTAATACACATACAAAAGCTATACTGGCTTTCTGTCACCCCCTAACTTTGAAAATACATTTGTCAAAGTACCTTAGCTAATTTTTGTTAACCTTGTTGGAAGAAAATGTCACAAATTTGAGTTTAAAATATAAATCTATATAATTATAGTGCTATTTAATCTGCTTTTTACATTGGAATTTTAAGTAAAACTGTTTAGAGTATGGGTTTGTGCTATTCTGTCTGAAAACTTCTAGGCAACTAAATGTAAAAAAATGACTTGGTTTGAGTTTCAACTTAAATTTACTTCCTTAACCTGCATATTTATATGTACTACTTATCAGATGTAACAGATACAGATTTTCAGTACGTATTAAGGCTAATGACAGAAGGGAATCACAGATATTTGAAAGAGAACTTTTAGAAGAGATAACCACCATACAGGCCCCTTCATACTGCAACAATCAATTTTGTTAATGATGTCCCCTTCCTGACAATAATTACCTGAGTTGTAAGGTAACATTTCTTGATGGAAATCAAAAGTCAGTATTTTGCCTCATGGTTATCACTGATGCAGAAGGCTCATAATAGAAAAAAGATCATTTAGAACATCACAAAACTTCTAAATTTTATGTTGACAGAATATTTACAGTATTAGTTTTCCAAGTACTGAAATAAAGTTCTGAATAGTTCTGTAAGTTGGAGTCCTACCCAAAGTATTCTCTAGTTCCTAGAAACCAAATGTGTGAGTTGGTCCTAACAAACTATGTAAAATATTGTGTATTACTCTCTATCGTAGGGACTATTCATATGTCTAACAGCATCCATTTTCCCTTTACTACTTGAAATGCAAGGTTTAGTCTGAGCAGAAGGCTACCCAGCTACATTTCCCAGCTCCCCTTGTAGCCAGACTTGATCTGAATGTTAACAACTGCAGGCCTAGTTCCTCTCCTCATGGGCTAGGAGTGGTAATAAGCCAACACTTCTCAACACAAATACAATCAATCCTGGGCACAGCAGATGACCAGAAGAGAAGAGACAGGTCTTTAGCTGAGCTCTGGACCATGTACCAGCTTAGACTAGAACTAAACTCCAAGGTATTCACCTAAGACATTTTTACTTGCATTTTATTAAAGCAACTAAAAACAACAGTTACATTCTTGAAAAAAAAATCATAGTAAGTTTCCTTCTGGTGTTACTAGGGTTTGACTTAACATACTTGCTAGACAAGGGCTCTACCACTTGAGCCATGTGCTTAGCCCAAAGTAAATTTTTATTTTAGTTAAGAATATAGAGAAGTGTAGCTGGTATAGACTGAATATTGGAGTCTCTCTAAGATTTATGTTAAAGCCCTAATAGCCAGTGTAGCTGTGTTTCGAGATGAGGGCTCCAAAGAAATAATTAAGGTTAAATAAGGTCATAGGCTGTAGCCCTCATCAGATAGGATTAATGTTCTTACAAGAAACAGCAGGCCACTCTCTCGAGCACATACTACACCAAGGTCACATGTAAGCCAGAAAGAGAGCTCTGGCCAGAAACTGATTCTGTTGGGGTCCTGACCTGGAACTTTAGCTGAGAAAATAGATTTCTATTGTTGAAGCCCCCAATTCTATGGTATTTGTTGGGATAATTGAATAGACTAACATGATGGCTTCTTTATACTCTGAAAGCCACCACAATGTTTTAGGATCTTTTCTCTCTGGTAGTAATTACAACAAGAGTTAGCCAAATACACTTGGCTTAGTCAGTGTTAGCTTATTCTACTACCCCTAACTTACAGGGAGGAGAAAGTAGAAGTCAGTGGCTTTACACTGTGGCTTCCCTGGTCTGACTTCCTAGATCAGAACAGAAAGAAGGAAGTATCTAGACATATTACAAAGTTCCCACAGAAATCAGTACGACTTAAAGAGGAAGAAATAAGTGGGTATATATCAATCATGGATATTCTAACTTAATTTAAAGAAAGATTTTAAAAGTCAGTTAGACTACATATATTTGAGTCATAAGACATTAAATTTATGATTGGTGTTTGTAGCCAATGTTTGGACTTACAATTTATTTATTTATGTCTGTCATGGGGCTTGAACTCTGGGCCTGGGTGCCACCCCTCAACTCTTCAGCTCCAGGCGAGTGCTCTACCATTTGAGCCACAGGGCCACTTCTGGTTTTCCAGTGGTTAATTGGAGTCTCACAGACTTTCCTGCCTGGGCTGAGTTTGAACCATAGTTCTCAGATATCAGCCTCCTGAGTAGCTAGGATTACAGGCATGAGCTACCAGCACCCGGCGTGGACTCTGAATTTATTATACATATAAAAGTAGCTATTATTTTGTTATTTTATTTTAAATATAATTTTAACATTTATTTTACATTTTTTAAATTATTTTATTTAGTGTGTGTATGTAGAGGAGAGCAGCAATACCATGGCCTAAACTCAGGACCTTGAGCACTCATTTAGCTTTCTTGCTCTAAACATGAACTACACTTTCAGTCAATTTTATGTTTCTAGTTCTGGAATCCCAAATAATAATACTGCATCTAAAGGAAAGAGAAGATATCACTTTAGTTCAAGAACCAGTAGGAGCTAAGCGATGGTGGGTCACACCTGTAATCCTAGGTATTTAAAGGCTAAAATCTGAGGATAACTGTCTGAAGTCAGCCGAGGCAGGAAAAGTCCATGAGACTGTTATCTCCAATTAACCCACCAAGAAGCCAGAAATAAGCTGTGGCTCAAGTGATAAAACACCAGCCTTGAATGAAAAAGGAAATGAACAGTACAGGACCTAAGTTCAAGCTGTACTATTGATAAATATACATACAGGAACCAGTAGGGTCATGAGTTGAGGGTTACTAATAAAAGACTCATTTGGACTGACATTAAAAGCAGATAATCAATACCACAAAATAATTTCTGAAAGGTCTAGAAGGTTCTTCCCTTAATTTCTCTTAAATTCCAGAGTAGAGATTTTTGTTTTTGTATGAACTACATACTCATATCTAATTTATTCTTTTGATGTGATGCTTTGTCTCTAGAACAAATGTCATTTTGAGACCTTATGGAGTGTTCATCTTTCAGTATAAATGACTTCACTAGTTTTTGAAAAAAGTCTGTAAATAACATAGCTAATAGGGTGCAGGGAAAGCAATGTAGCCTCAAAAGACAGACCGGCATGGTAGAGGAACTGTCAAAATGGAAGGCAAGACCAAAGGAGAATATTCTTAGGAAAGGAACATAAAGGTTGAATTATCTATAAAATAATATTTATCAAAATGAACTCCAGGGAATGCAAATGAGTTTTTTTCTTTGATAACGTTTTTTATTTTCTTTTTGTCTTGTTTATTCATTTATCTTTGGGAGAATAAGAGAGGGCATATAAATGGTGGGACAAAGGATGAACAAATGCAGCAGTGGTACTTACTAGACACTAAGTTGAAAATGAACTTCATAACTTGTGGGTGGGGATAAGAGGGAAAAACTAGGAAAGAGCAAGGGAAGGGGTGATAAAAAGAAATATACTCTTTATCTGCCTTATATAAATGTAACCCCTCTGCACACCACCTTTATAATAATAAATACATAAAAAAGGGAAAGCCAAGGTGAAATATTGTCATAATTCCAGACTGATTTATCCTAGTAAAATTCAGATATTTTCCCAATGCCATTCCAATGTCTAAATACATAATTTCAGTGAAAATAATCTGTTTCATAAAAATATTTTCCTACTTTATTAGAGTATCAACTACACTTAAACATAAACACAATGTCCAGATTTCCTCCTATTAACTGATACAACTAAAAACTTAAGCTATACCATGTTAGAATTCTCATTTTAAATCTCCAAAGATCTGAATTTGTATTTATGATGATGCAACTTTTTGAAAGAAAAGAATTAAAATGTTCTACATAAAAACTGTAACTTCTATAGTCAATTTATCCAACTTACCTGCCAGTGTCCAGGTCTTGGTAACAGCCTGTCCAGAGTGTTGTGGTAACAGGAATTAGAACCTCATTAAGAATAATGAAAGAGAACTTTGGGTTCTACAACTTTGGATGGTTTGATACTGCATTAATTTACATTAAAGTGAAAATCCTAGTCCTCAGAAGCAGCTAAATGCTTTTCTTCTTATTGTGTTAGTGAAAGTTTTTGACCAAAAAGGATTAAAGAATTTATTACTAAACAGGTGGATTGTGATCCAGACATACACTCATGCAGGAATTAGGACCCTATGTAAAAAATCACCAGAGGAAAAAGGGGCTGGAGGTGTGGCTCAGCAATAAAGTACCTGTTTAGTGAGCATGAAGCCCTGAATTCAAAGCCCAGTAATGCCAAGAAAAACAAAGAAAAGATGAATTCATGTCTATTTTTTGAAAAGTTAAAACAATGTAAAGTTTTCCCAAAATACATGAAGTAATCCCCAAAGTTTGGTGTTACTGTAAATGGAGACTCCATTATAAATAGAATGAAGCAATGAAAAATGTACTGTGGTTTTACAGGAATAATCACTTTCTTAAATGTACATGTCTTCCTACCTGAAGGCTTGTAGAGACAGAACTGCCATGATCCGAGTCATTTTGCACAGGTGGAAGGGAGTATCTGTCCTCATCTGATGACATTCTACACAAACATTATGAAACAGTAGAAGTTGACTTTAGTTTTATCCCTTGGTATTCAAACAAAAATAATTTTAAAAAAATTTTTTTAGTTGTTTAAGCTTCCTTTATTTTGCAAGAAAACAATATGTTTTTAAATGACTATTTGATTCTTGGGCAGGAAAAAATTCATGTCACAAAAATGACATTTATGAATGGTCTAATAAAATGCTTTTTAAATACATATAAGTCCAATAGCTCTCTACTATAAACAATTTTCATATTATATATGAAAAAAATCATTCAACACTGAGTACCTATAGACAAAATTGGCTGGGCAAGGAAAAAGAAACAGTTAAAACACTCAATCTCAACATAAGTGAGTTTATAATGCAGTCAAGGAGATGGGATAAATACATGAAAGATTAAAATGCTTTGGAAGAAAATCCCTAATAGTATGTTGAGGAAAGATGTTGTGATCACTGCTGTTGTTGAGTGTGGGGCAACTTGGGGACTGTACTTTCAAGTGACACAGTACATCAAGAGAGACTGAACTCAGGAAACTTACCTTTTGACAATATTGCTTTAAGCAAAAGTAAGGTTAATAAGAACAACAGATTCACATTGTGTACATAGATTATTCAAAGTTCTAAGGACTCCAAAACTAATTTCGAAGATGAATAATGATTCTTCAGACTATCTGATCATGAGTTAGTTACATGTTAGAACACTAAGGAAGACTTATAAAATGAAGTTGCTTCTTTGAAAGGCTTTAAAATCAGTACAAAAGGCAGTTTTATATATGTATATAATATATTATATCTGATCACTTATATAGTATTTTGTATAGTATATATGTGTATATATAATTTATATTTCATGTGTGTGCTAATTCTGGGGCTTGAACACAGAGCCTGGGTGCTGTCAATGAGCTTTTGTGCTCAAAGCTAGCACTCTACCACTTCAGCCACTGCCCCACTTTTAGCTTTTTGGTAGTTAATTGGAGACAAAAATCTCATGGATTTTCCTGCCCCAGGTGGTTTCAGACAATGATTCTCAGATCTTAGCCTCCTGAGATTCTAAGATTACAGGTGAACCACTGGGGCCCAAGGAAGTAGACATTTTCATGGGAGGTGATTGTATAGGGGAAAGGAGCCAAAGATTTTACAGAAAAGATGGTACTGAGATCTGAAAGATGAGCCAAAGAGAAGGATATTCTAGCAGAAAAGCAGCACAAGCAGATAGGTGTAAAGCATGTATGCTAAGGACAGCAAGAAGCTGCTATGGTAAGACTTGCTAAGAAGGAAATGACAAGATAAGTCAAAGTCAGATCATGGAATATTATTTTGTCATATTAAAAAGTTTGGTCTTTTTCTAGAAAGATCTTTAGATTCCAATAACTCCTATAATGTTAAGGACTACTGTTCTGAGAAAATAATTGAAAACATAACCCCTTACACCTAAAGGGCAAACAAAGCTGTGCATGGTGACATACATCTTGAATCCCAGTATACATAAGGCAGAGACAGAGGATCTTAAATTCCAGGCCAACCTAGGCTGGGGTGGGGAGGAGGAAAGTCAGAATGAATTCTGTCTTGCATTTGACAATCAGGAAGTTGCTGTGACATCTGCTTGAACAATTTTAGTTGAAGTTGAGACAGGTCTCAAAGACAGTGGGCTGAAAATAAATGGCCATAAGTAAACTGAAGTAGAAAGGCTCTACATAGGAGAAAGTGCAATATTGGAATGGAAACACAGCGTACAGCTACATTGTGGGATGGAAATTTCTTTTTTTTTCAGTAATATTACTGTGCAAACAAAGGATAAGTAAACTAATCTCAACCTGACAGTCTTTAGTTAAGCCAATTAAGGAGGATAAAATAAGCATTTATCTGTAGCAAGGATTGACTGCTTCAGTAACTTCAAAGCTACAACTGTGGTATCTCAGTCCAATTTAGCTTTTCATTCACAGCTTCCTTTAAGATTTGTTTACAGACCTGGTAGGTAACAGGAGTGAAGTGATGCTGATGATTTAAAAAAAGAACCTCCCCGCCCCCCACACCAAATGAGTTAAGTATGTGGATCTCAAAAAACTTGTTTCTTAAATATGGATACTGCAGACAATTTTTTTTTTGGTAAAATATTCTGTCTGCCATCCTCCCTGCTTTGTGGTGATAAGGTATAAAAAGTAATTTGAAACTCTACAACAGTAAGCATCCCCTTACTGTCTCTAGGTTCAGAAACCAAACAGGAAGCTGAAACTCGCTTTACTAGGTACCAGATCTGTATTACTCCTCCCAATTTTCACATTCCCTAACCTAAGGTATTAGAAAGCACAGATAAAAAGCCTGGGGTGATTCGCTGGGCCAGAGATGCCACGTCTGGGTGATTACCTGGCTGACAAAGGAAAAGGGCTCTGGGGATTCAGTGTTAGCTCCAAGAAGCAGAGGAAGAGTGAAGGAAAGGTGCAAACTCGCTGCAGGGCGACATCCCCTGGGCCCTCACAGGTCCGGCTGCAGCAGGCCCAGGAGAAGCAGTTGCGAGTAAGCAAAGGGGAAGCATTCCTCCCCTCACCAGGCAATGCAATTCTGTTTTCACCGTGAATAATAACACACACCTGGTTAGACGTGAGCGTAAATTACCTGTAAATTCCCCGTGAATTTACAAACGCACACAACGTACTCAGCTCACGCGTGGCTCGGTCGTGGCTGTTCTTACTTAGCACCCAGCACTCCGGCCTTACCCCCCCCCATCCCCCACCGTCCAGCACGGCCGGGATTCCCCCGAGCCAGGGGAAGACGCCCCGAGGCCGGCCTCCGAAACCCGCTGCAGCGCCTCGGCCAGCGCTGCGGGGCCGCCGGGGCGCCGCTACCCACCTTCTCCGCTCTCGTCCCCGCTTGCGTCCACGCCGCGCGGCGCCGCCGAGACCACAGCAAGCACGGTGCTACCTGAGCAACAACCTGACAGTTTCAAACTGCAGGGACGCATCAAAAACAGCTCTGTGCATTGGCCCGCGAGCTCAGCAACCTACCATTTGATTGGTCCAGGCGAAGTGGGCGGGACTTGTGGCGACGGGCAAGCCGGAATTAGGAGGTTTAAGAGGGCCTGACCGTTCGGAGGGGGCGGGGTCTCAGGAAGCCCCGCCCTCTCAGGGGAACCTCTTAGCTGAGTTCCTGCCTGGGTTGCAGAGCTGGCCAGAAGGCTCTTAAGGTGGTGGGTAGATGGCTTCCAACCACGCAACAGCCTGGCTGTGAGTCTTAATTATTTAGTCTGTGTAAGAATGAACTTTATCCACTCTGAGGGGTTTTCTGTTTTGTTTTTTGTTTTTGTCAGTTGTGGGGCTTGAACTCTGGGCCTGTGTGCTGTCCCTCAGCTCTTCAGCTCAAGGCTAGCACTCTACCACTTGAGCCACAGCGCCACTTCCGGCTTATTGGAGATAAGAGTCCCACGGACTCTCCTGCCTGGGCTGGCTTTGAACTCCTGTGTAGCTAGGATTCTAGGCGCCGGGCGTTTTTTTTTGTTTTTTGTTTTTTTTTGGTGGTCCCGGGGCTTGAATTCAAGGCCTGGGTGTAGTCCCTGAGCTTTTTTCCTTAAGGCTAGTGCTGTACCAATTTTTTTAAAAATAAATTATTTTCTTGTAAAGATGCTGTACTGAAGGGTTACAGTTGCATCAGAAAGGCAATGAGTGTATTTCTTGACGAGCATTGTTACCACCTTCTTTGTTTTTCTCCTACTATCCCCCCCCCATTTTGAGCCATAGTTCCATTTATGAATTTATGGTGGTTAATTGGAGATAAGAGTCTCATGGATTTTACTGCTCAGGCTGGCTTTGAACCACTGTCCTCAGATACCAGCTCCCTGAATAGGATTACAGGCATGAGCCACCAGTGCACAGCTTTTGGAGGTGGTTTTGTGTGTGTGTGTGTGTTAGTCCTCGAGTTTGAACTTGGGCCTGGGCACTGCCCCTGAGCTTTTTTTTGCTCAAGCCTAGTGCTCTACCACTTGAGGCACCGCTTCACTTGTGCTTTTGGGTGGTTAATTGGAGATAAGAGTCTTACAGAATTTCCTACTAGGTCTGGCTTCGAACCTACTGTCTTCGGATCACAGCTTCCTGAAGAGCTAGGATTATAGGCCTGAGCCACTGTTTTCCATTCAAAATTTACTTGTCTTTGTTGTAGTTCCTTAGGCTGCCCTTTGTTTCTCCAGGTAACAAATAGATGACATAGTAATCTCCCCAAATAAGAGAGGCAAAGCCTTTGGAACTCTTACTCCTTGTGAATTTAAGAACAGTGGCCTTCTGTAAACAATATCCTTGTTTTTCTCAGTCAGAAAAGGGCCTTGATATTTCAAACCATCTGCAGGTGGACAAATGGCTCATAATACATCTCTCCAAACAGAACTTCTGTAGCTGGACACAAAAAGAAGGATTTCAATACATACTTCAATACATATAAATGGAGGCAGAGAAGAGGAAGGCAAAAGCACAGAGTAAATGGCAGATATCAGTGTGTTGGTCTACATATGATATAGCTTATCTCTTTGCAGTGGGTTAAGAGTTTTTCAAGCTGGAAAAATATCAACACAGAACTTAAAAAAATGGCAAAACCTCCCATGCTCCTGGATTGGAAAGATTAACATCGTGAAAATGGCAATACTTCCCAAGGCTATCTACAAATTCAACGCAATACCTATCAAAATTCCAACCTCATTCTTCAAGGAAATAGAAGAGGCAATCCAAAAATTCATATGGAACAACAAAAGACCCCGAATAGCAAAAACGCTCCTCAACAGAAAGAACACTGCTGGAGGAATATCAATACCAAATTTCAAACTCTACTATAAAGCCATAGTAATCAAAACAGCTTGGTACTGGCATAAGAACAGACCTCAGGACCAATGGAATAGAATTGAAAACCCAGAAATGAACCTACAGACCTATAGCCATCTAATCTTCGATAAGGGAGCTAAAACAATAGAATGGAAGAAAGACAGCCTCTTCAGTAAATGGTGCTGGCAAAATTGGTTAACTACATGTAGAAAACTAAAGCTAGATCCTTATATATCACCCTGCACCAGAATCAACTCCAAATGGATCAAAGACCTTGAAGTCAAAGCAGACACTCTGAAAACATTACAGGATGGAATAGGAGAAACCCTAGGTCTCCTTGGCTCAGGCCGAAATTTTCTTAATAGAGACCCGGAAACACAACAAATCAAAGAAAGGTTGGACAAATGGGATTGCATAAGATTGCAGAGCTTCTGCAGGGCAAATGACATAGCTGGCAAGATCAATAGAAAGCCCACCGATTGGGAGAAGATCTTTACTAGCCATACAACCGACAAGGGTCTCATATCTAAAATATACTTGGAACTCAAAAAATTAAACCCCCCAACAACAAATCCTCAAAGAAACAACTGCCCAATAAATAAGTGGGCGAAAGACTTAAAGAGAAACTTCTCTGAAGAAGAAAGAAGGATGGCCAATAGACACATGAAGAAATGTTCAACATCCCTAGCCATAAAAGAAATGCAAATCAAAACAACATTGAGATATCACCTGACTCCAGTTAGAACGGCAAAAATCAAGAACTCTAACAACAACAGATGCTGGAGGGGATGTGGACAGAAAGGAACCTTACTTCATTGTTGGTGGGAATGTAAACTTGTTCAACCACTTTGGAAAGCAGTATGGAGGTTCCTCAAAAGACTTCACATAGATCTCCCCTATGACCCAGCAATCCCACTTTTGGGCATTTACCCAAATGTTTACAAACAAGACCACACTAAAGCTACCAGCACAACTATGTTTATTGCAGCATTATTTACCATAGCTAAGATATGGAACCAACCCAGATGCCCCTCAGTAGATGAATGGATCAAGAAAATGTGGTATATATACACAATGGAATTCTATGCCTCCATCAGAAAGAATGACATTGCCCAATTTGTTAGGAAATGGAAAAACTTGGAAAAATTATATTAAGTGAAGTAAGCCAGGCCCAAAGAAACTATTTGCAATATCTAGTAGATATATGAGTCAAGCGGAAAAGGTCAGATAATGTGATGTCAGGAAAATGAACCCTTAGATATGTATTTTAATGTTTTCGTTTCTTTCATGCATGTGTTTCTAATGCATTTATAAGATTATCTCTTTGTTGCTTTGTATGTCCCTCCCCCTGCTTTCACTATATTTGATGTCAGTATAACTTGTGGAGGAGATGGGGAAAAACCAGTTGTTTAAGGATACAGGTGGACCTGTTGCAACAATGAGAAGTACAAGTTGTCATGTCCAAAACGAGCTTTACAACGTCGGTGGGGGGGGTGGAAGGGGGGGAGAAGGAGAAGGATTGGGATTGGGGGGAGGGGGGAGGCTGGGAAGGGATGTGAAGGGTAAACAAAGGAGGAGGCTGCAATGCTTGGTAAGAAATGTACGTATTATCCTGCCCATGTAATTGTAACCCCTCTGTACAGTATGTTCACAAATAAAATTAAATTAAATTTAAAAAAAAGAGTTTTTCAGGCTGGGCACTGGTGGCTCACACCTGTAATCTTAGCTACTCAGGAGGCTGAGATCTGAGGATTGTGGTTTACAGACAGCCCAGGCAGCAAAGTCTCTGAAATTCTTATCTCCAATTAACCACTAGAAAACCAGAAGTGCTGATTTCTTTTCTGTGATCATGGGGTTTGAACTCTGGGCCTGAGCACTGTCCCTCAGCTCTTTAAAGCAAGTGCTCTACCACTTGAGCCACAGTGCCACTTCTGGTTTTCTAGTGGTTTATTGGAAGTAAGAGTCTCATGGACTTTCCTACCCCGGCTGGCTTTGAACCGTGATCCTCAGATCTCAGCCTCCTGAGTAGCTAGGATTACAGACATGAGCCACCAGCGCCCGGCCAGAAGTGGTACTTTGACTCAAAGTGGTAGAGCATTAGTCTTGAGCAAAAGAGGTCAAGGACAGAGTCCAGGCCCTGAGATCAACCTCCATGATTGACAAAAAAAAAAAAAAATAGTGTTAATTCAGAGCATTTGGATTCCACTGTCACATTGTTATACAGTGCTCCCCAGCTCTGTCACTGCATAAGGGTATTCATTTCTTGGCTCTCATCATCAGTCTTCTGTTCTTCCTAATTATAAGACTTTTTCAATATGTATCTTCTACTGATATAAAAACTTTCCTACCGGGGCTGGGAAGGTGGCTCAGTGATAGAGTGCTTGCCTTGCATTCATGAGGCCCTGGGTTTGATTCCTCAGCACCACATAATCAGAAAAAGCTGGAAGTGGCACTGTGGCTCAAGTGGTAGAGCGCTAGCCTTGAGCTGAAGAGTTGAGGGACACTGCCCAGGCCCAGAGTTCAGGCCCCACGACCGACAAAAAACAAAAAAAACACCTTTCCTACCATTAATTTTTCTTCCTTCTGCAAACAATCTAAGGCTCACTGTGAGAAGCAAGATTAGTTTCCAGAGAAGTGTATTACTGATGATTTAAGTATTATACAGCTGCTGTATTTTTGGGGGTCAGGGTTTCTGAGGATGGGGTGTTTATCTCAGTAATAAATATCTCTGTAATTCTAAATTATGACTCTTCCTTCTTTCCTTTCTCCTCCCTTCATTCCCTTCTGTCTTTTCTTTCTTTCCTTTTATCACGTGTGTGTGTGTGTGTGTTTGTGTGTGTGTGTGTGTGTGTGTGTGTGTGTGTGTGTGTGTGTGTGTGTGTGTGGTTCTGGGGATTAAATCAGGGCTTTTATACATGTCAGGGAAGCACTCTACCATTAAGCTCTATCCCAGCTCTTTTTTCATTTTTTAATAGAAGAGCAGACTTCTGTGGATGAGTCTCTTAGGGGGAAGTTCCTTTTCTGTCATGCATCCCTGAAATCCACAGCTTTTCTCTACTTGAAATATCTGCTTATTGTTCCTCCTTAGAATTCTTTTTTTTTTTAATATATTAAAGTGTTCTCTTACTAGAGCTTCCCCTTTTACATTTTCTCCTAAATAACAACAGATTTTTTTCATTTAAAATTTAATAGGTTGGTATAAAAGCTAATCAATATGCAAGCGTACATTACAAAGGTTTTTGCAATGCCAAGAATTTTCCTGGTAATTAGTTTTCATTCTCATTTTTGGGGGTTCTTTTCTGAGGTGGTTCCAGTTTTTATTTTAGGAATCAACTTGTTTTACTTTGTGTGGCTTAGTTTGAATGTATCCCCAAAGGTTCATGCATTAGATGACTTGGTCATCAGTGTGGTGACTGGGTCACTGGAGATACTGGAATCCTTGAGATGGGGCTGCTTCAAGGTGATTTGGTCATGGAGGGCACTGCCATTGAAAGTGAAGGTTGGCCTTACAAAGTGAATTATGAATCTGACCCCTAAGGTTTCCTAGCTTTTTGTTTTCTTATCATATAACTTCTGTAACTTCTGCATGTATTCCCACCATCCTAATGAACTTTCTGCCATGAGGGCTTCACCAGAATGAGGAGATGCTGGTGCTTCCAGAGCTGAATAAACCACTTTAAATTACCTTGTCTTAGGTGTTTTTTCATAGTAGTAGAAATGGAGTATTACAGATAACCAGACTAAGCTAGTCTCACTATATCCTAGACTTGATATAAGTTAGTATTGTGGATAGATCTGAGTGACAGTCCTTTTGAGAACATGCTTTCTGAGTATGGATTATGCTAACCTTCCTGCCTCCCCTTCCATTTTCCTCCCCCAGGACTCCTCCCAGCATCCCTTAATTCTCCAAGGTCTCTCCTGGGCCTTAAAATCAGCTGGATGGCTTCTAAAACACAGGTTGTTGGGTTATGCTCTGAGTTTCTGAGTAAGTAGATTTAGGATGAGGCCCAAGAATTTGCATTTCAGACCGTAATACAGATGCTACTGGTCATAAGGTCCCTAGTTTCTAGCTCTGAGTAGCATTCTTTTTTTTTTTTAAATATTATTTTATTTTATTTGAGAACATACTGTACAGAGGGGCTACAATTACATGGGCAGGATAATGCATACATTTCTTACCAAGCATTGCAGCCTCCTCCTTTGTTGAGTAGCATTCTTGTAGGCTCTGAATTTCATCCTTTTCTACTCTGTCATACTTAGACATGGCTATAGCTCAGCCCCAGACACTCTACTTTTCATCAATGTTTGAAGTCAATGTCTTAACTAAGCCTCAACCAAGCTTTTCCAGACTTCAGACTAGAGCACTATTCTGGAATTCTGTTCTATCCATTGTCTACCTTGGAAATTTCTGGGATTTGGGGCTTTTTAAATCTCATTGTCTCTTCATCCCCGAATACCCCTATCATTTTCAGTTAGCTGCAACATACCCACCTCTCCTGAACCCCAAAAATTACCCCACGGAAGGTCAGCCTTTCATCTCCATTTCTAATTAGTACTTCATCCGAATTCATTTTTGATGGGTATATATGATCCTGAGAACAACTTTGTGTTGTACCTTTTTCTTCAGATAGCAAATGTCCATTGCCTGCCTCAGAGAGGCTATAATTGAAACGGAAGTAGCTTTCAGAGCACAGTCCCATTACTTTGTCTCTAGGTCTGTAAGTTCAGATGCTTCTCATGTACTAACTCATCACTTAGATGTTGAACTTTCTTTTGTGGGAATGGCTGTGCAGAATTGCAATTTCAAGTTGACAGTGGCCTTGAAGTAAAGCCAAGGTCTCAATAATATAATTCATTTTTTGCTTCCTATCAATCTGAAAATAAAGCCTTTGCTTTTCCAGAGAAAGAAAATGTGTGTGTGTGTGTGTGTGTGTGTGTGTGTGTGTGTGTGTGTGTGTGTGAGTGTGAGAGAGAGAGAGAGAGAGAGAGAGAGAGAGACAGACAGACAGACAGACAGACAGACAGTCAGATAGACAGAGAGGACAGATAGTCATGTAATGATTAGGGAGACTAAGAAGTCTCAGTCTGCCATCTGTAATAGACCCAGGAAGATTAGTGATATATATATATATATATATATACAGAGAGAGAGCGAGAGCGAGAGAGAGAGAGAGAGAGAGAGAGAGAGAGAGAGAGAGAGAGAGAGAGAGAGAGAGAGAGAGAGAGAGAGAGTCTGAATACAGAAGACTAGTATTCTAGATTGCGAACAATTAGGTCAAGAAAATGAGTTCTCCATTACCCTGCCTTGTATTCATTCTACTTAGACCTCCCAATGAACTGGATGAGTTTTATTCATTTTAGGAAGGGGAAGCTGTTTTTAGCCTATTCAAATGTCAACCTCATCGAGAAACACCCTTTTAGACACACTTAGAATATTTAACCAAATGTGTGGGGGGGGGCAGGGAAGAATTCTACCACTGTTTTCCTTTCTTAGTCACTTCCCCTACCTGCTTCCAAGATCCTAGATACCCAAAGACACTGCTGGTGCTGGTTTAAGGTACTGTAACCTCCCACAGCCCCCAAACACCTCTGTTTTCTTAGGCATCTGTCAAAGGTGCCACTGCTGGCAGTTCTGCTGCAATAATCCAAAAATGATCAGCTCTTTAAATTGTTTCTTATTTAGATCTCCATTTCCCAGACCCTTAGTACAAGTCACACACTTGAACACTCAAAATTCTTCTCTTTTCATTTGCTCATTTGTTCTTAGCAAATCTTCCTGTACTCGAACTGCTTTAACATTCCTTCAAAAACCTTTCTAGAAAAAGAATTCCAGTGTAAGGTGTGAAGAGTCAGGGAAACAATAGATTTTATTCCACAAATATATCTATATATCTATCTATATCTATATCTATATCTATCTACTTTCTAGAAAAGGAATTCCAGTGTAAGGTGTGAAGAGCCAGGGAAACAATAGATTTTATTCCACAAATATATCTATATCTATATATCTATATCTATATCTATATATATCTATGTCTGTCTATCTGTCTGTCTGTCTGTCTATCTATCTATCTATCTATCTATCTATCTATCTATCTATCTATCTATCTATCTATGGAGGAATAGCATCAGGAATAAGGAAAGAGGTAACAGGACAGAGGAAGAGCCATAGAAAAATAGAAAGGCAACCCAGAGAGAAATTGGAAACAATTGGTTAGCACTGACTCCAGCTCCCAGGGGGTCAGGAGTCTGGTAATCTTATACACAGGGCAAACTAACAGTTCTCACAAATATTAAAGCCAGTTCTGAGACTTGGTGTGACAATGAAACTCCATTAAAGACCACCATTGAGGAAGCTCATTTTGTTGTTTCTATAGTCAAGTACTGTCTTCAGAGCTCTAAGCTACAAGCTACTCTGAGCAACTGACTCTACCTGAAAACAAGGAGTAACAGCATAGTTTTTGGGTGTTTGGGTGGGACTGCCAGGAGAGGCAGTGATGGGGAGGGAAAGAGTATAGAGAGTTGTATTTTGACCTAGAGAAGAGTCTAGAAACCAAGAAGCACAGGCTCTTAAGGGAGGGGTTTTGATGATTCCACTCACTGTTGCCTCTCTGTCTGTCACTGTTAAGTCTGAGAGAGCCAACCCCATTGCACTTTGGAGCTGCCTGTCTGTGGAGTGTAGTTGCTGCCAGGGTTGTTAGAACTGAGAGCTCTGAGCCCAGCACATCACTCTGTTTTCCTGGCTTCATCCCTTTCATAGATGACTTACTGTTGTGCAGAAGTCTTGGAGACCTGCGGGCAGACACATGTCAGGGCTGTTTTTCTTCCTGCTTTTGTATACTGACACATTTTACATCCCTGAGTACACAAACCAAGGAGTATGGACCAAGAAGGAAGCTGCCAGCCCACAGGCTGCAGGCTCCTAGCAGCTTAAGGAGGGAAACTTGAAGAATGAAAACTTCTAATGCAAATGCAGCACTGGTGCAGACTACTTAGTCTTGATCAGCCTGGTCCTTGTACTGAACCAGAGTGACACAGTTATTACTGCTGTAGCAGTTTATTTTAAGTTCTTTGAGTGGTATAGGAGATTGAATCATCAAGAAAGTACTGAATAAAATTTGAATAGGAATCTATCCCGAGAGATGTTCAAATCACAACCTAGAAAAATAAGAAGTATGAAAAAGCAAGGCAATATGTGACCATATTACCCCTCCCCCCCCAATAAAAGCCTAAACCTACTCAATAGCCAAATCCAAAGTTACTGAGATGGCTGAAATGCCGGACAAAAAAATTCAAAAATCTACTTTAAAAAATGATCGCTGACCTTAAAGAGGATCCAAACAAACAGTTGAAGTTAATTCAAGTTAAGGAAGTTAATTCAAGATCTTCATGAAAAAAATCAGCAATGTGGATTAGAAATTCAGCAAAGAGATTGAGATTCTGGAAAACAAACAAATGGGGGTGGGGGAAAGCAAGTAAATGTGGAGAAGAAAAACTCATTAAGCTTGTAATCCTAGCTACTCAGGAAGCTGAGATCTGAGAATTGTGGTCAAAGCCAGCGGGGCAGGAAAGTGTGTGGGACTCATCTCCAATTACCCACCAGAAAACAGGAGGTGGAGCTGTGGCTCAAAGTGGTAGAGTGCTAGCCTTGAGCAAAAAGAGATTAGCAACAGCATCCAAGCGCTGAGTTCAAGTCCCCATGACTGACAAAAACAAAAACAAAACAAAAAAACCCCCAAACACTGTGGAAAGCATCACCAATCAGATGTAGATATAGACCAAGCAGAAAGTACATCAAGAGATCAAAGCTGAAGAAATATGTCAAGTCAATGAACAACAAGCACAATTACCATGTTTAAGAACTCTGGCGCATGGTCAAGAGACCAAACATAGGATCCATAGGGGAGAAGAAGGAGCTGAAATATAAAGGCATAGAAAACCCATCCAAGAAATTTAGAAAAATATGGAAAGATATATTTCAAGCCCTAAAGTAAATAACTATCAAATGAATTACTGTATCCAGCAAAGTTGGTGGAGAAGTAAAGACCTTCTAAGATAAGCACAAGTTAAAACACTTTACAACCACTAAATCCTATTTCATAGGCTTCGTAAAGGATTCCTATACACAGATGAGAAACAAAGCATGCCGGGTTGGGAAAGAACACATTTCAAGAGTACAGAAATAATAAGAAAAAGCAAAGAGCTTAACATTCAACTCAATTAACCAGCACTTTGTTTTCGAGTCAAAATTCAGAAGTTATTGGATATTCCAGTCAAAATTCAGAAGTTACTGGGTTTATATCCACGACATAGCTCAGATTCAAAGTAAAACATGCCAAAAACATGTTTTTCTATAAAAGTCAAAATTTAAGATTATGTGGTACCCGTGATAATCTTGTCTACGTTATAATTCTCATAGTTGACATTACAGTTGAGAACACAGACTGAAAAGAATGTGCCAAGTAAAAACATTAAGTAAAACAATAAAATCATGAAAATAGAAGAAGGCATAAAGTTTGTTTACTGAATTTATAAGAATTAGGAGTTAAATAAGTTATTTGAGCATTTTTAAAAGCTTTAAAAGTCAACAATTCTTGTATGGCTAGTGAATGTATACTATGGATATAATATTAACACAATGATAATGGTACATAGAATGTAAATTATATGTAATCAACAAAATCATGGAAAATTTATGCTTAGATTTCCTATTTTGAGACAATATTTTTTTCTTTTGTGTTTGTCCTGGGACTTGAATTCTGGGCCTAGGCTTTGTCTCTGAAGCTTTTGTGCTCAAGGCTAGCACAAAGCTAGCACTTTATCACTTGAGCCACAGCTCCATTTCCAGCTTTTTGTGGTTAATTGGAGATAAGAGTTTAATACACTTTCCTGCCTGGGCTGGGTTCGAACCTTGATCTGAGATCTCAGGCTCCTGAGTAGCTAGGATTACAGGAGTGAGCCACTTGTGTCCATAGGCAAAAATGTTTTAAAGAAAAGTTAATGTCTGCCAGGTGCCAGTGGTTTACCTCACTCAGCTACTGAGGAGGCTGAGATCTGAAGATTGTGGTTCAAAGCCAACCTAGGCAAGAAGTTTGTGAGACTCTTACCTCTAATAAATTGCCAAAAAAAAAAAACCCTGGAAGTGGAGGCCGAGGCTCAAGGTAGAGTGCTGGTATTGAGCAAGCCCAAGGACAGTCACAGAGAGAGAGAGAAAGAGAGAGAGACAGAGAGATAGAAAAGAAGAAGAAGGAGGAGGAGAAAGAGGGGGAGGAGGAGAGGAAGAAGAAGAAGACAATGACAATGATGAAAGTAGTAGTAGTAGTTGTTATGGCGCTATTGCAACCAGTCATTGCCAATTAGGAATTACTTTTTCAAAGAAAGAAAAATTAATTTTTTATGCATTATTGCTTTTTCCTGTGCAGTACTAGGTTTTGAACTCTTATCTTGCTAGTGTCACTAAACATCTTTCCCCTTTCTAATAAGAAAATCTTAATCACAAGTAACTGCCAAGACTGTACATTTTTTCTCATACACTAGGTGGATAACAAGATAAAAATAAAATAAGAATCTTTAAAAACAAACCCTAGGATATTTTAACTTTTAATTATTAGTTTTTCCTCTTCTTCAGTTCACTTCTCTGTCCATAAAACCTTAAATCTCGTTCAAGGGTTATCCCAAAAGATACCCCTTAGAGTTTATTTTGGGGATTATTTTGTTTGTGTTTTATATTATTTCTGGTGGTCTCTCCTAACTTCCAGCTCTGCCATTCATGGCTAAATCTTCTCTCCTTTTTGTCACTTGTGGCACTAGGCACAGACCTGCATCTGATGAGCCCTAAGCACTTGCCGAGTTAGAAATGCTGAATACTTATAGTTTCTCCCACTCAATACAATAAATTGCACGCCGCTGATCTAAAACCTTTCTCCTCTCCACATTCCTCTAAGAGGAAGTTCAGCCTTCGGCATGGTGGCATGGTGTGACTCAGCACAGGGTCAGTGTTTGTCTCTGCCCAGCGGCTTCAAAGAGTGGCAGCAAGTTTGTCGCAACCACACCAGGTGGCAGTGTGACCCACACCTGCACTGACACTAAGCCTGGGCATGAGAAGAAGAAAATGCAGCGAGTCTACAAAGAAAGTATTTAAAGATAATTTAACACAAAAGGGTTAAAGAAACACAGTTTTCTGGCTTTAAATCAAAGATTTAAAAGATTCACATGATTTACACAACTTCTGGCAGGGAAAGGTTGAAGAATAGAAGTTTTATTATTTGTGTTGTCAACAGGTATACAGAAATAAATATATATCCTGGAAGATAAGAGTTATGTCCTGGCATTTATATAAAGCAACAAAAGTGATCATATTAAATGCTATTGTTTTCTTGCGGTGTTTTGTATATATGAAAATAGCTGTAAAAGACATAGTTAATTTTTGTAAAGTGAATAGTTAATATTTGTAAAGTGATCAGACTGTTCCACCTATAAAATCAAGAGTTTAATCTGATTTTCAAGATAAAATATTTTGCAATTATGAAATTTGGCACAAGTGGTGTGTTGAAAATGATTTTTCATGTGTGTAAATACCCTGTTTTTAAAAAAATTATTGTGAAAATACTGTGCAGAGGGGTTACAATTACATGGGCAAGATAATGAGTAATTTCTTATCAAGCATTATTGCCTCCTCCTTTGTTTTCCCTTCCCATCCCTTCCCATCTCCCACCCCTACCCCTCCACCCCCACTCCCACCCCTCCTGTTTTCTTAAAGTTGGATTTCCAGATTTAGCTCTACTGAATTTGAGACATAGAGAAATGAAAGACAATTAATTGATTGCATTGTCTTCATTTCAGCAAAATACTTCTCCATCCATGAAGTGACACACTGAATAATTGGCAAGTTGTCATTGCTTCCATGTTCCAGTAGATCTTCTGAGTTTTTGATGGAACTGGAAGACAGGAAATATAGCCAGAGAAGTTTGTCTTATAGGGTTTATTGTGGACATTTTTTGTGCATTTCTAAATATCTAGGGCTCTTTGAGGAGTGTTCCAGTGCTTAGAAAGTTTTTTGATTTATGATCCCCACCCCCAGTTTGCAGTGAGAAAATCACTTTCCCAGACTCCTTTGCAGCAGGGATGTAGGTTGGTGTCCTGGATTCCACCCATGGGATACACTTGCACATGATTCTGATTCAGAAATGAGCAATGGGAGAAAGGTGGATGGAGAATTTGTCATCTGGAATGGGAACCAGAAGTCACTTTTGTGCAACTCATGGTTATAGGTGCTGAGGGAAGTGAGGGAAGATGTTTCATCTGTAGTGGTTCCTTTAGAGAAGTCAGATGTTGTTACTACCTGCTCACTACCCACATCTGGTTATCAAGCCTTCTCAGAGCTTCTGTGAGCTACATTTTAACTTTTATTAATTCCTTTGAAGGCAACCAATGTGGATTTTGTTGTTTGCTACTGAAAATTTTGACTGAAACAGGATTGATGGACATTCTCTTTTTCTTATTGACTCCTTTATTGTAACTGTAGGCAATTTCCTTCAAGTGGTCAAGGAGACCAGCTTATATTATCCTTAGAGCTCATGGATGAGAGACCCTTGTCCTCGGAATCCCAGGAAAGACTCATATTCCCTGATTATGGATAATGAGTCCATATGTGGAAAGGAGCCAGGAAGGAGACGCAGATTTGGGGGGTAACTTGTTAAGTTGTTGTTAGGTTATAAATCTAAGGAAGTGATTTTTGTTCTATTTATTTGTTTACTTATTTTGGTGGTATGAGGGTTTTAACTCAGGTTCTCACACTTGCTAAACAGGCAATCTACAATTTGAGTCACTTGGCCAACCTGCGTTGATTGGTTATTATTAACATACAGTCTCACTTTATGTCTGAGCTTGTTTGACCTATGAGCCTCCTATTTGAGTATTTGTTTAGGACAACCAATGGCCCTGTGCTCAGTCCTTGTACTTCCTTCGTATCTCAGGTTGACGAGTAAATGTCCAGCCATTGGTAGAGATGGAGCTTTATAAACTTATATACCTGGGCTACCCTTAAATTGCCATGCCCCAATCCCTGTCTTCCAAATAGCTAAGATTATAAACTTAAGGCACTGCATCTAGCTTAGGCAGGTTTTCATATGAAAAGAAGAATGATAAGAGTACAATAGTTGAATCTCCAATTGATTAAAGATCCATCAAATGGATAAATCAGCCCCACTGAGTAAAGGCAAGTAATTTCAATATTGATGGCTGTAAGTAGAATTCCTTCTATAACTAAAATAGAAATACTTTTAATCATTAGAACTAGAGCCAGAGTAGAAAACACCTAAATTCAATCAAAGTGGTAGAGAGCTGGCCTTGAATAAAAAAAGCTCATGACTGCACCCAGGCCCTGAGTAGAAGTCCCAAGATTAGTCCATGAGCACAGACATACATGCACACAAGAAAGCCACCCATTCCCTCCTCCAAAAGACAAAAAAACCCCAAAGAAAAAAGAAAACCAAACACAACAAAACCAAAGAGTAAGACTAGTGAGGGAAAATGTGAAACAGGAAAATCTGTGAGGAGGCAAGTCTAGATGAGAGGTAACAACATGGTGGCAGAGATGCTGAAAATAGGTTTAATTCTGAATGCTAAATAGGTTTAATTTCTGGTGCTGGGGATCGATGGGGCCCCCATACATGCTGAACCCATATTCTACAACTTAGCTATACCCATTCCCTAATTCTGGATGTATTTTGGATATAGAGCCAAGAACTTCAGCTGATAAAAATTAAAAGCATGGAAAATATAGGCATCAAGGATGATATGGCAGATACTTCTAGTGCATGCTCTTTTCCCTTACAACTAGAACCTTGATGATATGGCAAGTTAAAAATTACATTTCTCACTTCCCTTTCAAGATAGGCATGACCCTTAATTTGAAAGCAGTTGGCTTCTGGTGGTGTTTCTAGGTAAGTTCCTTAAGAGATTATAATAACTGGTATGATTTTTCCTTTCTCTTTCTTGTCATTTTCTTTATCTCATTTTTGCTATGGTTTTGCTAGATAGCCATCTTGCAATGACAAGGGAATGGCTGAGGGAATTACAGTCTTTCAGCTACCATAGAAGATTCAAGATGCTGTTCATTTATGGGACTCTTATTCTTTTTTTTTTTTTTTGGGTCCGGTCGTGGGGCCTGAACTCTGGGCCTGGGCGCTGTCCCTCAGCTCTTCAGCTCAAGGCTAGCACTCTACCACTTGAGCCACAGCGCCACTTCTGGCTTTTTTATTATGTGGTGCTGAGGAATTGAACCCTACTATGGGAAGGAATTAAAACTTGTCTTACTCTGTTCAATCTGTGTTTTTTTGGAGTCCATTTAAGAATATCCTTAGGCAACCAATCCTAGTTTGAACTCTCTCTCTCTCTCTCTCTCTCTCTCTCTCTCTCTCTCTCTCGTCATGAAGCCTGAACTATGGGCCTGGGCGCTATCCCTCAGCTCTTCAGCTCAAGGCTAGCGCTCTACCACTTGAGCCACAGCGCCACTTCCGGCTTTTCTCTTTTTTGTTTATGTGGTGCTGAGGAATCGAACCCAGAGCCTCAGGCATGCAAGGCAAGCGCTCTACCACTGAGCCACCTTCTGGGCCCCTTAAATATTCTCTTGTGTAAATGTTAACCATCTTTGGAACACTAGTGCCTTACAGACAACCATATTCCACCAAAGTAAAAGATCTGTACTCCAGGATAAATAATTCACTTTGCAAGTTAAGATTTGTGGGTAATTTATTGGAACTTTTTTTTTCCTACATAATTCTTACATACCTGATGCAGCCTCTGGTATGTACTGAGGTAATCAGTATGTTTTTAAGAAAATAATCAATATTCCAAATGTCTCACTAGAAAATTAGGAACTATGTAAAGATAATTGAAGTAAGAGAAAAAGAACACATTATTCTCCTGACTGATTTTAGGTCTCTCCTGACAATGAATTTTTATAAGCTGCTAGGACTATTAAGGTAAATTCATATTTGTAAAGTCTGTGATTATTTGTGACAGGAATACCTTATTTGTAGGCTTTTGCTTGTATCTTTCTATTTATATGGAATATATATGAGCAATTTTGAGTAAAATACCTTGTCTCTAAATTTTTCATTTAGTCTAGAACTCATCAACTACCATCTAAATGAATACTTACAAGTGGTACACAAGTGCTTTATAACTTGCCTTTAACATATTTAATCAAGAAACCGAGGGGAAATGTGCTAGATCACAATATGAATGATGTTTATAACTTTTGGAAGCAGGATCTGTTAGAATAAGTTTCCAAAGATTAGATCTTACCTATCAAGAGTTGTCCTTTTTCTCTTTTAACCAATTGAGTAATGTTTTCCAAGATGTATAGTTAACTTTTCTGCTCTCAAGTGGAACATGTAGGATAGACACTATGGACTCAGTAGGTGATAATTATTCAGTGTTCTAGGGGATATTGCTTGTTAGGGTTATTGAAATGCATAGATAAAAGTAGTGGAGACAATGTAGACTCCTGGTGGGCCTAGTGGCCACCTGGTGGCCTCCTCTCTCCTCCTATCCTCTTTTTCTTCTACTCTTCTATTCATTTAAACTCAGGTAGATTGAGTTTCAATTCAGGGGAAGGGATGACCTTGGTTATTGCCTCATTAACTTTATTGTTCATTCTTTTACATGGTTCTGATGATGGGGAGGGGGATAAACAATGCTGACTCTAAGTACTTCCATGTGGTAGATGAATGCATTCATTCACTGAGTTTTTATTTCATGCCTATAGACTCTTTAGTTTATTAAAATTAGCAAGAGAGTGACCGCTAGATACATGACACATTGTATGTGTTCTTCAAATGATAGGAAAAATATGATTTGCTCACTTAAAAAATTCTTTTTAATTGGGAGCCAGTGTCTCACACCTGTAATCCTAGCTACTTGGGAGGCTGAGATCTGAGGGTCATGGTTCAAAGCCAGCCTAGGCAGGAAAGCCACGAGACTTTCCACTTAACTACCAAAAAAGTCAGAAGTGGGATGTGGCTCAAGTGGTAAAATACTGGCCTTGAGCAAAAGAAGCTCAAGGACCATGACCAAACTCTGACTTCAAGTCCCCCAGGACCAAAACACACACAAAAAATTCTTTTGTGACTTTTAAAATTCTTTTCTTTTGTCTTAGGAGCAGTCCTTGAGCCAGGGTTTATACTCATAATTTATTCAGTAGAAGAAGGAAACACCAGAGGAAAGCCCTCAGGTAAAGAAAAGCAAGAGACAGAAGTCAGGCACGTGGACTGAAGGAGCATTGGTGAGAGATGGAGCTGCCCACTGGCCCATGGCAGCTGGAGTGGTGACTTGAGGATGGCTTCCAGGGTTCAAAGGAAGGCCATACAGTGGTTGAGACAGATCATTGTTTTTAAGGTCTTTATTTCAGGATCCCTTACACTCTTAAAAATGATCAGAGACGTCTGAGACCTTTTGTGTAATTGGGTTACATTTATTTCTATTTACTGTATGGGAATTAAACATTTGTTTCTATTTACCATATGAGATAAAATATGAAACAACTAGATATGTATCAGAAGAATTAGGCTGAGTAAAGAAAGTCAATCTTTATTATGATTGTGTTTCCTATAATATTACTCCATTTACATAATTTTGTGTGTGTGATACAGTGATCCCTGACCTATTGTGGGAGTTATGTTCCAGAAACCCCTTAATAGGTGAAAATCCATGGAATAGCAGTGTTATATTTATTTTGTTATTTATATATATATATTTATTTTTTTGTTTTTTTTCAGAACAACACAATTTTATTGATTCTGTGCCTTCTGCTCCAAGTTTATATTACACTTTTTTATATATTATGATATTTAATCTTGCAAGCAAAACTTTGCTCATAACAAACCCATCTTCAAAGCAAAAGCATGGAATAGACAGAGTGGGCACTCATCCTGTTTTATAATTGGACGGAATGAGATTTAATCAAGTGGTTAGTATGGGTTCACATGGCTAATAAGTGCTAGAGCTGTGATTAATCTTTCTTTACTGACACTACTATGAACAAGTTCATCAACAGCTTTCTGAAAGTTTAAAGACTGAGTCTTCTTCTCTTTAGTATTGTACATTGTGGACTACTTCTTGGTTCCCTAAAGTCCTAATCTTTTTTTTTTAATTTAATTTTATTTGTGAACATACTGTACAGAGGGGTTACAATACCATGGGCAGGATAATGCATACATTTCTTACCAAGCATTGCACCCTCCTCCTTTGGTTTACCCTTCACATCCCTTCCCAGCCTCCCCCTCCCCCCCAATCCCAATCCTTCTCCTCCCCCCCCCCCCACCGACATTGTAAAGCTCCTTTTGGACATGACAACTTGTACTTCTCATTGTTGCAACAGGTCCACCTGTATCCTTAAACAACTGGTTTTTCCCCATCTCCTCCACAAGTTATATATTTATTTTTAAGGCTTTATAAACCCTTTCCACTTACCTATAAACCTTTCCCACTCTCTCATTAACCTTTCCCACATTCTTATAAACGCTTCATATGCTCTTAAACACTTTCTACGCACCTAAACCTAGGTAATTTTAGCAACATATAAAATTCTATATGGGTACTCACCAGTGAAGTATACTACAACTTGAATGACGAAGATTGTGAGTTATATAGCTGTGCAGTACTGATGGTGATGAAGGTCATGATGATGAGATGAATGTACTGCACAGCCAAGAAAAACATTACAACTCCTGTGAAGGCACCCCTTCATCAGGCACTTCATGGGGTGGTGCAGTATCTTTACTCTGGGCCATAACTTCTATTTCCACTAAAGACATAGGCAGGCATAACTCATTTCTTTGGTCTGAGTGATGGACATAGTTATGGGGAATTGCTGGCACTGTTTTTCTTCTGAGTGGGAAGTTTTTTGTTTTGTTTTTGTTTTTTTTAATAAACTGACACTCTCAATTGCGTTTGCAAAGTGCAATGAGCGAAGCATCTGGGGGTCCCATTCGTCAGCCACTTGCTGAAGTTCTTTGGCCATTCTGACCATGGTTGCAAGACAATTGAGTGTTAGGCCAACCTCCTCCTCTTCCCCAACCTGTAGTTCATCTTATTCCTCATCCTCATCTTCACTTGCTGACTTTGTCTCATCCATTTAAAAAATTTGTCCAGGCTTATAGCCCCCTTCCTCAATGATGGATGTGAACATGTCACTCATGTACTCCTCGGCTCTGGCTTTATATGCAGAGGCCGCTTTTCAGTGCAGAGAAACACTCTTGAGTCCAACGTGTCTTTGAAGTTTGTCAAACCAGCCCTTTCTGGCACTGAGTGGGGTTGGTCTGGTGGAAGGAGCACTCGATGGTCCTGCTTCTGCATCATGTCCTCAGCTTCATCCCCATCCCCATCGTGAATGTTTGTGCTTTCCGTGAAAGTATCATTAAGTTCCTTGGCTTTCATCCGGTGGTGTTGGTATCCAGCAAGATATTCTTCTTCTTGAAGTCATTTACCCACAGGGCCAATGCAGACTCTATCCTCATAATGGCCTTATTGCAGGAAGTGAACACACCCTTTGCAGTCTTGTTAAAAATCATCATTGCCATAGACCTAATGTTTGCATCTTATGTAGTGAACAGTAGATTTGTTGATCCCATAATAGTGGCCTACAACCATGTAGTTTTGACCTGTCAAGAAGTTCGACCTTTGCTTTGATGGTAAGCATCTTCCTCTGGTACTTGGGTTCACTACCAGAAGCTTTAGAAGGCACAGAACATTTGAGTAGTATTGTAGGGCTTGAAATAAATTCAAACTTTTATGAAACTTTCACAAAAACACATCGCAGAGCAACACCATGGGCAGTATTGATGTGAACTGGTGAAAAAGAGATGCTGAACATATGGGCACCGTGTGGGAGAGCAAACAGATTGATGCTATAGTCACTGAGCCATTCACCCCCAGGATACAAAACACAGTGCTGGGTGGCTGGTCGCCTTCCATCCCATCAGCCAATGGTCGCAGTGTACAATCTCACGTTGGCAAACTGTGTAAGTGGTATTGGCATACTGTATTTCCATTGTGTACAGTATGGTATTCATCTGCTGATGAAATACATACTGTATTTTGTTTTGATTTAGTATTCTTTTAAGATGTTTGAACTAACATTTTAAATATTTTTATTGTTTTAATTTTTAGACAACATAATCATAAATATTATATAAATATTATATTAATATCTATATACCACAAAATCTTGTGATATATCAAAAGCTCTGTGATACAGAAATATATATACACATATATATGTATATGCATGATATGCTGGAGCTGCAATAAGTGAACTGCAATATAGCAAGGGATGTAGGGATTGAACTCAGGGCTTTGTACTTGTCAGGCAGGCATTCTACTACTTGAGGCACATCACTAGCTCTCTTGGCTTTTGTTACTTATTTTGTCCAGAAGAGCCTGGACCACAGTCCCCCTATTTATATTTCCTGTGTAGCTGGGATAACAGCAAGTGTACACCATAGACAGATGGGGCTCTCATAAACTCCCCCCCCCAAGTTGGCCTTGAACCAAGATCCTCCAAATCTCAGTCTTTTGAGCAGCTAGGAGTACAGATATGAGCCATCACATAAGATTCTTCTTATGACACAATTGTAATGGTGGGGAGCAGATTGGTGGCTGTTAGAGGTTGAGTTGGAAGAAAGAGGACATGAAGAAATTTCTTTGGAGTAATACAACTCTATGTACTAATTGAGTTTAGCCAAAAGGTCCTGAAACAGCATAGTTTCAAAAATCTAAACATGTGATAATGTTTCATAGAACTAAGCACCAAAGGAAATAAACAGAATGCACATAAAAACTAGTGAGATATGAATAAAGGCTATATTTTAAGTAAAGGCTCTGTACTACTGTCAATGCCTTGGTTTATTATAATTTTAGTATGTTATGTACAATGTTATTACGGGGGTAAGTGAAGGGTTCACAGAAATAACGTACCCTTTTTTTCTTTTGAAACTTTCTGTGAACCTGAAATTAATCAATTAATTACTTAATCTATTTTTTGTTAGTTTGTAGGGCTTTAACTTATAGCCTGGGTGCTGCTGCTGTGCTTTTTTGCTCAACACTAGCACTCTACCACTTTGAGCCACAGCTCCACTTCCGGTTTTTGGTGGTTAATTGGAGTTAAGAGCGTTGTGGACATTTCTTCTAAGGTTGGCTTTGAACCACAAACCTCAGATTTCAGCCTTCTGAGTAGTTAGAATTACTGCATGAACCACCAATGCCCAGCACCTGAAATTAATTTAAATTAATAAGTTAAAAGATAATGTTTCTATTAATAGAAAGAATATTGTTTTAGAAAAGGAAGTGAGTTGGGTTTGGAACATTGTAGATTGTTTATCATATATTCTTATGTACAAATCTGTAGTCTGGGAAAGGAATCTGGATATGACATACATATGGGAGATGACATTTAAAGTCAGGAGACTTGTATAAAATCATCAAGGGCAGGAATGTAGAACAGGAAGAAAATAACAAGGACTAAGCCTTGGAGCACTCCACCATGGTACAGCATGAGAGAATGGAATGGAACCTTGCAAAATAATAATTCCAACTTTACCATTTGCCGTCTTCTGAAAAGTCCTTGGTGCATACAGGTGTGTGTGTGTGGGGGGGGGGATGAAGAGAGAGAGAGAAAGAAAGAGAGAGAGGAATGTTTAATAGATCTGTTTCAATAAGTATACAGATTTGATTTACTGGTACATTGGAACTTTTTTTCATTGCTATGACTTCTTTCTCTTTTCCTCTGTACTGAATCAATTTTAGCAAAATTTTATAGGTATCCGGCTTCTTCTCATTAGTTGAGTTGTTCCATGATTTTGCGAACTGTTGTTCTTGCAATTCCTGTTGGTAAATAGGGATCATATATAGTAATCTTAATGCTTGGGGGGAAAATCAGCACAAGTTCTATTAAAGGAGGATGTAATAGGTATTGTGAGAATACCTTCCCTAAGAAGGAAATAACGATACATTCAGGATAAAAAGTGTTCTCATTATCTTCCTTTCCTTTCCGAAATCATGGCTCATCTATGTTCCATTCCTTCTCTAGCTGTTTTTATTGGTAACCAAATCTGCTTTGCCACCATCTTTTCTTTTAATTATCATTGCTATTAATGATACACAATTACCAAGTCTTGTGTAAACTTGATTTTTCTCCCATTTCATCCTTTCAGTCATTATTTCACTGAGCTAACCAATTGTAATTACTTTATCAGTTTTAGCTTGTGGAGTTCCTTGCCTAGAGGGAGAGGAAATTTTGTGTGTGTGTGTGTGTGTGTGTGTGTGTGTGTGTGTGTGTGTGTGTGTGTGTGTGGTATTGGGGTTTGGGGATTTGAGCTCAGGGCTTCAAGCTTACTTAGGTGGGAGGTTTACCTCTTTAGCATGCTCCCTTTTAGCCTGCTTCCCTGCTTTAGAGAGAAGTTTATAACATCTAATGCATATGTTGGGAACCAAGAAGGGAATGACTGACGAATTAACCTCAGGAAGGTAGAAAAGAACAAGGAATTAAATCCCCAAAAAGGGAAAAGAAAGAAATAATCAAGATAAAGGTAAAAAGTAATGAAATAAGACAGAATATCATCTTAAACATAAATTGCCCTTGTGCTAGAGATACTGATCAATACAAATTAACAATATTAGGAATTAAAGATGAGACAATGTTTTATTTCCTATAATATTAAAGAAGTTATATGAGGATATAAATTTTCCAGTAAATTAAAAATGAAATAAATTAAGACAATATGCTGGAAATGATCTGTACGATTTGGGGAGGAGGAAAGTAGGAGAACAATGAGGGAAGGGGTAATAAGTTTGACAAGAAAAATGTACTTATTACCTTACTTATGTAACTGTAACCCTCTGTATATCACCTTGATAATAAAAAAATAAGAAAATAAAATAAATTAATTTCTAGTAAAATACAGTTTCCTGAAATAAACATCTCTTGTTAAAATAAACAGAAATAGACCTTTGTCATATATACTGTGGAAATTTTCCTCAGAGTTTTTTCTTTGTTTACTCACATAATATAAACATTTGAAATTTCTTTTTTTTTAAATTGTGAAAATACCATACAGAGGGGTTACAATTACAGGGCAAGATAATGAGTACATTTCTTATCAATCATTGTTGCCTCCTCCTTTCTTTCCCCTTCCCACCCCTTCCCATCTCCCACCCCGCCATGTGAAATTTCTTATATGCTTGAATTCATTGAACCTTTTACTATAATTTATTTTACAATTACTCTTAGTTGTTCTTAATATAGTTCCCTCTAGTTTACAAAGATGTGTACATGTTTAAAAAATAATTGCTTAAAACTTCTGGAATTTAGAGTAATGTGTGATGTGAGGAAAAGGCAAGGAGTCAACTTATTTTTTTAGAAAACAAAACTACTGAAATAACAAACCAATATTGTCTTTTTGATGTTTTCTTGATAAAATATTTAAAATGTGTGCGTATGTGTGTCTTTTTATCCTTTTTGGAAGGGAATATGGTACCATGCTTGCTAGGCAAGTGTTCTACTGTTAAGCTGTTATTATTTTTTTTTACTTCTCTGTTGATTCTTCTGTGATATTGCTCTTTATGTGTTTTCCCCCTTTACCGTTCATTCCTTTTACAAGGAATTTAATTTTATTATATTAAGAATTCCATGAACTTTATTTAGATGTTTTGTTAAAGCTATGTGCTTTTGTGTAGAAATCCAGGGACTTTACAGAATATATCAAAGTGAATAAAAGTATAGGTTTGATTCTGACATCCTTTATTTGTAAAATGGAGGTAGTAATACTTGATTCAATACTTCAATATTTAATACTTGATTAAAATAGGTTAAGTATGAATAACAATTATTATATTACCTTTAAGTTCCTTTTGCTATCATTAATAGTATTGGGTGTTTTCATGCTTAAATTCTAACATCTCTCTTTGTGTGTGTATGTGTGCATGTGCATACTTATACGTGTACTTGACAGTAGGGGAGTCTGAGCTCTGGGCCTCATGCTTTCCTTTAACTTATTCACTCAAGGCTGACACTCTATTACTTGGACCATTTCTCTATTTCTGTTTTTTTTTTTTTTTTTTTTTTTTTTTTTTTTTACTGTTTTTGTTGTTTTTTGTTTTGCCAAGGATACATTTGAACCACAATCCTCAGATCTTAGCTTCCTGAGTAGCAAGGATTGCAAGTATGAGGTACTGGTGACAGGTTGTAATATCTCCTCAACCCCTGCTTGTTTGTTGTTGTTCTTGGTTCTGGGGCTTGAACTCAGGGTCTGTGTGCTGTCCCTCAGCTCTTTTTTGCTCAAGGCTAGTGTTATACCACTTAAAAAAGTAGTATAACTCAGTGCCACAGAGCCACTTCCAGTTTTCTGGTGGTTAATTGGAGCAAAGAGTCTCAAGGACTTTCCTGCCTGGCCTTTGACCTGCCATCCTCAGATCTCAGCCTCCTGAGTAGGTAGGATTACAGGCATGAGCCACCAGTGCCAGGCTTCCCCCATTTTTTAATGTAAATATTTAATTATCTTGCAAATTTCCATGGTTTTCTTTGTATCAATCGTGCTTTTGGATTAGATTTATTCACAGATATTTTAAACTTTGTATGATTTCACATGAACTTGGATTTCTTCCATTTCATCATTTTTCATCTTGGATGTTATTAAGTCAAGGCTTTGAAAACATGTATTTATCTTTTATTTGCTTACTTTGCTGAAATTAAAAAATAATTGAAAAGATTTTCAATTGATTCTCATGGGCTATAAATAATGATTTTATGTCCTTGTTTCTAGTAAAGTACTTGTTTTTATTTTTTAAATTGAATTCAACAGAAGAATGATAATGGAGTATTTCATTACATTTGTTCTTATTTTTAATGGAATTGCTTCTAGTGGTTTACCCTGTTGTTATATTGGTTTAAAAAAATAGAGATTTTTTAAAAATCAAATTGAGAAAGCATCCTCATGTTTTATTTTGCTGAACTTTGATTTCGGCTTTTGAAGATCTCCTTTGAATCTACCATATTTTAGTTAATACATTTGTATACAATTGCAAACCACCCAATATAGTTATTTATATGTTTGTAAGCTAAATGTCATTTCCACAAATGTAAGCTAAATGTAGATTCTTTGCCTCTCTAGGAAACCAGTACTTGAAAGGGGTCAGGGAGCTCCAAGAGGAAAGAGGTTGATCCATGAAGAGTAGAAGAGGGGGAAAATACAGACAAGAATCTAATATCTATCCTGTAAAATTAAGAAGAGTGAGGGAAGGGTGGGTAGGGGAGGAATGGGGAAAATGTTGAAAGGGATGACATTGATAGAAATATATTGTATTCATAAACTGCTTTTGTTAAGTGGCAACTCCTTTGTACAACCACTTAAAGATAATAATAAAAGTATATAAATGAAAAAGAAAAAAGAAAAAGTATTCTCTTCCCATCAGTTAAGACTTTCAGGCTATAAACTCAAGTGTGCAAGAAAAGTAAATGAAGCCAATTTGTATGTAAAGCCTCTTCCAGTTAGCAAGAACTTAATCTCACTTCAGGAGTTCTTCTCCCTCTCCTGGGCACTAGATTGTGTCAAGGCATAGGGGTAGAGTGGGCGCCTGATCCTGTGCCATCTCATTTTTCTTTTACATGGTTCTCCATTTTTCTCCTCTTTCAATTGTGGCAATTATAAAGCAAGGACGGGCTTCCCATCCTCTGTTGGGCAGGCAGGAGAAGCAGCAAGGATCCCTGTATTCTTTCTCCTTTTTCTCTCATAGATGGCATAGGGAGTACTGTAAAAGCATAGATTTCAGAGAGGCCCCAGATGTCCCTTCTCTTCCCTTAACAACTAATCCCCTACTGTAGGTTTCACAGCTCACTAAGCTATGAAGTGGGGTATGGAATGTGGGTGGTAAGAATGAGGAATCAGGCAGCACTGGGAGAAAGGAGGGAGGGGAGAGGGAAGAATGCAAGGAGGGAAATCCCAGTAGTAAATAGAAAATAGCAGGTCTATTCTAACACACAGGGAAGTCTGCTAGCTATCCCTTGTGAGGGATGTCCTATATTTATTATTCTGGAAATAATAAAAAGGAAGAAGTAGGTAAACCCAAAATGTTTCCTTTTCAATGTTTCTGACTACCTATGCACATATTTGGTAAATATTCTGAATATTTCACATCTATGTCCTGTAATATTTTTAATACATATTCTATACACACATACAAGCTTGTATTTTGAATCTCATTCTATATGAGTCATCGTATGTGTGTGTGTGTGTGTGTGTGTGTGTGTGTGTGTGTGTGTGTGTGTCCCCGTGTTTGTGTGCATAATGCTTTCATATAAAGGGCAGAAAATAGAGCGGTTAAAAATCTAAATGGAAGGAACAGGATCGGACCAATACCAATGATTTTTAGCACAATGTGTCCACTGGGAGAACAGAGGAAAATGATCTGTTGTCAGAGTGTGCCTGAACAACAAGGGCTTTGATTTCCTGGGGAAAAAAAGCCTGCTGCACATTCTGCCCGCTCCTTTGAGAGTGCCCAGACAGGATGACCAGCTCCTGGAAAACCATTATCGTCAGTGTTGTCTCCTATCTGCACCTCACACATTGCCATTTCTTTCTTAAGCTGCAGTCTTGTGCTGTTGTTTTTTTTTTTCTTCATCTGATTCACTCTGAGTCATGGGGTGCACATTCTCATTGTGATGGGGTGCACTGCAGAGAGGGCTGGCTTGCTTGTTCTGCACCATTAAATTCTTGCTGTGTCTCTATCACAAATGGTTTGGGGAGTCACAGCACAGGAAAAAAAAAAGAGGAGTGTGAAGGTTCTGCTTGAGAGGATTCAGACTAGGAGAAATGGGATTAAGGAAAAGGATTTTCTGTTTTCTTTTTCCTAAAAAATGAAAGAATACTCTGCTTCATGAGCAGCTCAATCTCTGTCCTGGTTCTGAAGCAACGCTAGGGGCCTTTCAACATTAGCATTGTTTCCTGATGAAGAATTTCATCTGAGCACGCCAGGTTCCCAGGCAGGCAGTGGAGACTGATGGGAGCCCCTTAGTATCAAGATAGCATTACCAAATGCCAAATATCCTTGGTTGCTATCTTCTGCAAACCCATTAGTATACAATCCTTCAGCAAGGAACTGAAGGATGTTATCCTAATTACACTGAAGGGACATGATTTTCCAGGACATGAGAGCTTTTTTTGTTCACTAAGAGCCCACCGATGCTGAGCATAGCTTGAAAAATTTAATTTCAACAAAAGTGGCCTTGTACTCAATGAGAATTACTGCCAAGGAGAGAAGACAAGGACACTGTGCCTCAAAGATATTAACATCTAGAGTAGAATGGAAATATGGTGTATATTTCTCCTTTCTTTCTTTTTTCTGCCTTTAATACAGTTATTCCAAACACAACGATGTTGCATTTAGAATATGGAGATTTATCTTTTGCAGCAAAATGTTAAAATTCAGTTGATTTGCCATATTAGTAATAATTCCATCTACAAGAGACTAGAATCACAACATCAGTACTGGGATAGAAAAACACAATTGTTGCATTCGTGGTGAGCAATTGGAAGAAAATGTGTCAGTGATTTAGAAACTATTTTTTTGTGCATTTATCCGAGTTCTTGGTATTAAGGAGAAATGTTCAGAATGGAAGGTATGGAGGATAGCACTTTTTTTTGTACTGGAGTAAATCATTTTAGTCCAGGGTCCTTCTATTGTTATAAGTTATAGGAAAGCATATTTGCCCTGCATAACTGTGCAGCATGCAGTAAAATACATTTCCACTGCTTGTGAATTCAGCTCACGGCCTTCTTGTAGGCTGCAAGGAGGTTCAAGCTATTCTAAAATAGTCATCATAGTCCATTACACTCTGTTCCCAGCAGCTTTTGTTCCCAGCTGCTTGTGATACTGCAATTGTGAGAGAAAACTTAAAATCTATTCTGTCTTTACTCATAGTAGAGCTATCATTTTATTTGTTCAAAACATTCTTGAATAATCCAGAGCAAAGTCAACATTTCAAAAGAGACTGTTAAATTCATATTTATTTTATGTTCAAAGTAGTACCTTGGGAGAAAGATGCTTCTGGAGATCTTGGTTTAGTTTACATGTGATAAATAGATCATTTAAGATGATAATTTAAGCCCTAAAGATTTACTTTAAATATCTGTGTTCTCAGAGAAAAAGCATTTTGCATAACTATTTTCAAAATTATTTAACTCTTCTCCTCCTCTTCCTCCTCCTCCTCCTTCTTTTTTTTTGGTGCAGGAGTTTGAACTCTGGTGCTTGTTTTTGCTAGCCAGGCACTTTACCACTGAGCCACACCTTCAGCCCTTAAAAATTAATTTTAACTCAAAATTACATCAGTTTAACCTCTAAGTAATTTAAAAAAGAACCTATGGTATTTTTAGATTATGTTTAGAGTAAAATTATCCTCTTTTTGCATGCCTGATATTATAGGTAGATATACTTTGAGGATTAGAAAAGCAATGAAAATAAAACACATACCTTCATACCATCTTCCCAGAAGCTCTAAAATTAATAACATAAAAACAAAGCAGATAAAAATGAATCTGGTTTGTTTCAAGCAAGATTGGGGGCAGGGACAGATTCCTATCTATTATTGATCGTAATGGCTTGCTGTTGTCCCAAAGATGCTTCATTTAACTTCAAGGGATTTTTGGAATGAGAAAATGAAGACCCAGGAGAACACATGGCTTTTCTAGGAACCTCAAGCCAGTTAGTATTGAAGTGATAATAAAAGTTAAGCTGTACTTTGGTTCCATCACCCAAGCTCACTCTCTGATACCTGCTTATTGAAATGCTTTCTTCTGATCTCTTCCCTATTTACAAAACATAATCTTCATATCTGGATCCTATGCAACAGGATCCTATGTGCTCCAATACCCAGGTATTTATACATCCATTTTAGGATCCTCGTAATCTGATCATCTTCCTACACTGTTCTTTCAAGTCCTGGTGCCAGACTGGCTGGTTTCTTCAGTGATCTTTGAAGCACCTCTAAGCATTTCCTTCTTTCTCCAATTCTCGGTCACTGTTTAACCTATTCTTTAAGGTTCCTATCAGAATTTTTGAAGTCTGTTCTGACTATACTAACCTGTAGTCACCACTTTTTATGTATATGCCAGTTCTTGAATTCAGGGCCTGGGTGCTGCCCCTTAGCCTTTTCTTCCTTTTCTTTTCTCTCTTTCTTTCTTCCTTTCTTTCTTTCTCTCTCTTTCTTTCTTTCTCTCTCTCCCTTTTTCTTTCCCTCCCTCCCTTCCTCCCTCCCTCCCTCCCTCCCTTCCTTCATTCCTTCCGTATTCCCTCCTTCCCTCCCTCCCTCCCTTCCTTCCTTTTTTTGCTCAAGGCAAGTGCTCTATCACTTGAGCCACAGCTCTCCTTCTGGGTTTTTGGTGGTTAAATGGAGATAAAATCTCATAGACTTTCCTGCTTGGCCTGCTTTTTGAACTCCAATCTTTAGATATCAACCTCCTGAGTATCCAGGATTGTGAGCCACCAGCTCTCAACCACTTTTGACTTTTGGAGACTGTAATTTTGTGTTTTCTGCATTAAAAAAATAGTTAGGCATATGGGCAAGAATACTTAGGTAAGAATATGCATCATCTCTTCAGTTAAAACAAGTTCTAAAAAAATAACAATTTAGATTCTAGAAAGGCATGAACTATGGTGTGTTTTGTTGACACAGTACTGTGTGTGAACACAAGCTGTTATGCGGGTGAATTAAACTGGTTTAGCGTGATGAAAAGCCATACATGCTCTAGGTTAGCCTGTAAGGTTCATCAGAGTACTTTTCAGGTAGCCAATTAAGGTTACTCAAGTTCACTCGAATCCGTTTTTCTTTTCCATTGCTAAAAATTGAGTCAAAGCAGATTTTTCTACTTGATCTAATTCTATAACTATGACAACAGTTTAGTTAATGAATTCTAATTGAATATGAACAGATGGCCATAGTAATTACAACTTAAATGTTACATGTAACCATTTACTTCTTTAACTTTTCAATATGTATTTTTTAACTTCCTCAGTACTGTGAATGAGATTCTTTTTTCAGATATTAATAGTAAAGACACCCAAATCCCTATTTTTTCCTGGAGTGAAGGTGTCCCTATTACCTTATATCCAGTTGACACCTCAGGTAGTACTTCATGTCTCCTCTACCTCCACACTTTCTGTCACTACTCCATTACTATCTTTGTGTCATTGGAGTTTGGAAGGGAGATGCTGTCACATGTTATTGGAAATGAAAAGCAAAGTCAGAATTCAGATTGGTTATTTTGTTTGGCAGTGAGGAATGGCTTCTCTAATTAGGTTTATGTTATGAGCATTTTAATATACATTGTTTAAAACTTCAATTTGCAGATTTAACTGAATTCATTGAAAGCAAATGAACAATACTGAACATAATTAACAATATTTTAGTTTTCCTAACCTGTTCTCTTACTTAGAAGCCTCTAAGTGGTATCATTAATAGTCATTTGATCAATCTTAGACATTTTTTCATACATTTTTCCAGAAATTGAGAAATAGATATCTCTAATGATGGGTAATAGATTTCCTTACAATTTAGGATGATTTCCGCTTCTTTGCTTTCAATGACACAGAGGAAAATTCAGTTGAATTGTGAGTAGATCACAAAAATAATATTTGAAGATGTTCCATTGAGTGATTTTGGCATGTAAGGTGGAAGAAGATCAGAGAGTTGGATATTTCTATTGCAAATTTTGCTCCAATTCTATCTATTTTTATATGTGAACACAGATTCTAAGAGCTTACAAAAAAGAACATTAGCGTTGATACTGAACCCAATCTCACTGGAGCAATAAATAGTTTTCATCCACTAAAACATGAATGAGAAATCTCTTCCATCCTTTTAAAGAAAAATTTCAATTATTTTCTTTTTATGTTTAAAATTTTAAATGGATTTATATTGCTTCTGAGAAACTATATGTTAATAACGATTATAGTACTTATTCAATCCAGAAGTTAGAGTATTATTCTTGAGAGCCTTATGAATATCTACATATTTTGTTGAAGAGGATGAAAAGTGATTAGTAAAATATTTTCAAGTGTGAAGGTGTTTTACATGAGGATATTCTATGGGAAGAGGGGGTCAAAATACAAATTCAAAGGGAAACAATAATGGTAGAATATTTCTGAGTATTAAAAGATGTACTTATTCATAATATGCCATTCCTTTTGAGATAATTCTTGCAAACATTTTATTCTTTTTTCTTTGTCAGGACAAGGGTTTGAACTCAGAGCCTCATTCTCCACCAGTTGAACTGCACCTCTCCCTCCTTTTTGCATGTTAGTTCTGAGCTGGACTTTTGCAGTCTTTTTGTCTGTGCTGGCTTCAAATCGTATCTTCTGGATCTCAACCTCCTGAACAGCTAGGATTACAGGTGTGAGCCACCAATGCCTGCTTTTCCATTCTTTTAAAATGCCAGTATTTGCAGTACTCCAGAAATCAAATTCTTTGTATCTATTTAGGTTTAAAAGGAGATAATTTAGATGTAAATTAACAACAGGCATATAGTTTCTCAATATTATTTCAGAGGGATGCATAAACAAAATGTTAGAGGAAACAACATCTTTTTAGCTCTCAAGCCTTTCTTGGTACTTTCCTCTCCTTTTCTTTCCATTTCCAAGACATTCTGGTTTCCTTTCAGTTCTTTGAATACTCCTAGTTGTTTCTTGTCAAAGGACTTTCTTCTTTCCTATCTAGTCAATGACACCAGTTTATATTCAATATTTGCTCAACTATTTTTTTTTAACTCAATGGTGTCTACTCAGCTTTCAGAGCCAAACTTAAATAATCTTAGGGAAGACTTGTCTAAATTATTGGCCAAAGTTACATTTCTTAGGCTATGCCCTATCTCATTAACACTTTAATGTATTTCCTGTCTATCTCCTGTTACAATTGTGATTTACTAAAAATTATCTTTTAAACTATGGATTGCATAAGGACAGAGACCAAGTCTCTCTTGCTCATTATTATATCCTGAAGGGAGTGTAGCATAGACTTACTGATGCCAGGCCCAATATTTGTGAGTGGAAGAATAAATGATGCATCTCATTCTTACTGAATAGTATGTAGTCTTTGATACTTGTAGAGTATGATTTTTCATTAATTTGAAGAAGGAAAAGATTGCAATAACTAGTATATGTCTGAGTCAAGCAGAAAAGGTCAGATAAGTTGATGTTAGGGGAATGAACCCCAAGATAAGTATTTAAATGTTTTTTTCTTTCATGCAATTGTTTCTAACATATTTATAAGATGATTTCTATGTTGCTTTGTATGTCCCTCCCCCCATGGTATAACCCCTGCTTTCACTGTATTTGATGTTGGTATAATTTGTGGAGGGGAAGGGCAAAAACAAATCGTTTAACTAGGGATACAGGTGGACCCATTGCAACAATGAGATGTCCAAGTCGTTATGTCGAAAACGAACTTTACAACTTTGGTGGGGTAGGGGGGAGGATTGGTAAGGGGAGGTGGGGGGAGTATGGGAAGGGATGGGAAGGGGAAACAAAGAGGAGGCAACAATGCTTGGTAAGAAATGTACTCATTATCTTGCCCATGTAATTGTAACCCCTCTGTACAGTATTTTCACAATAAAAAAAAAACCAAAACCAAAACCAAACAAAAAAAACTTTGTAAACAATTACAAGTAAGACTATAAGATCAAATTAGGAAAGACAGAAGGAGAAAAAAAATCAACCTTTGTTCAACTGTTGACCATTTCAAGTAAATATTGTGTCCATTTAAGTTCTCTAATATCATATTAGAGTTGCAGAAGAATTGTTGGGGAATATGCTTGTGAAAGATGAAGGAGAGAGAGTGGGAGTGGGTGGGGAGATCTTTCAGACTGTGATACAGATCTGAGATCTGGGAAAGAGAAGGCAAAGGAAGGAAGGCTTGGTAGGATGGGTTTTGGTGAGCAATGTAGGTCTAAGAATGTATCAGACAGATCAGGGGAGAGTTCTCCAGCCCAAGGCACTACTTAGAGGAGTTTGTAGCCTATAGGAACAAACTGAGAACTTGGGGTCATCTAGGGGAAGCATGGTTTTGATGCAGATTTGGGGGTGAATTCAGAGGTGTACATGTGAAGCTGTTGGTCCATTCTGCTCCTGACAACAGGATATTTGGCACATTGTCATTCTTGCCACACCCAGAAATTTAATGAAGCATCATCCTCACCATCATAGTCTAATTTATGTACTGCGATACTATGCCGGGCCAGGGCAACACTTTCATTCTCTAATTTCCATTGGTAGTACATGGAGGGTATTTTTCCTTGACAAAGGGTGAGCTTATCCAATCAGTGTCACGCAGCAACCTGGCCTAACTACTATTTGTCATAAGCTAATTGCATATTCCTATCAGCATGGCTTTTGCTTCTTTGTGACCAACTGTCCATTTACTCCTCGAACTGACAGATTGGCCATGATGAACCCAATGTTCAGTTAGAGAATAGTGTCGAAGAAATAAGGGATGAAGGTGAGCTTTTAGCAGACAGTTTGGCGTGCAAGTTCTCTAGGGTGATCCCACTTGAAAAATATTGAAACAAAAATACAGAAACAGTTAAACAATGAAGCCAATTCCAATCCCACTCACCGAAAACCTGGCATTGAACTGCATTTTGGAGGACTGTGGAGACCAGGGATTAAGGTATTACTATTGAAAGGGACCAGAGAAGAAGAGTTGCTATTTTTCCATTGAGAGCTTCATCTATCGGTTGCCAAGTCACCCTTGGAGGAACAATTTCAAGTATAATCACCATGGTGATGCCACACAGGTCAATGTGTACTCTTCTACTCACGACTACAATTTCACAGGACTTAATTTTAGGCCCAGTTCTTTGGTCTCTTTGGGGGATATGTAATTATGAATCAATCACAAAGTACATTAATACTAATTATATAGAAGGTTAATATTAAAATAGAATCAAGAGGAAAAATCTTTCAGCTTTGCTCCCTCTTGTTATCTGACATCACCTTCTCAGGGCATCCTGTTTCTGAGTGGTATAATTACATTATGGTTTTGCTGCATGTTTTTTCCTTCTCTGCTGACTCTTCACATTAGGTATTTGTCGGCTTTTTGAAGTATGGACTGATACATTCAGTGTGTTTTTCACATGCAGTAAGTATCTGTTTCCAGTGTCAAAAGAATACAGGGGCCTCTGTTCAAGATAAGAAGATTCCTGGTTTTTCTCTTGCCCTATAGATTGCCTCAGTGAGAGACATGGATAGATCGGAAAAGACTGGAACTCATAAAAGCCACATGGGTGTAAGTGGGTGTATGTGTGTGTGTGTGTGTGTGTGTGTGTGTGTGTGTGTGTGTGTGTGTGTGTGTGTGTGTGTGTGTGTGTGTGTGTTTATGAGTGCATGCTGTCCTATGGCTTGAACTCAGGGCCTGGGCACTGATTTTGAGGCTAGCACTCTACCACTGGAGCCACAGCTCTACATCTGGCTTTTTAGTGTTTAATTGGAGAGTCTCAATTGACTTTCTTGTCCAGGTTGGTTCTGAACCATGATCCACAGATCGTAGCCTTTTGAGTAGCTAGGATTACAAGGTGTGAGCCATCAACACCCAGCCCACATTGCTATTTTTGACTTGTATATTTTTGACTTAGAATCTAAAAAAGTTGATCTCATAGAAGTTGAGGGTAGAATAGTGGTTACTACAGGCTGGGAAACATAGTGGGAAAGAAGGAGCACATAAATGTTGGTCAACAAGTATTAAATTGTACTTAGATATTTGCTTATAATTTGTTCCTATGAGCGCTTAGTATACTATTGTACAGTAAGATGATTATAAGTAAGTATAATGTACTGTATATTTCAAAAAAAATTAGAAGAGGGCTAGAAGCATAGTTCTAATGATAGAGTACCTGCCTAGCAAGCAGGAGATCCTGAATTTAATCCTCAGCACCATCAAACAGAAAAGAAACTAGAGAAAGAAAGAAAGAAAAGTTAGAAGGAAGGATCAGGATTTTAATTGTTTTTTTTATTGCAGGAATTGGATAAACACTTTTAGATATAGAGAAGAATACTCGGGCTTGAACACCATACAAGATGAACGTTTATTGAGGTATCGTACATACTCAAATAATATATATGTATATATATAGTGCCAATTTAAAAAAGATATGGCTCAAGTAGTAGAATTCCTGTCCACAAATCAAAGGCCCTGAATTCAAACCCTGGGACTGGTAAACAAGAAAAGAGTTAATGAGAGGCCTCAAAAAAGATTTGTACAAATTACTCTATTATGTGTAGGTTAATTTAATACAGATGTCATATCTTTAAGAAATGGAACTGACTGATAATGGTTTGGTTTCTTTATGGCATGGGAAAACTGTCTTACAATTGATTGTGAAAATAGTGGCACAACATTGTGAACTTTAAAGGGAATTTTCAAAAAAAATCTATTATTTAAAAACAGTTTCTAGGGGATGAGGGGCTACAGAAAACAAAAGCTAGGGAGAGAAGCCAGACTAAGGAAAATAGGAGGTGTGTGGAGCTTGAAAGACAAACAACAACAACAAAAAAAACCAAAAATATTTTCTAGGTGATTAATTAATTGATTGATTGAGACAAGGTTTTTTTTTTTTTTTTTTTTGGGTCAGTTCATGGGGCCTGAACTCTGGCCCTGGGCACTGTCCCTCAGCTCTTCAGCTCAAGGTTAGCACTCTACCACTTGAGCCACAGCGCCACTTCCGGCTTTTTTCTTTTTGCTTATGTGGTGCTGGGGAATCGAACCCAGGGCCTCATGCATGCAAGGCAAGCACTCTACCACTGAGCCACCTCCTCAGCCCCCTGAGACACAGGGTTTTACAATATAGATCAGGTTGGCTGAATTCTCCTGTCTCAGCCTATTCCAGTTGACTCTTTTGAGCCAGCTCCTCATTAACATACAGACCAGCACTTAAAACTCATTGATTAGCCAGGTGTGGGTGGCTCACTCCTATAATTCTAGCTACTCAGGAGGCTCACATCTGAGGATTTTGGTTCAAAACCAGCCCTGGTGGGACAGTAACTGAAAGTGGTGCTGTGGCTCAAAATGGTAGAGCATGAGCCTCGAATGAAAAAGCTAAGGGACAGCACCCATAGCCTGAGTACAAGCCCCATGACCTGACCAAAACAAAACCCACAAAACAATAAAAACCCACTGATTAAACTGTAGTTTGGTGGGGCTGGCAAGGTGGCTCAGTGGTAGGGTGCTTGCCTTGCATACATGAGGCCCTGGGTTCAATTCCTCAGCACCATATAAGCAGAAAAGGCCGGAAGTGGCACTGTGGCTCAAGTGGTAGAGCGCAAGCCTTGAACTGAAGAGCTGAGGGACAGTGCCCAGGCCCAGAATTCAGGCCCCACAACCAACAAAAACAAACTGTAGAGTTTGGGTTCAGTTATTGTGATGAAGCTTTATTGGGCCTGAAAAGGTCAAGTTAAATAATCTATGTAGGTAGTGTCATATAATACATACTTCAACTGGATGTTTCTGACTGTAGGAATCAAAATTCTCTTGCAGGAAACAGGCAAAGCCTTGTAGAATTCTGTTTTAAGAAAGGCACTTTTGGTTTGAATTTATTATCTTTCATTTTTAACTTCAAAAAATGAAATGGAACAATTCAATTGAAGGAACTGAATGAAGGGAAGAGAAGACAATACCATAAGCTTACAATTCATGTAGAGACCAGACAATGCAGACAATGCATAGAAACTTTATAAGAGAATTTATTCCAACAACTGGTACCATTATTTTTTTTAAATATTAAATTTTAATCCATTGATCTCTCTTTCCTATATTTTAAAATACTGATCTTTCTTTCCCTGTCTCTTACACCTTATTGCTCAACAGCTTTTGGGGGATTCCTTATGCCATCTTCATACATACATGCAATGGATTTCAATATAATACCTCTATCATTCTCTCCATTCTTTGTTTTTATAAAAGCATATATTCATTGTGCAAAGTACAAGACTTCTCTACTGAGGAGTAAATATAATTTTTTGAGTGGTATGGGGATTTGAATTTAGAGCCTTGTCACTTTTTATCATATAATAAATCCTTATATATAAACAAGGGGTTATACATCCTTGTATATAGTCAATGTGTGTTTATATTACACATAGTAGAATATCCTATTCCATAGACTAAAGTCTATCTTGTTCTGTTAATTGGTTTTTATGAGTCTGGGATAATCATATTTATATTAGTGAAGTGTTACAATGTTTCAATCATGGAGATGATGGCTTTTGATGATTCTTCATTTCAAATTTTCCTCATATATCTTGTTTGTCTATTTTTAAGATCATTTTGTCACATTTTCTTATTTCTAACAAAATGCATTTTTGTCTTAAAAATTGCCATTACATTGAATATGTAAATTCAATAGAGAGAAATGATCTCTTTACAAGAGTTGTATCTTATCCATGACCAAGATAGTTTTTTGTTAATATTTTTATTATTTTTTATTTGAAAATGTTATAAACAGAGGGGCTACAGTTATACAGAGTATTTGTTATAAAGAGTACAGTTATAAAGAGTATTTTTCCTTTAGGACAATATCACCCCTTCTCTCTCAGTTTTTCCCTCTCATCCCCACCCACAAATTGTATAGTTCATTTTTAACATAGTGTCCAGTGAGTACCACAGATGCATTTGTTCACCAATTTTCCCTCCATTTCTGTGCCTCCCCTTATACTCCCAAAGACATATAGACAAACAAATAAGGCTTTCCTTTTTTAATGTTTTTTTTTTCTTCTCCCAGATCTGGGGACCAAATTTAGGGCCTTGCACTTGCTAGGCAAATGCTCTTCCACTGAGCTAAATCCACAACCCAATACAGGTTTTCTTTTCTTTCTTTTTGTATTATGATTGTAGAGTTGCTATGCAGAGGGGTGACAGTTACATGAATCAGGTAATGAGGAATGAGTACAATTATTTTTGAACCATGTCTTCCTTCCATGGCTCCCTCCTGTTTTTTCCCTCCCATCTCCACCCACAACATTTCCAGTTCATTTTCCATGTAGTGTCCAGCGAGCATTAAAACAACCTTTTATTGTCTCTCAGTTGAATTGAGAATGTCTTCATAATGACTTAAATTGTTTTTGTTTTTTTAATTAAGTTTTTTTTATTGAGAGAGAGGTTACAGTTACATGAGCAAGGTAATGAGTACATTTCTTATCCAGCATTGTTGCCTCCTCCTTCGTCTTCCCCCTACCATCCCTTCCCTCCCACCTTAAATTGTTTATCTTAAGTTTACCCTAAGCATATTTTCTGTTTCATTGTTGTAGTTAGTCTTTGTAAAGTACTTATGATTATTAAAAATAAATATATTACCTATACCTAGCTACAAAATGAACTGTACTATTATTAACCATAGTTTAAAAAAAAATTATTCTTTTGGGCTTCAAACTGTGAATTGATACAAGATTGCACTAATAATATTAGTGTCTTTACTGGTCATCTTTTGGGTAGGGGTAAGTAACTAGTCTTTTACTATAAGCCATAAAGCTGAATTGTGATGGATTAGAGTGGACCTGGCTAGCTGTCCCCGAGCTGTTTTTGCTCAAGGCTAGCACTCTACTACTTGAGCCACAGCTCTGCTTCTGGCTTTTTGGTGGTTAATTGGAGATAAGAGTCTCATGGACTTTCCTAAGTGTGAGTCACCAGTGTCCAGCCTGTTGTCTTTTGTTAATCAGGGAGAAATGTTTAATTTTAAGCAATTTCTCTATGCACTTTTTAGGAATATAGTTCTGCTCTTCCTTTCAGAGTCCACTGGCTAGTATTTTGGGGAGGTAATTCATTTGTTTTGTCCTCTGCTTTCTGACATCAAACTACACAGTGGCTCTCCTTTGTTCCTTCAATTTATTGTCCTTAGGTTGCTTTTTCCCTTGTCTTTTATCTCCTTATTTGTCTGTTTTTGCTCCAAGGCTATATTACAGATCACTGACTTGGGATTCTGCCATTTTGATCATGTTCCTTTCTATATTTAGCTTATTGTTTTCCAGGTCCATAATGGTGTTCTTTTTACCCCCAATTCTTCCATTCTGCAATCTTACTTAAAAGAAAACAATCAGACTCTTCCATCTAGCATCTGTTCATGATCTTTTGAAACACAGACTCAACCTTTCCTTTAATTTTTACAAGTGTAGAGACTTTAAGGACAGAAAATATTTGTTACCCTAATGATTTTTTTGGTGGGGATATATTCTCTTTCTACACATATTATGTATCTATCTCATTTTTATGCTGTGTTCAGTTCCAGCCTCCTTTATCTCTCTTCATCCTTGTTTTATAAGTATTTTCATTATTACCATGCTCTTTATTTTCAGTTCACTCAAGTATGTTAAAGGCAGCCCTGCTTAGGCCTTCAATTTGTTCAAGTTATCAGTGACTTCTTTTTGACTATGGCAGAGAATAAGAATCTGTCAATATCCATTTCCTCTTCTCCATCAATCATGGAAACCCTAAATAGGGTGACTACATGGATACTCCTCAGTATGACTGACAGTAAGAATGCCCACTCCTGTAGGAGGACGCCCCATCCATCACATGTGGTCCAGCCTCATGACCTTATAGTGCAATAGTTCTTATAAAGGATGTTTATGCAATATAGGCACAATCTTATTAGTCTTACTGTAAAAAGATAATGTATTCTCTCAGCTAGGAATGTCTACTCCTGTGAAAATTTTGATCATGTAAAGAATAAAAAAGAAACACATTAAAGTTCTCATAACTCCCTTCTCTGGGATGATCTGTTAATATCTTATGGTATATCCTTTAAGTCTTTTCCAAGATAAAACAAGACAGTGCTGTTTCACAGCTTGATATTTTTCACTTAGCGTAAAATGAATTTGTTTTGTATGTGTTAATATTCTTACATAATTATTTTTCACTGATAATAGTCAATATATATGGAGTGATAACTTGTTGTCGTATGCTGCGGTATTCACAAATTGTAACTCATTTAATTCTTGTAGTCCCATAAAGTAGGCACTGTTGGTATTTTTGTTTAATGGATAAAAAAGTGAGACAACAAGAAGCTAATTTTATTTCCATGGCCTTAAATAGTGTCTGGCACATAGTATATGCTTAGTTAATATTTGCTGAATGAATAGTGAGCTGAGTCAGGCCACAATGGCCTGGATTCTTTAATCTAGTTGTCTAGTTGAAACAGATACCACTTTTCACTCCCAGCTTTACCGGCTTTATGTTTTATTCATTTTATCTGCTTTATTGCCTCAGCTTTCAACCTATCTTCCCCTTGTTTATTTCCCCCACTTACCATCACTCTTCCTTGCTCTAAATATCTTAGTTTATATCACTATTCCAAAAGAGAATAAAAAATGAAATGTAAATATCTCGTATATCAGACTGGAGTTAGTGTATAGGTGCATGCAGAATGGCACTACACCTAGCTTAATGGAGGATTTTCATTGGAAACCTAACAAGAAGACCAGAGGCAAGCAGTCTAGTGAAGGAGGGTCAGCTTCCACAGCACCATCATAGCCATGATCACATGACATTTACATTTCATTTTTGTTGATGACTTCCTGTCCCACTCCATCATTCCTGAATTCTAGGCTGAAATGAAGGAAAGGGAAACAGTGAGGGCCAGCCTGATTTGCCCATTCTCAGCATGTTCCTGGGCACACAGCAATCTGCACCTGCCAGATCTCTGTCCCTGCTCGCTTCAACACAACCTGGGAAACCTAGTTTGTCACATTGTCACTCTATTCAAAATTAGGATCCTTTGTTGGCAGGAGAGGAGAATAAACACTGGTGGATGTTCTGCAGTATCTGCCACATTCCTGTTCTAAGATATTTTCTGTTTGCAATGATGGGACAAGAAATGTTTTTGTCTTGTTCAGTGTAATATTAATGTCCATTCACACTCTTCAGTCACAATGTCCTGTGTTTTAGTAGGTTTCTGTTTGTAGGAAAATGTGTGAGACATATGATGTATGACTCTTAATAAAAAATCAGTGTCTATCCATTGTTTAATCATGTGCACAGGCATTGGGAAACAAGAGCTTTCTTATGTTTTTACGGGGCAACATTTGGGGCATATATTTGTTGTTCTATTTAATGAACATTAATTGGAGTATATAAATTTGATAGACATATAAAAGGGGCAAAATAAATGGGAACTGTAAAGGAAAGTATCTAGGGTGCATACTAGTATTTAATTATTAAATAGCACAGGGTAGAACTTTACTAAACGTAAGATCTGCGTGTTAAGATATGATTGAAAGAATAAAATGACGATATAAATGATGCCAATGGAGAAATGTTAATAATTTATTGTTCATTCAATTGTTACTGCAGAAGCATGGTGGTTCTCAGGTAAATCCAGAGTTCATAGGACATGAAAAATTAAGGAAATGTTTGGATCTTTTTTTAAAAGCAGGTATTTTAAATAATGTACAATTATGTAAAATGTGAAAAATATTTAGAATGCAAGAAGATACCTGAACAAATTCTAAGTTACAAAATCTGAAAAATATACACGCATTATAAAAACTCAGAAAATAGGAGATAATTAGCTATAAAAGTCCCTTTTCCTCACCACATTGCTTAGTTTGCCTCATCTTTTAACCATACTCTTCATATGATGATGATTTTGTAACATCATTTTTCTACAAAGACTAGAAAGAAAATTTAACCTTTCCTTTACCATGTTTTATAAAGATTTATTTTTATAATAGCATGGAAAAGTTTCTTTCAGATTTTACAACTTCTCTGTAACATCATGTACTATTGAGTTGAGGTTACATTTTGAAAAATATCTATCAAATCCCTTTTATGTATGAACTAAAAATTTTAGGGCATTTCAAGTTTTCTTGTAACTAATTTTAAATTTTATGAACTAATAATACTCACTTTCTGGTTCATCTTCAGTCATTCCCATTGTCCTGGAATATTAAGGGTTTTGTGCTGATAGCAGAAAAATTCAGTTTAGCCAGAAATTTGTGACAGCCACCTTCCTTACTTGTTCCATAAGTCTGATGTTGGAAGGGTTTTTCACAGACAAGCTCTGGCTTCTTACATAACATAGTGTTCCCACCACTATTCACCCAGTTCCAGGCCAGATGCTGTAGAAGTTCCTTCAGTTCTGGGTATGGTAGCTGCACTTGCCTGGCTTAGACCCTTGAGATGCCATACATTCTTTTATTTTGAGTTGATTTTATACTTACAAAAAAAGCAAAAAAAACTGTACAGTTTCCATATACTTTACTCCCTTTTATCAACATTCTGTACAATTATCAAAGCCTGCTGGAATTTCTATACACTAATAATTGGTGTACTAATGAACACTACTTTGTAGTACCAAAGAAAGGCAGCAGGGCCTATGATAGGGTAATACATAATTAATAAGTAAGACCTCCAGAAAAAGACATCTACATTCTTATTTCATCAAGAACCTTTGTTTCTCATTCTCACTCTTTCCTTCTCTCTCTAATAATTGCACGAGAGTTTGAAATCAGGACCTCACACTTGCTAGGCTGGCACTCCGCCACTGGAACCATGCCCTCACCCCTGAGTCTTACAACTTACTTTGTAGATGGAGTCCCACAGCTTTAAACTGAGATCTGGATTTTAGCTTCCTGAGTAGCTAGGAGTACAAGTATGAACCGCATATCCAGCTAAGTCACTTTCTTCACGTACATACACGCACTCACACATACTTGTATGTGGTATACACATATACATATGTACATATACACACACTTATATAGATACTTAGTTTAGAAGATGCTTTGAGTTTTTAGTTAGTTTTGAAGACTAAATTGCTAAACATCCTTCTTTTTCCCCACAGTGATGTGTCTGGGACAGGATAATATATAAATATAAATATATGAACTACATTGATATGACATATATATTTTATATATAGCACAATGTTTGTCCTAGTTCATACTAGACTTCATGTATAAGAGTGGTCCCATGAGATCATAATGCAGCTGAAAAATTCCCATCAGCTCATAGTGCAACATATCACTCAAATGTTTGTGATCATTCTGGTGTAAATAAATCTATTGTGCTGCCAATCATAAAAAGTATAACACATACAGTTTCAGGCATGCCCCAGAAGCATTGTGGGTTCAGTTCCAGACCACTGCAATAAAGCAAGAATTATAATAAAGCAAATTACATGACATTTGCTTTCTCAATAGTTCAACTATAACTATGGTCTATTTAGTGTGCAATAGTACTATTTCTGAAAAACAGTATATATGCCTTAATTAAAAATACCTTATTGCTAAAAAGTGCTTATAACCACCTGAGCCACTGGCGAATTCATAATCTTTTGGGGTGTTGCTGTTGGAAGCTGCTGACTGATGAAGGGTGTGGTTGCTGAAGGTTAGGGTGGCTGAGACAGTATCTTAAGCTAGACAACAGTGAAAGTTGCTGCATGAACTGATTCTTCCGTGAAAAATTTCTCTTACCATGTAGAGTTGTTGGGTAGCATTTTATCCATGGTGGAACTTCTTTCAAAATTGGAACCCATCTTCTCAACTCCAGCCACTGTTCTATCAACTGAGTTTATACCATATTCTAAATTCTTTTTAAAAAATATTTCAATAGCTTTTTTTACAGCATCACTCCTGGAAGCAGATTCCATCTTCAGATTCTATGCACAGCAACCCCTCACCCTCACAGTTAGCTCCGTTCGGCTACTGTAGCAGTTCAGGCATACCCTCAGCTTTCTTTTCTCACTTGTTCTCTTGCTATGCTTATCACATCAGCACTTACTTCCTCAGTCATTCATGAGTGCTTGAATCAATTTCTTTCTAATTCCTCTTCATATTGATATGTTGACCTCTTCCCATGAATGTGAATGTTTTTAATGGTTTCTAGAAGGGTGAACATTTCCAGAAAGTTTTCAATTTACTTTGCCCAGATCAATCAGAGAAATCACAATCTGTGGCAGGGATAGCTTTACTAAATGTATTTCTTAATAAGAAGACTTGAAAGTTGAAATGATTTCTTGATGCACAGGCTGTCAAATGAATGTTGCGGTAGCAGGCATGAAAACAACATTAATCTTGTCTGTCCCCATCAGAGCTCTTGGGTGACTGGGTACATTGCCAATGAGTGGATCTTTTTTCCTGAGCAGTGGGTTTCAACTGTGGGCTTAAAGTCTTCAGTACGCTACCTTGTAAATAGATGTGCTGCCATTCAGGCTTTGTTGTTCCATTTATAGAGGAGAGGTAAAATAGCTTTAGTGTAATTTAAAAAAATAGAGTCCTTCTATGAAGTCCAGATTGGCTTCAAACTTGAGATCATTCTGCTCAGCCACCTGTGTGCTGAGATTACAGGAAGCAATATCCTAACTGGCTGACTGGCTGATTTAATAGAATTCTTTTTTTTTGGGGGGGGGGTCCGGTCGTGGGGCCTGAACTCTGGGCCTGGGCACTGTCCCTCAGCTCTTCAGCTCAAGGCTAGTGCTCTACCACTTGAGCCACAGCGCCACTTCTGGCTTTTTTCTTTTTGCTTATGTGGTGCTGAGGAATCGAACCCAGGGCCTTGAGCATGCAAGGCAAGCGCTCTACCACTGAGCCACCTTCCCAGCCCTAATAGAATTCTTAAGGACCCTTAAAGTCACCAGCTATATCAACTCTTTATCAAGAGAGTAAGTCAGTCCTTTGAAGTTTTGACCCCAGCATTGAGTTCTTTTCTGGAGCTATGAAAGTCCTGACAGTGATACTGAAAAACTGTAACAGTTGGATCAGGTGCTTTGTTTTTTTATAGTCTTGAAGAGTGAATCTACAGACAAAGAGGAAGAAGTAAAATGGCAACCGTTTATTGAAGAAAAAGAGAAGCAGAGCTTCTTCTAGACAATAAGGGTCTCAAGGGAGGACACTTCTCTGGGTGCATTGTGTAGGGGTTAATAAACTGAAAGAGAGCTACATGATTTAAAACCATTGGACAGCCTGTGAGCCATGTCAGTCCCCATGCCCAATCGAGGCTCCATGTAGCCTGTATGAGCTCTCTATGTGTCATTTAGCTCTTCTGATTGGAGGCCTATTCCCAGTTACAACTCTGGGGTTTCAGTCAGTCTGCTATTCATGTGCAAGTCTTCCAGGGGCCAATGGGCCATGATGTGATGACTAGGGGCACATGTGCAACTGTTAAAAGCGGTGGTGATGTAATGTCTAGCAGCCTGCACACAGGATGCTCAAGGCTGTGCTGAGGAATGCAAAACCTATTTGGAAGGATGCCTTTGTCCTGATTGCCTAGCCAGGTTCTTTCTTTTCTCTCTTAATAGCATGGTCTTTTTAACATGAGGCTGTTTCATATACACTGGAAATCTGTTGTTTGCTTGAGGTGGCTTTGTCAGTCCTTTCAGCTGGATCTTCTGGATAATGTGTTGGAGCTTCTATATCAGCTCTGGCTGCTTCATCTGCACTGGCGTGTGATGCAGTTTTCCTTTGTTCTAAACCTCATGAATCAACCTTTCTCAACTTCAAACTTTCCTTTTGCAGCTTCCTCTAAACTTTCGACCTTCATGGAATTGAAGAGTGAGGGCTTTGCTCGCATTAAGCTCTGCCCTATAGGAAAGTTGGAGTTGGTTTAATCCTCAGTCCAGACTACTAAAAAGTTTCTTCATATCAGGAGTAAATCTGATTTTTTTCTTCACCTTTCATGTGTTCACTGGAGGAGCACTTTTAATTTCCTTCCAGAATGTTTCCTTTGCATTTACAACTTGGCATTTGGTACAAGAGGCTTAGCTTCCAGCCCATCTTACTTTTGATCTATCTTCATCACTGAGCTTAATCATTTCTAGTTTTTTTCTTTAAAGTGAGAGACATGGTTCTCTTCCTTTCACTTGAACACTGTGAGGTCAGTATAAGCTCAGGAAATGGGGATACCCAAGAAAAGAGAGGGAGAAAGGGAGGAGGGTGACTGGTTAATGGGGGTAGTAAGGACACACACAAACTTTTGAAATTTGCTATGTAATATGTGCCTAATTTGTAGTGCCCATAACTATTACCATAGTAATATCAAAGACCACTGATCACAGATCACTATAATAGGACAAATAACAAGTCTTGGTGACCAACTGGACACTAAGGAATGATTCTAGTGAACACAACATGATTGAGCCTTTGAAATATAAGCAACTAACAATATTTACACTAACAGGGTATGGAAATCGGAGGAGAGACTTGTTGATAGGAGAGTAAGGTGGAATTGAATGACTTTGACTGTCAAGTGACAATGACAGTTGTATTATGTTTGAGAAAAGACAGTCCTTCTTGCTGAGATGTTCCTCATTGTACCACTGGGTTAAAAATTAGTAATGGGTTTCATTATGACATTTCCATAGTTCATACAATGCACCTTATTTTTCTTGAAGTATTTGGGGTTGAACCCAGAGCCTCACTCTTGCTAGGCAGGTATCTCAACAACTTGAACTATGCCATCAGGCATTTGGTTTTTATTTATTTATTTTTGTAATAGGCTTGCTAACTTTGTCCAAGCTGGTCTCAAATTCCTGATTGTCCTGCTTGTACCTCCTGAGTGAAAGGATCAATGAAAGGATCCACCACATCTATCCCAGGGGACCACGCAGAGGCAGTCAGGCACAGGACAAAGATTATTACAAGGTTTATTAGAGGAACCATATTTGCCCTGGAGAGAGCAGCACATGGCTGCTATCTAAGTAGCAGCAGGGGCTGGGGTGGGGGAACGGTTGGAAGTGAGGTCCATGGGAGTTCAGGTGGGTCTCGGCTGAGAGAGGGAGGGGCCAGCTGTATGGCAGGAACTCCAGGGCAGGGAGGGGCTAAGGTCTGGGAGGAGCTGAGGACCAATGGTGGGCATAATGCTTACACCAAGTAGCTGGGATTGGATTGCAGCTTGAGCCACAATGCTCAGCTGCTCAGTAGATGCACTTTAGTCATGTTTATCCACTCGATTACCCTTTCTTATCCTGCTTTCCTTGCTCCCTCATTTTCCCCATCCCATTCTACATCCCTGGTAGTCACCCATTTTCTTTCATGACCTTTCCCCTCTCCTAAATTCTCTATTTAATAGAAAACGTGACACATATTGGTTTTGGCCTAGCATATATTGTCTCATCGCTTGTTCTTACTCTTGTTCTTTGGCTGGCCTGCTCCAGATGAGAAGTTAACTCTTAACAGTTACTGAGCATTAGCAGCTAATCAGCACAGGCTTGCGCGCGAACACACACAAGCGCGCGCACACTTAAATCTGGGTGTGTAATAGGTGAGATCATCTAGATATAGGTAAATATGCTTTTGGCGTATAGACAACAATACCCCCAAATACTCTTTTCAGAATTTAATTAATTAAAGGATACTCAGTATTTTTACCAGGTGTGGGTACATTCAGATATTTTACAGAAAGATCAGGCATTTGGATGCCCATCCCTTAACTCTAGGTCAGTGTCTATTTTCCATATATTATAGGTTCTTGCATCTGGAATCTTCTTATAAGAAAACTACTTCTACTCACCGTTCCCCTAGCACTATTAATGGCCCCTCCAAATGCCTCCTTCCTTTCCCTCCTACTTACCACAAAGCCACTCATTTTCTCTCTGACTCTGGTCAGCAACTCAAGTCCCTTCAGGTCTCTGTTGAAATGTTACTCCCTCCCTGAAGTGAAATGTTACTCCCTCACCTGTTTTGTTCATCCACTAGCATCTAATATGGTGCCTGAAATTTAGCAGATACTCAATTTACTCACTTTATTCCTGGTTTTTCTGATGAGCAATGCTAAAATTAATCTCGTGGTATACAATTCTCTGACAAATTTTCATACTATTTTCTCAGTATCTATGCAGTCATACCTAAAATAAATAAAAATTGTATTTAAACATCTGCACATTAAAAACGTCTCTTTCTCCTTCCCTTGCCTTCCTTCCTTTCTTCCCTCTCTTCCCTTTCCAATGCCTTCCATCCCTTATTTCCCTCTCTTCCTTCACTTCTTCCCATTTATATAAAAATTGCTTTCTAGCAATGATTCCAGTTTCTACTAATAACATCACTGTAGTCTCTCTGCACCACAGTGAGCAGTGGGGACATTTTTGGGGGAGGGAGAGATTGTTTTCAGTCTTCCTAAGTTCTAAAACCTTATCTTGAATTGGTTGAAAATATGTTTACTCCTTTTTTGTTTCTTGCTTATTTAAAAAATCTCATTTCAGTGAGCAGGCATGTTATTCTGCACAATTATTTATTCTCCTATAGTTTTCTCATTTGATGCCACATGATCACTGTTCTAAAAGGCAATATATACCCAAAGCCACAGATGATTTCTATAAAAGATTTTTTGCATGCCTCAGACTGAGCTGTCATCTATTCACTGATCCAACAAAAGTGATAATACATTTTATATGAATAGTATAGGACAATTTCTCCTGCCAAAACAAAAAGGGTCTAATAAACCAATATTAGCAGCAGTAATACAGGAAAACTATTATATTTACACTTGAATATATAAAAGTCATACCATATATATATGTAGAAAATATCCAATTATATTTTAATATCTCAGGTTTACAATAATATGAAGAAATTGAGGGAATTGAGTAAGAGAATAAATGTTCTTTTACAGACTATATGGCAAAAACCAATCTCTAAATAGGTATAATTTCATTTATACAGTATTATTATATATTTATAACTATTATACTAGCATCTGTAAAATGGCAAGTGTACTGAAAGCTCAACTTCTTTTCTATGTTTTTTTTTTTTTCAGTCATGGGGCTTGAACTCTGGGCCTAGATGTTGTCCCTCAGTTCTTCAGCTCAAGGATAGTTCTTTTTTTTTAATTTTTATTTTTTTATTGTGAAAATACTGTACATGGGCAAGATAATGAGTACATTTCTTATCAAGCATTGTAGCCTCCTCCTTTGTTTCCCCTTCCCATCCCTTCCCATCCTCCCCCTCCCCGCCCCTCACCCAATCCTCCCCCCCTTCCCCCCCCACCAAAGTTGTAAAGTTTGTTTGCGACATGACAACTTGTACTTCTCATTGTTGCAATGGGTCCACCTGTATCCCTATTTAAATGACGTGTTTTTCCCCTTCCCCTCCACAAATTATACCGACATCAAATACAGTGAAAGCAGGGGTTATACCGTGGGGGGAGGGACACACAAAGCATTAGAAACAATCGCATGAAAGAAAAAAAACATTTGAATACATATCTTAGGGTTCATTTCCCTAACATCATCTTATCTGACCTTTTCTGCTTGACTCAGACATATACTAGATATTGCAAATAAGGGAAACCATGGGACCTATGTTTCTTTGGGCCTGGCTTACTTCACTTAATATAATTTTTTCCAAGTCTTTCCATTTCCTAACAAATGGGGCAATGTCATTCTTTCTGATGGAGGCATAGAATTCCATTGTGTATATATACCACATTTTCTTGATCCATTCATCTACTGAGGGGCATCTGGGTTGGTTCCATATCTTAGCTATGGTAAATAATGCTGCAATAAACATAGTTGTGCTGGTAGCTTTAGTGTGGTCTTGTTTGTAAATATTTGGGTAAATGCCCAAAAGTGGGATTGCTGGGTCATAGGGGAGCTCTATGTGGAGTCTTTTGAGGAACCTCCATACTGCTTTCCAAAGTGGTTGAACAAGTTTACACTCCCACCAACAATGCAGTAGGGTTCCCTTCTGTCCACATCCCCTCCAGCATCTGTTGTTCTTAGAGTTCTTGATTATAGCCATTCTAACTGGGGTGAGGTGGTATCTCAATGTTGTTTTGATTTGCATTTCTTTTATGGCTAGGGAGGTTGAGCATTTCTTCATGTTTCTATTGGCCATCATTCTTTCCTCTTCAGAGAAGTTTCTCTTTAAGTCTTTAGCCCGCTTATTTATTGGGCAGTTGTTTCTTTGAGGATTTGTTGTTGGGTGGTTTAATTTTTTGAGTTCCAAGTATATTTTAGATATGAGACCCTTGTCTGTTGTATGGCTAGTGAAGATCTTCTCCCAATCTGTGGGCTTTCTATTGATCTTGCTAGCTATGTCCTTTGCCCTGAAGAAGCTCTGCAATTTCATGCAATCCTATTTGTCCAACCTTTCTTTGATTTGTTGTGTTTCTGGGTCTCTATTAAGAAAATTTCGGCCTGTGCCAAGGAGACCTAGGGTTTCTCCTATTCCATCCTGTAACATTTTCAGAGTGTCTGCTTTGACTCTGAGATCTTTGATCTATTTGGAGTTGATTCTGGTGAAGGGTGATATATAAGGATCTAGCTTTAGTTTTCTACAAGTTGATAACCAACTTTGCCAGCACCACTAAAGTGAAGAGGCTGTCTTTCTTCCATTCTATTTTTTTAGCTTCAAGGATAGTTCTTTACTATCCTTGAGCCACAGTGCCACTTCTGTTGTTTTGGTGGTTAATTATAGATAAGAGTCTCACAGACTTTCCTGCCAGGGCTGGCTTTGAAAGATCTCAGCCTCCTAAGTAGCTAGGATTACAGGCATGAGCCACCAATGTCCAGCTTTTCTATGTTTTTCTAGGATAGATCCTTCCCCTAAATTCCCAAGGTTATAGTAGAGCTTAGGTTGTAAATTCCAAAATAAAACAACACCTCTTTCTTTTGACCAGAAGATAGCTCTTGTGTAGTTTTATCCAGTTCCTAAAAATAGTACATTGTCATTAACCCAGAGACTGGTGCTGATACATGATATCATAACTCAGGCATAATTTAGGTACAGACTATATTTATACTTCAGTAGTTTTACATATACACCTTTTTCCTCTTTTTTAAAAAACATATTACCCCTGCATATTTTATTGTAGTCTACATTGGAGTAACCATTATTTTAACAGGGATTCAAGATTCTTCTGTGATCACAAATAAATGCCCTCATGTTACTCCTTAATATTCACCCCCATCCTGATCCCTAAACAATCATTCATCTATTTGCCATCATTGTAATTCTTTACTTTGACATATAAATGGAATAAAAGAATATGCAGCCCTCTGAGATGGACATTTTTCCCACTTAGTGTAATAGTCTTACGGTTCACCTGGTTTTGACTATGTCAATAATTGACTCCCATGCCGAATAATATTCCTTTGCATGGAGAAAGTTACACTCATTCCATGAGGTATATTTGGCTTATTTCCTGGTTGGGATGATTGTAAATAAAGCTGCTGTAAATACTAACAGGTTTTTGTGTGAACATACGTTTATTTCTATAAGATAAGAACTTGCCAAACTGTTTTGCAAAAATGGCTATAGTATTCTACATCCTCATTACTCAGAAAGGCCAAAAGGTAGAAAGATTTCAACCCAAATATTTACCAATTGATAAATGGATAAACAAAATATAGTATATCCATATGATGGAATGCTATTTGGCTCTTAAAAGGAATAAAATACTAATCAAAGCTAAATATGAAATGCTTGAAATATGTATTATATGAAAGTAAGTAAGCCAGACACAAAAGGCTATACGCTATATGATGATATTTACATAAAATATCTGAAATAGGAGAAACCATGGAGAATGCAAGTACATGAGTGCTGGGTGTCAGGCTGGGAGTGGGAAGTGATGACCAGTGGACATGAGTGAGGTCTAAGAGAAATCTGAAATTGAGCCTGTGCTGTGAAGACAGACTTGAAATTCTGTGAGCATGCTAGAATCTACTGAGTACCTAGAATGGGTAAAGAGTATAGGATATAAGTGATAGCTCGGTAAAATTATTAAAACATGAAAATATGAAATATCTAGAATAACTCAGCCGTTTACAAGTGAAAGAGACAATGTGAGAGAAAAGAGATCTGAGGTAACTTGTTCAAAAAGAAATGTACTCATTACTTGTCCTATGTAACTGTAACCCCTCTGTACATAACTTTTACAATAAAAATAAATAAATAAACAAAAATAAAAGAGATCTAGGCTGCTAGAGTGAGCCATGTAGCCTGGCCAAACTAATATTTCAGAGTTCTGTTCAGAGCAGTTTATGATATCTTTTATTTTTTGTTTTTTATGTGTGTGTATATATATGTACATATGTATGTATTTTATTAGTTAGTCCTGGATGTTTTAAATGTGACACTTAAGCATAATTTATAAAATAAAATATGGCTAAATTGGAATTTATCCAAGTTAAAACCTTCTGTATTTTGAAAGATGCTGTTATGAAAATGAAAAGATGGAACTGGGTGCCAGTGGCTCATGATTGTAATATAAGCTACTCAGGAGAATATGATCTGAGGATTGTGGTTTGAAGCCAGCAAGGTAGTCTGTGAAACTCCTATCCCCAATTAAGCATCCCCCTTACCCCCCAGTTAAAGCAGCTGGAAGTGGAGGTGTGAGTCAAGTGGTAAAGAGCCAGCTTTGAGCAAAAAAAATGGAGGGACAGTGCCCAGAACCTGAGTTCAACTCCAGTACCAGCACAAACACACACAAAATTAATCATGTACAGGAATAATACATTTTACGAGTTATCTATCTAATAAATCTAAAGGATTTGTATTAATGATACATAAAGAACTGTAAATTACTGTGAAAAAGTCAACTGACCCATAGAATGTGGGCAAAGGATTTTAAAAGATCCATCACTAAGAGTAATTTACTAATGGCACATAAGTACCTGAAATATGCTCAACATCACTAAGCAAATGGAGATGAGACATAGTGACATATCTGTAGAACACCAAAGGTTAAAACACACTAATCCTACGAAGAGATGTAGCAACTGAAACCCTCATATACTACCAGAGTCTCCGTGGAACATCCAGTCTGGAGAACTTTGGAAGTTTCTTAAAAGTTAAATGAATGTCCACTGCATAATACAACCATTCTATCCCTAGCTATTTACTCAAGTAAAATGAGGGACTATGCCTCTATAATGACTTGAACACAAATGTTCACGGAGTTTTATGCAAACTAGAAACCACCTAGATGACCCTCAACAAGTGAGATACACAAATTGTGAGGTATATGAGATTGCATTTACATAGTACTTTGGACAAATGCAAACTAATCTATAATGACACAGAGCTCGACAGTGGTTGCCTGGTGCTGGAAGTCAGAGTAGAACTGTGTTTAGATAGAGGAAGGAGGTTGCAGAGAGTCATATGGTAATGCTTGAGAATGATGACTATTCCATACTCAGATGGTGCTAATGGACTTTTGGGTGTAAATACTTAATGATTGTTCTTAAACACTACGTGCAGTTTGTCATATTTAAATTATATCTCAATGAAGCTTATTTTATTTTATTTTATTTGTGAACATACTGTACAGAGGGGTTACAATTACATGGGCAGGATAATGCATACATTTCTTACCAAGCATTGAAGCCTCCTCCTTTGTTTACCCTTCACATCCCTTCCCAGCCTCCCCCCTCCCCCCCTGAAACTTTTTTTTACTACATTCTTTTTTATTGTTATTGTAAAGGTGATATACCGAGGAGTTACAGTTGCGTAAGCCAGGTTATGAGTACATTTCTTTTTGAGTAGTGTCACCTCTTCCCTTGCTTTCTTCCTGTTTTTCCCCACCTCCACAAGTTGTATAGCTCGTTTTCAACATAGTGTCCAGTGATTATCTGTTCACCCTTTGTTCCACCATTTTTTTGTTCCTCCCCTTCCCCCCTCCTAACACATAAACTTACAAACAAGACAAAAGCTACAGAAACCAAAAACAATTTGCTGCATTCTTTATGGTTAAAAAATTATCAACTCTTTTTCAACATTGTTAGTCAATTTGAACCTCACTCACAGATAAGTTTAAACTCAGTCCTCACTTTATTTTAAGAAGCCATACTCAAACAAAGTCTGGTTAAATCTGAATATCAACAAAGTTATCATAAGCCACAATGCTACCATGTATTGAGTAATTATCACTGCCCAAGGATTCTTTGAAGCCTTTTATATGTTTGAGAGCATTAAGTCATCACAATAATAACTGTATGAGGTACTATACACTATCAGCTTCTATGGACAAGGAGAATGAAACATGCAGTGGTAGGGAATTCTACAAGTAGAAAATGTCAGAGTAGTATTCTGACTCTATTCAGCAGAGATTGTACTCATAGTATTAGTCATTTATAAGTGAAAGTGAGACAGAGAGTGTGACAGAGAAAAGATTTAGAATGCCGCAGTGAGATGTATAGGTGCCTGGCCAAGCTAATATTTCAGAGCCTTCTTCAGAGCACCTTTTAAATGCTCTACACAAACATTGATTATTTAGAAAAATCCTTGTTTGAAGTTTTTTTTCCCCCCAACTGAGCCTTATAACTGGTTGTTGCCAGTGGAGGCATGAGGGGATGGGGTGAGAATGCTATTTGTTAACTATTAGAAGCTAGTTTCCCCGCTTCTTTATGCATTATGTCCTCTCTGTTGCAATTTTAGAGATGAAATCAAGTGGTTTAATAGGATAGAACTTAAGATGGTTTTTATTTTCTCCAAGAAATGCGTCATGGCTCTGAAAAAGCATCAGCCTTCTAGATTTGTTAGGTAGTTAGTTTAAGTGTTATTGATGCAATAAACTCTTAGGCCCAAGTTATGTAACATGGTGTGTCACAAAAATACTCAGTAGACGTGGAATGGTATTAGCGGGAAGTATTTCTTCCTTTGACTCAAGGCCACTTTTTACTTTAGAGGAAATGGGGTCAAATTGCATTTTACCAATTACTTGAAGGATTGATTCTGGAAGTCTGAGTTAATGGCATTATATTTCTGATTGACTCCAGAATAGCTTAAATGGGCATTACATCTGGCTGTTGCTTGGTAGCCTATCCCTTAATCCAGTTTGGGATGTCTAAATCCTAACAATGTGATCAAAATTGTTTGAAGAAATAGGGTGGAATGAGAAATAGGAATGGAAGAAATAGGGTGGAATACTTTTTCAGAGGGTTCAAATGTTCTAAAATCTATCTGAAGGAGGCTGTATGAACTGGGGTGTGAGATAAGCAGGCTGGAAAGAGAGGAGTCACTGGTTAAGACTTTGTTCAGATTTTAACCATCAGAGATGAAGAGCTTGAAGGCTTCAGGATCTAAGTGTGTACATTTCTGAAGTGTCTTATTTTTTCCAGAAAAAGAATTAGGTGTTAGTGTGGGATGAAGGAAGACTGTTATTTTGTTTTTCAGATCCAACAAATGGCTTCATTTCCAAGCTTAGTAAACATCCACCCACTCTTCTGTGAGTCTTCCTTAGCTCAAGAAAAAGGAAAAACTCTCCCTTAAGTATAACAGCATTTTGGCTACTGTTTCATTATCTAATTACTAAAGCTGAATTTACTTATTTCTGATGAGGTTCAAATTGACCAGCAATGAAAAGTATCTGCTTTTCATTTTAGCCATTAAGAATATGCTCAGCAACAACAAAATAATAGCACTAAGCTTATACTGGCTTCACTCTTCTCCAAGGATCGGACAGGTTTAATAATTGGTCACTTCTGAATTACACTGTGATTTATAGGAGCAGAATGGCTTCTGACTTGTGAAAGACAGGTGTTGATTTATGGTGTGGGAAAAAAAGGTTAAAACACTGATGTATCATCAGAATGGGTAACAAATGAGTCATTGTGATCTTGAGTAGGAATACAGATGTGTGTTAATGAGGACTAGAAGTTAATAGATTATGTGGCTATGTCCTAACTGTAACCACCAGGAGATTAAGAGAGAAAGAGAGAGAAACAGATTTCACTACAGAAGAAGATGGTGTGGAGACTGAAATAAAAGGTTGCAGTGCTAGCTGAAGAGAGAGATAAAGGGGTTCTAAGCCAAGGAATGGAGGAATGCACCCCTAGAAACCAAAAGGCAAGGAACCAATTCTTTTCTAAAGCCCGTAGAGGGAGTGTGAGTCTCCAACACATTGATTTTGGATCTCCAACCTGCAGACCCATAAATCATAAAGAGAATAAAAGTGTTGCTTTAAGCCACAGCATTTGTCATAGAAAGCATTCAAAATTGTCAGCCCTCCATGTCTACAGGCTCCACATCCACCACAGGTTGAAAATATTCAAGGACAAAAATATGATATGTGCTGAACATGTTCAGATTTTTTTCTTGTTATTATTTGCCAAACAACATAGTACAAGAACTAATTACACAGCCTTTACTTTGTATTAGGTGTTTTAAGTAGAGATCCTTTAAAAGTATGCAGGAGGGCATATGAAGGTTATATGCAAATACTCCCCATTTTACATAAGGAACTTGAGCAGTTGTGGGTTTGGTGTCTGCATGGGTCCTGGAACCACTCACTCAAGGATTCTGAGGGGCACTGTCTGGGTACTGGTATTAAACAGACAATGGACGCCTGGAGTCAGCAATTTCCCAGAGCCCTCCACTGCCACAGGAATATATGTAACATAAACAAATCTTTCTCTTGCTAGTAAAGGTCAGCTTTTGTAGCTTAGCAGTTTGATTAGAAGACCTCATACTTCCTGGAAAAGAGAACATTAAAGGAGACTGAAAATTCCATCTGGCCACAGACTAGACTGGACATAGTGTGTGCCTCTTTTCTATGCACATGTGTTGATCCTGAGCCAGTTTCTCTGAGCTTGGTTAGGGAATATGTGATGGTCCCATCTGCTCTACAGGTTGGCACCTGGACAGGTTGTCAGTTCTGGAGTAGCTTTCTCTACCAGATCTTCTAAGGGCAGGTTCTTATTGAATCTGTTAATCTTCCCTATCCACTAAGCTGAACCTCTGGCTCTGAACGTTTCTCAATACAGAATCCCAATGGGTCTTGCCAAGGGTGAATGCCATGCTGGTGCCTAGGGTACTTGTGAGTTCGAGGTGGGTCATGTCCCTCACCCGCCAGAGACTAAAATGGCCTGGTTAGATTCCTTTTAGAGTCTTATATGAATCATGAATAGCAGTTCTGGAAAAGTCTTCTCAATTATGAGAAACTTCAAACTGTGAAGGCTAATTAGGTGTGGGTGTGAATTGTTCTGAACTCATCAGAGAAAGAGGTATTATAGAAATAAAGATTTTTAGCTGGTTTTTCCCCCCCTTAAAGTTGCAAACAAATTCTCTAATGTTTACTATCCCTGTTGGTTGGTTCTTACATGCTGGATATCAAATATTAGTGTGAGTCACTTTGTCTTCATTCAGAACCTTCCCTATAAACAAGTCACATTAAGCCACCTTGGGCTTTTGTGTCTACCTAAGGTTTGGATTGTTCTGCTCTGCCTATGGATGGTTTCAAGATGCTCAGTATTGCATCTTCTTATTCAATTGTATCACTGTCCCCACGGGCCAGTGATGGGACATAACTACCTCTCTTTCAGGCCCCCAAGGAGCCCCATAAATGAGTTTTTTGGTTCCTTGATTGTCTCTACCTGTGACTCCTTCTTGGCCTTTGCAGAGGGATTTGAATTTAGCTATCATAGGCTGGGTTCACTTAAAGGGAAGATGCAACTTATGAGCTACATTTTAGCACAAGAGCTAGCTGAGACCAGTATAGTTTTCTTCTTGCTGAATTAAAAGTTGCCAGAGCTGGAGGGTTTAAATGAATATCTTACCTTTCTCTAGATTTTTATCTACTTCTTTTATTCATAAGTAGTTTAAACATAGGTGTCTATTGTAAGAAGCTATGAGATGGAAATTTCAAGTGGGAGTGTTTTATATATTTGCAAATCGATTCAGTGGGAATAGTATAATTCTAGAGGTCACTAACAGAGTAAATTGTTTCAAAGACAATTCTTTCCCCTTTTCAAATCCTTATAGCCACTATTCCAGAGATCTATTTAGAATAATTGTGGAAACTGTTGTCATCAGATAATTAAAGCTGTCTGTGGAAAAGAGAAACAACATCCAAGTTATAAAGAGAAAAATTATTTAAATAATTTTATTATCATAAACTATACAGAGATTTTGTTGTTATATTTATGACATGCCCATAATGTACTTTGATCAAACTCATGCAGTCTATATTACTCCTTCCAACCCTTTCCTTCCTCTCTCTCCCTTTTAGTGGTTTTTGACAGGTTTCATTAGGCTATTTGCATACTCACAAAGTACTTCTGTAATATTCAGCTCCTACCATCTTTTCCTTTGTTAGTCCCCACCACCCAGTGTCTTTCCTCCTCAATAGATCCCTTTTACAGACATGCCATGTTGAAAAATGTTAAAGTTTCTCATGTAAACAAAAACATATATTTGTCTTTCTGAGCTTGGCTTATCTCAGTCCATGTGATGGTCTCTAGTTCTATCCATTTTCCTGCCATAGCATACTTTTATTCTTTTTTTTTTTGTCGGTCGTGGGGCTTGAACTCTGGGCCTGGGCGTTGTCCCTTAGCTCTTCAGCTCAAGGCGAGCGCTCTACCACTTGAGCTACAGCGCCACTTCCGGTTTTCTGGTGGTTTTATTGGAGATAGGAGTCTCACGGTCTCTCCTGCCCGGGCTGGCTTTGAACCGTGATCCTCAGATCTCAGCCTCCTGAGTAGCTAGGATTACAGGCGTGAGCCACCAGCGCCCGGCCATACTTTTATTCTTTATGTCTGAACAATACTCTATGGTAGATAATACCACATTTTCTTTTCTTTTTTTGGGGGGGGTCCAGTTGTGGGGCCTGAACTCTGGGCCTGGGCACTGTCCCTCAGTTCTTCAGCTCAAGGCTAGTGCTCTACCACTTGAGCCACAGTGCCACTTCCAGCTTTTTTTCTTTTTGCTTATGTGGTGCTGGGGAATTGAACCCAGGACCTCAAGCATGCAAGGCAAGCGCTCTACCACTGAACCACCTTCCCAGCCCTACCACATTTTCTTTATCCAGCTATTAGTTGCTGGACACTCAGGTTCCATCGTGGCAGGTGTGAACCACTGGTGACTGGCAGAATATCCAAGTTTTAATGTGACAGAATGGTGAACATAGCTGGTTTTGGAGGAGATACACTGAAAGGACGGCCTTGAGTAAGTTTACTAGATATGTGTGTTAAAACTTTGAAAGGGGACAGGGGAACAAGTTAGACAAGAAATGTACTCACTAACTTTCTTTTTTATTAATATACATATTTTTATTGTAAAGATACTGTACAGAGGGATTATAGTTACATGAGTAAGGTAATGAGTACATTTCCTATTACCCCCTCCTTTGTTTTTCCCTTACCACCCCTTCCCTCCCCACCTTCCCAACTTCTCCCCCACCCAAAGTTGTAAAGTACATTTTCAACATAGTGTCTTGTACATCTCACTGCTACAAAATGTGTCAACCTTATCCTTATTTCAGCATTTTGTTATTTCCCTTTCTCTCCCCAAATTAGAAAAATGTATATACAAGATGCAGGACACCAAAATCAAATATAGTGAAAACAGGGGTTATACCATGGGGGAAGAACATACAAAGAAACAAAAAATCATAAGTATTTATGGTCATATGTACATAGCTTTTGACCTCTTCTGCTTGTCCTAGACATATACTAGTTATTGCAGATAAGGGAAACCATGGGACCTATGTTTCTTTGGGTCTGACTTACTTCACTTAATATATTTTTTGTCCCAAGACTTTCCATTTCCTAACAAATGGGGCAGTGTCATTCTTTGTGATGGACACATCAAATTCATATATATAATATATATATATATATATATACACACACACACACACACACACACACACATAGCTATATATCACATTTTCTTTTTTTCCATTTTTTAAATTGTGAAAATACCGTATAGAGGGGTTACAATGACATTGGCAAGATAATGAGTACATTTCTTCCCCTTCCCATCTCCCCGCCCATGCCCCCCCCCCCCCGCCAAAGTTGTAAACTTCATTTTCGACATACTACTTGTATGTCTCATTGTTGCAATGGGTCCACCTGTATCCCTACTTAAACGATTTGTTTTTTCCCTTCCCCTCCACAAATTATACCAGTATCAAATACAGTGAAAGCAGGGGTTATACTGTGAGGGAGAGATATACAAAGCAACAAAGAAATCATCTTATAAATATGTTAGAAACAATCACATGAAAGAAATAAAACATTTGAATACTTACCTTGGGGTTCATTTCACTTAACATCAACTTATCTGACCTTTTCTGTTTGTCTCAGACCTATACTAGTTATTGCAAATAAGGGAAACCATGGGACCTATGTTTCTTTGGGCCTGGCTTACTTCACTTAATATAATTTTTTCCAAGTCTTTCCATTTCCTAACAAATGGGGCAATGCCATTCTTTCTGATGGAGGCATAGAATTCCATTGTGTATATATACCACATTTTCTTGATCCATTCATCTACTGAGGGGCATTTGGGTTGGATCCATATCTTAGCTATGGTAAATAATGCTGCAATAAACATAGTTGTGCTAGTAGCTTTAGTATGGTCTTGTTTGTATCATTTGGGTAAATGCCCAAAAGTGGGATTGCTGGGTTATAGGGGATCTCTATGTGGAATCTTTTGAGGAACCTCCATACTGCTTTCCAGAGTGGTTGAACAAGATTACATTCCCACCAACAATGTAGTAGGGTTCCCTCTAGTCCACATGCCCTCCAGCATCTGTTGTTACTAGATTTCTTGATTTATAGCCATTCTAACTGGGGTTGGTGGAGTCTTATCGTTTTGATTTGCATTTCTTTTATGGCTAGAGAAGTTGAGCATTTCTTCATGTGTCTATTGGCCATTCTTACTAACTTTCTTATATAACTGTAACCCCTCTGTACATCACTTTGACGATAAAAGTAAAAAGCAAAAAAACAACAAAAAAACTTTTTAAGCAAACACGATCTGTGTTTTGTATTTGTAAATATAGAAGATTTGCAGAGTCTGTAAATAGCTAGCTGGAAGCATCTGGCTCTCTACACCTCTGCCTGCTGTACCAAGGAAAGGAAGCCACTGAATTTTAACAACATCATTCCTTCCCTATTGGGACCCACCAATCTCCAGTTCCCATTAGGTTCTCCTTTCCTCCTTCCTTACCTTCCTCCCTCCCTGGCTTCCTTCCTCCCTTCAGCTCTATCTCCTTTCTTTTCCTCTCTGTTTTTCTCTTTCTCCTTCTTTCCCTCCTTCCCTCCTTCCCTCCTTTCCTCCCTTGCTTTAAGTTTCTGCCATTCCAAAAGTCCCACTCGGGGGTTCTTTGGTGAGCCTTGGCAGCATGCAGATCATCACAGCTTTCAAAACTCCACTTTCTGAAGCTTATTTTTAACTCAGTATTTGTTTAATCAACTTTCCGTCATATGTGCTTCTTATTAAGAGCTTATTTCAGATGAATTGCCTTCTACCACTGGACATCCTTCAGATATCACTTTTGATTCTATTGGTTTAATTGGGGCTGCACTGAGAAACTTCCATATGCTCTCTTTGCTCAGCCTTGTCCAACACCCCCCACCATTACTAGCTATGATAAGAAGAGAACTGATACTTTAGACTGGATTGGTTAGTTTCAGTGGCTCATCTTATGGAAGTATGAGTCTGTCTATGGGGCAGTGGTTTTTCAAATGAAAGATTGGAGAGTGTATTACCAGAGCATAGGCATCAATATGGAATGGATTTGGTACCATGGAATAAACACATCAATAATAATAGTAGTTGTGATGTGAGTGCTAACTTTTTGGGTTTCCTGAGAGTGAGTTTTGCATGCAGGAGTTTATTAGGAGGCATTCTTGAGAATAACATTTATAAGAAATAAGGTAGGATTGGGCAGCAGGAGCATTCAGAATAGTAAGTCTGCCTTCAATGGTCAAACATATCAGAAACAAGGAGAGTTAGAGAAAATATGTCAAAGCCCAGAAGACCTAAAGAGTTATGAGCATTAACTATAATGTGGTGTCTTGAATGGGAAGGACAGAAAAGGGGTATTAGGTAAAAATTAAGGATATTTGCATGAATAGGCTTTAGTTAATGATAATGCCTCAGTATTTGTTGATTGTAACCAATCTATCATATTATTGTAATATGACTAGTTAATGTTAATCATAGGGGAAACAATGCCAAAGTATGGGAATTCCTAGTACTATCTTCTTCATAATAATAATTAGTAATACTAATAATAGGACATGAGTGCAAAGAGAGAGAGAGAATGTGTCAGAATGACAAAAGAAAAAGGAGAGTGTTGAGGATGAGTGAGATCAAAGTATGTTACAAACATATATATGAAGATAGAATAATGGAACTCACCAAATCCCGTTAGCAAAAGAGGAAAAGTAGGAAGGATGCATAATGGAGAAGGTGAACTCATTCAAAGTACATTGTACATATCTATGGAAATATCAAAATGAATTAATATGTTATAATATATTTTTTCTGTAAATCTCAAACTGTTCTAAAAGTGAAGTTTACTTTTTGAAAAAACTTTTTATCTCACAAAACATAATTTTAGTTTAATTAAAGTTGAATAGTCTAGAAACAACTAAAGAACAACTCTTATGTATTTATATATTTATTTATATATCAACAAGGTCTCATTAGTGACCCAGGCTGGCCTCCCACTCTGTGCCTTAGCCCTCTGAATGCTGAAATTATAAGGGTGTACACCACACCCACCACAGGAATTAATTTAGTACAACCTCCTTCTGAAAGCTGATAACTGATTAATATAAAATGGTATTTTAGGAAATGAGTAACAGGGTTTTGTGTCTATCTTTGTGTCTGTGCTTGTTTTTTTGTGTGATTTATAGGCTTAGTTTACTTGGAAGCAATCAAAATGGAAGCTTATAAATGTTCTTGTGTTTCTGCTCCTAGCCAATGAAACTCAAACCTCAGTTGAGTCTGCTCTGTTTAGGACTCAGAGACTAGGTGCGTTCTGCCCCAGCATCATCAGATTTATATTTCACAACTAAAATCAAAGGTGGCAAGGTTTCCACTATTTTTATTGCTTCCATTGAACCCCCATGGTGGAGGCCTTTTCTATGTGGATATAATAGGACATTCGTAAAGTGGTATTTTTATATGTGAAACAGTAGAGCCAAGTTATAGGAGAGCTTTGCAAACAGTTTGAAGAACATTTACAGAAACGGCTCTCTGTCACCAAAACGATGCGCCGAATCCAACCTACCATCTCAGCCTTTCTATTATTTTCCACCTCTTGACTACTGCATCTCCTGACCAAGACAATGCTATTGTTCATAAATTGGTTCCTTGTAAAAAATCTGCTGGCTGTATTGTCAGCAGCTGCCAGTCATCGCTTCTCGATTGTTCAGGGCTGACAGTGGTTTGATGAGCAAAAAGATTCTAACTCTGAAATTTTCAAAGGCACATGGATCTATGTGAGATTGAAAATAGGCCACCAAAATATCATACTAAATGGCTGAGAATACCAGATCCCTATCAGAAAATGTGAAAATACTGGTGCTAAGATGGTAATGCATGTGGGTGATTTCTTCAATGATGATCCATGAACAATTGTCAGTGTTGAAATCACATAGAAAGTTTGAATGGTATTTTTTTTACTAGTCTGCAAATTTGATATTTATAACAGCCGAAGAGAACTATGAGAGGCTACTATAGCTTAAATTCAGGGCCCAGCTTATATAAATGTGCCAAGGCCTCTGCATAGTCAAGTACAGTATAAAATGCCTGACATGACATAGCGGGAAAGTGGACCTTGTGTTCTTTCATTACTACATTTTAATGGTTTGGGTTTTCCTGTTTTTTTTTTTAAACAGATATAGTTACAGCCTTGCTTTGGGACACAACAAATATCAATTGGAGAAAGATTAGTTGAATGCCTTTCACAACAGGATCAAGAAAAGTTTCTTTCCTTCCAACATTTGCAAGCTCTGGTAATTGGAGCATATTGTTGCATTGAGCTTAAGAAAATTGTTTCACTGCTCTATTTCTTTTCATTCCTCCCCACACATCTAAAATTTTAGTTTCCCTGAGGTCAACATTCTAGGCCATGTGCCTCTCACTAAAGCTCATCAGCAAGGGACGAAGAATATTTGTTAGGCAACCAAATTACTGACACATCCCTGCTAGCATCTACTCTTATTGGTATCTAGTATAAAAACATACTTTCTTTCACACACTTGTGAAAAAAAGTAGGCAATAAAAGCCTGTTTTTCAGACAAAGTACACTTGTCTCTTCCCAAAGGTAAATAGGTCAAGCTTCATCCATTGCAGTTACATTTACAAATCTTGTTCCATCTAGGTAGCTCAGCACTGCACACCAGTTATATTCTATAATATGAAATTAACCTCCCTCAATACTTCATCTCAAATAATGAGGCCTCCCTTTGAAATCGAAACTCACTGACCAGAAGCAATATATTATAGGATAGCACAATGGTGTGTAAATCATTCCTGAGATGGTTGATGGCCTTGCAGGCAGCCATGTTACAAATCTACATGCAGAATGTCAGCCACAGAGACTGAAGACTCATGCCTCTTTCATCGAGTATGGGCATCATTTTCCATCCTTTTGTACTTCTAAGACAAATTTCCAGGAGAGAAAAAGTGTTTGGTTTACCTAGGTTTAACTGTGGGCCCAACTGCTGGCCAGGGATAAAGACTTAAGGGGAATCAGAATGAACAGGAATAACAATTACGACTAATTCCTAAAATGACAGGGATGCTGGTCAGAGAACACATACATATTTTACCACTTTGAGGCTCTCTTCTCTTCCCTTTACCTCCAACATCATATACTGATTTTTATACATTTAGATTTTTCTTTGTATGCTGGTCCTGGGACTTGAACTCAGGGCCTAGACATTGTTCTTGAGCTTCTTTTGCAAGGTTAGCACTCTACCACTCAAGCCTCAGTGCCACTTCCTGCTTTTCCTGAGTAGTTTATTGCAAGTAAAAGTCTCAGAGACTTTTCTGCCAGTGCTGGCTTCAACTGCGATCCTTAGATTTCAGTTTCCTGAGTAGCTAGTATTATAGGTGTGAGCCATCAGCACCTGGCTGATGCTTAGATTTTTTTTGTTGTTGGTTGTAGGGCCTGAACTCTGGGCCTGGGCACTGTTCTTCAGCTCTTCAGCTCAAGGCTAGCCTGTACCATTTGAACCAAAGTGCCTCTTCCAGCCTTTTCTGCTTATATGGTGCTGAGGAATCGAACCCAGGGCCTCATGCATGCAAGGCAAGCACTCTACCACAGCCACCTTCCCAGCCCTGACGTTTAGATTTTTAAATGTCCCATACAATAGAAAAAAATCCATCTAGTACATCACAGTAGTTATTGTATCAAACTTCAAGTTCAGGCTTTCTAGGTGAAGTCCAAGCCTCTTCCATTTCCATTGTGATTCTGCCTTGGTATTCAGAAACCTGAAGCTTGATTCCTCTTACAAAATCTATTTGTGCAGGAGAATCATCTATGTTGATACATGTGATTCCAATAAATCCTTTTCACTACTACATAAATATGTAGCGATTTATTCTTTCTTTGGTGAAAAGTATTTTGCTTTTTCTATTTTGGGCCATAACAAGTAACAAAACAGTGAATATTCTTATAAGTCTCTACTCATATACACAAGTTTTTCTTGTGGTTGTGTGGAAGAGTTGTTAGCTGAGTCAGAGTAACAATTTGTTCTATTGTTAAATTTCTTCTGCTTTATAGTTCTACTTACTGTTTATGGGATATCCGTTCCCTGACATTTTTTTAAATTTAAATTTTAATTTTAATTTTTTGTGAACATACTGTACAGAGGGGTTACAATTACATGGGCAAGGTAATGAGTACATTTCTTATCAAGCATTGCAGCCTCCTCCTTTGTTTACCCTTCACATCCCTTCCCAGCCTCCCCCCCCCCCCCCGCCTCCCACCCAAACCTTCCCCCTCTCCCCCCCTCCCGCACCAAAGTTGTAAAGTTCATTTTCGACATGACAACTTGTACTTCTCATTGTTACAACAGGTCCACCTGAATCCTTAAACGACTTGTTTTTTCCCATCTCCTCCACAAATTATACTGACATCAAATACAGTGAAAGCAGGGGTTATACTGTGGGGGAGGGACATACAAAGCAACAAAGAAATAATCTTATAAATGCGTTAGAAACAAATGCATGAAAGAAAAAAACATTAAAATACATATCTAAGGGTTCATTTTCACATTACCTGACCTTTTCTGCTTGACTCATACATATACTAGATATTGCAAATAAGGGAAACCATGGGACCTATGTTTCTTTGGGCTTGGCTTACTTCACTTAATACAATTTTTTCCAAAAGTCTTTCCATTTCCTAACAAATGGGGCAATGTCATTCTTTCTGATGGAGGCATAAAATTCCATTGTGTATATATACCACATTTTCTTGATCCATTCATCTACTGAGGGGAATCTGGATTGGTTCCATATCTTAGCTATGGTAAATAATGCTGCAATAAACATAGTTGTGCTGGCTATCAAAATTCCAACCTCATTCTTCAAGGAAATAGAAGAGGCAATCCAAAAATTCATATGGAACAATAAAAGACCCCGAATAGCAAAAACGATCCTCAACAGAAAGAACACTGCTGGAGGAATATCAATACCAAATTTCAAACTCTACTATAAAGCCATAGTAATCAAAACAGCTTGGTACTGGCATAAGAACAGACCTCAGGACCAATGGAATAGAATTGAAAACCCAGAAATGAACCTACAGCCATCTAATCTTTGATAAGGGAGCTAAAAAAATAGAATGGAAGAAAGACAGCCTCTTCAGTAAATGGTGCTGGCAAAATTGGTTAACTACTTGTAGAAAACTAAAGCTAGATCCTTATATATCACCCTGCACCAGAATCAACTCCAAATGGATCAAAGACCTTGAAGTCAAAGCAGACACTCTGAAAACATTACAGGATGGAATAGGAGAAACCCTAGGTCTCCTTGGCGCAGGCTGAAATTTTCTGAATAGAGACTCGGAAACACAACAAATCAAAGAAAGGTTGGACAAATGGGATTGCATGAAGTTGCAGAGCTTCTGCATGGCAAATGACATAGCTAGCAAGATCAATAGAAAGCCAACGGATTGGGAGAAGATCTTCACTAGCCATACAACGGACAAGGGTCTCATATCTAAAATATACCTGGAACTCAAAAAATTAAATCCCCCAATGACAAATCCTCAAAGAAACAACTGCCCAATAAATAAGTGGGCTAAAGACTTAAAGAGAAACTTCTCTGAAGAAGAAAGAAGGATGGCCAATAGACACAGGAAGAAATGCTCAACATCCCTAGCCATAAAAGAAATGCAAATCAAAACAACATTGAGATACCACCTCACCCCAGTTAGAATGGCAAAAATCAAGAACTCTAACAACAACAGATGCTGGAGGGGATGTGGACAGAAGGGAACCTTACTGCATTGTTGGTGGGAGTGTAAACTTGTTCAACCACTTTGGAAAGTAGTATGGAGGTTCCTCAAAAGACTTCACATAGAGCTCCCCTATGACCCAGCAATCCCACTTTTGGGCATTTACCCAAATGTTAACAAACAAGACCACACTAAAGCTCCCTGACTTTTATTTCTCAACAACACTTGTTATTATTGAATTTGTAATATTTATTTTATCTATTGGGTGTAATATTAAAGTTCTTACTTTCCTCTCTCTCTTTCTCTCTTTGTCAACATAAATGTTTAAGTTTTTTTGAACCCTCTTTTTGAAAGGAGAAGTCTAAGTCATAGAAAATAATAAATTATTAGGAGACTGGAAGTCAAGAATGATCGGGAGCAATTGAAGTCCCAACTAAAGGTCATTTTTTAATCTTGCTCCAATACATTAATGTTGCTTCACCATTTATTCAGATGTGTTACTAAAAGGCAGAGAAAGAGCAGACTTTTATTTTTCTGTTCATTCTGTATTTTCCCACTAGACTACTGCACTCTGTAAGTTTTTGCATGAAAATTTCTCCCATTTTTCCTACCTTTTCTTATTTATTTTCTTCCATTTTTTCTCTCCCATTCTCCTCTTCTTTCTTCCATCCTTGTATCTTAAAAGCTGAGCCATCCTGCTTGGCTATACAGAGGGTTGAGAAAATGAATTGAGAAGGTATAGTGATCTTGAGAGCACTGTCTTTTCTTTACATTATAGTTGAAGACATTAGTAGCCCTCCTATATCAAGGTTGAAATTTTAAGAAACACGCCTGAATTCATTTGTATGTGCACCATGTGGAAATGACTGTTAGCAAAAGTTCTGTCTGGAGCAGCTGCTTCTGATACACACTGCTTGTCTCCTTTAATTAGAACAAAATTTAAGCTTCCTTAGGAACTGAAATTATGCAGCAAATTTATAATTAACAATAAAATGTTGAATGGAGACTGGCCCCACCATTCATTGCTGCCTTCATTTCTCTGTTAAATTTCTTTGGCAAGAACTATTCTTAGCTGAAAAAGAACTACCCACCCAAATAGCTAATGTGATAAATATGATTGCAAAACAAAATCACAAGCTCAGGATGCTCCAGACCTGCAATGGAAGAGCAGTGAAGCAGATTAGACTCAATCACAAAACACCAAGTTCAGCAAGTAGCTAGACCCTGGGGTTATTTTTTTGTTTTGAAAGAAGACACAAGAAGTTGAATCAACATTTTTATACAGAATGTGAAAATTTGTCTTTATTGTGTTACTTTTTTTTCTTACAGAACAAGGTCTTTATCTTTGTGTGCAGGCAGTCTCTCTGTGTTCTTAGAATATTTTGCCTTCCATAAAGCATGTTGGTTTTTAGGGTTGCTATCATCACAGAATGAAAGATCTTTGGCCACAGGCCAATTGCTTTCCTTCATCTGACTCTGCACAGAAATGTGATGGTTGCCACTTATTAAGTATACAGTACAGTACATGATCTGATCCACTTCTGGTAACAAACATCTTGCTTTCAGGGTTACCAGACCATGTTTGAAAAGAACTATGTGAAGAAAATTATTAACATCAAGAACTTCTGAGAAAGAACTACTTCAAAAGACTTGCCATTAAAGACTCAGAAACACAACAAATCAAAGAAAGGTTGGACAAATGGGATTGCATGAAACTGCAGAGCTTCTGCATGGCAAAAGAATAGCTAGCAAGATCGATAGAAAGCCCATGAATTGGGAGAAGATCTTCACTAGCCATACAATGGACAAGGTTCTCATATCCAAAATATACTTAGAACTTAAAAAACTAAATCCCCTAACAACAAAGCCTCAAAGAAACTGCCCGATAAATAAGTGGGCGAAAGAGGAAACAAGAATGGCCAATACACACATAAGAAATGCTCAACTTCTCTAGCCTAAAAAAAATGTAAATCAATGCAACACTTCATCCTTAGTTAGAATGAGTATAATCAAGAAATCTAATACCAACAGATTCTGGAGGGGATGTGGCCAAAAGGGAACACTACTGCATTGTTGGTGGAAGTGTAAACTTGTTTAAACACTTTGGAAAGCAGTATGGAGGTTCCTCAAAAGACTCCACACAGAGCTCCCCTATGACCCAGCAATCCCACTTTTGGGCATTTACCCAAATGATCACAAACAAGGCCATACTGAAGCTACCAGCACAACTATGTTTATGGCAGCCATATTCACCATAACTAAGGTATGGAAGCAACCCAGATGCCCTCAGTAGATGAATGAATCAAGAAAATGTTTTGTATATATATAATATATATGTATGTATATATATATAAATGTTTTGTATATATATGTATATATATGTATATATATATGAATTCTATGCCTCCATTGAAAGAATGACACTGTGCCTCCATGGAAAGAATGACATTGCCCCATTTGTTAGGAAATAGAAAGACTTGGAAAAAATTATACTAAGTGAAGTAAGCCAGATCTGAAGTAACATAGGTCCCATGGTTACCCTTACTTGCATTAACTAGTCTATGTCTAGGATAATCTTACTAAACAAGCAGAAAGGTTCAAAACTTATGTACATATGACCATATAAGATGATGCTATGTGTTTCTAACGCATTTATAAGATTATTTCTTTGTTGCTTTGTATGTCCCTCCCCCACAGTGTAACCCCCGCTTTCACTATATTTGATGTCAGTATAACTTGTGGAGGAGATGGGGACAAACAAGTCGTTTAAGGATTCAGGTGGACCTGTTGCAACAATGAGAAGTACAAAATGTCATGTCAAAACCAGCTTTACAATGTCAGTGTGTGGGGGGAGGGGGGTATGATTGGGTGGGGGGGAGGGGGGAGGCTGGGAAGGGAGGTGAAGGGTAAACAAAGGAGGAGGCTGCAATGCTTGGTAAGAAATGTATGCATTATCCTGCCCATGTAATTGTAACCCCTCTGTACAGTATGTTTTCAAATAAAATAAAATATAATATAAAAAAAAAGATGATGCTAAGCAAAATGAATCCCAAGATAGGGACCCAAGAGATTTTTTTTCTTTGTTGCTGTTGTTTTTTAATGTACTATGTGATTTTTTTTGTTTCTTTTGTATGTTGTTCCCATGGTATAACCCCTGTTGTCACTGTATTTGATTCCGGTGGCCTTTGTATATACATTTTTCTAATTTGGGGAGGGGAAGAGAAATAACAAAATGCTGAAACAGGATACAGGTTGACCCAGTGTAACAATGAGATATACAAGGCACTATGCTAAAAATGAACTTTACAGCTTCGGGAGGCAGGGAGGAGGGAAGATTTGGAAAGGTGGGGCAGGAAGGGATGGTAGGGGAAAAACAAAGGAGGAGGTAAGAATACTCCATAGGAAATGTACTCACTACCTTACTCCTGTAAGTGTAACCCCTCTGTACAGTATCTTTACAATAAAATATATATATAAGAAAAAAAAAGAGAGACTTGCCAGGCAAACTGGGTGCCGGTGACCCACACTTGTAATCCTAGCTACTTAGGAGTCTGTGATCTAAGGATTGCCATTTGAAGCCAGCCTGGGGTAGGAAAGTTTGTAAGTCTCCAGTTGCAAACACACACACACACACACACACACACACACACACACACACACACACACACACACACACACACACACACACACACACACACACACACACACACACACACACACACACACACACACACACACACACACACACACACACACACACACACACACACACACCTGGAAAAGGAGCTTTTTTCCAAGTGTTAGAATGCTAGCCTTGAGCACAAAAGCTCAGAGATAGTGCCCAGGCTTAGAGTTCAAGCCACAGGACTGGCAGAAAAAAAAAAAAAAAGACTTGCCAGGTAAAACATTGATTTCTAAGTAATATATTTGCTTGTTTAGCTTTTTGCATATACCCAGGTATTTAGTAAGTAAATCATAATTTGCATGTACCTGATGACTAGCAGTGCTGAGCATATTTTCATATTTTGGCCAGTGTTCTGAAGAGTCTTCAGATATTTTGCCCAGTTTTTACTTGGGTTGTTTGTCTCATTGCAATCGGATTTAAGAGTTCTTTATGTTTTGGATACAAATACTTTGTCAGATACATGCATTTGCAATCTTTTCCTACCAAGACTGTGTTTTACTACTATTTTTTTTCCTAATAGTGTCTTTAAAAAAGCAGACGGGGGTGGGGGTGGAGGGGAGAGTTTGGGGAAGTGGGAAGGGAATGGATGGTAGGAGAAAAACAAAAGAGGAGGTAACAATGCTCCATAGGAAATGTACTCATTACCCTATTCATGTAACTGTAAACTCTCTGTACAGTATTTTTACAATTAAAAATATATGGACAAAAAGCAGATACTTTGAATTTTGATCATGTATTTTGTAAATTTTTTTCCATTCATCATATTTTTTCCTTTTCTAAGAACTGCTTTTATCTAGGGTAAAATGGTTTTCTTCCAGAAATGTTCTAATTTTTGCTGTACATTTTGGTCTTCTCTAGTATAAAACAAACTTATAATTTCTCTTCACTGCTTTAGTCTCATCATTCAGGTTTTGAAATGCTGTGTTATCATTGCCATTCAGTTTGAAGTATTTTTTAGTTTCTTTTGTGATTTCTTCTTTCATCTATATGCTATTAAGATGTTTGTTTATATTCTTTCTACTTTTCTGTTACTGACTTCTAATTTAATAATCTTATAGTCAAAGAACTTGTTCTATATGCTTTAATCCTTTTAAATTTTGAATTAGAGCATACCATACATCTTTCACTGTTTTGATGAATGTTCTGCATACACATGAAATACATCTCTCTTCTTTTGGGGGGTTGTATTTTGTATATGTATATAGAAATCTTACATATATGTTATACATAAATAATATAAACAATCAAATTGGCTGGTTGTGTTTCTCAAATCTTCCACATCTGTAATAAAAGTTTAAAATACAAATTTCATTTATTAGTTACTGAAGGAAACCCACTGAAGTTCCAATTGTATTTGTGGAGTTATCTAATTTTTCTCTTAGTATTGCAACTTTACCTTCAGGTACTTGGAAAATCCAGATGTAGCAAGAGTTAGTTCTCTTGTCAGACAAAACAGGATGAAATATAAAGCAGAAAGTAGGTGTGATAAGACTAGCAAAGTGTTAAGTTACACCATTTTTGCTTTTCAATCTTAACCATTACCTGTGGACTTCTGAATGGAAGTTAGTTAGTCATAGAAAATTTGGTCTTTGTATTATTCCTGTCCTCCCAACTAACTTTCCTTGCCTTCAAAATACATGCATGCATACATACACATATACACATATACATTATTTTAAAAGAGATAATGATTCTATATTACTATGATATGCATATAGATGTATATTGATGACCCATAAAATTTTCCACCTTAACCAATTTGAGTGGATAGTTCAGCAAGTTAAGTACATGCACACCATTGTTCAATCCATCTGCAGAATTTTTTCATACCTATTAAAAACTTCCCACTTCCCCTTCCTCAGATTCAAGCACTCATCATTCTACTATGTCTATGACTTTGACTTTTCTAATGATAACTTATGTAAGTGGAGTCATACAGCAATTGTCATTTTGTGGCTAGCTTATTTTGTTAGCATGTCCTCAAGATTTATTCAGTTTGTAGTATGTGTCAAAATAAAAAGCTGAGTCATATATATGTACGTATATGATATATATCATATTTTATCCATTGAAAGTAAATATATTGTGTTGCTTTCCCCTGTTTGATTATTATGAATCATGCTACTATAAACTTGGGTATACAAATATCTCTTTGAGATCTTGATTTCAGATTTTTGGCTATAAATTTAGAAGTGGAGTTGCTGATTTACATGGTATTTCTACTTTAATTTTTTGAGGAATTTTTACACTGTTAAAATAGCAGTTGTACTATTGTATCATTAAGAGAGCACAAACACTTTGTACGGGCATTCTTGCTGTTACTCATTATTAGCTACTTGTTATTAGCTATTAATGCTAACTTTTAGCTATTAATATCAATTAGCTGATTAGAGTCCATTGTTCATTAGCATCCTTGTTAATACCTGCCATTTTCAGTTTTTTTTATTTCTAAGAGTTTTATTGTTTTAATTTTATTCTTAGTTTTTTATTTTTTATTTTATTTTATTTTTAAATCTAAGGTGGGATCTGTACCCCCTTCTTTGACTCTATGCTTAGTTTAGTGTCAAGCTGACTGTTCAGAGTATGGTGGAAATGACACCATATGACTTTCAAGGCCCTACATCTTTCACTTAGTTTTCTGGAAGAGTCACAGTTGGGCCATCATGCTGAGATAAAGCCTATACTTATCAGGAAAGCCCTGAACTCCTCAGAAGATCAGCTCTCCTGGGCTTCCAGCCCACGCAGCCTAAGTCTGACTGCATCTAGCGGGGAACTGAGCCAGAACAGCCTGGATGAGAACTGGAATTTTTGACACCCAAAATCAGGGAAAGTGCTGTCTTAAGCCACTGAACTGTGTGAACTGTCTTGTGGTACAGCTGTAGATACTTGACTCCATACCAAAATATTTTCCAGTTATGTATTTCTGTTATAGCAAAAGGCCCTAGAATTGAGTGGCACCAACACCACACTTTATTATGCTTCACAGATGCTATGGGTTGAAAATTCCAATGGCACAGGGAAGATGGCTCATCACAGCTCCATGCTACAGTGCTCCAGCTGGAAAAATTCCAACGCAGGAGTGACTAAGTGGCTGGGGATCTGAGTCACTTGGAGGCAGCTTTACTCACACAAGTTTGGGGGTTGATGCTGGTTGCTGCCTGAGACCTCAGCCATGACACAAATTCGCTCTGGGCTTCCTCACATTGTGGCGGACGGATTCTAAGATCAAGTTGTTCATGTCTCCAGGCCTAATCTTTCAGCATTACTTCTAGTCTATTCATGTGGCCTGGATTCAAGGGAGGTGAAGTGGATCCCATCTCTGGAAGGCACAAAGCTGAAGATTCTTGGAATCACTTTTTGAATAGCTACATGGGAAGGTAGTAATTTTGGAACAGGGTCTGGCTCAAGATGACGAACTAAGCTATCACTATCCATATTCCACAGAAATAACTGTGCAAAATGACTTTTGTAAGTAGTAAGAGTGAGACACTGAGTGTTCATTATTTCTGCCTGGACTTGTAGGCTAGGAAGAGGTGTGCAGAGAAATAGTTCATTATTTCTAAAGGATGTGTTGTTCTATAGTGCATAGTGAAATGGAAATAGATAACTTCATAAAGATCTGATTTTACCTAGCCATAGAAATTATTTACATCACTTAAGGGAGGAAAATTCCAAAATTTAGTCAGTTTGAAAATACCTGCTACATATTGGAAAAAACCCACTACATATTGGTCAGATGTTCAACAGTTAAATTTCAGCTCTTTTAAAGGTAGTATTTTGTTGTTTGAGAAACTAGGTGTTATGCTAGGTGTTAAATAGGGCATTTTAATTCTGTCTACTGCATACTGTTTTCATCTAAAGTAATAATACATTGTTGTTAAGATACCATGATCAACGAAGTATTGACTCTAAGAATATAATTTTATTAGAAAGAATAAGGAATTGAGTTGTGAATTATATGTCTATTGCATTATTTTTAGAGTCTTTCTACCAAATCATTAAAATTCTGCCAATAGAGTGTTTTGAGTAGCTCTTGATATAACAGAAAGGTACTGTGTAAAGTCTAGTCAAGGAGGGCTGTCCCTGCTAACAAGGGTCACTTTCTGAAAAACTCTGGGGCCTCTTACATTTTTGTACCACAGCACACTGACATTTAATACCTATTGTAGTTACTTAACCTAATCACTGTACCAAAGATATAATTGATCTTTTTCCTGTAGGAGGAACATCAAATAACAATGCCTTAGTTTTGTACATCTCTGCTCTCTAATGATAGGCTGTCATTTTCAATAATTTACCAGTGATTACGAACAATGTGCGTGGGCTGAGTGTAGTTGCTTGGTAACCACCTTTTAAAACTTTCTTAAATGTAATTGCTTCTCTGCTAGTGAAGCATTGATCCTACAAATTTGCATGGGGCTGCTTTCTAACTAACTCAGCATATTAAATGTGCCATGCTTATTATTTTGGATCATTTGCCTTGTAAATTCTGTTAAGCTAAGCCATCATTGTTAAGATCACTGTCTTCAAACAAAGTAAGACTTCCAAATGATTATCTGTACAATGTCATTTTCCCTGTTTAACTGCATCCCTTCTCATAACTGCTTTCTTTAGAGCTGTGAATAGAAGGTTATGATGAATCATGAAGATCCTTGGGTTCACTTTCAATGAGCCTAAAATCACTTTATTATTTTAAAAATCATATTTTTATTATCTTTGGTTATAAAAGGGGCACAATTCAACATGTCAATTTATGAGCACGAGATCACACTCTCAACATTCTTCCCCATCCCTATCAAACAACTCAGTTTTCCTAGTTTCATAGGATATACCTTTAATACTATGACTGCATTAAAATATAAAATGCTTTACAAATTTGCTTGTCAACCATGCACAGGAACCATCCTAATCTCTGCATTGTTTCAATATTTAGTATATGTGTTGCCAAAGAAATCGCTCTAAATTCTTTTAACAATACACCCTTAGTCTTTTCTTTCTTTCTTTTTGTGCTGCAGGGTCTGTGCACTGTCTATGTTTCTTTTTCTCAAGGCTAGTGTTCTACCACTTGAGCCACAGCTCCACTTCTGGCTGTGTGTGTGTGTGTGTGTGTGTGTGTGTGTGTGTGTGTGTGTGTGATTAATTAGAAATAACTCTTATGGATATGTTTCTGCCTGGGCTGGGTAGTTAGGATTACAGGTGTAAGCCACTTGTGTCTGGTCACACACAGTCTTTATATGTATATAAATCTTATGTGTCAGGTTTGTATCATATAAATATTACTAGTGCCTGCTATCTCCAATTTCACTTTTTCCTATTAATGAAACACATATTGCTATTTAAGAAATATGGCTTAGTATACATCTAGCATATTACTTTGTTTTTTTTTATGATTATGTCTGCCCATATACTGGCTGGTAAAAAGAAATGGTAAAATAATAAACCAGAATTCAAGGTGTATTTCAAATCACTAATTACTGTATGTTTCAATTCTACCTTGTATAGCTGCCCATCTTTTCCTATTTGACAGAAAGAATTTCTATTGGTGTAGGAATAGTTCACAACTGAGAACAAAGTTGACTTACTCTTTGATTCCAAGAATGTAAAGTTAATAGAAACTGAGGTCCTGAAAATATATTTGTATTTTTGACCCTAACCTTCAGACTTAATAAAAGATCTTTGTTTATTAATGTCATTTTATAATGACCAGGTCATTATTGGGAAGAAAAGCAATGAAGAAGGGCACAAGAATGGAGGGAAGAAGGGTGAGCAAACGCAATCATTATATTCAATGTGCGCTATGGAAAAATTGAATTATGTAACTTGAGGATAGGGATGGGAGGGAGAAATGGGCAAGAATGATGGAAGGGGTGAAACTGATCAAGATACATTGCATTCATAACCAACTCATGGAATGGAAACCTCTTTGTAAACTACTTAATAATTTTTTAAAATGATGACCTTCAAGGAAGAATAGAGTTTAGAAAGGAAAAGGAAATTAGAAATAGGGCAATGACCATATTTTTTTTAACTTAATCCATATGCCTGTCTCATCCTCTGACATCTTTCTCATATCTCTGGATCCTAGAGAAAAAAACCCAAATTAATTCTGGAACGACAGCAAGTCTCATAAAGAAACCCTTGGCTCCATGCTAACTTAGTAAGATGGAAGGTGGTGAATGTGGAAAAGAGTAGGTTGCAAACAATACTCCCCAATTCTTTCCGTAGATCCTGATTATCTGGTTATTTCTGGAACTTCATTATTGACACACAGGAGTTAGAAAAGAGTAAGAGCTGGTATATCTGCCAGCTTAGAAGTTCTGCAAATGAATGTTACATGTACTTCCAGTCAGGGACCAGATGGAATATAGCATGGAACCCCAAGAACAAACATCAGAGAGCAAACAGCGAACCCATGGTCAAGGGTTCTGAGCTCTGCCTAACAGCACTGTATACCCCTCCAGCCCACAGGACAGACAGGCTAAGCAGTACTCACCAGAAGATAAGGTGACCTCAGAAAAGTACATCCATAACACAGAGGCCATAATGCTCCCCAGGCTTTTCTAGGTCTTACTTACTTTCCCAGAGAGAAGGATAAAGGATGGGACATCCAAGTCAAAGATTTTGTCTGGTCTTGGAAAAAATTATATTAAGTGAAGTAAGCCAGGCCTAAAGAAACATAGGTCCCATGGTTTCCCTTATTTGCAATATCTAGTATATGTATGAGTCAAGCAGAAAAGGTCAGATAAGGTGATGTTAGGAAAATGAACCCTAAGATATGTATTTAAATGTTTTTTTTTCTTTCATGCATTTGCTTCTAACGCATTTATAAGATTATTTCTTTGTTGCTTTGTATGTCCTTCCCCCACAGTATAACCCCTGCTTTCACTGTATTTGATGTCGGTATAATTTGTGGAGGGGAAGGGGAAAAACAAGTAGTTTAAATAAGGATACAGATGGACCCATTGCAACAATGAGAAGTACAAGTTATCATGTCGAAAACGAACTTTACAACTTTGGTGGTGGGGGGAGTATTGGGGGGGCGGGGAGAGGCTGGAAAGGGATAGGAAGGGTAAACAAAGGAGGAGGCTACAATGCTTGATAAGAAACGTACTCATTATCTTGCCCATGTAATTGTAACCCCTCTGTACAGTATTTTCACAATACTAAATAAATAAATAAATAAAAAGATTTTGTCTGGTAAGTGACATGATTACAAGTAAGTCTATACTTCCCTGAGAAATTCTAGGAAACACCTATTTCAATGTTCTGTATTAGAAAATTCAGGGAAACAAATTTAATTAAGTTGTACAAGTAGGCAAAGAGAACTTATTTGCCCAGTGTTTAATTTATTCCCATGTGTCTCAGCTTCACACGTGTCAAGATAAGAGGGGTTAAGAGGACAACAATAGGAGTGGCAAAGGGATGGATGACAGATGTGCAGACAGGGGTATTGAAGTTACTTACTGTCCCATATGGGGCAGCCTTTGTTCAAATGCACCCTCTTTGTACAATCTCTTAATGATAATAAGAAATTAGATAAAGAAATAATGAAGGCAACCAGATGAGAGGGGATAAAAAGACTAGCTTCTCTGGAAACAAGCAGCCTTAGTCTGAATCCTGGCTATATTGACTGCCAATTTTGTTTGAGGGCAAATTGTTTGATGCTCCAAGTCTGATTTTCATCATGTGCAGAAATAACAGGCAACCTTATCAGGTTATCTGAGGATCTGCAATAGTACATATGAAAGTTTTGGCACATATTGTCTGTAATATAATTACAGTATTCCATGTTCTTGACCCCCAGTGCTCTTCTTTCACCTCTACCCTCTCACTCCATTCTACACCCTCCTCACATTATAAATGACTCTATGGAAGCAGAACTTCTCCCTTACATTCCTTTATATCCACATGTCTGGCACATAGTAGGTGCCAGAGTAAATCAGTTGGGATGGAGTTCTAGGGAGACATCTGAGAATATGAAAGCAATGTCTTTTCCTAGAATAGATCTCAGATCTAGAGAGAAGTGATAGTGGGTTGAATGAAATAGCATCTGATAAGAAATAGCAAATCTCAGACGAGCAGATTTTGGCCAGAGTGAAGGAAGCATCACAATCACACATACTTATAAGAGAAAATCATAAATCTATGGTCGGTATACAGACAAAAATCTTGAGCTATAAAAGATACCATTACAGACCTTTGTGTTTTCTAACAACATGTACATTTGTAGGGAAGTCTCTAGTTGTGTCTCTTGGGTATATTTTTGATGTTATAAAGTAGTTGGCCTTAGATGTTTGAAATTCACCAGATTGTTTTATTTTTAGTCTCTCTCTCTCTCTTTCTCTCTCATACACATACACACACTATCTCTATAGTTTACTGCATGCAAATTGAGTTTTGTTTGTGAAAAATGTAAAAAGAATTTAACTACATCACAAGGTCAGTACTAATGCTTTCTGAATCTTTAAGAGCTTGTAAAGATGAATACAATTTAAAAAGATTTTCATTTGACATTTCAAGACCCCTGTAGGTCTTTAGAATTCAATTAACCTTTAGTCTTGGCTCATTTATAAAATGGGTAACTGACCTGACCTCCTTGGAGTAAGAGCAAACTCTTAGAGGATAATGGGATTAGGATATAGTATACTTTCCCTCCCTCCTTCCTTCTTTCTTTTGTCCTATATTTTTCAAGATATTAAAGTCTTTTAAAATGCTATCTTTATACTTTTATTATTTTTATTATAACTTACATGTATGAAGGAAGGAATACTTGTCTGAAGGAAGAATAATTTTGAAGAGACTTAATGTCCTTAATGGGGTAAAAGATGCAGTTCAACTGTTTTTCTTTTTCTTTCTTTCTTTTTATTTTTTTTGGTCCAGTCATGGGACCTGAACTCTGGGCCTGGGCACTGTCCCTCAGCTCTTCAGCTCAAGGCTAGCACTCTACCACTTGAGCCACAGTGCAACTTCCGGCTTTTTTTTCTGCTTATGTGGTGCTGAGGAATCGAACACAGGGCTTTAAGCATGCAAGGCAAGAGCTCTACCACTGAGTTACCTTCCCAGCCCCTCAACTGTTTTTCTTAAAAAGTAATATTTGATTTTCATATGCTTGACACATGAGCAATATTCTGTGCACAAAATGTATTCTCTAATATTATGACATTATTTATCAATCTATAAATAATTGCTTTTCCTGGATGTGTTGTTGCATTCCTGTAATCTTAGATAAGCAAGAAGTGTCAGGGGAATATAAGGCTAGGTCTGGGCAAAAAGCTTGATACTGTATCTGAAATGTAAACTAAAAAAAAAGAAAAAAGTATCTGAGCCATGGTTCAATGGGTACAGAACTTACTTGCCTACAGTGAAAGAAATGTTCTTGTTTTTTGAGAAAAGTAAAAGGTTAATTCTTGGGTTCTTTTGAAAATAACCATTATAAGATAAATAAATACTTATTTGAAAACTATATTAATGTCATCATCCAATAATTTAGACCAAATATGTTGTGCTTCTTGTAAAGGAGTTCTGTAACCACAGGTAAGAAATATCTAGAGCCACTCCAGCTAGAAGGATCCTACCTGGAACCTCCAGAACCTTTGGAAGGTACACAGTCCTTCTGACACCTTATGACAGACTTTTGGCCTCTACAACGAGGCTTTTGCTCATTAGCTGGCACTCTACCCCTTGAGCCACACTACCCTGCACCCTACAATTGTGAGAGAAGAAATTTCTGTTGTTTTATGCCACTCAATGTATGTTGATTTGTTGAATCAGTGTGATGGGGACTGAGAATCAGTAGACCATGAGTGTTGCAAATTTAGATGGAAAATAAACAAAATCCAAGATGTTTCACAAGGATAGTTTGTTTGTTTGTTTGTTTATTGTCAGTCATGGGGCTTGAATTCTGGGTCTGGGCGCTGTCTCTCAGCTCTTCAACTCAAGCCTAGTGCTCTACCACTTAGTCACAGCGCCACTTCCAGTTTTCTGATGGTTAATTGGAGATAAGAGTCTCACACACTTTCCTGCCTGGGTTGGCTTTGAATTGCAATCCTCAGAACTCAGCCTTCTGAATAGCTAGGATTATAGGTGTTAGCCACTGGCGCTCAGCTCACAGGATAGTTTATTGCAGTAAGTTTGGACCTTCAGATATCCTAGGATTTTCAAGGTTGAACAAGAATGGAAGGAATTTGGCTTTTTTCCTGATATTTTTTGTTGCACGGGTGGTCTCATACTGACCCATAGGGCCTGTTAACTCCAGATTAGACTCAGGCCTCAGATTAAACTTCATTTCCTAGATGGAAGTCTCTAGATGGGCCCAACCTTTATTGTCACAGCACTCCAACAACACCCCTAACTTCTATGTAACACTCATTCCCATTGTGATAATTTCTTTCAATGTCTGTCTAGAACCATGATGAATTGTCTAAGGGCAGAGGCCTAGCTCTAGGGAGAGAAGCCAGACAAATCTTAATCATTATATCCCATTATCAATCCAGAGTCTGACATGCAATAGGTACTCAGTAAACACATCAACGAATAGAAAGTGAATCCTGTCTTACAGAAAGTGAAATTTGAGGCTTAGATTACTATTCTTAGTGGAATATTTGGTGTGTCTTTACTGCAGATTCTTAAGAAACAGAGTTAGTAGGTAAAATGGGATGATAGACATAGAATAAATGATGAAGTACTTCTTTCTGTGCATGATTTGCTGTATTGAAATATATTTATAAACACATCAGTTCCAGTGATTGCTGAGATTGTGCTTTTCACTTTTGAGGATGGTTTGTTTTCTGTCACTTCCTGTCATATACCTAGAAAAAAAAAAGATGATACCTCCAAGAAAGCACTTACTTAAAAAATTACAAAACACATTTTTATTAGTTTTTAAAGACAAGATTTGAAACTATAGCTTCCTTTTCTAATCAACGATATAAAATTAGCTTTGTGAATAGGCCATCACTTTTTGCTTCTGAGATCAATGTGACCAATTTGTTACTATGACTACTCAACACTAGCTGGAACTGAATCCTTGAGTCTATAGCCAGCATAGACTGCTATTCAATTTTGGTAGATCACAGCTCCAGCTTCACAAGGTGGAATTTCACAAGGTGAAATAATTTTGCAGACATTATTTTGTGGCAGTAAAGTGTTCTTCTTCAAAGGTATTTCTTAAAAACTCTTCACGTACTAGATAACATTAGTTCCATGATAAATTATGTTCTAATAGTGCAGAATCTAAGCTTTGAATACATGGCTGTCTAAATCTAAAAGACCAAATTCTTTTCATGAGACAAATTAGAAAATAGCTAACATGGGCAGTTCTACTGCTCGCTAGAATGTAGAATACTTTGTCTCCTTTAGCAACAAATTTTAAAAATTCAGGCATAGACCTCACAATTTTCTTTATTTCTGTTACATGTGCCATTTATTTATTTATTTTGTACTGGGTAGACATTTAGTACAACATTGATTAAAAGTAGTAAGATAGGACATCTATGCCTTTCTTCAAGTTTTAGAAGGAATATATTTAATGTTTTTAACGTTTCATATGAACTTAGCAGTAATTTAGAAAATAATGTATTTAAACATCTTGCTCTTTTTTTGGGGGGGGTCCATCACGGGATTTGAACTCAGGGCCTGTCTCTGAGCAATTTTTTCTCAAGACTAGCACACTACCACTTGAGTCACAGTGCCACTTCCAGTTTTCTGGTGGTTAATTAGAGTTAAGAGTTTCATGGACTTTTCTGCCCAGGCTAGTTTTGAACCATGATCCTCAGATCTCAGTCTTCTTAGTAGCTAAGATTACAGGTGTGAGCCACCAGTGCCTGCCTGGCTTCCTCTTGCTCTTTAGTCAATATAAGTAACAAATTATGTAAGTGCCAAGATTGATTTAGTCTAGCATACAGTACTATTATCTGTATAAATATCAAATGCATTTGTTTCCTTTTTATGGTTTTTACAGGCCAATATTAGATAAATTGTTATCAGTCTAAAATTATCTCTGTTTATTAAGGAGAAAATGTCCATCTCTCAGAAGAGTACATACAACTAAGAATATGAGATTCAACTTCTGATGAATTACTAATGTTATTATTTATCATTTGAAAGCGCCCTGAGTAAAGAATTAGAATCCTGATTTATTCATCTGTTCTCTTGTTGCTTTACACATCAAGACACTTAAATTCTAGGAAGTTCAGGAGGAAAATCGAACACCTTTTCTCCAGAACTATCTTTACTCAGCTATATACCTTGTAAAATGTCTGTTTTACAAAATGTGTTATATTTGTAACACTTTTGCTTGTGTTACAGCATAAGCAGCTTCTCATTACTTGAAGCAACACAAACATTTCTCTGTTCATACTACTTGAAAAAAAAAAACCTAATTAACACATTTAAAATTAGAACCAACAGGAAACTAGTAGTTGCAGAATCCCTCCTTTACTCGAAAAGGAGCTTAGTGTGCTTTACTGTTTGTCTGCCTGTCTTCCTCTGCCCTAGCCATTCTCCCAAGACAATGAACCCCAAATGTCCATTTAACATGGAATAGAAATATTCTGTCTGTCTGTCTCTTGTGTTTGGTCTAAGACCAGGATGCAAACTCTGTACCTGATACTTTCCCTCATTGGCTAGCTCTCTACCAACTGAGGCACACCTCCAACCTTTAGATCTGTTTTGATGATAGGAGAATTGCAATGATTTTTCAATTTCATTTTGTTGGGTTTAGAGAGAAAGTATGCAAGCATAATGTCACTTGCCTATGCTCCACATGAACAGACTGACAGCTTTGGGAAATAAAGTTATTTAGCATGGAAACTTCATAAGGACAAAACAAATATCTAAAACCCAGATCAGGCCAGAGCTGAGTGCCTTTCTACCCAGGAAGGTTAAGGTGGGTGTCTAGCAAGTAATGAAATAGGTAGGAAAAATGAGCATTTTACAAATAATGAAACTAAAACAATTTTTCATGTAGGCAAAATTAGCTGAACTTCAAAAGAACAATAAATATTTTCTGTGTAAGTTCTTATCTCTGGGTACTTTTGACAAACTACTGATGGAGAAAATGGAGCTGTAACTGAAACATCAAGGACCCATTCTTCCTTTGCCCTTTCTTAGATGAAGGACATCTGCATCCATCCTAGTTTTCCTATTGTGTTACACGACGATATCACAGTGTCTGACTAGATACAGAAAGAAGAAAACGTGATGGGTGGGAGGATGTACTGGTTTTTCAAGTTCTCCTGCCTTTCAACAATGCACTGTTGCTTGAGGAGTCAAACACATCAAACACTGTTGCTGTGACCTCAGACGTCATCTGTTACACAGTGTGTATTTCAGACCATTTAGAAATTTGGTCTTTGTTCAGAACTAAGATCTGTCTCACATTTTTTATATCCTGGAAAACTGTTACCAAGGTGTGCTAGTAAATGTTGAATAACAAGTCTCCAAAAAAAGACAACATCCTAATGTGTAGAGCTAGCTATCCTCCATGGTGTGGGTGCTTCTGACCTGGCTATTTGCAGGCTGCTCATGTGATATCGCTGAACTTGAGGTTTAAAGAGATGAACACAGAATATATTCCATAGCATTTCCACCATATGAGTACAAGAGATAAGATCTCCAAATCATGGAGAGAATGACAAATTGTAGTAAAATTAGAAAATAATGAATTTTGAATATTTATTACGTTTGATTTTAATATGAGAAATGTAGAGGTAAATAGCTTATTTGCAAAGAGGCTGATTATTTCTGTACAGCATGTAACAAGTCTTCTTTTGGTGGGTTTCTTTTACCTGTGGCTTTTCCACTTTATTTTACATTTCAGTTGCTCTGGTTCTAAAAGATTTTTATGCAATGTCTTGGCTTCAGATTTTGTTGTTTTTAGTCAACAATTTGGTTCTGATTCATGTTGTTACATTAATTCCTGAGGTATTTTTAAAGGCTAACATTCTGATAGTGAAACCTTTACCTAACAAGATTTTGTGTCCAAATAGTATCCTGAGCAGATTAAATGCCATCTATATTTTTCTGTTGATTTATTCTTATGAATCAGTATGTTTGCCAAGTATCTTTAAAATATAACAGGCTTCCAATTTATACTAAATGAGGAATATAAATTTTGGACACATTTGACTTTCTGTTCATTATATAAAGAAACAAGTTATAAGTGGCCCTAAACATATAACTTTGAATTTTCCTGTTATTTTGCACAAAATATTTATAGTATCTTGTTTTATAGAGACACAGGAACAATACAAAGAACAACTCTTTCATACCTTTCCATGTTCTGCTTTATTTAGGAATAATACAAGCGTAAGCCTTTTTTTTTTTTTTTTTTGGTCGTGGGGGCTGAACTCTGGGCCTGGGTGCTGTCCCTCAGCTCTTCAGCTCAAGGCGAGCACTCTACCACTTGAGCCACAGTGCCACTTCCGGTTTTTTCTGCTCATGTGGTGCTTAAGAATCGAACCCAGGGCCTCATGCATGCAAAGCAAGCTCTTGACCACTGAGCCACCTTCCCAGCCCCTGTAAGACTTTTTTTCTATGCTTTTCTAAATGACTGCTGGTCCAGTGCCTATCATCCAATCCCCCATCCATCCCCCTATTCATCCATCCATTTAACAAACAGCACCTACTCTGCACCAGGTCCTTACCCCCTGTAATGACAAGCTGACATAGCAGAGGAATAGATTTGGGGCTTAGTAATTAGAATCATAGATACCCAAAGACAGAGAAATAGTCAACCAAAGCAGAACACTTGTTACACTCATTTTCCTTTAACAGGGAAATCTTGAAGTAAGGCTCAGGGTGGACATTCCTGAAGAATCTCTCTGGTCTCCTGTGAAGCTTGAGGACTGCTGCAGCAGCATCATTGCCCATAGAGAGAGGCCATAGACAAGGGAGAATTTTCAGTGACCATTATTACAGGAGTGGCAGCCTAAGGGGTCTAATCCACAGAAGGTTTTAGAAATGATCAATAGAACCTAAGTGTCTCTAGAGGCAAAATAGGAAGCAAATGACAGACCCATGCAGAGCCATTTGTACGGTGGTGACTGGTAAGCTGAAGGCAGTTGTCCCAGTAAGAACTCAAGATTCTTGTTCAGCGTTCAGTTTTTTGAGACAACTTCCTTATCTGGAACCCATTGAATGAAGTGGTTGGGTTCTCACAAAGAAGAATGCCGCAACAACATGGCAAGTGCATTTCGTAAAGATTCCTTCACTCCTTCTCTATCATCACTTGCTAGGGAATTGTTCACTGGGGAAAGAGAAATGTATAAACATTTTGAGGGCTAGAAACGTGGTCTGACTTGATATTGGTACACAGAGACTAACATCAGGGGTCCATCATGGAAGTATCTGGCAGCCAGGGGAAACAATGGAATCCCAGCCCAAATGAAGTAACAGCCATTTGGACTCGTTTTCTTGTGAGGCTGTCACAGTGAGGAAAGTCAAAAGGAAGCTTCTGAAACTTCCTTGGGTCACCCACCTCCTATTCAGGATAATGAGCAAAAGGTGGCTAGCAGAGTTGAAGGCCAGCTAACACACAAGTGGTCGATGGGGAGTAGGAGATAAGCTATAGGAAGACTCAGGGATTTTCTACTCAATAAAGTTTTCAGGGTCTCAGTGTTGAGAGGTATGTTAGATTATCCCTTCCAAATTCCTGCAGCTTGCATCTCCCTGTATGAGCAAGCTCAGGCCCTAAGAGGCCTTATGGGGTCAGAAACAACGTATTTTATACCTCTGGCACATGCCATAAGTGACATGAGACACAGCCAGTTTTGAGAGGGACCTGGAGCCAGGAAAAGGTCTGTAGCAGGTGCTAGCTGTTGTGCAAGCAGTCCTGCCACAATGAGGTATTGGAGGTGGAAAAGGTTTACTGAGCTGTTTATGGCAAACTCAGAGGGAGAATCACAGCACAGACCCCTGGGGCTCTCGAGGAAGGCTCTGCTGTCTGTAGCAGACAATCACATGCTTTGCGAACCAGCTCTTTTATGCCACTAGGCTGTAGCAGATAGTAGCTCTTGAATATAGGGTCACAGTAATAATATGCCTGGCATTTTCTGTGTTAAGCTGGGTCTGTTAGATATGTGGAGAATACAGGTAAGGTCCAGCAGCAGTCCTTTATAAGACAGAACAGTCCATCTGGATGGTGTCTCAGCAGGGTGAAAGGTTGTGAGCAATGGTGAGCAGATCCCTATGTCAGCCTCCATGGATACATCATTGATGTTGGTTCAGTCATTGCAGGAGCCATATAAATTGTCCCATGTGAGCAACAGAAGGAAAACAAATCCCAACTTAGTTTACAGGTAGGCTAACTTTGCATGTAGGAATAGGCTGAAAAGGAACTGTAGTTTGTATTATGATCACATCTAGGAGTAGCTTTGAGGGAAGGAAAAAAGATTCAAATAATTGCCAGGGCATAAAAATATATGAGAAAGAAGAAAACATGGAATATGTCAATATATTTCAAACTTAAGGTACAGGTAGAAAAATAATGAGGAAGATTAGCACTAAATCATGAAATCTTGTATATAAGTCTTTTTAGAAACTGCTTTCCTATCTCTTGATAGGAAGGTATTTAAAAATAACAACAGCAACTCAGTAGGAGACTAATGTGAACATATTTTTTCTTTTTGAAATGAGCACTTGGGGGAGTAGTTCGGAGGGGGACAAGACTGGAAAGAGTCCCTGTATTAAACTGGGACCAAACAAAAAACAAAAGAAAACAAAACAACTTAATACCTTAACATGGTAACTGCTTGCTAAGGGAAAAATACGTTCTCTAGAAGTAAATTAACGAAGGAGTTTGCTCAGCTAGTCCCCATAAGTTGAGATTGAGAAGGTAAGAGTGAGAGGTGAGAAGGAGGTGGAGGTGCATATGGCTGAGGGTGGCAGAATCAGAGGGAAGTTAGACCTAGCACCATCTTGCTGCCCCAGAGGAACCTGACTATTGTTCCTTATACTACATCATCTGCCAGCCAGCACTCTCCTCTTCTCTGATTTCTTGTTTGTATTATAAAGCATAGGCTTCATCTGAGAGATTCATATAATATTCATGAGCTTTTCCTTCTTGATTTACCAGAAATATTTTTTATCAAAGCAATGAGATCTAAGAAAGAAAATGAATAAAGCATGTAATTGTTTTCTTGAAAGTTTTAGCTAGAAATAACTCAAACTAGACATGAACCAGGCACTGGTAGCTCATGCCTATAATCCTAGCTACTCAAGAGGCTATGATCTGAGGCTCACAGTTAGAAGCCAGCCCAGGCAGGAAAGTCAGTGAGACTCTTATCTCCAATTAAGCACCAAAAGAGCTGAGAGTAGAGCTCAAGTGGTAGAATGCTAACCTTGAGCAAAAACTCTCAGAGACAGTGCCAGGCCCTGAGCTCAACCCCCCTCCCCACACACAGACATATAACCCAACAACAACGAAAAGGCATGATGGCTCATACTTGCGAGGCCCATTTGGGTACACAGAGCTTCACTCTGTCTCCAAATGACACAGGCTAATGTTATAGCTCAGTGGGAGGGTGCTAACCTACCATGCCATAAAACCTTAAATTTAACTCCTAGCCCTGAAAAAAAAACAACAAAAACCTGCCAAACACATTTGGTGTTAATTTCCCCTTCATTTTTCACATTTTCTTAAAACTCTTATACTTTATTTCCATACCATTTCTTTCTAGTTAACCTTGAATTCTATCAATAGGTCAAAAAAAATCAGAACAATTGTACCTAGAGGTGAGGTTTTCTCTCAAGCCATACAGAGAGAGAGAGAGAGAGAGAGAGAGAGAGAGAGAGAGAGACAGAGACAGAGACAGAGACAGAGACAGAGAGACAGAGAGAGACAGAGAGACAGAGAGACAGAGAGAGACAGAGAGAGACAGAGAGAGAGAGAGAGAGAGAGAGAGAGAGAGAGAGAGAGAGAGGAGAGAGAGAGAGAGAGAGAAAGGTCTGTGCAATTCCCACTGCAACACTTACCTGATTTGCCTGATTTCTCTCAAAGAGCCCAGAAAGGACCCCATAATAACTGTCAAAAATCCCTCTGGCTAGGCTCCTTAAGTAAACGAGATTCTTTTCTTTGTGTTCATAATATATGGTAGCACTTCCTTCACTGCAGGCTAGAAAGAGATTAAAAGATTTCTGGACAAGAAAATAGTAGAGACTTCCATTTACATGATTGTAAAATAGCCAGTGATAAACACCAGAAACTGCTAATAGAAATTATGAAATGGTGGTAACCCACTTGCCAGAACCTTTGTCAGTTGTGGTGTAGATGGAACTTAGCTGAAGTAAGGAAGGGCCAGTATAAATTAAGGATCTCCACTTGAAGACTGGGGCATCAAGAAGGACAGTTCTTGGCAGAACCTCCAACCCCATCCTATATTGAGATTTAATGACATGATGGGCTGGCAGCAGGTGACAAGGCAAGGACATGTACTCTTGGGACACGCCACACTTAGTGTGGCAAAGGATGATTTATTTAATGACATGATGGGCTGGCAGCAGGTGACAAGGCAAGGACATGTACTCTTGGGACACGCCACACTTAGTGTGGCAAAGGATGATTTTATTCTTGGCTTACAGTAAACACAGACATCTGTTGCATACAAAGAATCTCAGCTGGCTCCTTGTGAGGACAAACTTGCCAAACAAAGAAATGGGGCATCATTGTAGCTAATTCCTGGCAGCTCAACCAACACAGGATCTCATGTCCAATCTGAGGACCATTCTTCCTGCTCTTACGGACCCTGGCTTTAGTTCTGGTTTACTGACTTGGGGCTTAATCACTCAGACTATTGGGTTATAAATGCATTTAGTGGAAAATTACACTGAATCCAAATCTATGACATCACTTTTTCATCTTGACTTGTCAGATTTGGACAAAGATCCAAATAATCTTTAAGAGAAATCATCTGAATCTCCAGAACAGGACAAGTACAGATGCTTCTTTAGGCTGAGCAGACAGGAAATCCCTTAGAACTATGAAAAGATATTATTGGTTAAAAAGAGATAGCCATGATAAAACACCAGAACAACAACTTTCTACGAACTATAGACTATTCAGAATAGAAGGTGAAAGGTTGTTTTTAATTTATCATCTTAACAAGACAGAGAAGAAGCCATTAGGTCTACAGAAATAAGCAAGGTGATCATGAAGAGCAAACCAAAGTCAGGGAAGAAAGCAAGGAAGAAGAACAGTTGACTTCCATAAAAATTTTTAAATAAATTTCAGACTGCTGTTGCAGAAAATTCAGCCAATGATGTGTATTCTCTGCACCTTCATTCAGGATTCAAAGACAAAAGGAAAAGAGATCTAAAAGAACATAAAAAACAAAACAAAACCAACAATAATTTAAAAATAGAAGGAAAGAGTGAGCCAGAAGATCTAATATGCATGTAATAGACATTCCAGAGACAAATATATGCAGTAAAGGAAATAATTTTATTTTTTCATTCATAGCATTTTACCATTGTAGTTTCCAAGTACATATGGCCAATATGTAACAACAAAACTATCTTATTTTTATATTTATTTTTTAAATTTTATTTTAAAGATGCTGTACAGAGGGGTTACAGTTACATGAGTAAGGCAATGACTAGATGCTGTACAGAGGGGTTACAGTTACATGAGTAAGGCAATGACTACATTATTTGTCGATCATTACCCCTTCCTTTATTGTTATCACACTATCCCTTCCCTTCCCTCTCCCACATCTCCCCCCTCCCCGAAGTTGTAAAGTTTGTTTCCAATATACTGTCCCGTGGGGATCATTGTTGCAATGGGTCATCCTGTGTCCTTGTTTCAGCGTATGTTTATGTTTTAACTACCCAACTTGTTTTGTTTTTTCCCCTTATTTGGATGAGGAGTATTTCTATGTAAATGATTTTATCATTTGTCCTGAAGTAAATTCTAGATAATTTAAGTATTTGAATTATAAATAAAATTATTTAAAAGATAAAATAAGCAAATATATAATTTAGGTTTAGGTGAGCTTTTCAAAATACTAGTAAAGTTAGAAATCAAAGGAGAGCATTGATAGAAATATTTACATAAAATTAAAAACATCTGTACTTGAAAACTCTATGCTATAAAAAGCAAGATATGTTGGTAATTTATGCAACAAAAGTTATAAAACTGACCTAGCATATGTACCAACTGTAAATATTGGCAAAATATAATGAATTTGTAGAGACATGGATTCACATATAAAAATTGCAAGCACTTTTGGAAACAATGAGACTCTAAAGCACCAGTGGAAATTTAGACTAAGAACATGAATATCAAATTCACAAAACACATATGCAAGATTAACATATATAAAAGAAATTCAATTAAAATTCATTAAAAATACATCTAGTTAAAATGAATTTCACTTTTTACTAATTAAATTGACCAAGATTTAAAACAATCATAGCAACCAAGTCCCATAGATTCACACATTTCTCTCTCTCTGTGTGTGTGTGTGTGTGTGTGTGTGTGTGTGTGTGTGTGTGTGTGTGTGTGTGTGTGTGTGTGTGTGTGTGTGTGTGTGTGTGTGTGTGTGTGTGTGTGTGTGTGTGTGTGTGCCTGAACTCAAGCCTGGACACTATTCCTGAGCTTTTTTGCTCAAGTCTAGTACTCTTCCCCTTGAGCCACAGTTCTATTTCCAGCTTTATGGTGGTAGATAAAGTCTCAAGGACTTTCCTGTCCCTGCAGGCTTTGAAGCATGCTTCTCAGATCTCAGTCTTCTAAGGATTACAGGCGTGAGCCACCTGCACCCAGAAGATTCATACATTCTTATACCACAGATAATGATGTGAAAAAATTCTGGACAATAATTTTAAAATGTACTTTGAAAATCTCAAAATATTTTCAGCATTTGAACAAATCATTTGAGTTTTGGAATTTTGTTATTAAAACCCCCCAGAAAACTATAAGGCGATTTATTTATGGATATACATTCATTTTAGCATATTTAATATTGAAAATTAAAAGAAATCTTGGATGTCTAATGCTTCTTTTGAAAGTGCTTTTGTGGAGTATTTAATATAGTGAGAAAATGTTCATAGTCTGGATGAGAGCAAGAAAGCAAGCTGAAAATGGGAAGTATAGTTGACACTAACAACAAAACTTAACCCAATGATGTGCATGCTTTCTATGTGCCAAGAATTGCACTTCTGGGAACTCAGCAAGTTCTAGCTGTGTTCTCATTTTTGAAGCACATAAGCTGAGGGCCAGAGGTCTTAGATTTAAAGCTCCTTTGCTTTTTCAGGGTCCACTTTATATTATAAACTGCCTTAAAAATTTAAAATATACCCTTATTATCTGAAAACATCCATTAACATATTATTAGTGGTAAGCATATGCCAATTCTTTCTTTTTTTATAGGTTTGTTTTTCTTTTTGTGTACTTGTTTTGGGGCTTTAATTTAGGGCCTCTCAAGCTTTTTTGCTCATAGCTGTTGCTCTACCACTGAATCACATTTCTACTTTTAGCTTTTTGTTGGTTGAATGGAGATTTGAGTCTCTTGGTTTCATATGTTCAGACTGACTCTGAACCTTAATCCTTCGATTTCAAGTCTCCTGAGTAGCTAGGATTACAGGTGCAAGCCACTGGCAAATGAAATACCTTTCTTAAAACCCCAAATTAACTGAAACTAAAGCCCTAACCCATTTTCTTACTATCCCTAGCACACACCCTTTACCTAGTCCCTCATATCTCGTTTATTTATATAACAATATAAATTTTGTCCATGATGATGGTTCTCAGATACTATAAGATACTAAATAATTAAGGAGCTATTTCCAGCTAAACATAAAGCTACTGGCCATCCCACATGCCATAGTAGTTAAATGAGTGGAGTCAGGGGCTGAGTTCCAGTCCTCACTTGAATTTACCATCCATCTCACATCACACACACTGAATTTACTAGTTCAGTTAGCCTGAAGAACTTAGTCATATTCTCACCAAAATGATGGGACCAACAGTAGCTACCTCCTATCTTTGTTGTGAAGATTATGTAAGTTAATATAGATAGATAGATAGATAGATAGATAGATAGAGATTATTTCCCTTTTCCTTCCTTCCTTCCTTCCTTCCTTCCTTCCTTCCTGCCTTCCTGCCTTCCTGCCTTCCTGCCTTCCTGCCTTCCTGCCTTCCTGCCTTCTTTCTCTCTCTCTCTTTCTTTTCCTTCTTTTCTTTTTCCTTCTTTCCTTCTTTCTCTCTCTCTTGTTTGCTTGCTTGCTTTTTGTTAGTCATGGGGCTTGAACTCAGGGCCTGGGTGCTGTCCCTGAGCTTTTTTGCTCTAGGCTAGAGCTCTACCACTTGGAACCATAGCACCACTTCTGGTTTTCTGGTAGTTAATTGGAGATAAAAGGAGGAGGCAACAAAATGGTTGATAAGAAATATACTCATTATCTTGCCCATGTAATTGTAACCCCTCTGTATGGTATTTTCACAATTAAAAAAAAGTTTCATGGACTTTCCTGCCCCTGGCTGGCCTTGAACTGTGATCCTCAAATCTCAGCCTCCTGAGTAGCTAGGATTACAGGCTCAAGCCACCAAGGCATGAACTGTTGTTCATTTTTAACAGCATAATTATTAAATATTTAAAATAAATTATTTTTTAAAGAAATATCTTTAGCAAAATGAATTCTTTCAGGTATATTTAAATTATGCTATGGTAGAATTGACTAGAAAGGCAACTGTCTGAATACTCTGAATTTTCACCACGGTACCAGTTAGTCTGGAAAATGGAAAATATACAAATTGGAAGAAATTTAACAAAGAAATTCATAAAGACTGGGGCTCAATAAAAGTGATCTTGAAACCTATTAAACTTTGGGAAGTGAAATCTTAGTCAAGAAGTTTTCTTGGGGGGCATACTGACAAATAACACCATGAATCCATCACACTCCCCAGGTATGAGCACCAACTTTTCAGACTCACCGAAGGGGATTGTGAAAATGGAGTACTTGATTGGCTTTACAGTGGCACTAATAAATTCTTGACTTTTGCCAATGTGGTAATTTAGGAATGATAAGTGGAACCTGCCAACAATGCCATTTTGCTTGATTGCACTGTAATTGCTTTTATGTCATTGATATCAAACTGTGCACAATTAGAGACTATTTTAACTCATAACAAATAATGTACTTTGTTTTTAAATGGAGAAATCACATCCTGCAGAAGCAACACCCTGTATCACCCTGTATTGGAGAACAGCGGCTTTATGTGTCCATTTGAGGAGTGTGTCCTGCTTCTAGTTCATAAAAAAAGACTTGGCTGATGTACCATTGTTGACTGTGTTGTAGACTTACCTACATGATGAACTTAAAACATAGCATAGAGAACTTATTGACAACAAACTTCATTTTAGCACACGTACCATATTGATTCTTCATTGTGCCATTGAAAATAAAAAAGAAACCTTTGTAATGTTTGAGCTACAACATAATACTTGAAAATCAAGACAACAAAAGGAAATAAACAATACCACACAGGCTACCTTGAGTATTTTTAATGCATTCAACTGGTTCATCCAAGAGCTGTCACACATACAAGGAATTTATGGTTTTCTTGCTTCAAAGTGTGCTTTCTGTGACAAAAACAAATTTTAGAGATTCCTAAGTAAATAATTCCCCCACAGCCCTTCCTTAATCCCTAGTTAGGGTCTGAGGATGCCTAATGTTTTACATTTATGGGGTGTTTTTTTAAAATTTTTCTGTGTGGCAACTTACTAAAATGATGTTTACCTCAGTTTTTCTTGGCTTTAATAGTGCCAGAAACTGTTTAATTACTTTCTATTTATTGACTCCCTTAATCCTCATGGAAACCCTCTAGAGTAGTGAGCTATCACTGTCATTTTATAGAGGAGGAAATATTTTATAGAGGCTGAGAATGGTTACATGACTTGTGGAAAGCAAACCCTTAATCAGCAATAGAGTGAGATTTGAACTCAGGAAGTCCGGCTCTCACAAATGGAGTTGTGAAGACTCACATCACAGTCTCTGAGAGGATGGACTGCTACGTGGAAGTCCCTAGATTGTCTCACTGAGAGAAGTCACCATATTTCTGCTTGGCGATTTTGCTATTCTTTGTGGACAGTCTGGTCACTGCCGTTCCTTTAGTTCCTTTTGTTCTGTGTCACATCACTGACTATGGGGGGTTTGACATAAGGTACAGACCCGCCAGAGTCATTTCTTTACAGATACAGTACCTAGATATGTTTTTCACATAGTAAGAATTGCCTACACTAGTAGATCATCAGTCTGTTGTCCTTTCATCAGCTTAAATCCTTTCAGAGATGAGGTGAGTGAAAAGAAAAACAATCAGCTCAATTAATCTTCTGACACGAATTTGTAGTAGGAATTATTATTTCCATTATGTAATCCCTGGGGGAAAAGGCTTAAGGAGAATAGGAAACAATGTTTGTAAAGGGAAGCAGTCCATATCTAGTCTTAGCAGCTCTGCTTCAATGCCCTGGTTTGAGCATATAAAGGCTCCTAGGAAGGTGGTACTGGGATCTTTAAGAGGCAAGGGAAGGGGTAGGATCTTTAAGAGGCAGAGCCTTGTGGTGGGGTTTGTAGGTCCTTGATGGTGTAAGGGAATGTGGGACCCTATCTATCGTCTCTGCTTCTGCTTCCGGGATCATGATGTCAACAACTGTTATTTCATGAACTTCTTTTTTTTTTTTTTTTTTTTGGTCAGTCATAGGACCTGAACTCTGCTGTCCCTCAGTTCTTTAGCTCAAGGCTGGCACTCTACCACTTGAACCATAGAACCACTTCTGGCTTTTTCTGTTGTGGTACTGAGGAATTGAACCCAGGACCTCATGCATGCAAGGCAGGCACTCTACCACTAAGCCACCTTCCCAGCCCTCATGAACTTCTTAGTGATGTGCCTGCCATCTTGCCAGAGGACAAACCATTGGGCTGCCTCATCTTGTACTTCAACCCCCAGAGCCATGAATTACACTAACTTAGTGCAAGTCAAATATGGCATGTTCTCTTTTATATAAGGAATCTAGCCCTAAAAATTAAAATATAGGCATATAAAACAGGTTCTGCCTAAGAGAAATTACAAGCAGCAGTGGCAGGACAAAAACAAACGATAGAAGATGGAGGTGAAAATGATTCAAGCATTTTCCATACAGGAGATGGGGGTGAAAATGATTCAAGCATTTTCCATGCTTCTAGGCAAATGAAACCATAAACTCTACTACAATTGTTACAAAAAAGATGTGGGAAAAAAGTGAGTGATGGAGGAGTGATGGGTTAGATCTGGGTACATTGTATGCATATGTGGGTGATTACAAGGAAACCCCTGTGAACAACTTTAGTACATGCTAATAAAAACTGAAAAAGAATATTTCTTCATAAATAGCTGGTATCAGGCATTTCATTGTCATAATGCGAGGCAGACAAATACACTGTTCCTATTTACTCCTCCTTCTACATTAGACTGCTTCTGGAGTAGAGGAGCTGGCAGGACTCTTTTGAGCTCTCTGACCAATCAGGGAGGAGACTGAATCCTGAAGAAGAAAGTAGGTGGTAGAACTCACAAGAGGACCAGCAAATACCTTACCAACAGCTCAGATTTCCAACAAATAGAAATGTCTGGAAGATCCATGATAGCCACATAATAGGTAGCAATTCCAAAAAAGAGATGGGTACTACCAAATGACTAACAACTTCGCAGGCATTAAGAACAAGGACACCCATTTGTGATGGGATGCACTACTGCGTTTAATGGGTGGAAGCAAGACATGAAGCAACCCCGTACAGTAAAATAGTTTCTTATCTGGTGACTATAAAACACATTCATACAAATCTATTTACATGTTTGAACACAACTCTGTTATGTTAAGGGCTCTATTCAGCCCTCAGGCTTCATAGTGCTTTTTTTTTTAATCATCAAAACTTATCATCCCAGTGATTTATGTAGTTTGAATTCCAGTGCACTAGGTGAAATACTGCCTTTCAAATTCCCATATTTTTACTACCAGAGTTTCCATTATTGGTGGAATTCAAGTAGGAAATAAAGTTGGAGATAGTTAACATACTCAATCTTACTAATACATTATACTTGTTTGTATAGAATAGAAAACAGGAAAATCAGCAAGCAACAACGTTCACATGCATACACACAAGCACAAGAAGAGCCCATCATTATTATGTGTAATGTAATGGAATTCTTTTACTTTATTTACTTGGCCTAATAAGCCAGCCCAACGCAACCTTACGCCAGCGAGATGACGGATACTCCCTAAGCTCCTGCACACCTCCTATCACACCACTTCCATAATATTGGCAAAATTCTTTCTGGACTCTTTCTTTTAGCTGTTTCTGCTCTAGGTCTTGCCTCTGTGAACTTAAATCATTTTGTTTAATTTTAACTAAACTTCACATTTTACCACACTTAGAGAAAATGCAGAAATCACGAATTTTTGTTGTTGTTGTTGTGCTGGTACCGGGGCTTGAAAATAGAGCCTAGGTGCTTGTCTCTAAGCTTTTGCTCAAGGCTAGCACTCTACCACTTGAGCCACAGCTCCACTTCCAGTTTTTTGATGGTTAATTGGAGATAAGAGTCTCATGGACTTTCCTCCCCCAGCTGGCTTTGAACTCTGATTATCAGATCTCAGCCTCCTGAGTAGCTAGGATTGCAGGCAACAATGATTTCCAGCACCCAGCTGGAAATCATGAACTTTTACAATGAAAAACATCCATTGAGAACAGAACATTACCATACCCTTGGAATCCCCTTATCTCTCATTGTTCTACTGTCCCAGACTAGCTGTTATCCTGACTTCTAAGAGCATGTTAGTTGGATTAGTTTTTGAACTTTCTATAAATAAAATCACACATTACATACTCTATCTGGCTGACTCTTGTTATATATTATGCTTATCCATGGTGTGAAATCTGTTATTTATCTTTCTTATCCTTATGTGGAATCTGTTAATTTTGAATAATCTGTTATGCAAGTAAGACAAGCTATATATTTTATCCATTCTATGATTAATGAGCATTTGAGTTCTTTTCAGTTTGGGTTTGCTGTAAATATTATTGTGTGTATTTTTTGTGCCAATCTTGGGGCTTGAACTCAAGGCTTGAGCTCTTTTGCTCAAGGTCAGCACCTTCCTGTTGGAGCCACAGCTCCACTTACAGCTTTTTAATGGTTAATTGGAGATAAGAGTCTGACAGAGGGGCTGGGAATGTGGCTTAATGGTAGAGTGCATGCATAGCATGCATGTGGTCCTGGGTTCAATTTTTCAGCACCACAGAAACAAAAAAAATAGTAAGAAAATAAAAAGTCTCACAGACATTCCTGCCTGGGCAGGCTTCAAACCTTGATTCTCAGGTCTCAGCCTCCTGAGTAGGAAGGATTACAGGCACCACCAGTGCCCAGCTTATTGTGTGTCTTTTGATGAACATGTGTGCCATTGTGTTGACTATATCCCTAGAAAATGGATTGTTGGGTCAGATATGTTCAGCCTTAATAGATGTTCCCAGAAAGTGTTCCAAAAAGTGCAAGTGTCAATTTATCCTTCCATCAGGAGTACTTGCCAATTCTTATTAGTTTATTTATACTTGTGGATGTGTAGAATAATATCTCATGATGGTATAATTTGCATTTCCCTTATGACTAACAAAGCTGAGCATCTTTTTGTTTATTCATTAGCTTTTTGGAAATCCCTTTTGCAAAGTGGCTATTCAATTTGTTTTGGCTATTTTTTCATTTTTAATTAAAATATTTATTGTCAAGGTGATGTACAGGGGGGTTATAGTTACACAAATAAGGTAATAAGTACATTTCTTGTCAAACTTGTTACCCCTTCCCTCATTTTTCTCCTGTTATCCCTCCCTCTATCCCCCCTTAATTGTACAGATCATTTCCAACATATTGTCTTGTGAATATCGCTGTTGCATTGGTTTTCCCCCTTGTCCTTTATCTCACCATTCTTTTGTTCCCCTTCCCTTCCCTAGTTCAGATATATTCCCTGTTGTCACTGTATTTGTTTTTGATATCCTGGTAAGGTATATAGTTTATGCATTTTATTAGCAATGTAACCTTGAGGAAATGATTTAATTTGTTTGAAGTTCAGAGGGTTTTCTTTTTGTTGTTATTCTTGTTGGCAGTACTGGGGTTTGAACTCAGGCATTTTTTTTGTTTTGCTTTTTACTACTTGAGTTGTACCTATAACCCTTTGTGCTTTAGTTTAGTTTTAAGGTAAGGTCTCACTTTTATTGAGGCCTGAACTTTGATCCTCCCATGATTCTCCCATCTCTGTGTTTTGGCCATTTTCCATTGGCTGTGTTTCATTAATTTTTCAAGTACAGTTATATTCTGAATTTAAGTCATTTATCAGATATATCTATATATTTATCTATATATTTGTTTTTCTTATATAGAAAATAGTTTAATCTATTTTATACCTCATAGCATTCCTGTGTTGTTTGGAAATGCTGTAATAAATTATTGTAGGGTACTTGGAGCATTTACAGTTGTGGAGATGGGAAAGCCCATGGTCAAAGGGTTGCCAATCCAAAGTCTGGAGAGTTCTCATTATCTGATTTGCAGATGACTTTCTTCTCATTGTATCCTTACATGGATAATAGGCAGCAGGAGCAGGCTCTGTGCATGTTTAAAATTTTTGTTATGTGACATACAGAGGGGTTACCCCTTCTCTGGCTCTTTCCCAGTTCTGTGCATTTTGAAAAGGGCACTAATCTTAGTCATAAGGGTTCCATCTTCCCAACTTAATTGTCTTCCAAACATCCCCAGACCCTAATATTGTCACTTTCAAGGTTTGGATTACAATACGTAAATTGGTTGTGGGGCCAAGATTCAAATATCTGCCTTATAGCACTATCGAAATGGTGTCTTTTTTTTTTGGTCGGTCATGGACTTGAACTCTGCCTGGATATTGTCCCTGAGCTCTTCAGCTCAAGGTGAGCACTCTAGCATGTGAGCCACAGCGCCACTTTTGGTTTTCTGGTGGTCAACTGGAGATAAAAGTCTCATGGGCTTTCCTGACAGGGCTGGCTTTGAACTCTTCAGATCTCAGCCTCCTGAGTTGCTGGGATTACAGACCTGAGCCACTTGTGCCCAGCTTGAATGGCGTCTTTTGATAAGTAAGTTTTACTTTTAATAAAGCCCACTATCATCTTTTCCTTTGAGTGTTATGTGACCTAGTAAAGAAGCTTGGACACACTCTCTCATACCTATAGTAAGCAGCTTCTTGGGAGGCAGAGAATAGGAGGCTCATGGTCCAAAGCAAGCCAGGCAAAAGGTTAGTAAGACCCCATCTCAACAAATAAAATTGTGAGGTGTAAGCAGGAGAATCTCGTTCCAACATTGGTTCAGGCAAAGACTGCTAGACTTTATCAGAAAAAGAACTCAAAGTTAAAAGGGCTGGGGCTTGCCTAAAGTGGTAGAGCATTTGCCTAGCAAGTGCAATGCCCTGGTTCAAACTCTATTACTGTTCAAACCCTTTTATTAAAAAAAAACTTAATATAATCATGATTACCTCCTAGAGCTTTTATCTGTTTTCACATAAGTTTATAATGCACTTGGAAATGTTTATTTATTTATTTATTTTTCATGAGTCTATCCAATTAATTAAAACCATTTACAAAAAAGGCTGGCCTTTCCCCCAGTGAACTATAAGGAAACCTTTGTCACAGAAGGCACTTAGATTTGCACAGGTTTGAATTCTGTTAATTCTACTACCCATACTCCCACCTGCTTTTGCCTTCATGAGTAAGGTTTCTGTCCTGTCTTCACAGTGCCAGACCACGGGCTTTCCTTTCTAGACTGACTTAACTAGTTCATTTTTATCTCCTAATATCTTGCTAGATGAAGAACTCATCTTTCTTAGGGCTAAGTACATGATACATCCTCATAACATATTTTATATGTTATGGTTTTCCCTATTCAGATCCTATTTCCTTTCCCTCTTTTCCTTTGTTTACTTTGAATAGATGGGGAATGGGAGTACAGAAGCTACACAACCTACCTTCACACTAATGCTAGGAGGAAAAAGCTGGCTTGCTTTCATGCTTGATACCTTCTTTGAAATCCAGAGCTTAAAGATCTGGGTAAGTGAGCAGGATTCAGTTCAAAGTCTGTAGCCAGCACACTGCCACTCCCCTAACATGCCAACAATTCCTGAGAGGAAGCATGAGCTGTTTCTGAACATCAAAGGGAATCAGTTACTGATTTTAAAGTCTTCATCTAATATATACAGTTAGGTATTTAGGAAGATTGACATGTACACATAGATGAGTGCATCCCAAATGAAAGTAGTGATCACCTATTATACTCTGCTACCTCTATAGTAGCTGTCATCGTAATTACAAGGGCATAGCAATAATAACAGCGGTTAATAGCAGTGCTGGGACAGCCTTGCCTCTCTGCTAAATAAACATGAAACTATATGTTTGGCTGCAGCACCATCACCACCACCCCTTTCTTTCCAGCTAGATTGTCCTGTCTAAACCCTCTGAGCCTATAGAAACTCCAAACTCACCATTGATATTATTTGCACTAATGCTTTGCTCTCTGACATTTTGAGAAGAGTTGCCAGGTCCTCCTTTATGTGTTTTCCATGCAGTATTTCACTTTATCCTTACAATAATCCCAGGTAAATGCTAGACTCTGTTAGCTTTGCCAATGACAAAGAGAGGAATTCTTCTGGTTAATATAATTGCAAATTCCAGGCACAACAGCCTAGGTGGCCTACAGAGCATCACGCCGGGCCTGGGAAAGGGCTGCACAAGAAGCTCTGAGGGGGAAGATTAGATTGGTAGATCACCTAACAGTTTTGACCATGAGGGAAATTGAACTGAGAAGCATTTTACAGAGCTGTTGTCACACTATGGAAACACTTTGGAGATCCAAGTCAAATGGAAAAGGTGATTAATTCCAGGAATGTGGGGTTAAAAGTGAATATGGAGGGTTGGGAAGGTGGCTCAGTGGTAGAGCGCTTGCCTTGCATGCCTGAGGCCCTGGGTTCGATTCCTCGGCACCACATAAGCAAAAAGAAAAAAGCCCGAAGTGGCACTGTGGCTCAAGTGGTAGAGTGCTAGCCTTGAGCTGAAGAGCTGAGGGACAGCGCCCAGGCCCAGAGTTCAGGCCCCACAACTGGACCCCCCCCCAAAAAAAAGTGAATATGGAGGGAATATGATTATAATATCTTACTTGACCTTGGGATAAACTTTAATGATAAAAAATGAAGGAATTGAATATGAGTCTCACTAGATATGTGATTTAATGCACTCATATCAAGAGGACAGAATACAAAGATGTAGTTGGCAGCTACTGCTAGAGTTAATCTTTGTCCTCAAGACAACTCAACAGATTCAAAGAGAAACTCATAAAAATAAGTACTGTTTGAAACACACAAAGAAGGTAGTTATCAATAGAAATGACTATAGCAATTGAAAGTAACTGTTTTTCAGGAGTAGGAAATAGCTGTGAGGGAACTGGACAGAAGTACCATTTTTCATAATGAATCCTTTAGTACCATTTAAAAATTATGTACATATTATTATTATTTTGTCAGTCATGGGGCTTGAACTCTGGGCTTGAGCACTGTCCCTGAACTCTTCAGCTCAAGGCAAGCACTCTACCACTTGAGCCACAGTGCTCCTTCCGGTTTTCTAGTAGTTTACTGGAGAGAAGAGTCTCATGGAGTTTCCTGCCTGGGCTGGCTTTGAACTGCAATCCTCAGATCTCAGCCTCCTGAGTAGCCAGGAATACATATTATTGCATAAGTAAGTATAACCCGTTTAATAGGGATACAGGTGGGCCCATTGCAACAATGAGATGTACAAGTTGTTATGTCGAAAAACGAAGCTTACAACTTTGGCCAGGGGTTAGGGGGAGTGGTGGGGTGTGTGGGGGTGAGATGGGAAGGGATGGGAAGGGGAAACAGGATGGGGGGGGTGGCAGTGTTTGGTGGGAAATGTTCTCATTACCTGGCCCATGTAATTGTAACCCCTCTGTACGGTATTTTCACAATAAAAAAATAACAAAAAAAATGTAACCCAAAATATATTATTGGAAAATGCCACTCTCTAAAAATTAATAGGAGAGACAATTACATATATACTGAAATTATAATGGCTTCTATATGTGCCCATGTACACAGAGTATGACGAGGCTCCCCAAGTGTAGAGAGAGCTTTTCATGGCTCTTGGACACCTTTTTTTTTTTTTTTTTTTTTAAGGTATTGGTGTTTGAATTCAGGGCTTCCTATTTGCAAGTCAGGCACTTTACCACTTAAGCCATACATTCAACCAGTCATTTTTGCACAGCTCATTTTTGAGATAGAGTTTTGTTCCTTTTGTCCTGGCTAGCAAATCCTAGACATAAATCCTATTTACATTTCCCACCACAGCAAAATATAGCTTTTTCTGTTGAGATAGGGTCTCATAAACCCCCACCCCCTTTCTTTTTGGCTTGGCTTGGTTTGACCTGGAACCATGATCCTGCTGATCTCAGCCACCTGTGTAGTGAGATGACAGGTGTTCAACATCATACCTAGCTATTGGTTGAGAGGATGGGTCTCATAAATTTTCTTCACCCAAACTGTGATCTTCATAATCTCTGCCTCCCAAGTAGCTAGGATTATAGGTGTGAGCCACCTGGTTTTTGGACTTCTAGTTTTTGGACACAGCTAAATGATTTTTTTAAATCAACTTTTATTTTTGTCTGTTGATTCAAGAATATTTATATAGCAAACAGAATTAGAAAACAGTGATAGTATTTGTTTACCTCTGGGACAAAATATTCTGGTAAAATTTCCTAAGCTTCCTTTAAAAGTTTCCTAAGCTCAGATTACCTTCGCTGCAACTCAAACCCAAGTTTGTGTTTTGCATTACTTGTGGGATCTGGGGAGCGTGGAAGACCACATTGAGCATGAAGTTCATGCTGGCTACTGCCATGAGTGTAATAACCTTCTTTTTCCTTAACCCAAGAATCCTGTGTCTTCTTTTTTTTTTTTTTTTTTTGGCGGTCATGGGGCCTGAACTCTGGGCTTGGGTACTGTCCCTCAGCTCTTCAGCTCCAGGCTAGTGCTCTACCATTTGAGCCACAACGCCACTTCTGGCTTTTTCTGCTTTATGTGGTGCTGAGGAATTGAACCCAGGGCCTCATGCATGCAAGGCAAGCACTCTACCACTGAGCCAACTTCCCAGCCCATCTGGTGTCTTCTGCCAACCTTTGTGAACCTGGAGCAGATTAGAAGCAGGATCACTATCTTAGATCCTTCATAGTTCAGCAGACTCAGCTGGCTTGCATACACACAATCAATGGGAAGTACTCTTGAACCAGCATTCTGCATGCATGAGAAGACAGTGGCTGAGGGATTAGATGCCCCATTCAATCCTATTATAAGAAGCTCTGAAGCCAGGATGGGTCTTGCAGTTTTCTAAGTGCAGTGAGAGGCTCAGGTCTTTTTTTGAAAATTGTTTTCATGGGCAAATCTTTGGACTTACTCTTCTCCCCGGATGGGGTTAGTTTTGGTGAGTCAACCTTTATCAGCTGTAGCGGGCCCAGGCAATCCCTCCCTCCCTGAGAGCTCCTAGCTCTCTCTGAGCTTCAGGCACCACCCCAGGTAAGTATCCTTTCATTTATCTCTAACTCAATGAAAAAATTTCTAGACATCAAATTCTCTTTTTGTTAAGCAAAGTCTCCTGTAGCCATTTCCCCTCCTTCCCATCTCAGTTTAAGACACCTGGGTGTTAACATGGCTTCCTCTCCGAGCTACCAGAGGAGCCTATAGACTTCCATTCTGTTGCCCTCACCCTGTGGAGGGCAGCTGCTTCCCTACCTACTGAGCAGAAAGATTCTTCCCAAATTGGATTTACTGAGCTAGTTTTTGTTTGTTGTTTCCAACCTCCTATCTGGACTCTAGTTTCTGTTTTGCTTGCTAAGATCCTGACTCCAGGCTGGTTCTAAGGCAGATATTTACCAAACATTTTCTGTGGTCTAGAAACTTACCCAGACATTTGGCATGTAAACAGAGATGGCCTACTTCACCAAAGAACTAGACCAACCTAGAGTCCAGCCAATCAACACATACTGACAGAGTTCCTACTTTGAGTGACTCTTTGTATGCATTTCTTTGAGACTCTTATTTTAGAATGTTTTCATCTGCAAGTATTATAGACATGATTAAAAAAATCAAAGGCCTACTATGCTGCCAAACAATCCAGGTTTGCCTGCAATGGTCATAGTTTTTGCATTAAAAATCCCATACCCAAGAAAACATTTAGTCCTGGGTGTCAGCCACCCAGAGCCTAACCAGGCATCTTGTTTCCTTCTTTGTGCATGACAGTGAAGATGGTACAGGTTCTTCTCTTAAAGAGGGTATCCTGGCAGCTCCTTAATGTCTTTCTAGAGTGGCATATTTAGAGGTTTACCTCCCACCCTGGAATGCATGTACTTCATCACCTTTGCAGCTTCTGGCTCACTGACCCTGTGTCAGCAGTGTGGTGAATGCTGTGGTGTGCATCCAGGGGGACATAGGGAAGTTCTGTAGTTTCCCCCCTCCAAATCCTCAGAACAAGACCTCCTTAGCTTTTGATGCGCTTACCATGAAAGAGCTTAGCTGCCATCTAACCAGTTTTCAGACACCCGTATTTGTCTACTGTCTATGCTGAGCCAAAACCAGAACAGCAAGCAATTTTATTTTTCATTATCTATAAATACCAAAATTTATCATCTCCACTAAAATTGTCAGCTTAAAAGTATTGAATTGTTTTTTTAAAATAATGATAAATTTTATTCTACCACCATTGAAAATTGGATCTCATAAGTCATGTGCAGCTATAGAAAAATGTTAGAGCAGCATTTCTGTTCATCTCCGTTTGTTATGAAAGTCTTGACGATGCCAAAGGAAGCTTATTTACCACCGCAAAGAACTAAGCGTGCCCATCAATGTCACTGAACCAAGCCCATTCTATCTGCCACAGCACACGCCAATCACCAGACAAAAGATTTTGTACAAGAGAAGCAGACTATTCACTATCCTGACAAGTGTGTGGAGAAAAAGAGCACATCTCAAATCTGCTTCTCCAAGAGAGGGTTTGGGTATATTAACTAGCAGACGGTAGGGAAAAGTTATTGGATGTTAGGAAGTAACTATTGATCGGCGTGGGCATCAAGACCCACACATCAGATGTCTTAAGTGGATAATTTAAAACATCAACAACAAGCAAGTAACTAAGCAGGTGAAGTGGGTGTAGTCTAGAAAAGCAAGGACTTTCCAGCCAGGGATGTTGGCGTCCTCTTTTAATCCCAGAATTCAGGAGGAAGGATCAAGAGGATCATGGGTTTGAGATCTGCCTGCGCTATACAGTGAGACTTGGTCTCAGAAAGAGGAAAATCAAGTAACTATGAGTAGGTGAAACAGGTAAAATCTGGAGGGTTTATTCAGGTTTCCCCAGTTTCACCAGCACACTTCAATCAGGTAGCAGCATTGCTGTTTGTAACCTTGAAGTTCTAATTAACATGCTGTAGGCATGGTAGATCCTAAGATGAGCCAAACAATCTCCTTGCCATTGTTGAGAGGGATTTTTGTTTGGGGTTTGCTTCTGAAATTCAATTACCTTTCATTTTCCTTTGAAATAAAAATGCAAAATCTTACCATAGATTTCAATAGACTGACCCCTCATAACTCCCTCTAGTTCATTTCATGCTACTCTTTCCAATTTGACCACGCATTTTGTTTTCCCAAACAAATCTGTTTTCTCCTTATTTCTGGGTGTTTGTCTCTACTGCCTCCTCAGAATGGACAGCTCTTCCTTCGCTGTTGCATGGCTGTCTTGTTCTCAGCCTTCAGGTCTCACCTCAGTGGCTTCAATGACACATCTTAAGTGTCCTTCTCTGTTGACCTCATCTGAAACAGGTCACCTCCCACTGTCTTCTCTCTTTGACAGTGGAGGAGTTGAAATCTTTTCTGTCACAGTGGCTGCTTGGCAACACATTTTAAAGGTAGATACTTTCTTAAGCTATTTTAGTATGCCACATGTTGTTAAGAATTGTTTTTCTAGGGGCTGGGAAGGTGGCTCAGTGGTAGAGCGCTTGCCTTGCATGCCTGAGGCCCTGGGTTCGATTCCTCAGCACCACATAAGCAAAAGAGAAAAAAGCTGGAAGTGGTGCTGTGGCTCAAGTGGTACAGCACTAGCTTTGAGCTGAAGAGCTGAGGGACAGCACCCAGGCCCAGAGTTCAGGCCCCATGACCGGACCCCCCCCCCCAGAAAAAGAATTGTTTTTCTAGGGGCTGAAGGCATGGCTGAAGTGGTAGGGTACCAGCTGAGTAAGAAATGTTTTTCAAACATGTTCTTGCATTGGCCAGGATATCCTGTTACAAGTCACGTCCTGTCCCTGTTCTATTTTAACAAAGCAATAGCCTGTCAAACTCCATCATTCAAGATTGTAAACCTAAGCTCTGGCCAGTTGGAAGAAGGAGCAATACTGTGTTGGGGATTAAAACTTAGGCAGACTTCCTGACCAGTGCATTGGTTACTTGGCTTCCTGTCAGGAGCAAGCCTTTCTGCACAAGTAGAATCTTGCATGGCCTAGTTCCTTTTGAGTTGCTATCCTTTATTTCTATATGACACCCCGATATCCCAAGACATTTCCATCAGACAGCAACCTGCATGTGAGTTTCCTAGGATTTGCCATCACTGAAATTCTTTCAATTCTTTAAAAATTATTTTATTAGCTTAGTTATTTGAGGAAAGATTTCATTGTGCCAGTTCCATGCTTGTATACAATATAGTCTAATCCATACCCTATTGTTCTCCCTTATTCCTCTTCTGTTAGGTTTTTAAAAAGAGGGAGCGCAGTAGAACAGCACCACGCATATGGTATTCAGGTAAGGAATAGGTTTATTCAGTAGACCTCCTGGGACCAGGCAAGGTTGGCATTCCATGCAGCTGGCAAAAGAGGGCGTCTGGCCCTGGGTTAAGCCTTATATAGGGTAGGGGCGGGGAAAGGTGTGTCCAGGTAAAGGGAAGTGGGACCAGGTAAGAGGTGGGACCAGGTGGAGAAAGGTGTGGCCACATCAGATTCAGATGTGACCTTAGCAGATGCAGATGTGACCTCTTCCAGGTGTCCCAGTTGCCTAGGTAACACAGGTACTGGGTGGGGTCTGCTCACCATCCAGGAATGGACCTTACACCTTCCTCATACAATTTAGAGGTTAGTTGTTCCATTCTCAAACAATCTCTTTGGAGTATCCATCCTCTTCTACCCTCCTTAGCCCAACTCTCTCACTAGCAACCCCTCAATATGACACCTGTTCCTACTGTTGCCATTCTAGGCTGTCTTCTGAGACCAAGCAAATGGACCAATGCAAACTTAAGAGCTGTACCTCCAAACTGTGAGTTAAATAAGCTTTCTTTCTTAATAAGTTAATTCCCGCAGGAATTTTGTTCTAGTAATAAGAAACTGATTAATACAATGATGGGGAGAGGCGGATGATTGATTCTTGTTTTGTTTCTTGCTCTTCCTGATGCCGTGTGGTGGGCTTAATATCATGATTTCTTCTGATTCTTTGGCACTTGGGTCAGCCCTCCCTCAGCAAGTCCTAAGTTTTTTCTGAAACAAGTCAGCAATTGTGATGAAAACTAGAGACTTTGAAACTTTTGTTATAACTCACACCAGACCACCAGGGTTAGCAGTGCTTACAGGGGAGAAACACAGATGGCCAAGGACACTGGCTATCTTAATCCTTGGCCAACTGCCTTTATCTTCCATCTCAGATTTCAAAGGGTATCTTTTTCTTTTTATTATTTTATTTTATTATTATTATTATTGGTCATGGAGCTTGAACTCTGGGCCTGAGCACTATCCCTTAGCTCTTCAGCTCAAGGCTAGTGCTCTACCACTTGAGCCACAGCACCACTTTTGGTTTTCTTGTGGTTTATTGGAGATAAGAGTTTCACGGTCTTTCCTGCCTGGGCTGGCTTTGAACCATGATCCTCAGATCTCAGTTCCCTGAATAGCTAGGATTAGAGGCATGAGCCACTGGTAGGTAGGGGGCTTGAACTCAGGGTGTGGGTGCTGTCCCTGAGCTCTTCTGCTCAAGGCTAGTTAGTGCTTTACCACTCTGAGCCACAGCTCCACAGTGAGTACATTTCTTTTCAAACTTGTAACCTCCTCCCCCATTTTCTCCCACTTTCCCTTCCCCCAGTCTCCCCACCCCCCCACACACAGTTATGCAGATCATTTCCAACATAGTGTCTTGTGAGTATCGCTAGTGTATTGGTTCCCCCTTTGTCCTTTGTCTCATGGTGGTATGATGGCTTTGGGGCTGCAGTACAGATAATTTGTTTCATTGAAGCCATTCCCTTCAGAGTGGAGCTGAGGAAGAGAAAGAGAGAAGTGCTCTGAGCATGGCTGTTTCTTGAATTAGCACTTCAGAAAGAGATAAAAACCGGAATTCACAGCAAGATCTGATCAATGTTCCCCTGGAATCTCACCCCCCCCCTCCCTGCAAGAAGACCACCGAGAGTCAGACTCTACAGCTGTTTTATTTAAACGGGCTGCAGCTTGGGCCTCGTCTTACACTGTCCTACACTCCGACACAGCCAGCCAAGCCTAGGAGGAGAGCCCCAAGCTAAGGATTTGCAGGTCTTATATAGACACACAATCAACCAGGTGTTTTGATTACCACCACCTGTTGCTTTGCTAGACAGAAACAAGCAACAAGTGGTGGTCACTGCCTCAAACTTTAACCTTTCATTCCCCCCCCCCCTTGACTTATGGTCCTGAGCCTGTGGTTTGTTTTTTGAAGGCTTGCTTGGAGATAAGAGCCCCATGGAGACTTTTCTGCTCTGGCTGGTTTCAACCCCCAATCCTCAGATCTCAGCCTCCTGAGCAGCTAGGATCATAGGCGTGAGCCATTAGTGCCTGATTTCAAAGGGAATATTTAATGGAGAATGCTCTTCAGGCAAGTGATCACATTTTAGTAATAAAGTTGAAATATTTGTAAAGTAGAAAAAATTATGTTCACTTAGGTCTCTAGGCTTATTTTAGGTAAATATTGAAATCACCATCAATTTTTTTTTTGGTTTAACAGTGATGATTAATCTGTAAATGAATTTTAAGTTAAAATAGAGTCAATACTTTCTAGGTTTTTTTTTTTTTTTTTTTTTTTTTACCATTTTAAGCATTTGTGACCTATAATGTGCTTTTATAAAATTTAATTTAAATTTTAGAGTAGCATATATTAACAGTAAGGAAGTTTTATTGTGATAATTCCAAACATATGTACAGTACACTTTCAACAAATTCATCACCCCATTATATTCTAATCTTTCTCCTTCCTTCTCCATGTTTTTCAGTGTTTTGAAAACATTGTCAGTAAGATTGTGGCATATACAACATTATTTAACTATTCAGGGAATAAAGTTTAGAGTGCATATAAAATATCGTTCCTCTCCTTATTTGCCTTTAACAATTACAGAGGATTATGGTTAGCATGCCAAAAGATACTATTCTTTAACTTATAGATATAACAATAAATTCTAGTAATACTATTTTTTTAAAAAGAAAACATTATTTGTGTGTGAAGAGTGAAATGAGCTCATAGTGCTTTGAAAAGGTCTTTGCCACAGTGAGACCAAAGTAGGATACTCTTATGAGGGAAAACAAAGGTGCAAAAGCTTCTGATCATATAAAATAATATTTTATCAAAGAGGCTGAGATCTGAGAATCATGGTTTGAAGCAGGCCTGGACAGAAAAGTCCCCATGAGACTCTTATTGCCAATTAACCGTTCAAAAACTGGAAGTGGAGCTGTGGCTCAAAGTAGTACGATCACTAGCCTTGAGCAAAAGGATTAAGAACAGAGCTCAGGGCCTCACTCCAAGCCTCACAACAACAACAACAACAAAAATGGCCCTATAACTCTGTAAATTTTTGACTCAATCTATTCTTGTGAGTTTCTCCTTTTCAACAAAATTATTGGCAACTGCAGGTTATTTCTAATGGCAGAATTAATAAACTTCATCTTCCATACTATTCTTTTACTCAAATACAAAGAAATGAAAGTCCCAAATTGTATGCATTAGGGAATACTCGGGATCTCCTGGGGAGAATAGCCAAAGATGTTTTATGTAAGCATGGATATGTTTAAAGTGTGAACAACGCATGACAGCTTGAGACAAAATTTAGGTTCTTTACAACTTACAGATGTTTCATAGATTGATGTCATTTGATATGGTTTCAGAAAGTTAGGGAGAGATAGACTCTTCCAATTCCAATTCAGGTGATTATATTCCTGTGTGGACAAATCTCATTTCTGTTGGGGTTTTTGTTTGCTGGACAAACATTTGGAAGGCAAGAACAATGCTATCTTATTGACTGGGACTTATACCATACTTCTGGGCTGAATTACTTGGAATCAGGAATTACAAAGGTCACAATTCTGCAAAAGGGGCTGCAAAGGGGTTTAGGGTAAGCAGCTCTGAGAGGTCCTGAAATTTCTTACCTCTCATGCATGTTGATCAAAACTGTGAGCATGGGCTGTCCTCTGTCCACAGTGCCAGACACAAAGTTGATCTGTATGCATGTGCAGCAAAATAGAGTCCCAGATCTCAAGTGGTTTGTCTATCTGCATAATTTAGTGATTTGACTTTATGTCCTAAGCCATTACTTCTAGAATCGGCTCCCAGGAAAATGGTTTCCTTTACCATGTAGATGTAGGCAAACAGATATGAGAGCTGGCTTTCAAAAATTTTCACTTAAAGTGTTTATAGATAGTCTTGCTGTAATGAATAGCTGTTACCTGAGGACAATAGATCTTGGTGAGAATTATCATTCTTATAAATTCTTAACTTGGCTGGATACTGATAGCAAATCAAAGTAGATAGTTTACTTTTTCAAATGAAATTCAACTCTTATTTCTTTCTGATAAGCAAGATGATTGTAGGTAATTCAACTCTCCAAATGACTGCCAATGACAACTGGAAGTAACACATCTCTGCTTCAAAATGTTATCAGAGTACTATACTGGTTTTACTCCCATTTACTCTGGGGTCCTGCTGTATGATACTGTGGCCATGAAGGAATGGGATGTTTTAAAGGACTTTTGAATGCTCTTGAATTCTCTAGTGACAGTGAACCTCTTCACCTCAGAAGATCTGGCCAGGAGACAAAGCAAGTTACTTTCTATTTTCTCCTTTGCTTCCATCTAGCAGCCATTGGTACTGATCACATGAGAACAAAGGCTCATGAAATATAATAGCTCTCAAATGTCAAGCTTTTGGCTGCCAGCACCCTGCCAGAGTCCTTGTTCTTCTCCTCTAAGGCAAAGCAGTCTGATTAGTAAGCAGTTTGGCTAATACATGCATTAAGAAATGTGTACCCATGCCCATGCTGCGAAATAAACTGGAAAAAAATAAATAGCAGCTCCTTGGGCTGGCTTTGGTGTCTGTCATATTGCCTTGGGTAGAATTCTGGTGGTTCTTGAAATGTAATTGGCATTTGGATCTCTGAGCTGAGGCTGCAGATCGAATTTGAGGGCGATTATGGAAGAGAGGGGCAATTGTCTGTAGATGGGCAACCCAGCCTGTCCCTCATCTCCCAGTTGGCGGTGCCAAGGGGTTCTCTAGTTCACACTGTGGAGCTTCAGTCATGTCAAGGCATCCTTGGAAAAGGTGGTTTCCATGGCTGTCCTGTTTCTTTTCTTGAAGATGCTTTTAAAATGATAATACTCTAAAAATACAGAGCATTGTTCTGCTTAAACAGAACAATTCCATGTGGAATGCTATGGCTGAGTAACATATCCCCCAAAATTCACATCCCTCTGAAACTCCAAAATGTGTAAATGAACTCTTTGTGGATATAGTTAAGATAGAGTCATATTAGATTTTGGTGGATCCTAATTCTAATGACTGATGAGCTTAATGATGACAGACTCTTAAACATGTGGGCATGGGGGAAGCAGTCACACACAGGGCAATGGAAACAGTTATAGGCTGATGTCACTACACCAGAATCTGGCACTTTTCATCAAAGTGAGGAGAGGAGCATGGACCCCACTTTTTCCCTGTCTTCAGAAGGAAACCAACTAGCCCACATCAGATTCTAGAGGTCAAATCCTGACCTCTAGAACTGTGAGAGAATAAAATTCCAATTTTTTTTAGAAATCCACCAACTCTGTGGTAATTTGTTGAAGAAGCTTTAGGAAACTAACACACGTCTTGCAGTCACTTGGGACAATGGCTACTTGGTGTCCTACACTGTACTAAAACAGAAATGCTGAACAAAAATTTTAAGATCTCTCCATACATGAGCTAGAGTTTTAATGAATTAGCATATATTAATAATACAAGGGAGTTTCATTGTGATCATTCCACAGTTGCATATAGTGTACTTTGAACAAGGTTATCTCCTTACCAATTGGCCTCACTATGACCCTGGACTTTTGTGTGTGTACTAGTAAGGCTTGAATTCAGGTCCTTGTGCTCTTGGTTAGCTTTGTTCTCAGAGCTGGTGCTCTACCAGTTGAGCCATGCCTCTGCTTCTGGCTTTTTGCTGGTTAATTAGAGATAGGAGTTTCTTGAGTTTGTTTTTGGGATTTGGTTTGGAACTACACTTCTCTGATCTCAGCCTCCTGAGTCTCTAGGATTATAGGCATGAGCTAGCAGATCCTGATTCATGTGTTTGGGCCCAAATGGCTTTGGAGAAAATAGTTACATGTAGACATACATGTACGTCACAAGTTGGGTTTGGTTCCAGCAGCCTTCTAAATCTAGTCCAAATGAGATTTCAAAGATGTCATGAGTCCTCTCAGTCCACCTGTAGTTTCTTTCTTTTTCTTTTTTCCACGCCCTCTCTTGCTGCAGATGGCTTCCCCTTCAGGGAACCACAGGGAACATGTGCACAGGCAAATCCAGTTTATTTTGTCCTCACAGGCACATCTTACAGCAGTGGTTCTTAACTGAGGTTAATTTTGCACCACCTCAAGGGACTTTTAGCAAGTTCTGGAAGCAGTTTGGCTGTCAGTACTGGGGCTTGTTACCACAGTCTATTGGGGATGCTGCTAAACACTCCAAATGCACAGGATGGTACAGCTTCAGAACAGACCATTCTCTAACCCAAAGAGCCAAAGGGCTGATACTAACAGAAAAGAGCTACTCTAGAGCATTTCTCCTGAAAGGGCCGGTGGAGATGTTCCAGAGAACTCTGGCCTTATTTGATCATATGCCCAAACTTGAACCAACCAAAGTGACCAGAATAATACCACCGGGCCTTATCCTAGGAATGGGGGAAAATGACCCATCTCATGTAGACCACACAGAGGAGTGCCCCCCTAAGGAGGTATTCTTAGGGTAGAAATGTGTGTACTCTCTATGAATTTGCTTCAGGAGGCAGGTGGTGGAACCCACACCCTTTTGCTTTGGAAATATTTAAAAGAAAACAAGGTGGGCTGGGAATGGAGCTTAGTGGTAAAGCACTTGCTTCACATGTTCAGGGCTCTGGCATCAATCCTTAGTACTACAAAAACAAATAAGAATGAAACAAGATAGTCTTGATCCTAGCACACCTGTGAATCAGCACTCAAAGGGCTCTATTATTGCTTCAACAAATACCTGTTTAACACCTGGCTCCAGGACAGGTGTAGGGAAGTGGACTTTATCCCTAGGCTCATTACACTATGCTGCCATTTGTAGGCCAGTTAGAGAGGAGCTGGATGGAGATGGAGAGATGGAGATGGTGAAGTAAAGTGAAAGGTGGAGAGAAGGAGGGAGGGAGAGAGGGAAGCTGGGGGAAGAATGACCCATCTTGAGTAAATGGAGCCCTTCACATCTTGTCATATCTAAGAGTACAAAATGTTAACTAGGGGTCTGGGCAGAAATGTCAACTAATAGTGTTAAAGTGGGTCAAGGTTGGCTCTAACCTAGACACAGCTCTCTTTATTTTTACATTTTAAAATTAACAACAATTAGTTGTACAGAGGATTCTGACATGGTCCATAAACACATAAACACAGCATGCCTTCATCTTTTATCACTCCCCCTCTTCTCCCTCCCCCTTCCCAGACCTGTCTCACAAACTTCATTGCTCCATTTTGACACATGCACATAAAGTATTTTGGCCATATTCACACGCCTTTATCTGCCATTAGTACTCTCAGTCCAGACAAGAGAGAGCCCCTCTGCACACAGTCATAGGTTATTTTTTCTCTCATTAAATATTTTTTTAAAAAAATTATCATAAAGGTGATGTACAAGAGGGGTTATAGGTTTTAAAAGGCAGAGAGGGTTTGTTTGTTTTGCTTCTTTAATTTGAGAAAAGTATGAAAGAAAACAGATGAAGCAAAATCTCTGAATTGTTCTAATGAAATGAGAGAAGACAGACAGATGGTGAAAAGTGCTTTGACGAAGACTAATATGGGAAGCACCTGTCTGGGTCTGTGCTCAGGTCTGAGACCTGTCCTGACACAGGCAGCCAGTCCCCAGCTTCTTCCCCTCCTAAGCTGGGAAAGGGTGCATTTGCATTACGTTCCACAGTGTAACTAGGTATGGCCTCTGACCTTGGCCAGTTATGCCAGTGTTAGCAAGGTTAGAAATGGAATATACCTTTAAAACACAACAGCTTTTTTGCATATATATACATATATATATATATATATACAAATGGCTCAGTTAAAGTAAAAAATTAATGATGTTTTTAGCATATTCATGACTACATGCAAGCATCACCACCGTCAAGTCTCAGAAGATTTTTCACACCTCCCACCAGCAGTAATCGTTCTCTATTTCCCCCCACTTTCCCAGCCTCAGTCAACTACCCCTCTCCTTCCTATCTTTATGAGTTAGCTACCCTGGATGTTTCATATAATGGACTAGCACACTATAGGGCCTTCTGTGTCCAGTTTCTTGCAGTTAGTATGTGTTTTCAAGGTTCATCCACAGTGTAGCTCATTCCTTTTTTTTTTTTTTAACATTATTTTATTTTATTTGAGAACATACTGTACAGAGGGGTTACAATTACATGGGCAAGATAATGCATACATTTCTTACCAAGCATTGCAGCCTCCTCCTTTGTTTACCCTTCACCTCCCTTCCCAGCCTCCCCCCTCCCCCCACCCAATTATACCCCCCTCCCCCCCCCCACACCGACATTGTAAAGTTGGTTTTGACATGACATTTTGTACTTCTCATTGTTGCAACAGGTCCACCTGAATCCTTAAACGACTTGTTTGTCCCCATCTCCTCCACAAGTTATACTGACATCAAATATAGTGAAAGCGGGGGTTACACTGTGGGGGAGGGACATACAAAGCAACAAAGAAATAATCTTATAAATGCGTTAGAAACACATGCATGAAAGAAACGAAAACATTAAAATACATATTTAAGGGTTCATTTTCCTAACATCACATTATCTGACCTTTTCCGCTTGACTCATACCTATACTAGATATTGCAAATAAGGGAAACCATGGGACCTATGCTTCTTTGGGCCTGGCTTACTTCACTTAATATAATTTTTTCCAAACCTTTCCATTTCCTAACAAATGGGGAAATGTCATTCTTTCTGATGGAGGCATAGAATTCCATTGTGTATATATACCACATTTTCTTGATCCATTAATCTACTGAGGGGCATCTGGGTTGGTTCCATATCTTAGCTATGGTAAATAATGCTGCAATAAACATAGCAAGATCAATAGAAAGCCCACCGATTGGGAGAAGATCTTTACTAGCCATACAACGGACAAGGGTCTCATATCTAAAATATACTTGGAACTCAAAAAATTAAACCACCCAACAACAAATCCTCAAAGAAACAACTGCCCAATAAATAAGTGGGCGAAAGACTTAAAGAGAAGCTTCTCTGAAGAAGAAAGAAGGATGGCCAATAGACACATGAAGAAATGTTCAACATCCCTAGCCATAAAAGAAATGCAAATCAAAACAACATTGAGATATCACCTCACTCCAGTTAGAACAGCAAAAATCAAGAACTCTAACAACAACAGATGCTGGAGGGGATGTGGACAGAAAGGAACCTTACTTCATTGTTGGTGGGAATATAAACTTGTTCAACCACTTTGGAAAGCAGTATGGAGGTTCCTCAAAAGACTTCACATAGATCTCCCCTATGATCCAGTAATCCCACTTTTGGGCATTTACCCAAATGTTTACAAACAAGACCACACTAAAGCTACCAGCATAGCTCATTCCTTTTTATGGTTGAATAATATTCCATTATAGTGATGTACCATATTTTATGAATCCATTCATCTGTTTATGGCTATTTGGGTCATGTCCAGCAATGATGTTTATTAATTAAGTGGCTGAAGGTGCTGGTTGAACAAGTGACTGGACTGACTTTGTACCATGCTTTGGTGATCTGTGAGTCCCCCTGGCAGTGGGCTAGGAAGAGAAATACTTCGATTGACTGGTGACTTCGGGCTTGCTGAGTACTTTTCAGTCAGGGTGGGTTTTCCCTCCTCTCCTTGAAACATCTGGGTTTGACTATGCTGATGACTCAGGCCTTTCTGCAACACTGTCAGTGTTGTACTAACACTGTAGACTTATTGGCAATTTGGGGCTCCATCAGTCCCTAACTGGGCCTTTTTGTGTGCTAGAAAACCTAATTAGAGTTGCAGTATAACCTCAAATAACAAACTCCATTACATAGTTGCTGCATTTTTGTATAAAAACCTGTTTGATATTCAACACAATCACTTCCATGTTAGTGATTTTTTTTATTTTACTAAATTTTTTTCTTTTTTTATTGTGAAAATACTGTACAGAGGGGTTACAATTACATGGGCAAGATAATGAGTACATTTCTTATCAAGCATTGTAGCCTCCTCCTTTGTTTCCCCTTCCCATCCCTTCCCATCCTCCCCTCCCTCACCCCCCCACCCAATCTTCCCCGGCCCCCCCCCCCACCAAAGTTGTAAAGTTCGTTTTTTGACATAACGACTTGTACATCTCATTGTTGCAATGGGTCCACCTGTATCCCTATTTAAACAATTAGTGATTTTTATAGGCATCATGTTTTAGAATTGGAAAACTACCCAAAGTGATGCAGAATCCCATTTCCCTTTCATTTGCTGGCTGGGAGATAAGAAGGTGCAGGAAACACTATAACTTAATAACTAAGAATAGTGGATTCTCCCCAAACCCAGGTTTTCTGAGAAATCCTCTGTTCCTCTACCAAATTGGACCAAATACATTTCCACAACACAGTATGGCTCCACTGATCTCTATATAGCACCCTCTGTACCAGTATCTGGGGGCAAAATACACTGCTAGGACACTAATAGGACACTTGTCCTTCTTATTTAGAGACAAGGAAGAGATCTTTGTTCCTGCTTGCCTTTTCTCTGGTACCACAAGATATATTTACACTGTCACTTCCTCTACATGGGGGAGGTGAGTGGATTTGCAATCTCTGTGACTAATTGTACTTGCTGAGAACATGCTCTCATTGTTGTTGATAGGCTGTGGGAGTGCAAGGCCTGGAAAATGTAATGTCTGGGGGCAGAGAAAGACACCAGCAAGGAGCAAGATAACAGTGGGATCCAAGGAGGCTGTTGTGCTCCTGGTGGCATTTGCCTAACACTACCAGAGAATGCTACAATTCTTTCTGATTTTAGTCTCCTTCTATCAAACTACTGTTAGAAACCTCAGAGCAAAGGCATATTATAAATACAGAGTTCTCTCATTTTGAGAGGGCAGGGGTCATGGGTATTGAACTCAGGGCTACACATGTGCTGAGCTGTTACTATACCATGGGGCTACATCCTTCAACCCACATATGTGTATCTAATTTTTGTTTGGACTGTTAGTTTTGACTTATTTTTCCCTCTGAGACCAACCTATAATTAAAGCAGATGCTGTGCCTACTTCCTTATCATTTTCATTACCTCCAGGATGTAACATCTGTCTGATGGATTTTCCAGGGGTTTTCTGCATTTCTTAAGCTCTAGCCCAGGGCAGAGCAGGAAAAAAAAACACCTAGGAGTATGAGTTTCAGATATGGAGGCTGACAAATGCCTGAGTAAATACCCCAAATCCACACCTCACAGTCGAAGCTGTTCTGGGATATGGGTGTCCACCCCCCCCCCCCACAGTGTTCCCCGAAGAGCTAATGCCTTCTTTACCATAGGTGGGACTTCCTTGTAGCATGGCCTCTGTTGTTCCAGTCTAACATAGAGTTTTTTTTTTTTAAATTGTATTTTATTTTATTTGAGAACATACTGTACAGAGGGGCTACAATTACATGGGCAGGATAATGCATACATTTCTTACCAAGCATGCAGCCTCCTCCTTTGTTTACCCTTCACTTCCCTTCCCCGCCTCCCCCCTCCCCCCACCCAATTATACCCCCTCCCCCCCCCCACACCGACATTGTAAAGCTGGTTTTGACATGACATTTTGTGCTTCTCATTGTTGCAACAGGATTCAGGTGGACCTGTTGTAACATAGAGTTTTAAAAAGCATATCTTTTACTAATACCCATTATGTACACATTCACACATGCAAACATATTTTAAAAATTGGGAGAATTCAGGTGCTGGAAAGCAGGATAAGCACCAGACAGAATGTATAACATTTTTGCCCTTATTTTTTATATATAAAACCTCTGAAATAAGTTAGATATAGAATAGTGCCCAGGGTGAATTATGCTTGAAATGCTAGGAAGAGCAAAGAGAATAGAAATGTTTGCAAATGTCTGTGTACCAAGAGTTGGCACTAAGTTAGGCATGCTCACTCATCATTGTCTCATTTAAGACTCACAGCTTTGGAGAGCGGATAGTATTGCCTTGCTTTTCATCTGAAGCCATAGCTGGTAGAAACTGTAAATGTAATGTACCTGCCATTGTAACCAGTTGTTAGCACAGAGCCTGGCACACGCCGAACCATACATGCACACACACACACACACACACACACACACACACTTGTACTGGTTCTGGGGCTTGAACTTTGGGCCTAGGCATTGTCCCTGAGCTTTTTTGCCCAAGGATACTGTTCTGCCACTTGAACCATAGCTACACTTCTGGGGTTTGTGTGTGTGTGTGTGTGTGTGTGTGTGTGTGTGTGTGTGTGTGTGTGTGTGTGTGTGTGTGTGTTGTTTTGTTTTTGAAATAAGAGTCTCACAGACTTTCCTGCCAGGTCTGGCTTTAAACCACAATCTTCAAATCTTAGCTTCCTGAGCTTCAGATTATAGCCACAGGTGCATCACAAACAAATGGTATTTTAAGTAGCCTGTCCAGTGTCACCCAAGCCAGTATATACAGCTGGGATCACAGAACAACACTACTTAGGGGGGTTACAATTACACAAGTAAGGTAATAAGTACATTTCTTGTCAAACTTGTTACCCTTTCCCTCATTTTTCTGTGACTAATTAAAGATAAGAGTCTCATGGACTTTCCTACCTGGGCTGGCTTCAAACTGTCATCCTTAGATTTCAGCCTCCTAAGTAGTTAGGATTACAGGTGTGAGCCTCCAGGGCCTGGCTTCTATTTTATTTTTTTTAAAGTAAGATGGTGTGTCATCCCTGCAACCAAGTGGATGAACTTGTTAATCTTAGGTTTCTTGAATTACTTGGATTTCTTCAACTCTTTTTTTTTGTCTAACTTATATCCAAGTCAGAGAAATTAAGAGCCTCAACATATTGAAACTGCAAGATCAGGGCTCCTTGGAGTTTCAAGTTCAAATGGTCTGTATTGATCTCATTCAATTGTAGTTGACAGAAAAATAGTGATATTCACTTTTTTCAAAGTTATATGTAATTTGGGAAAGAAATTACAAGCTAGTGACAAAGATAGAAATTCTTGTCCCTGACCTTACCCAAACTCATATCTTCTCCAAAGCTAGCAGCTGCAGAAGAGACATTTCTATCCGTTTCAGTTCATTTCAATAAAAACAATTATCAAATATAATAAAACATTCTTGGAAAGACAGGAAGGATTCTCGAAATTACAGATACTATTAAAAGAACCGATGAGCTTTGCTGCAAATAATTTTGGCATTATTTACTTCACAGAATGATCCTCAATTATTAATTCTTAAACACATACATCACATCTTTTCCATTTTTCTTTTCCCTGCTTGGTGCCAGAGTGTTTTCTTGGCCAATAGTAGGATAAAATGGTCTGGCCAATTCTACTTTTTATCAGCATGTTCTATGGATCTAGTGGCTCTGAACTCAAGTCACTTGAATGGTGATGCTCTGTTGGTACACCCCAGCATGGCCAACAGCAACAACAGTCACACTGCTGTGGACCACAGTCATGCATAGATGCTGCACCCCAGCAAGCTGAAGGCATGCACAGCCAGACAGGGCCAGAATCCTTTGGTAAATAATCCTCACTCTGGGAAATAGAGCACAACATTTTAACATGTGAATTATTTGGGGAGGAAAAGCCTTCCTGTTATTTCCTTTAAATCTTTATGATGTTCCCTCCCATTCACATTAGACCAAGGGTATCAATTTCCTCTGGGAAAGAGTGTTTTAGCAGAGAAGAGATAAGAATCCATTTTGAAGTTTAAATGAGCTCTGCATTTGGAAAGGAAAAGTTTTAATTTCAAAAGCCTAGAGTTTCGATATTAAAAGACAGGCTTCAAAAGAACAGCGCTGTGGAAGTATTTCCATGAATACAGTACATTAGGAAGAAGATGTGGGCATCGGAGCATATTTTCCCCATTGGAAAGTGTGACTGTATAGTCAGTACCATTATCAACCTCAATCCCAGTGAATAGGAAAAGAATTTAGGCAAGAAGTGAATATAGTGAACATAGTGACAGTGATAGGAAAGTTTATTAAGGAAGGAATATGACAGGGAAAGGTGATTTTTTTTTGGGGGGGGGTCCGGTCGTGGGGCCTGTACTCTGGGCCTGGGCACTGTCCCTCAGCTCTTCAGCTCAAGGCTAGCGCTCTACCACTTGAGCCACAGCGCCACTTCTGGCTTTTTTCTTTTTGCTTATGTGGTGCTGAGAAATTGAACCCAGGGCCTCAGGCGTGCAAGGCAAGCGCTCTACCACTGAGCCACCTTCCCAGCCCCGGGAAAGGTGATTTTTATGTGTCATGATGCTATGGTAAGATGGCATTTCAGATTATTTTCAGTCATCCCAGGGTATAGACATTAGCATTAGGTTTCTAAATAGAGGAAGAATTAGGGGACAAATGTATGTATAGTTTAAGAGTCCCTCTTAACAGGTGTGGTCTCATGGGTCATCCACCTCCATTCTGGTTCTTAAGGATTCTAGGGAAATTATTGTCTGTCATCATTTGAGAGGAATAATTCAGTTCACCACAGATGACTTCCCTGGCTTCTGGTATAGACTGATCCTTATTAGCAATTATCCTCATTTGGGGTGATTTGTCTTGTAAGGCTCTGCTTTCCCTTAGAGGTTGGTTTTAGTCCTTTTTCATAAAGACGTTATTGATCTATCTTGTCTTTCTGGAACCCAGGGTGATTGCAAAGTGGCTGTGAAGAGAATAGCTTACAAACACAAAATAAATGGATGACAAACACAAAATAAAGGCAGAGATGGCAGGCCTCTCTCCTGCTTTTAGCTAATTTGTGGCAGCAAGAACAGTTTGAGTACCTGGTATAAATACACTTTCAAAAACTGAAAGGGAGTTGTCTCTGGAGGTAAGAACAATAGTATTACAAGATTATCTGTGAGAATTCCCTAGATCTAATGTAATGGGCTTAGGCCATTACACTAGTCTTAATTACAATATCCTCTCTTTGGGATCTCACCCCTTCATTTTAGCTTCCCTTTCCATTTCCCCATTGTTCAGGGTTAGCTGTTACCTATCAGAGAAGAGCTATAGGTCCTACAGATGAGTAGATTTGAAAGGTATATGGGTTGAATGTCTTCCCTAAAGTTTACCTGTTAGAAACTGAATCCTCTGTGCAACCATGTTGGGAGGTAGGACCAAATAAGAGGAGCTTAAGCCTGGAGGACTCTACCTTTATCAATAGATGAAGCCAAATATAAAAGGCCTCAAGCTTGCCAATTCTATCTCATGCTCAAGCATTCTTGCTCTTTTTCCTTTCGTTCTTTTGTTCTTTTGTTCTTTTGTTCTTTTGTTCTTTTGTTCTTTCGTTCTCTCTCTCTCTCTCTCTCTCTCTCTCTCTCTCTCTCTCTCTCTCTCTCTCTCTCCTTTCAACATGTACTTAAGAAGCTGCTTTTGCTGAAAACCACTGATTCTTTACTTGGAACAACAAATTAATTGAAAGCAGGATAAAAGCTAGGCATCCAGCCTTCTTTGTATCTATGTCCTTTGCGCTGAGACATTCTCTCCTCCAGTCACTTTGCTGCCATCTTGAAAGCCAAGACGTACCAGACAGGAGACCATGACTGGTCAAAGACTCTTACTGTTTCAAGTATCCACCTGACCAGTCTTGAGACAATGAGCTGCTTCACCTGCTGATTACCACTAGGACATGCCTGTGACAGGGTCAGCTTAATAATGGTGTACATCTCTCCTCTTGTTCTCATCTTGTCCTCCCATTTAAATCTAAGAAAATGTCGGTGCATGGAAGATGGGTTAAAATGCTACTTGCCCTCTTCTTGTGGCATCCTGTCTTGTGTAATATACCTCCTTTCTATGACCTCCACAATTTCTTGTCTCTTTATTTGATATTGGGGCAAGTGGAAGGATCAGTAGAGGTCATGAATTATAGGTCTGGGACATAAAATCTCCCATAACATCCTTCTACCATGCTATGACATAAAAAGAAAAACCTTGAGAGAAAAGCAACACCCTGATATTGGACTCTTACGCCTCCAAAATCAAAGCCAACCAATTCTTCTTTTATATAAATAGTTGTGTTCCTATTATCGCTGCACAAAACTGAGAAAGCAAGACAGAAAACACTCAATATTTATTCCCAATAAAGTGCACTGTGCACTTGAAAAATGCTGAGCCCAGGGTGGGCAACCAGAGGTGTGGGCATGTTTCAAATCATGGATAGATTTCAGTTTGTAACCACAGGCAAGATCTGTGCTTTGATTTCTGATGAAAGCCAGTCCAGGTGTCAAACATCTGGTGATATCACAGCAACCAGCATGACCTGGTAATAATAGAATAGAAATGGCTGAAATAAGCAGATGGTCTGAGGAAACCCACAGAATGCCTGAATTCTTCAGCATGGCTCATAGAGAAGCAGAATGTATATATATTTTTTCCTGCGGCCAAGAGTAGTGTGGGCAAAGTATCAAAAGCAAGTGGACCTGGAGAGAGCCTGAGGTCTGGCCAGTGGCAGAGCTGCTGCTGCCAGTCTGGAGGGTTGACAACAACATCCAGGACAAAGTTGAACTAAGGGAATGTTGGTGTAGACAATGGTGACCACAGACCAGACAGCCCTCCCCTTATTGCCATCCTGTCCTGCACCCACCTCAGTCTATCCTCTTACACATCTGTCCTCTAGAATTAAACTACAGTCTGAGCACTGGTAGCTTGTGCTGATAATCCTAGCTACTCAGGAGGCTGAGCTCTGAGGATCATGGGTTGAAGCCTGCTTGGACAGAAAAAGTCTGTGAGATTCTTATCTCCAATTATCCAACAAAATAATAAAAAAAAGCAAACTGAAAGTGGAAATATGGCTCAAGTGGTAAAGCCAAAAAGCTAAGCTAGAATGTTTGGCCCTGAGTTCAAGCCCAAGTACTGGCAGAAATAAATAAGTAAATACCAATATGGAGAAGGAGGAAGTGTGGAAAGTTTGATTGCATGAGATAATTTTCTACTATAGAGTAGGGCTTGAGGTACAAATTAAGCCTCGTTATTGAAACAGGAAGCAAATTGCAATTTCTACACATTGCATTTTAGTCTTCCATTATTCATTCAAGATGGTAATTATTTTAAGAAGAATACACTACATTTTACAAAATGTTGGCTGAATCTTAAAGCTCTGGAAGTCTTGACTATAGACAGATTGTTTGGATATTTATCAGAATTTTTTTCTGTCTTCTACTTGCAAAAATATTTTTTTAAGAATGTCTACAGATTCTCCTTAGCTTCTAGGAAAAAATAATGAAGAGAAGTTTAAGGAGACTTGATATACAAGCATCCCTTCCTTTCTCCTTTCCTGCCAAGAGCTCTTCTATCTTTTCTCCTACCCTGTTTTCCCTTCTACCCACCCTTCCCTTTCTCTCCTCCACCTGTCATCTTCTATTCTCCTTCCCTCTTTTTTCCTCTTCTTTCCCTGCAAGGTCTCCTTAGCACATTATGTCCCCCTCCAACCAGGTCCCTAGCTGATGGCACTATTTTGGAAGAGGTTCTAGAAACTTTAGGAGGTGGGTAGGAAGTAGGTCACTGGGGGTGAGTATTTGCTGGTATCTTGTTCCTGGCCCTTTCCTGTTTCCCTCACAGTTTCCTGTCAGCCATGAGATGACAACTGTCCTTTTCCCCATGCTCTCATTGCGAGGTTCTGCTCAAGTACATAGGGTCAATCAACCATGGAATGAACCCTCCTTTAGGTTATTCATGCCAGGTATTTTGGTCAGAGACAAAAAGTGACTAAGAGAGATGCAGCGTGGACATGCTTGGGAAGGGACCAGCTATATATGAAAGTAGACATTTTCATCATTCTCCATGTTATTTTGAAAAAAAAGACAAACGCTACCAATTTTTAGTTTATCTTCTTCTGTGAGCCTCCAGCAGCAGTGCTCTGGAAATTTAAGATTGAGTTCAGTTGAGGCTCACTGGTTCCATTAACAAAAAGAATTGTACAAAAGGTCTCTGTGACATATTTCCTTCATGGATCAGGAAGTGGCTCCACAGTGTGTATATAACTGGAACATTAGGCAGAATTCTCTAGAGGGTCTGTAATCCAGGGGGTTGCATCTCAAAATGCAATTTTTGTTCACTGACATTTATGGAAAAGAAAGATCTTGAAAATTGTGATATGAAAGCTGGAGATTCATGAATGTTTACAGTCTCCTAATGGCACATTTAAAGCTTGAGGGAGCTTCCAAGAAAATTTACAACGTGACTAGAGTCTACATTTAAAAAGTAAGACACTTCTGAGAATAATATGTATTTCTCTTGAGAATTATAGATATTTTACCTTTTATTTTAATTTACCTATTATTCACCTATTATTATACCTATATTACCTATTATTGAGAATAATAGGAATTTCATGGACTGCTTGCATTAATTTGATAGGGTGAAGTTATAATAATCATATAGTGTTTTTAATGTCCAATTAGATAGACTCTTTGTTTTAGGAATAACTGGCTTAGACACTGTGTCATTTCTTTCTTCTCTAATCATTTCAATGGCAATGGGCCATAGTAGCAGTGCCCACACCAAGACAGATGTTTTATTTTGGGGGGGGGGGTCCAGTCGTGGGGCCTTAACTCTGGGCCTGGACACTGTCCCTCAGCTCTTCAGCTCAAGGCTAGCACTCTACCACTTGAGCCACAGCCCCACTTCCAGCTTTTTTCTTTTTGTTTATGTGGTGCTGAGGAATCGAACCCAGGGCCTCATGCATGCAAGGCAAGCGTTCTACCTCTGAGCCACCTTCCCAGCCCCAAGACAGCTGTTTTCTAGTTCATGCTATAGTACAAAACTCTTATGTAGTCTTCAGTCTATCTGTTTTGAGACTCAGTCTTCTATGAAATGGGATGCTTGAATCCTGTATTTCCCAAGGTTCCTTCTTGCTCTAAAATGCCTTGTTTCAAAGTAGTGACAATAAAAAGTGCCTTTTAACTTACAGTTGCCTTTGCTTTTGAAAGCAATTAGCAATTAACTCTGAAAGTGTCTCAGCAACTTCGCTTCTTTGGCTCCACCTTCCAGACATACTCAGCATATGCCCAGCGATTGATTACAAATACTGTGGCAAAATTTAAATGTTATAAAATCATAAACATCAATAGGGAAAGAGTAATAATTATGGGTAGAACTATGAATACTATGGATTCTATTCAGCTGGTAAAAAATACCAAAAGCATCTAAATATACTCACAAGAACCACAGAGATAGATAAAAGATTCAAAAAGCAAGTTGGGAAAGAGCAAATATGAATATTATCATGCTTTCATTAAGAAATATATAACATTTCTATATGTGCAGGCATATAGAAGATCAGAGAAGATCAGATAGCATTTCTTCCCAGAAGGGGCTGGGATTGGCCAATCTATGGTGAGGAGATAAATGTTCTCATTCACAGGTTTTTTTTTTTTTAAGTATATTTCTATATCATTTAGATTCTGTACAGTGACTGCCCATGCATGAGTTATTTTTGCAATGTTAAAAAAGAAATGAATAATTATGACTGCAAACCTAAAAATATTCAATTAGGTCAAAATGACAAGTTTTTGCATAGAGCTTCATGTGTACTACATATAGCTTTTCCTTCCTTCCTTCCTTCCTTCCTTCCTTCCTCCGTCACTCCCACCCTCCTTCCTTCACTTCCTTCAATCTCTCTCTATATCTCTGTTCTTCTCCTCTCCTTTCATTCTCTCTCTCTTTCTCTTTCTGCAGTTTCTTGGGGACTGAATTCATGTTAGGCAAGTGCTGTACCATATGAGCTATACCCCAAACCTTGCTTGTAGCATTTTAATTATGATATTATTGAGATATGGCCTTAGGGCATATTTTGTTGTAAGGAATAGAGGCCTATCAATAAATCATGAAGAAAATTAAGGGGATTATTGAAAAGATGAAGGAGAATGTTCGGATTCTCAAAATGTTACTTAGCCTCAGTGGAATTAAGAAGTTAAGAAGTTAGTCTCCCCACAATGCCCAGAGTTTCTTCTGCTGTTTCTTTCACACATCTTCACTCTTCTCTGTGACTAACCTTTTGTACTTCGTGTTTGTTTTCCATCATTTTTAGATCTATGATTTTACAAGCCTATCATTATATTAGGCTAAGGAAATTCTGTACAATACTTTGAAAGACTACTTTGTATGCATTTATTATTTTATTTTGAATTAATTTTCAACTAGTAATAATATTGAAAAGTTCATTCGTATATAGCTATGGTTTAGGTTCAGATCTTGCTACTAAAGTCCAGCCAAATTTCCTATAGAAAGAAGAGTTTAGACATAAGTTTATGGGCAGTGTATAACTTGGGGCAGGGCAAAGTTAAAAGATGAATTATTTCAAGAAAGCTTAAGTTCATATGGAAAAAAAACAATCTTCAGATGTTATGAAGAAAGAGAAGAGCTTACTTATGTGTTCCTGGCCAGGGTCTAACATGCTTACTCACTCTTCATTTTGCTTCCCCTTTACCACTTTGTGGGGACTATGCTGACTGAATCCTTATTGGAGGATTAAGAGCATCTCATGAGACAGAGATGAGAGGAGCTAATTACTTGTTGAGTAGTATGGCAAAGTTTTTCTTTGTCGTCTAACAAAATTATACTCCTCAATACCAGAAGTCTTTGTTTTATAACATACAATTGCTCATCAAAGTTAAAAACATGCTAAAATATGGTGGTAATTAATGAGAATTTGAGATTGTTTCATGATCTTTAAAAAAATATAGTAAAAATTCAAACCTTTTTTCCTATCACATTTGTGTAGGGACATGAAAAAATAATAATGCATCCTATTCCATACCATATGAAAGGAATGCCTTTCCTGTCCTAGTAAAATGTCAGGCTCTTAGTTCAGACCAGCCTTTAATGTTTTATCTTTTGTGCTTTCAATATGATCAAATATCTGAGAGTTCATCTAACATGAAGTTTTAATCTAGTGTCATTTCCTCTGGGACATCATGCTTGTCACCACAGTAAGTCACTTTCCTGACTTCTGTTGATGAAGTCACCCACCCTCAGCTCCTCTGGTAGCCTAACTAGGGCAGCAGAAATCCCCACCATCAATGATTTCTTCTCAAACTCCATTCATGTTTGACTCATATTTCATTTGATATGAATCATCATTTTGATTACTTTTTGTACTTTCCATTGTGTTGGCCAGTTTTCTTTCTTTTTCTCCACCTTTAGCTTTCAAATTTTATTTACAAAGTGTCCTATGTGTTTATCATTGGGTAACAAAGAAGCAACAAAACTATCTTCCTCTTAACTGAATAACAAGACTTTGCCAGAAGAGAGATGATTGGTCTCTGAGTGCGATGTGCATCTGTTATTTATATAATGATTGTGGACTAAATGATGGAGAGCAAAATTTGTACTGGTAACATCAGCTGTCACTAGGATACCACCTTTAAAAGGGATAGCTGGGAGGAGCTACAGACTCCAAAATATGAATCTTCTCTATTTTTGCCAAGGGAAGCATCTGCTACAGTGTGTCTCAGTTCTGGCCAGGGCTCATCTTAAATTTATTTTATTTATTTATTTTTTTAAATTGTGAAAATACTGTTCAGAGGGGTTACAATTACATGGGCAAGATAATGAGTACATTTCTTATCAAGCATTGTTGCCTCCTCCTTTGTTTCCCCATCCCATCCCTTCCCATCCTCTCCCCCCCATCCTCCTCTCCCCCCCCTCAAAGTTGTAAAGTTCGTTTTCAACATAACAGTTGTACATCTCATTGGTGCAATGGGCCACCTGTATCCCTATTTAAACGTTTTGTTTATTCCTTTCCCCTCCGCAAATTATACCAAAATCAAATACAGTGAAAGCAGGGGTTATACTGTGGGGGAGAGACATACAAAGCAACAAAGAAATGATCTTATAAATGTGTTAGAAACAATCACATGAAAGAAAAAAACATTTGAATACATATCTTAGGGTTCATTTTCCTAACATCACATTATCTGACCTTTTCTGCTTGACTCAGACATATACTAGATATACTAGATATTGCAAATAAGGGAAACCATGGACCTATGTTTCTTTGAGCCTGGCTTATTTCACTTAATATAATTTTTTCCAAGTCTTTCCATTTCCTAACAAATGGGGCAATGTCATTCTTTCTGATGGAGGCATAGAATTCCATTGTGTACATATACTACATTTTCTTGATCCATTCATCTACTGAGGGGCATCTGGGTTGGTTCCATATCTCAGCTATGGTAAATAATGCTGCAATAAACATAGTTGTGCTGGTAGCTTTAGTTTGGTCTTGTTTGTAAACATTTGGGTAATGTCCAAAAGTGGGATTGCTGGGTCATAGGGGAGCTCTATGTGGAGTCTTTTGAGGAACCTCCATACTACTTTCCAAAGTGTTTGAACAAGTTTACACTCCCAACAACAATGCAATAGGGTTCCCTTCTGTCCACATCCCCTCCAGTATCTGTTGTTCTTAGAGTTCTTGATTATAGCCATTCTAACTGGGGTGAGGTGGTATCTCAATGTTGTTTTGATTTGCATTTCTTTTATGGCTAGGGAGGTTGAGCATTTCTTCATGTGTCTATTGGCCATCCTTCTTTCTTCTTCAGAGAAGTTTCTCTTTAAGTCTTTAGCCCACTTATTTATTGGGCAGTTGTTTCTTTGAGGATTTGTTGTTGGGGGGTTTAATTTTTTGAGTTCCAGGTATATTTTAGATATGAGACCCTTGTCTGTTGTTTGGCTAGTGAAGATCTTCTCCCAATCCGTGGGCTTTCTATTGATCTTGCTAGCTATGTCCTTTGCCATTCAGAAGCTCTGCAATTTCAAGCAATCCTATTTGTCCAACCTTTCTTTGATTTGTTGTGTTTCTGGGTCTCTATTAAGAAAATTTCGGCCTGTGCCAAGGAGACCTAGGGTTTCTCCTATTCCATCCTGTAATGTGTTCAGAGTGTCTGCTTTGACTCCGAGGTCTTTGATCCATTTGGAGTTGATCCTGGTGCAGGGTGATATATAAGGATCTAGCTTTAGTTTTCTACAAGTAGTTAACCAACAGCACCATTTAGTGAAGAGGCTGTCTTTCTTCCATTCTATTTTTTTTAGCTCACTCATCAAAGATTAGATGGCTATAAGTCTGTAGGTTCATTTCTGGGTTTTCAATTCTATTCCATTGGTCCTGAGGTCTGTTCTTGTGCCAGTACCAAGCTGTTTTGATTACTATGGCTTTGTAGTAGAGTTTGAAATTTGTTATTGATATTCCTCCAGCACTGTTTTTTCTGTTGAGGAGCGTTTTTGCTATTCGGGGTCTTTTATTGTTCCATATGAATTTTTGGATTGCCTCTTCTATTTCCTCGAAGAATGAGGTTGGAATATTGATAGGTATCACATTGAATTTGTAGATAACCTTGGGAAGTATTGCCATTTTCACGATGTTGATCTTTCCAATCCAGGAGCATGGGAGTTTTTGCCACTTTCTAAGTTCTGTTTTGATTTCCTTTTTCAGGTTTTTAAAGTTTTCATCATAGAGGTCCTTCACTTCTTTGGTTAAGTTAATTCCTAGGTATTTTATTGTTTGTGGGGCTATTACAAACAGAGTTGCTTTCCTAATTTCAGCCACACTTTTCTCGTTGGCATACAGAAAAGCCATTGATTATTACATTTATTTTTTAATTATCTTTTTTAAATTATGAAAATACCATATAGAAGGGTTACAATTACATGGGCAAGATAATGAGTACATTTCTTATCAAACATTGTTGCCTCCTCCTTTGTTTCCCCATCCCTTCCCATCTCCACACCCCCCCCGAAAGTTGTAAAGTTGCAATGGGTCCACCTGTATCCCTATTTAAACGATTTGTTTTTTTTTCCCTTCCCCTCCACAAATTATACCAACATCAAATACAGTGAAAACAGGGGTTATACCGTGGAGGAGGGACATACAAAGCAACAAAGAAATCATCTTATAAATATGTTAGAAACAATTGTATGAAAGAAAAAAATATTTGAATACTTTTCCTGGGGTTCATTTCACCTAACATCAACTTATCTGACCTTTTCTGCTTGTCTCAGACATATACTAGTTATTGCAAATAAGAGAAACCATGGGACCTATGTTTCTTTGGGCCTGGCTAACTTCACTTAATATAATTTTTTCCAAGTCTTTCCATTTCCTAACAATTGGACAATGTCATTCTTTTTTAATTCTCTTTAAGTAGTTGTACAAAGGGTTGCAATTCAGCATGTCAGATTATGAGTACAATGCATCTTGATCAGTGTCACCCCTTCATCCATCTCCCCCATCCTATGGCTTATCATGAACTTTCGAGTCTTGGCAAGCACAAGTCTGTACATCTAAAAGACTTGGGTTAATTCCAGAGAATGACATAAACACATTCTTATAGCAACTACTTAGAACAACACATTTATAAATTGTTCATTCTTAACTAATTAATTCAACAAGTAAATATCCTATCTATCAGTAATAAAGACCTGCATTCGGCAGTTCTTTCCATTTCTTTTTCTCTGTCCTATTTCAGCTTTATAAAATATTAAAGGATATTGCATATGCATACACATAATTTGAAGAGTCAAATAGTTGTGTAAGGTTTGTTTCAATAATTAACAGTCCTCTGTGCACTATCTTCATTTCCTGTTTCTCAGAGGCAGTCAAGTGCAAACCTTTAACTGATCACTTCATTTTTAGTGCCCTATCTCTAAACCACATGCTTATATTGCTGCTTATGAAGCTGCTATTCACAATGAGATATACAAGACACTATGTTGAAAATGAACTTTACAACTTTGGGTGGGGGAGGGAGGAGTTGGGGAGGTGGGGAGGGAAGGGATGATGGGGGGAAAACAAGGGAGGACATAACAACGTTTGATAGGAGATGTACTCATTACCTTACTCATGTAACTGCTATTTCATAACTTAAAATAGAATTCTTAATACAAAGCTCAGTTTCTTAAAACTTTTTAAAATGGGAGTGAGGGAGGTGGAGGAGGGAAGGGGATAGGGGGAGAACAACAAAGGAGGGGGTAACAATGCTCAACAAGAAATGGACTCATTCCTTACTCATGTAACTGTAACCCCTCTGTACAGCATCTTTACAATAAAATAAAATTTAAAAAAACTTTTTAAAATGGACATTGACTTTAAAATGTCATATTTTAATAGATAAATCTAATAAAAGTTTAGATATGAAACATAAAATATGGTCTACATATAAACTTACTTCTCTATTATTTATACATAAACTTAACATATTTTATTATTTATAACTATAGTAAACATAATAAAGTATTTAAATATTAATAAAATATATCAACATATCTATATAAATTTATATATTCGGTCATTTGTTTATGCATAATTTTATCATATTGATTTTCTTTATTAACATATAATATCTGCACTGTAATAAGAAATCTAGTGCATTGCCATTTAACAAATGCTTGCTGTGAATACCCATCAGGATTCTCTGCAAATAAAAGATATTGTTTAAAGAATATAAAAATAGCTAGGTGCTGGTGGCTCACACCTGTAATCCTAGCTACTCAAGAGGCTGAGACCTGAGATCGCAGTTTGAAGCCAACTGGGCAGAAAAAGTTTGTGAGACTCTTATCCCAAATAAACTACTCAGAAAAAGCTTGAAGTGACTCTGTGGGTCAAGTGATAGAGCGCTAGCCTTCAGTACAGAGACACTCACATACAGCACCTGGCCCTGAGGTCAAGCTCCAGGACCAGCGAAAAATAAAAAGTAAAGATACAACCCTCCCCTTCATCAAAACTGCTGTGGTTACTTCTTCCAGTTGCATTTCCTATGGCTCTTTGCTCTTCTTTAATAATTCAAACTTAAGGTATGTATATGGCTGTCTAGCTAAGTTTCTGTTAAAGGCCCTATGTAAGATTATCTACCCACATGTAAGATTATCTACCCCTATTGCACTAAATCAGTGTTATAATGATAATGTGCAGCTTTTGGGATGTGCTCCTTAAATGAAAGAAATGGATCTCTCTTCCTCCTCCCTCTTAGTCACCTGATGGAATGCAGGTGTGAGGGCCCGGGCAGAAGCAACCAAGTTAGATCATGTGATAGAAGTTGGATGTGGAGCCATGAAGCAGAAGAACCGGGTCTCCAGCACCCTGCATTGCTCCCTTCAGCCTACGCTGCTATCTGAGTCAGGTATACAACAGAAATGGACTGTATTGGGTCAGAAATGGCCTTTTCCTGACTCTGTATCCCATGTGAATCACATTTGTATGCACATTTTTCTGCCATTCTAATTTATTAGCACCAATTAAAGTATTATATCATCTTCAATTCCATGTTAACACTCAACTACCCTCAAAATAGAAACATATTCAAGCGTTTTTGTTAGTAACTTTTTTTGGTGGTAATGAACTTGAACTCAAGGCCTCATGCTTGTCAGGCATGTACTCTACCTTCTTCTGCCCTTCTTCCCATATTCTCTCTTGTCTTTCCTGCCTCCCTCCACTGGTCCCCTTCTCTTTCCCAAATAGTCTCCCTTGTACTTTCATGTCTTTAAAAAAATCTAGCTTCCACGTATAAAGGGAAGCATGCAAAATGTGTCTGAGTCTGATTTATTTCCCTTAAAATACTTATCTTCAGTTTCAAACATTTCCTGGAAAATGACATAATTTTGTTCTTTATGACTGAATACAATGCCTTGCTTATAGATACCACATTATCTTTACCCATGCATCTGTTGATTGGCATCTGTCCTGATTCCATTACCTGGCTGTTGTGAATAATGCAGATATTTATGTATGATGATTTACATTCCTTTAGGTATATTTAAGAAGGGCATAGTTCTATTTTAGCTTTATGGAGGAACTCCCTCTGATTTTACTTTATATTTATTGCCCTAAAATATAGAAATGAGTGAGTACTAAATAGCACAGTGATCTCTATCAATACAATTAGAGAGTCTTTTGTTTCTGTTGTTAAAAGACTCATTTGGAGGTAGCAATACTCCTCTTAAAATCTACAAGCGAAAAACACTTAGAGATCTTGTCTACAGAGCACATGGCCCTGAGTTCAAATCACAAACTGCAAAAAAATTTAATAAAACTAAAAGTTAGTTCTTTATAAAGATAAACCTCCATCTGGACTGTCCAAGAAAAAGCATAGAAGATGCTTTACCAACATCAAAAATGAAAGGGGAAATACCATTACAGACCCTATTGACATTAAAAAAAAGATTTTCAGTATACATAAGGATTTTGTGGTTTTGCAATTGGATAATAAATTGTTGTAGCACCATTTAAGTAAAAAGACATTACTTTCCCATTTTGTGATCTTTATATATTTGTCAAAAGGCAGTTTCCTGTGATTATGTGGGTTAATTTCCTAACATTTTAGTTCCATGGATTTACATCATTGTAAAAATAATCAGTCCCATACAGTCTTGATTACTCTAGCGTTCTGGTAAGTCTTGAAATTAGGTCATGTGAGTCTTCTAACTTTATTCTCCTTGTCTGTTTTTTCCCCTATATTAGGACCTTCTCATTACCAAAAAATAATAATAAAATATTACACAGAAATGTAAATGAATTATTGATGTACTTCAGAAGTAGATAAATACCAAATGCATTATCCTAAGTTGAAACAAGATAGTCTCATTATTTCATTTATGTAATATTTTAGAATATAAAAATTATAGGAACAGTGATTGCCAGAAGAGGAATTTGACCACAGAGTGATGAAACAATGAAAATTGGGGAGGAGAGTGTTGATGCAACTGGTCCATGTCTTATTTATGATTATTACTCACTTGTAAGAGTGAGACAAAGTATGCAATGAGTGACAGGTGCCAATTAAAAATAAAAATTTGAAGTTTAGAGTAACCAAAAAACTTATAATAGTGTTTGTCACTGTCCTTTTGTCTTTTCATTTCTTGTGAGAATCTGATTGGGTTTGCTTGATGACTATGCCTTACTTTCCAAGGTAGGGTATGGCTTTTTAATTGTATTCCAACAAAGCTGCCCACAAAATAGGGAGAATGTGGAGATGGCAGTGAGAATAAAGATAAGTACCCATGTTTTGACCTACAGGGTATGAAGACTCAGGGTGGCTTCTTCACTAGGCTTCCTTATTCCATTAAGAGTGGAGGAAGAGAGCCCAGGTTTTGAGTTGGGAGGTTATTCTGTGGCCGCTCTCTCGACATCCCTCTTCATCTCACCCTTGCTTTCTCTCCTGCAGTCTCAATGCAGGAACCAACTCTATTTAATCTATTTTCCCAATCCCTTCCTTTGGAAAACTTGATCCCCTTCTACATTAGGATGGTGTCATAGTGCTATGACTCTTCTTGTGTTTTGGATAGCCTGGCATCTCAGAGTCTGGCTACTGAGTGATTTCTTCTACACAGGTGTGGCAGGCTGTGTGGAGCAGCTGAAACCTGTGCTTTGCTTGTAGAGGGAAAGGAAGTGATGGATGTCTCGCTCCACTAGTGGCATTCACAGCTCATTTCCTCCTAAGGTACTCAAGGACAGCGTGCACCTCACTAAAGCATGTATAGTATTTTTTCTAGTGGTAAAAACAGCACATCTCAAATGAGAAAAGATCACTTCTTATTAGTATTTTTGAAACCTCTTCTTACAAAATAATCATCTTGGACATTATTGGACTAAATCTCATGTGTTTTCCCCTTGCTCTTGCTTTTACTAAGCTAAAATTACATTGTTTATGGCCACCAAAATTTTATGAAGACTTAGAGGTTCTATTTCACTCTATAAAATATCAGTGAGTAGTATTAATTTGTATTGACTGATTTACCTGCATAATAGTCAAAGTTACAGACACCAATTTTTATAACAGAACAATCAGGAATATCATCCTGGAAACACCCTTTCTAGAAGCTCCCATTTAGATGGAATTACTTCTGTACTCTCCCAGCATCCATTACCTACAGCTGTCCCTATTACCTATAGCTTTCCAAATTGCATTGAGCTATCTATATATGGTTCATCTACTGCATTAGACTAAAAACACATCTAAACCAGGACTTCATATTCATAAGATTCCAAAGCATATTCAATAAGATGTAACCAGATACTATGTGTTTATTTATTCAATAGGTATTTATTGAACATGCTCTGTGTTTCCCACCATTCTTGGTACTAAGGATTATACCTCCTTGATGATGGAAAGGAGATAAGAGCAATGGAAAGGGAAAAACTTGGAGAAAATGAGGGAAGAGGTGACACTGTACTCATTACCTGGTCTATGTAACTATAACCCCTCTGTATGTCACCTTTACAATAAAAATAAATTAAAAAATAAAGTTTCCATTCTTTTTTAATTTTTATTGTGAACATACTGTACAGAGGGGTTACAATTACATGGGCAGGATAATGCGTACATTTCTTATCAAGCATTGCAGCCTCCTCCTTTGTTTACCCTTCACATCCCTTCCCAGCCTCCCCCTGCCTCCCTACCCAATCCTCCCCCCCCCCAAAGTTTCCATTCTTAAGAGAGGAAAAAAGGGATGACCAAGTAGGGATTGGAGGCAGAGTTGGGGAGCAGAAAAACTGATCATATGTGTCTTTGAAAGTCTTACTTAGGATTGGCTTTTACACTGGCTTGATTGGTGGGGCCCATTGGTAGGGACTGGACAAGAGAGTGAGTAACATAACTGAGCTGTTAAATATACAGTAGACCGAAAGGGATGAAGAATCAAAGGAAGAAAAACAGTAGCAGGCTCTTTTAGTCATTTAAAAATTTTTATTAGGGGCTGGGAAGGTGGCTCAGTGGTAGAGTGCTTGCCTTGCATGCCTGAGGCCCTGGGTTTGATTCCTAGCACCACATAAGCAAAAAGAAAAAAGCCGGAAGTGGTGCTGTGGCTCAAGTGGTAGAGTGCTAGCCTTGAGCTGAAGAGCTGAGGGACAGTGCTCAGGCCCAGAGTTCAGGCCCCATGACCGAACCCAAAAAATTTTATTATTATAAATATGTACAGAGAGGCTATAGTTTCATAATTCAGTTAGAAGAGAGTTTGTGATGATTGTGCAAAATGGTAAAAAAAAAAAGGGGGGATGAAAAATATTTTTAAATTAGAGGTTTCAATGATTTAGATAGATGATAAGAGAAGGAGTTGAGCATGATTGCCAAGACTGTAGCTCAAGCAACTGAAAAACTAACTTCACCATTTACTGAGAGAGAGAGAGAGAGAAAGAGAGAGACAGAGAGAGAGAGAGAGAGAGAGAGAGAGAGAGAGAGAGAGAGAGAGAGAGAGAGAGAGAGAGAGAGAGAGAGGAGAGAAGAGAAGGTTGTGAGGAAAAGCCTGAATCTTGATGATGCCACCTGAGAAGCAGACCTTGCTAGACAGACACTGTTGATGTGTCTGTAGTCACTGTCAGTGTCTAAAAGTGAATATGCTATTCTCCTTTTTTGAAGTTTATTGAATTATAGAACTTATGGGTTATCCTACAAATCTAGTTTTTCATAGTGGAACACACTTAGGACATGAACATAATTGAGTTGAACTAATGCAAAAGATATTATGAAAAGAACACAGCTGAGAAATGGTCCATCACATCTGTGGTTAACAATTACCAAGTCTAAACAAGTTACCATTGGGGTAACATTTTACCCCAGCTAGCCTCAAATCACAATCCTCCTGATATCAACCTCCCCAGTAAGTGGGATTATAAATGTGAGTCACCATCCTGGAAAACTGTGAGTTATTTTATTGCTAAATATAAGCCAGATTTATGAAGATTCAGTTTCCTAAAACCTGAGAGACTTCCCAACTATGGATTTTTTAGAAGTATTTAAACAATTGTGATACCCTTGGTTTCTTCCATACTGTCTGCTGTTATTTAAATATGTAATATTTACTGTTCAAGTTTTTTATGATATAGTCACATGGGCAAGATCAAATGAGTGATCCTATTTTTGAAATGATGAAATGAGATTTCATTCTGCCTCTCAGAACCTGTACTTCTCTATGTCTTTATAGTTTTGAGGACAAAAATTCCATAGGATGTTAAAGCTACCTTGATGATTATAATTTGGGTTCGAGCACATTTTCTCATCTACATGGTAGGAAGGATGAAGGAGGAAAGAATTTTATTGTCTTACAGAGAATTGAGGGGGGAAGTTGAGCTCATCTCTAAGATCTATCTTAGAGTAAGAAATTAATATACCAAGTGGACCTGGCCTGCTGCCTAATGTTTACTGTTTCCTAATTGGATGCAAACATGTCTGTGAATTTTTGGTGGCAAGCCAGCTGCTCGGTTCTCATTCTGGCTGATTAAAATGCTCTCAGTAGAGATTCTGTTCAGAATTGATCACTCTGCTCTTGCCTGCTGGGAAATGGGGACTGCCAGGCTTCTTAAGCTGAATGGAAAAATTATTCTATCTCAGCAAGGCTCTCTCATATCCAAGGTTTCTAAAAAATTTTCAAGAGTGGAAATCCTTTCCAGGTTGTTTCCCATACAAAGAAATTCCAGTCTGTCTTTCATGGGGTTTCTATGTCCAAGGTAAGAACTAACAAAGGAGATTCTGATTAAATATAGCTGTCTCAATTGATTGGCTTACCTGAACATGTAAAGATATTTACATGGAAGGAATTCTGTGAAACAATGAGAAAACTCTATAAGTGCTGTTTTACCTGTTCCTCTAAAAGCGGTGTAAGATTGCTGTGTGACAGTGGCTTATACCTGTAATTCCAGCTGGTCAGAAGGCTGAGATTTGAGGATTGTAGGTTGAAGCCAGTCTTGACAGGAATTAACAAGTAACCATCAAAAATGCTGAAAGTGGAGCTGTGGTTGAAGTGATAAAACACTAGTGTTGAGCAAAAAAGCTCAGAGAAAGTACCCAGGCCCTGTATTCAATCCCCAGGACACTCTCTCTCTCTCTCTCTCTCTCTCTCTCTCTCTCTCTCTCTCTCTCTCTCTCTCTCTCTCTCTCTCTCTCTCTCTCTTTCTCTCTCTCTTTCTCTTCACACACACACACACAAAGACAAAACAAAACATGGAAGGAAGAAAGGAAGGAAGGAAGGGAGGAAGGGAAGAAGGGAGGAAGGGAGGAAGGAAGGAAGGAAGGAAGGGAGAGAGAGGAAGAGAGAGAAGAAAGAAATACAAACTTGTAAGATGCTTATCTTTGATCTCTTACACCAAGTGGCTAGTGATTTGTTATCCCTGAAAGAGCCACTCATTCTAGATACGGATACTAATTTGTTCAACTTCAAGCTCTATTTGTACCTTCATTCTTGAGTACTTTATCCAGAAACTCAGAAAGAAAATTTCTCCAACAGAAATATCAGAACAAATATCTTGAGCCAATAACTGAAGGTAGTTTGTATACAAGTACTTCAGACCCCTTAATTCTTTTTTTTTAATGTAATTTAATTTTATTTGTGAACATACTGTACAGAGGAGTTACAATTACATGGGCAGGATAATGCGTACATTTCTTACCAAGCATTGCAGCCTCCTCCTTTGTTTACCCTTCACATCCCTTCCCAGCCTCCCCCCTCCCCCCCAATCCCAATCCTTCTCCTTCCCCCCCCTTCCCCCCCCCCCGCCCCGCACCAACGTTGTAAAGCTCGTTTTGGACATGACAACTTGTACTTCTCATTGTTGCAACAGGTCCACCTGTATCCTTAAACAACTGGTTTTTCCCCATCTCCTCCACAAGTTATACTGACATCAAATATAGTGAAAGCAGGGGTTATACTGTAGGGGAGGGACATACAAAGCAACAAAGAGATAATCTTATAAATGCGTTAGAAACACATTCATGAAAGAAAAAAACATTAAAATACACATCCAAGGGTTCATTTTCCTGACATCACATTATCTGACCTTTTCCGCTTGACTCATACATATATATACTAGATATTACAAATAAGGGAAACCATGGGACCTATGTTTCTTTGGGCCTGGCTTACTTCACTTAATATAATTTTTTCCAAGTTTTTCCATTTCCTAACAAATGGGGCAATGTCATTCTTTCTGATGGAGGCATAGAATTCCATTGTGTATATATACCACATTTTCTTGATCCATTCATCTACTGAGGGGCATCTGGGTTGGTTCCATATCTTAGCTATGGTAAATAATGCTGCAATAAACATAGTTGTGCTGGTAGCTTTAGTGTGGTCTTGTTTGTAAACATTTGGGTAAATGCCCAAAAGTGGGATTGCTGGGTCATAGGGGAGTTCTATGTGAAGTCTTTTGAGGAACCTCCATACTGCTTTCCAAAGTGGTTGAACAAGTTTATATTCCCACCAACAATGAAGTAAGGTTCCTTTCTGTCCACATCCTCTCCAGCATCTGTTGTTGTTAGAGTTCTTGATTTTTGCTGTTCTAACTGGAGTGAGGTGATATCTCAATGTTGTTTTGATTTGCATTTCTTTTATGGCTAGGGATGTTGAACATTTCTTCATGTGTCTATTGGCCATCCTTCTTTCTTCTTCAGAGAAGTTTCTCTTTAAGTCTTTCGCCCACTTATTTATTGGGCAGTTGTTTCTTTGAGGATTTGTTGTTGGGTGGTTTAATTTTTTGAGTTCCAAGTATATTTTAGATATGAGACCCTTGTCCGTTGTATGGCTAGTGAAGATCTTCTCCCAATCTGTGGGCTTTCTATTGATCTTGCCAGCTATGTCATTTGCCCTGCAGAAGCTCTGCAATCTTATGCAATCCCATTTGTCCAACCTTTCTTTGATTTGTTGTGCTTCCGGGTCTCTATTCAGAAAATTTCGACCTGAGCCAAGGAGACCTAGGGTTTCTTCTATTCCATCCTGTAATGTTTTCAGAGTGTCTGCTTTGAGTTCAAGGTCTTTGATCCATTTGGAGTTGATTCTGGTGCAGGGTGATATATAAGGTTCTATATATATATATGGATCCTTTTATATATATATATATATATATATATATATATATATATATATAAGTTTTCTACATGTAGTTAACCAATTTTGCCAGCACCATTTACTGAAGAGGTTGTCTTTCTTCCATTCTATTGTTTTAGCTCCCTTATCGAAGATTAGATGGCTATAGCAGACCCCTTAATTCTAAAAGTAGAATAAATCTGGTCTGTTTTGTACCATTTCTCAGATTTCTCTGCTTGTTTTCCTTCCCTCTAATTGTGGGATTAATCACCATTAAATTAATTTCCAATTTGTGATGGAAATAGTTTATAAAATTTACCTTTTCTTAACCATGCACTGGTGGCTCACGCCTGTAATCCTAGATAGGAGTCTGAGAGCTGAGGATCCTGGTTCAAAGCCAGCCAGGGACAGAAAAGTCTGTGAGACTCTTATCTCCAATAAACCACCAGAAAACCAGAAGTGGTGCTGTGGCTCCAGTGGTAGAGTGCTAGCCTTGAACTGAGGAGCTGAGAGACAGCACCCAGGCCCAGAGTTCAAGCCACATGGCCACCACCACCACCAACAAAAATTACCTTTTCTTATCTGCATTGTCTTCTCTGTATCATTTCCCTGAATCTCCAAATCAGCTTTTTGGTCTTGAATCTATCTTAGAGTCTACTTTAGGAAGCCATTCAAGCCAAGACAATTGGTGCCAATCCCAAGACAATTGATGTCAAATGCAATTGTAAATAGATTCTCAAGATCAGATTCTGTAATTGGATTATTCTGTAGACAAGAAGGAACTTATTGCAGGATGCAAGATGGTGACAAATCCTGACATACTGAAACCTCGTAATTTCTCAGCTTCTTGTTAATGATGAATTACAATGGGATACAATAAAAGAGAAAACAATGACTTAGGCATCCCCCCTTGCACTTCAGATGTGTATGTGGCAATGTTAATTGTAGAGACTGTGGAGTTATATTGTTTATGACTAACTGCTTTAATGTATAGAAAGAGGAAAATTTCAGGCTAATCTAAAATGGCTACCAAGATTTCAAGTGACCATCATCTCTTATTGATAGAGGGTCATCCATGCTGACAATTAGGACCAGGATCTGATTATGAATTAGCAGAATTGTAAATGGGATCAATTCATAGTTCTAGCAACTCTCTCACACCCAAAGTCTAAAAGGAGTGTAACGCTGAGGACAAGAATTCTGAAAATCATGTGGATGATGTTGAGAACCTGAAAGTTCAAAATTCTCCTCTGGGACCCATATTGTTCTTCAGATGTACTCCATTGTTCACTGAGAGCAGTTTCTGCAGCCTATGAAACATGTAGTCTTCACATGGGATAGATATACCTCCTTAATACTTCCTATAGACTCATGCTTATATTTTTTTGACTTGTGTGTCATCTTCTTTCTCCCATATATTAGAATAGCAATGTATACAAGAGTGAAGTGGTATACAAGAGTGAAGTGGTAGAAGAGGTCACAGCCCATATTCATCTCATAATTGCAATGGATTTTGGACATACTCCACCATTGTTTTCCCATTTCCAGGCTACATAACTAATAATAAATAAAAGAATATGCTTCACAGTGAAAGAAATCCTTATGTTGACTCATTGACCTGTTGAGAATGATGAGAACGTCCCTAAAATTTTCTCTTTGTATAAAAATAGTAAATCTGGAGAAAGAATCCATTCTGACCGGAATGTTAGACATTTGTATTGTATTCTAAGACATAAAGGAGGCAGGGTGGTGGTTACCAGTATATCTTTACTTAATGAATCACAAAAGCTCTTGCAGAGAGAGAGAGAGACAGAGACAGAGACAGAGACAGAGACAGAGAGAGACAGAGAGAGAGAAAGAGAATTTGGTCACTGACTAATGGTTACTATAAACTTTATCAATGGTAGCTTATAGATTATAGAACAGATTGACATGCCTTTTTGGCACACAGCTGCTAATCTGGTGATTTTTGATACTTCAATATGCAATAGGAAGAAGGATCTTTGTGAATAGCTAGTAATATCGATTTGTACTCTTGGGCTCAGTCTTTGTTAGCTCTTCTAGTCTCTGTCATGACATAAATCTAAAATTGTTTTGATCAGCAAGGCATTCCATGTAAGCACAATGGTCAATCACAATGTTCGTGTTAGGTGAATTAATTGTGGGAAGTAGCATACACCAAATATTATGATTCTTGGTAAAATATATACTGCAAGGGTAAAATGAATCTGAGGGGGAAACTTCCTAGAAGTTTCCTTAGAAGCTCTCTTCTCAAAGGCAGGTTTCTCAGTAAGTTTACTCGTTTATACTCTTGAGCTTGCCATGGATGGGGTCTAATCAATTCCTGATATGCCTTCAAGTCACCTTCCTACTTGCCTCTGTGAAAATTAGTTGGTTTCTTTTTAGTGTTATGCTCTTTTCAGAAACCATATCCTTCTTAGCCCCAGCTTTATACTGACTTTTCTAGTGAAACTGCGCATTAAAAAAATCTGTCTGCTCTTATCTTTGCTCACAAGCCTCATGGTAAACTTGGCTAAATATATCTACACATAATCATGTCAGAGCCTGAATGTTGGGTTATCTTAAAATTTCCTCTGCCAGACTAGTTTGGTTAGCACATTGAAATTCAACCTCCCACTAAGTTTCAGGACATAAACAAAAAGTCAATCAAGTTTTTCCATCAGAATTTATCATAAATGGCCTCTGGTCCAGTTCCTGACAGAGTCCTCACTCTCATATGAAACTTCATGGCCGTGAGCTTCAGTGTCTATATTTCTATCATCATCTGACCGTCTGAGTTCCCACCAGAGCTGTTCACTAAGCCGAGCTCACAGCATTATGGGGCTTCTCTAGCTTACACACTTTTTAAATTCTTCTTGTAAACAATTCAAAGGTGAGAGAAGCCTGAGATCAGGTTGAGAGTGCGCAAGAACTCACTTTGCTGGTACGGATGTTCTGTTAGTTTTCTCATTTTGTGACTAAATATGGGCCAGAACCCAACTTAAGGGAGTAAAGATTTATTTTGCCTCATGGTTTAGAGGATTCAGATCATGGTTGCTTGGTTCCAGGCATAGAACACCATGGTGGCAAGAATGTGCAGTAGAAGAGTTTCTTCATCTCATGGGAGACAGGAAGCAGAGAGGGAATGGAGTGATATAGACTTCAAAAACATACCCCTGATGACAATGACCTACTTCTTCCAGCTATCACCTACCTCCCCAAGTTTCCACCACCTTTCAAAAACAGTGCCACCAGCTGAGGATCAAGCATTCAACATATGAATCTGAAGGGAATATATTATAGCTCAACCATGATGGAAGAAAACTGTATAAATATGTATAAATATGCAAATGCATACATATAGACTCTGTTCAAGAAGTCTAATCTAGTGTCTATAGTTGGAAGAAATATAAACTGTGTTAGTCCTCAGAGAGAAGAGTAAGTACCCTTCAGAGAACATGACCTCATTGTTACTTCATCAGCTCTATTGCTTCCATACTTACTCTACCTTCTGTTAGTCCAAAGATAGAAATGCCTGATTTTGCCAATGTTGTTACTTCTTATAGAGGGAAAAGGAAGTATAAATCCAATTCTAGTCACTAAGAAATGAGAAATTGTACTAAAAATCAATACTCCTTAGAAGATCTGGAGCACCATTATTGCCTCTCTGACAAATTTGTAGAAATGTTTCTATTTTACTTACAGTAACTGAATTTGCTCTGAAAATTAGATTGAATGTTTGCTTGAGAGGGGCTCTGTCAGATTTTAGACCCCCTTTGCTTACCATGCCCCTTCATTATTCTAATTCTTCATGATGCTATTTTAATATGAGACCTTCAAGGTCAATCAAGTTTGTAATAAACAAGCCCTGAAAACTCAGAACTCAAAAGTATTTTCTGTAATAGCCATTTTATTGCAGTGTCTGACACTGCCTATAGCTTTGATCTTTTATGACAATCTGTTTCTGATACTTATTGCTCTGTTACTTATTGCATTTGTTTATAAACAACTCATTTATGCCTGCGTATGTTCACTTATTCATTCTTCAAACATTATAAAATGTGTGCTAGGGTAATAAGACACATGGAGTGTGGTCCCTGTCTTTCCTTGGGCTCCAACACCACATTACATACACATCTATCCTAGGCCAAACCAATAGACTGTATCTGTGAATTTACTGGCCTCCTAGGGACTCTGTTGTATTGACTGCTTCATGCCTCGTATTTGTGACCAGACCTAAACACAAATGGAAGCATATACATCATGCATCTAAACATTTGAAAGTGATCTATTAAGCCATCAGAACTTTAAATAAAATAGATGATCTTCTACTGTGCAAATATGATTTTCTGACCACAAAAAACTTTTAATGTGTGTAAAGCTATGGTTTCTATATGACTGAAAGATGGCAGGTATCAAAGATGAATGGATTTAATTATATGTTGCATGTGTCTAGGTTTTCCATTAAAGCCTGGCACTGTTCAGATAAATCATAAAGATGTATACTATTTATAAATTATTACATGTTTATCATAATAATTTATTTTTCTTACCTTCATTTTAGCAAAATCACTGATTATGTTGTTGCAACAACATTTTTAGATAATTGGTGCTCTATTAAAAGTAATTATCTCCAGGAATAAATATCAGAGGTAAGTGTAAAGTACAATTAGATTTTTTTTTTGCCAGTCCTGGGGCTTGAACTTGGGGCCTGGGTGCTGTCCTTGGGCTGCTTTTTTGCTCAAGGCTAGCACTCTACCACTTGAGCCACAGCATCACATCTGGCTTTTTCTGTTTATGTCGTGCTGAGGAATCGAACCCAGGGTTTCATGCATGCTAAGCGAGCTCTCTAACCAGTAAGCTACCTTCCCAGCCCTGAAATTTTATTGTTTTTATAAGAATATAAAGTGCAACAACAACAGAAGTTATTTGGGTTTTGACACTATTTCATTCAAAAATCACAAAACATAATTAATAAACACAAACTTTTAAAACATAATTATTTTAAAACTTAGAATTTAATTTCTGTTTTGAAATTTTAATCAAATACTCTTAAATATTATAAATCAAACCATTTTAATTCTAGTTGAATATGATAGTTGAATATTTTCTAATATTAATATACATTACTTTCAAGCTTTGTTTATATTTAGAACTAAGTATAATATTGTGGAAATGTATATTCATTCACTTGTCATAGCAATATTATTCAACTATCATATTTGACTTGCAATTACATTGCTCAAACACAAAGAGGAGCAAGAAATAAACACTTACTACCTCTTGCATTGAATGCTATTTAGGAGAAGGGAAGCAATAGGTCAATTTGTGATAAGTCTTTCTGCTGTACAGATCCTCACTATACCCTGAAACTGTGTTCTGCTCTGATATCAGCAGTGACAAAACCAACAATCCTACTATGCACAGTGCCATTTTTTGTTTTGAGGACATTAAGAGAGGGAATGTGAAATGTACTTTCCTGAGACCAAACGAATGTCATCCTGAGAGTGAATATTTACAACTACAGGTCATTCTGACCTAATACAAAGTACTAGGGCTTGAGTGACAGAGATAGCCATATGTATCTCTTACAATTTAGGAGTTTTTTTTCAAATTACATGGCTTCATCTACATCACAGAGGGAAGACAGGGGCCTCTGTTCTTCAGATCCAAGGGTAGTAGTAATCTGTGTATATTCAGAGCTTGTCAGAGTGCTGATACGAGAGGATAAAATGAATATTCATTCTCATTTGGTTGTAACTGAATCTGACCAAGAGAATTTCTTGACTGATATAAATAAAAAGCCTGGACATAGATATTTAAACATAGCCATATTCAGAGTTTCAATGAATTGTCAGGATGTTGTTTCTCTGTTTCTCTCTTTTGCACTGACTTCATTTTTATAAAATGGCAAACATACCCAATTAGCTGTATCTCCTAGGCTTTCATACTATTTATGAGGTTAGCAATTTCAAGAGCAGAGTCTCAGAGCTAGTGTTCCCTAGCTCTGATCTGAGTGACTTGGATCATGTGCAAATCCCTAGCATCAGTTGCATAGGATGTACTGGTTTTATGGATGAGTTCTGAGGTACAGGGCCAGCCTACCCTTGAAAGCCAAGGGTCAACTTCCAATCCCACCTGGCCCATGTGGTCTCAGAATGGGAGGAAGTAGGCTCCAAAGGGACAAAAGAACTGCAGCCACAAGAAGAATGGGGAAATAAGGGTAGCTAGAATGTACCTATAAATCTGTAAGTAAACACACTGGGTAGTAGGCAAGGGGTTACAAATGAATTACCTGAAGTGTAATAGACTCTATGGAGACCATAAATAGTATAGTTCTTTAAAAAGACTAAATCAAAGCCCAACAAAATACCAAGAAACCATTTCTTGTGGGAGGGGAGAGTGGGGTCAAGGGAAGAGGAGTAGAATGAAGTGGGGAGCAGTCAGGCAATAATTCATTGCATATACCACAGAATTGATCAACATAAGGGAAGGGGTCGGTTGAAGGAGAGGTGAAGATGTGGAAGGGATGACACAGATCAAGATGCATTGTATAAATAAATCTCATCATCGAATAGCAAAAAAAAAAAAATCAATATATAACCTAAAATTAAGATAAGTGAGGGAATGGTTGGGTTAGGAGAAGTGGGTGAGAATATTCAAAGGGGTGACATTGATTAAGATGCACCGTACCCATAAACTTTGTTGAATGGCAACTTCTTTGTACAACACTTAAATAAAAATATTCAAAGAAAAGGAGGAATGGGGAAAGAGTCTAGGACCAGGTCTTGAGTGACAGAGATATCCAAATGGCAAGTAAAACAAAACTGCTCACAAAATGCACTCAACAAATGTGTATTAAATAAATACCATCTACTAAGGAGAAATGTGAGAACAGCTAATAGCAATTTACCCATAATAGGACAAAAGATATGTGCTGGCTGGGCATGGTGGCTCATGCCTGTAATCCTAGCTGCTCAAGAGGTTAAGATCTAAGGATCACAGTTCAAAGCCAGCCTAGGCAGGGAAAGTCTAAGAGACTCTTCAATTAACCACCAAAAAAAGCTGAAAATGGAGCTGTGGTAGAACACTAGCTTTGATCACAAAAGCTCAGGGACAGCCCCCAGGCCCTGAGTTCAAGCCATAGAACTGGTGTACACACACACGCACACGCACACGCACACGCACACGCACACACACACACACACACGATATGTGCTAAGGACAGGACACTTACAGACAGAAGACACAAAACAGGGGAAGGGGGGATGAAGAAGAATATAAGGTAAATACATATTTTATAGCTTTCAAATTATCTTATTTATTCTATAAATTACATGAAACTCTCCAGTTTTAGTTCTGTGACCATTGTTATTGAGATTCACTGAGTTGGGTTATAATTTGCATCAATTATAGTAGTCACTTTTTGTCTGCACATGCTATCTGATGGATGTTTGGAACTTTGACTCTATCCACCCAATGGATATAATCTGAGCTCTCTAGATGTTTTTTCCTATAGGCCTTATATATCTATGATAAAGTATAATATATAACTTAGGCACAGTAAGATATTAATAATGGTAAGAATCATGGAAATAATTATTAATAGCTAGTAACAAAGTTAGAACAACATACTCTAATAAAGTTGTCAGCATCACAACTTTTGTGCTTCAAGGCTATTATTAAAAAACAATGGGGCTTGGTCCTTAGGGAAGTCATTTGCCCCTTATGCCCTATGAGGACAAGAGCCATCTATGAACCAGAGAACGGACCCTCACCAGACACTTGCATTTCCCAGGACCTTGATCTTGGGTTTCCCAGCTTCCAGAACATGAATGGATGTCCACTCTTTATAAACCAGTTTCTGGTATTTTCTTATACCAGCCCAAATGGACTAAGAAGGTTATTATAGAATTAGAAAGTAGAATAAGTTGCTTCTCTTCTTGGTTACAATTATGACACATTTGTCATAGATTGAGCTGAGAGTTTTCCTACTATTTTATTATTGCAGGGGATACAGGAAGAATGGATATCTGGGCTTCTCAAGTGCTGGAAGATTGTCTCCAATTCTCCAGAGCAAATAAGAGAAATGAATTACTTAATATACTTTTACTTGGCTATCAAGGATTCTCACAATCTGGAAGTTCTTTCTAACTTGTCAGCTTTGTGGAACAGTAAGAAAAGAGGCTAAAATTGTCACTGTGTTGAGCTTCTGCACAAAGCAATGTTCAGAAAAGGAAGCAAAGATGGTTTTAGTTGAATTCAACATGGCTTCCTGAACATTATTGGTAACCTCTTTTCAGTATAAACCATGTATTTAAAAACTTTAAGCTGGGAAGGTGGCTCAGTGGTAGAGTGCTTGCCTTGCATGCATGAGGCCCTGGGTTTGATTCCTCAGCACCACATGAGCAGAGAAAGTTGGAAGTGGTGCTGTGGCTCAAGTGGTAGAGCACTAGCCTTGAGCTGAAGAGCTGAGGGACAGTGCCCAGGCCCAGAGTTCAGGCCCCACGACTGACAACAAAAACAAAAAAACTTTTAAGAATTTATTTTTGTAGTTTTCTATCTACCCATCCATCTATTTATCTATTTCCTTATCTATTTGCACATCTAGCAACATAGCTGTTGAGAACTCATTTAATAAGAAATATACTGTAATAATTTATTTTCTTTTTTTCTTTGTTTTAGTGAGCCTGTTACTATACAAACAACCAAAAGGTCATGCTTCTTCAGATAAACCTTCCTTTTTAGATGATGAATTCTCTCTCTGTCTCTGTCTCTCTCTCTTTCTCTCGGTCAGTCATGGAGCTTGAACTCAGGACCTGGGCACTGTCTCTGAGCTTTTTTGCTCAAGGCTAGTGTTCTACCACTTTGAGCCAAAGCACCATTTCTGGCTTTCTGGTGGTTAATTGGTGATACAGTCTGAGTCTCATGGACTTTCATGCCCAAGCTGGCTTTGGACCGCGATCCTCAGATCTCAGCCTTCTTAGTAGCTAGGATTACAGGCCTGAGCCACAAGTCCTCAGCTTGATAGATTATTTTTATCAATGGAATATCAGCTATGTGTTAAAAAATGTTTAAGAGGTTTGAGATATATAGCAGGAGGAGCTAGACAAACAGCAGATAAGTCAGTAAAATATGTACTATGGAAAAGGAAAAGGCCAGGGCAAGATCATGAGAATGGAAGAGGCTGAAAGTTTAAATCAGGGGGCAGAGGGCAGCACTGAGATAAGAGTTAATGGAGGTCTTCAAGAGATGATTCAGTTGACTGTGACATGATTATGAAAACTTCTAGGACTAAAGCAAGAACTGTTGCATTGTATAGATTTGATGACATTAAGACACCGAAAGGTTAGGCAATTCATCCTATGCTGTGCAGCTAACAACATATAAAGATATAAAGACAGCCTGTTGTCAAAATGCTGGTTCTGAATTCTACAAACCACCTCTACTAGCAGTTTAAAAAATAAAGTTAAGGAGGAGAGGTGGGGTGGGAAAGCATCATGGACCAGATCATCTTTTTTTATATTCTAAGCTGCTCATGATGGAGAAGAGGCCTTATGAAAGATGTATTCTTTACATTTGTCTGCTGGCAAGCAAACACCAGGCATGCACACCAGGAGAGCACAGCTCCGTGGAGACTTGGATTTCCTGCCCCAGCAAACCCTGCAGTGAAAGTGCTTCCTCTGCCCTTGGCAGCAGCACTGACTTAACTGGAAAGAGAAGTAATGGAGTGTACACCACTAATGTTCCCTGAAATGTTCCCTTATTACTCGTCCCAGTTCCCCTCGTGCTCCTGGGCCAGACGGAGATGCGCATGCCCTGCCTGAGAGACAGAGAGGATGATAATGAAACTGAAAACAGCAAGGCCAAGAGAAATGTACTTGCTGTTCATAACCGAAACAGAAAACAACATAGAAGACAAAGGGGATTTTGACATCAAGTATATTTTGCAAATGATTATTGCAGACTTAGCTGTCTTCTTTTTTAATCTGTATTGTGGCTCAGAATTCAGGCCCGGAGCTCACTAGGCAGGCATTCTACCACTGAGCCATGCCTTCAGCCAACAGATTTCTTTTTAAGGAAACTACTAGAAAAGATGTCCTCCATATTGTGTGGAAATACCCTAAGTTTGGATGTTAATATTTCTGGTCACTTGGTGTGAATCTAGCAGTGATGAGTTGTTTACACTGAGACTTTAAAATAAGGTCTGAGTTAACTCTTTAGGAAATAAATCCAATGATTTAAAAACTGTCATGAAAATATGAAATCCCTTGTTTCTAAAACTCTTACTGGCTAGATACACTTTTTAAAAGGGAGGCATATATTACTAAATCCCCAGCCTCCATTTTTGGGGGAGGAGGTTGTTCAGTACTAGGGCTTGAACCCAGGACCTGATGCTTGCTTGGCTTGCTTGCTTAGCTGGAGCTCCACCATTTAAACCATACTTCCAGCCCTGCTCTTGGCAAAGTTATTTTAGAGATGGAATCTCATGAACTTTGCTTCCCAGACTGACTTCATGAACCTCTAGATCTCAGTCTCCTGAGTAGCTGGGATTATAGGTGCTGATCACCATCATGATGGAATTTGCAACCTGACATGGAACAAGCCCTATTTTTTTCACAGTGCTATCTGATAGGCTTTTAGGATGAATGAATGAATGAATTAATTAATGAACAAATGAACAGGCAGGCTACCACTAGTAGTTTATAAAAATGAGTATGTCAATCTCAAAAGCAATAATCTTTGTATTTTTAACAGAAATATGCAAACATGAGCATAACACTGTGGTGGAGACAATGCCCCTCAAATTTTCCATTCCTGGGCATATGGGAAAAGTCCCACCTGGTTAAATTGGGGTCTGTGTGATGAATCCTTGATTCATTGTCTGCCTTCTAGTCCAAAATGGGTAAGAGTGAGGAGTCTTCCCTATGCCCTCTCTTTTCTTGCCACAACAACTGTGGGTGGCATAGCCATAGATAGAGAAATGCTAATTAGTCCATGATGCAAGCAAGCAAGAGGTAACTTTGAGTTTAGCCATGGAGGTTTAAGTTTGTCTGTATTTTCTTATATCATATGTTACTAGTAATATTCCAGAAGTACAAAAGGGATAAAGCTAGATGGCATAAGCAAATAATTGGAAGAGGCTTTCTAGAAGCGTGGACATAGATATTTTCTTTTTCTAGAATAGCGATCCTGGGAAATGAAAGAGAATAAGAGGAGAGGTTGGTATGCATGTGGCATTTTTTTGGGGGGGGCGGGGAGGGTCCGGTCGTTGGGCCTGAACTCTGGGCCTGGGCGCTGATCCTCAGCTCTTCAGCTCAAGGCTAGTGCTCTACCACTTGAGCCACAGCACCACTTCTGGCTTTTTTTCTTTTTGCTTATGTGGTGCTAAGGAATCGAACCCAGGGCCTCATGCATGCAAGGCAAGCACTCTACCACTGAGCTACCTTCCCAGTCCATCATGCGGCATTTTGATTGAGTTAACATGATAGATACATTGTCCTGTTGATATAGTTGACATATGGCCATAGATTGGCATTATAAAAACCATATGGAACAGGATTGTAAAGCAGAAGAATTTTTGTATTGTCTTTGTCAAGAGAGATATTAGGTCTGCAGTAATTAAGTATGTGACAGAATAAATATAATTGATTTGAATGAATGACATGTCTAAGTTATACTGTCTCTTATTTGCAGTATTTTTTTCTTAGACAAGAATTTTGGGGAGTTTGTCACTATTAAAAATTAGAAATCATGAATGAAAATCAATTCTGATATTCAGGGAAAAGATCAATATCTAAACTCACTTTTTGCATTGTTATTATTGTATATATATTTTAAAACATATGTATTTAATTTTTTATCCTCTTGAATTCCATGGCAGAAGCTCAGGTTCAGACATCAATTTAATTTAACAGTATTTTAAATGGAACTCTTAGATTTATTCTAACAATTGACTAGCTTTCAAAATAAGCTTCTTTTTAACTTTTTAACTTTTGACAATTTTTAAGTTTTCTTAAGGACATGAGAGCCTCACTCTTTGAGAATGAAAGGAAATGCTAGTAACACATTAGATTCTTCCAAGCTACTTTCTTTCTTTCTTTCTTTTTCCAAAAATGTATCTTTGGCTGAAATCATAATCTGGGTTGCCATTAAGGAAATAGATCTCTACTCCTCTCAATTGGCCCTAAATGACAGCTTCTGCTAATGCTGTTTCCTGCACTCCTGGAGCTCCTTTTACCTCATTTTCAGTAATAGGAAAAGTACTAGCATGCTAAAGGACAGGGGAGCGCTCACACTTCCAGCAAGAGCTCCGCTTCCCCCTGTAAACAGGGAAAAGATAAATGTAATATGTGGATGATAATGGATTAGGTTTTTTTTCTGTACTGGGGTTTGAATTCCTATTTTTGCTCAAAGTTGGTGCTCTACCCCCTTGAGCCACACTTCTGTTTCTGGCTTTTTGTTGTTTATTTGGAAATAAGAATCTCTTGGATTTGTCAGCAGGGGCTGTATTCCAAACTACAATCGGAGATCTCTGCCTCTTCAGTAGCTAGGATTATAGGCACTGGTGCCCTGCCAATGGATTACTGTGCACATTCCATCAAACCTTGGTTTTGTATTTTGGCCTTCATGAAGCAAGGTATTCTTGTGATGTGTTAACACAGTAGTTGCCTTGGGTAAGGCAATTCAGTATTTCCATGGTTTACATTCATTAGTGTTTACTTTGTGTTAGATGCCAAAAGTTGACCCTCATCACCCTGGGGTGGGAGCAGGTTCTACAATACTGTCAAATCAGATGGAGAAAAGAGAGGCTTTGAAAAATTTGCCCAAGTCACAACCAGGCAAGTCACAGGAGCAGCAATTGAAGCTACAAAGACTTCCCCTGGAGCCTTTGCTCTTGGTATGAGAACCCACTGGTACCTGTGATGCAATGGCATTATCCATGACCACCAAATTCACCACATTCAGCCTTGTCCTAAGAGCCCTACCACTCCCAGTGTAGTATGTGGCCCTGAAGTGGTGCTACTAAAAATTCACTGGACTAACCTGAAACTCCACAGCCTTTCTATGGTCTTGCAGGCCTGGCGAGTTTCAAATATAGATACTGGGACTTCCTAGACCATAAACTGAAGCAAGATCACAGGCATGTATCCTGCAAAGCAATGTTTGCATGCATTGATGCATTGACACATGGGTTGTTTGGAATACTTACTAAATGAGGACAGCCACTATCATTCTTCAAGTCACTGTGGTATGTGTCTAAAAGGGTAAACCTGTGAATTAATGACATGAACTTGTGAACTAGGATCTCTATAAGTACATTTCATGTGTCAAGATCTTTGATCCATATCTATAGGCGTATTTTCAACTCATGAAGGAATTCATTTAAAACTTAAAGGGCGTTCAAAACCTATTCCTGACCTTTCTTGTGTCTCGTGCTACGTATGATAATGTTGTGCATGGAGTGAGACTCTCTTGAACATTCGCAAGTGCCATACAACAGTACAGACACCTTGGGGAGGGATTAGCATCCTAAAGCCTTGCCCTTTGCTTCCAAGAACTGGGATGGAAAGGATGTTCTGGTGTCTGGGAGTAATGCCTCTTTTAATTATGGTTGATATGCAGAGCCTTGGGATGCATGCATTGTGAAATGGAAATGGGGCTGGATTGGTGAGGCTCTAGGGAAAGCTTCCAAGCACCGCTGTCTTTGCACAGTGGCACAATACACTCAAGAGCTCCAAAGTTCAGTCTCTCATCCCTCACAGCCCTGCAGCTCACTTTCCTCTGGTAGAGAGGAGAACCTGAACTGATGCTTTTTAGTCCAAAAGAGGAGAGCTTAGCATCAGTAGCTGAAATCTCAAGTCATTAACTTTAAATCAACACAGCAAAAGAGCAAGGATACAAATTTATTTACTAAAATCATGCAATGGTTCAAACTAAAAATAATGTTTCAGGCATAGTTAGAAAATTTATATACAAAAAAAGAAAACAGGGGATAGGTTCAAGTGGTAGATCACTTTCCTCACAAATATAAAACTGTGAGTTCAAACACTAGCATGTTTCTTCAAAAAAGAAAATAGGATTGATACATTTGCTTAATAAGGACTTGCTTAAAAGCAGTGACCTATTATTAATTTGCTTTGTTTTTCTCCCTAATACCATTTTTTTCTTTCAAAGAAGTGTTTTGAGATTTCCCGCCCTCTTTCTTGAAGGAACAAAGCTAATCTTATATAACATAAGAAATGTAAAACTATGTTAAAAAACGAACTGTACAATTTAGATGGTGGAGGGGAGAGTGTAGTTGAGGAGGTGGGAGGGAAGGGATGGTAGGGGAAAAACAAAGGAGGAGGCAACAATGCTTGATAAGAAATGTACTCATTATGTACTGTAACCCCTCTGTACAGTATTTTCACAATAAAAACTTATTAGAAAAAGAAATGTGAAGATCATTTACTAAGAGCACAAAGACTTAAGTTTTTCATGCATTGTGTTGGCCAGGAGAAAAAATAGAAATTCAGATTCTTTATCAACTGTTGTTAATTCATAATTTTCTCTCTAATGAGATTTCAGTGAGGGGATGCAGCTTGCATTACAATCATGGTGTTTAGACTAGCCAAATATCAGTGGTTGCATTCCTTCCTTACAGGATTTTCAGAGGGGAAGACAAGGCAACACAACTGATTGGAGAATACTGTGATTTGTTTGTCGCTGTAATATTGGGGATTGAACTCAGTGCTTTCTAGGCAAGTGCTTTTCCATTTATCTATACCCCCAGTTTTTTACTTTTAGTTTATTTTTCAGACATAGCATTTCACTTTTGCTCAGCTGAGCTCAGACTGCTGATTTCTCTGACCTTTACCTCCTGAGTAGCTGGGATTATAAGGGTACACCTCTCCCTTGAGTCTCATGAGGTTTTTTTTAATTTCAAAATTCATGCCCAGATACTGCTTATAAAAATTAATTAGGCTTTCCTCAATATTTGAGGTAAGTTCAATAAATTCTTTACAGAACAAAAATATATATTAGAAACTTAAAATATTAAAATTATATGATTAATTGATATCGGGGGATATTTAACAAAATTAAAAATCCATATTCCTAATTTAAACCATTAGAAATAGAATTTTTTCTTAATTTGAAAACAGTTCTGTTGCAAAAGAGCAGCTCTACTCCTCTCAAGGAAACACCAGGTACATTTCTGGCTAATTCAATCCAGGTTGCTCACCCACACCTTCATTCCACCTAATCATAGCAATTTCTGGAAAATGCACTGCAAATGAAACAGAAATAAGAGGAATGGCTAGTGGAATTGAAAAGACAAGTATTTATGCACAAATAAGTATAGATTATAAGCCTAAGGAAATCTGTTGAATGAAAAATTGGAGTGTCTGTTGTGTTTGAACTAAACCCTAACCCTAGACCCAAACAAGAATGGAGCTACCTATGCTATGTGCCACACACCCCAAAACAGGTTTTATAAACAAGCATCCCACAAGCACCCACAGAAGGGCTCAGATTGCCTGATCTGACATAACCAGACAGTCTCCTCTGTCTTAACCCTGGAAAGAAAGTCTACTTTCTTTAGGCCCCTTTCTGCTTAGAAAGCCCAAATCTTCTGGTCAGCAACTTGCTGATTTATAAATGAGATTCTCCTTGATTCATAAATTACTTATAAAAGCTAATTAGAGCTTTATATTTCTGAAAGCTCATGTCCTGTAATCCTAGTTACTCAGGAGGCTGAGATCTGAGACCTGAGAGTAGAAGTTCAATATCAGCCCAGAAAAGACAAAATCTGTGATACTCTTATCTTCAGTGAGCCAGCAAAAACCTGAAGTGAAAGTGTGGCTCAAGTGAATAGTTAGAATGCCAGCTTTGAGCTTAAAAGCCAAGTAAGAGTTGAGGGGCCCTGAATTCAAACCCTTATACTAGCATAAGCAAACAAACAAAAAAGGAATTACTGAAGGTTCAAGCCAAATGTCCTTTGTTTATGTCGAGGACTAGCTACATAGCTGTCTTCAGAACTGAAAGAGAGACTCATTGAGATAAGAGTAGCTATGGAGAAGGAAATCTTGGCACGCTATCTTAGCAATACCCCTCCCATGCATGCTTCCTTAATGGGTAGACTGCACTTCTTTTCACCACTGGCCAGTCCTTTACATTATGCCCTCTTATCTATTAATATCCCTCCCCGCTGGATCATTACCTTCATATATAATTTTATTTGTCCCAATATAAATACATCGTGATTTCTGTTATCAATAATTCAGTTATGTGCTTAGTTGTTATTATGCATGCTGGCACAACACACCAAATGATGCAGTAGAATGGAGAAAAATTGCCAGATACCTTGGAATAAATGAAAGACATGCCAAATAAGAGAGTCTAGTGGTGAGACTGATCTCATGTCACACAGGACTGTCATTAAGTGGTCAAACATCAATTTGTCAGAAACTTGGAACAAAAATGCAGAACTTTCCCATCAAGAGCTCCAATGGTGGGGAAACAGTATGAGTTTAGAGAACAGCATAAAGATTGCAGAATGGATGGGCTGTGGCTTGGAGGAAAAAAATTAGAGACAATGAGTGGTAGCCCTCCTGCCACAATGGTACATGCCTGTAATCCCAGATACTTGGGAAGCTGCCAGGAGATCCCAAGTTTAAGATTAGTCTGGGTAAAAGAGGCAAGATCATGTCTCAAAAACAAGAAGCAGAGTTGAATTGAGGGATAGCTTGGTGGTAGATTACTTGCCTAGCCTGTGAAGGCTTTGGGTTCAATCTTCAGAGGAAGGAAGGGGAGGGAAGGGAAGAGAAGGGAAGGGAAGGAAAGAGAAGGGAAGGGAAGGAAGGAAAGAAGGAAACAAAGGACGGGAAGGAAAGGCAAAGGAAGGAAGGAAGGAAGGAAAGAAGGAAGGAAGGAAGGAAGGAAGGAAGGAAGGAAGGAAGGAAGGAAGGAAGGAAGGAAAGAAGGAAGGAAGGAAGGAAGGAAGGAAGAAAGGAAGGAAGGAAGGAAGGGAAAGACAGTGAGACAGAAAAACAGAAGAAAGATACTGGAAGTGTTGCAGTGATTTTCTCCGTGGCTCTGGAGGGCAGAGTACCTGTGGTAGCCAAACTTGTTCGCAATCCTCATGACAAAGAGCCACATATAAAACTGAGGTAGAATATAAAACCACGGATCATACTTTGGTAATATTTCTGGTGTCCTTTATAGGCAATGCCAGTGTCCTACTCCCAATGTAGGAGTCATGTGTACAGTGGCAGGGGAAAGGGCAGACTCTGGCCCTTGCCTTAATGGCAGTACTAATATACCTACCACAGCATCAAGATACCACCCAAAGAGAGTCTCTTGTCACTCCCTCTCCCCTTTCCCTTCCCCCCTCCTCTCTTCCTCTTTGGGCCTGTTTTAAGGAATTGCTTTATGCAATTTCAGTTGTGAGGACTGACTGGGCAAGCTGTCAGGCTGGAGCTCTCAGGCTTTGCTTGAAGCTTCTACCTCAAGCCAAACAGATTATACACTGCAATTACAGTTACAAGATGCCTTCACAACAACACTCAAATTACTGTTCGATGGACTAAACTTGCCAAACTGACACGCAAAACTGATCATCACATCTAGAGCCATATAAGACTGAGTTTGGAATCAGATAGACTTACTCTGACATTATTGTTCATTCCAGGATAGGGTTCCACCTCATGCTCCAGTAAGGGCCTGCCTCATATTTACCATAAACACAAATAAGGCACTCAACCATTTATCAGAAATGAAGTAAGGTATTCTTGCTCTGGATGGAGGTTAGACTAGCACACCTGTGCTGGAATTCAATAGTCAGTGATACTCAGATTTGCCTTAGGCAGTCCTTGGAAGAGCACACATGAGTGGAGAGGGATTTGTAAAGATTAACATGTGAAGTGGGCTTATTTATAGTATAGCATGGGGCTGCTTTAAAACTGCTTATTTGGTTTGAAAACATCTTTGCAATATTTATTTAACATGTTGCTCCAAGGGATCATATTATTAAACAAATGAATATGCCTATCTACATTGTTTGTAGTGTTTATATTGGTCACTCTGAAATGATTCTGAATAAATGAAGTTTTACAGTATATGATACTTAGAGAAGTAACAAATATTTTACTCATGAAATTTGGTTGGGGTTGGCTGAATAACGAATATCAGATTCTAACCCTCTGAATCTGTGAATGTGATCTTATATGGTAAAAGTTTTTTTTACAATGTGATAGGCTAAGGCTCTTCAGGTGGGGAATTAGCCTGGGTTATGAAATTGATGGAGCCCTATGAAATCACAACATGCTTATAAGAGAACATAGGAGAGGGTCAGATCCAAAATAAAATGAACCATGATGGGTACACAGAGACAAGAGTGAAGTCCTTTGAAGACAGAGAAGACTGAGGATATGAGTAGCCATTAAAAGCAAGAAAAGACAAGGAAGCCAGGCATTCCCTTGGAGCCTGTATAAGGAGTCCACCTTACCAACACCTTGTTGCTTGTTTTGTGAAGCTCATTATGGACTTCTACCTTCCAGAACTGTAAAAGAGTAAATATGTGTTGTTGTAAGCCACTACATTTGCAGTAACTTCTTACTGCAGTAATAGGAAACTAATATATTGATAGAGGATAGATTTAGTGGTTTAATGGTCTATTCTTACTAGGTTACAGACAATGTTTGAGAGCATTTTGTTGTTATTGTTGCCAGCACTGGAGGTTGGACCCAGGGCCTCACACTGGCTGGCTAGGCAAGTGTTCTACCACTTGAGTCACACCCCCAGTCACAGACAATCTTTCAAAGGCAGGGTCCAGCACTGTTGATTAGCTAACACCACTTCTATATGAAACTTTTTTTCTCCCGACCTGGAGATGGCCTTTGTTGGGAGAACAATTCTCAATGAGCCTTTTAAAGTTTCTTGGTGTCTTATATCTGTGCTTGCCCCCAGTAATCTTTTCGAGGTGTATCTGTAATGAAGAGTCTTCACAGAGAGTATCTCCCTCTGAGGCAGAAAAATGTGCTTGCAGTTCATGAAAGTAAAGATAATATTTCCTCTGAAGCACATACTGAGATGTGTGCTAGCAGCGGTGCTGGTGGCTCACTCTTGTAATCCTAGCTACTCAGGAGGCTGAGATCTCAGGATCATAGTTCAAAGCCAGCCCAGGCAGGAAAGTCTGTGAGACTCTTATCTCCAATTAACCACCAGAAAACTGGAAGTAGTGCTGTGGTTCAAGTGGTAGAGCGCTAGCTTTGTGCTGAAGAGCTGAGGGACAGCGCCCAAGCCCAGAGTTCAAGCCCCATGACCGACAAAAAAAAAAAAGTAGAGGCCTAGGCTGGGCACTAATGGCTTATGTCTGTAATTCAAGCTATTCAAGAGTCTGAGATGTGAGGATCACAGTTCAAAGCCAGCCTGGGAAGGAAAGTCCATGAGACTCTTATTTCTAATTATCAACCAAAAAGCCAGAAGTGGAGCCATGGCTCAAGTGGTAGAGTATTAGCTTGAGCAAAAAAGCTAAGGGACAGTGTCCAGGCCCTGAGTTCAAATTCTAGGATCAGCACCACAAAAAAAAGAGGATAACTGAGACCCTATTTTGTGATGCAAACCAACCAAGTTCTCAGCACCCACTGGACCTGCCTTTAAAATGTCTTGTTGTGACTGGGCTTTGGGAGGACCCAAGAAGTCAATGCAAATATAAAGATTGTGCTGCTTGCTTGTGAATGATAAGTCCTTTGCCTGTTCCACAAGTCTCATGCCTTCTTCTGTGTCCATGAAACTGTAACAGGATAGTTTGGTAGCTTGAATGTAAAGTAAAAATCCCCAGACTCTTTATTGTTCTTGATGCTTTTCCATCTGGGAGAATCTAGGTAATCGTTTCATTTGTGATATATAAATATCATGTAAAAATAGAAAACTGTTAATGATACATCTAAAGGTGGTTATCTTGGCTGCTCCATTAACATCTCCCCTTCCACTTTCCTTCTACCTGCAACTCAGACATGATAAAAGTTTTGCCTTCCATCTTGCCAAAAGCCAAAACACCAAAAATGACAGAAGAAGAAGAAAAAAGAGTCCAGGTGCCTCATGAAGTCTTTGAGCAGGAAACTAATCCTGGATCCCTCACTTCCAGACTGGTGATAATATGAATAAAAGAAAAATCCTCTTTATTTAATGTTGAACAAGGATTCTGAAGGCATCTCTGATCAAGTGTGATAACAATTAGTTCTAAGAGAAATATTTTACTCTGGCTCTTTAAACTTCCCTCTCAAAGTAAAACATAGTTTTGATCTTAATATTAATAATAACAATAACTCAAGGCTATTTAGAATAATAACTCAAATGATTTAGACAAACATAAGAACAAAGCAAATACTAGTCCTATCCTACTACAGCGATCACCACTGTTCTATATCAGTGAATGCTTTGTTAGTACTCTCAGAATAGACTGATTCCATGATTTGAGTTTTTTGTGTTATAATCTTAGTTCCATTGCCTATTAGCTTTGAGCTGAGGCAAGCTGTTTAAATAGTTGACATATCATAGTTTTTATTTATAAGATGAATTCAACAGTAACACCTACCTTTTGAAAATTATATTAGACAACATGCATAATTGACAATATACAAAAATATATTTAGCTCTTTACACTGAGCAATCATCCATTCAATGTTGTTATCATCCTTCCAAATTCTCATCTGTGCATTCATGGGCATGTATGCATCACATGTTTACCCAGATAGGAACATACACACATTTAAGTCCAAATAGGTTAGCACTTTGTTGTGGCACTGACACTTTTCTTTAAGCTTATTTTAGGAGAATGCTTCAATGTCAATAAACACATCAATGCTGTCACTTTTAGTGGCTGCCCAGTATTTCAGTATACTAAGTCCATTTTCCTTTATTTCTGATGCTCAATTAGGCTTTTTTAAGCTTCTCTCATTTTAAACAATGCTGTTACGCATCATTTTAAATCATTTTGCACAGTTGTCATGCAAATTCCTTGTAATCATTTCTTAGAAATATAAATGGGTAAGAGCTCAGCTGGCATGGAGGGAGAGTTGAACCATACAGTGCTTCAGTTAATTAAAACTAAAATGAGCCAGTGAAGCCCTTCCACACTGACTAAGGTAGGAGAAGTCTAGAATGTAGGAAGTGCTGGCTTTCTCTTCTATTTTCCCCATGGAGTAGTGTACCACTTAAGGCCAGCCAGGTCATCACAGACTTGGAAATGGTTTTACCACTGTCCTGAACGGAGTCTTCAAGAAAATGGAACTTTTTACCTCCCAATGTGCCTCTTTGATTTAAAATTTTGTTTTTGAACTGCAGCCAATAAGAAACCAGCAAATACAGTGATCTACCTAAAGACAGGCTATAAATTTCCCTTCGCACACACGGATCCAGAGTCTTAGCTCAGAGCTAGAATGGCATCACAGAGATCTCAAAAGAAACTTTCTCCATTAGTTTCCTCCCCTACGTTGCACAGTTCAAAACTAAAGACCCTCTTCTTTGTTCTCTCATTTCCTATGAAGTGACTGTTCTTTATTGAAGGTGCCATGTAGGGAAAATTCTAGCCACCATTTTAAGCTTGTGTGTGTGTGTGTGTGTGTGTGTGTGTGTGTGTGTGTGTGTGTGTGTGTGTGTGTGTGTGTGTGTGTGTGTGTGTGTGTGTGTGTGTGTGTGTGTGTGTGTGTGTGTGTGTGTGTGTGTGTGTGTGTGTGCAGGTTCTGGGACTTGAAGTCAGGGCCTGGGTGCTTTCTTGTTAGGACTGGCTTCAAACTGCGATCCTCAGATCTCTGAGCAGCTAGGACTTGAGTTACTTTTCATTACAGTTTCGCCTGCATGATGTGCTACCTTTGTTAATAATTTTTCTTCTTGTTAATTTCTTCTGCTGTTTTAGGGATTGGTCCGAACTAAAACTCTACATTAGTTAAAGGGAAAATGATTTCTTTTCTCTTATGGGCTCTGCAGCTTCACAGACTCTGGGGTAGCAGGAAGGGTGAAGGAGGAAGACTAGGAGTAGAAAAGTACTGGCTATTGAGTCAAAGTGGAGGAAGAGTCATACGTCTTCCACTCTTCTCCATGAGGAAGAGGTGCCTAAAGAAGAACTCTGCTCAAGATTTTGCTTGGACAAAAAGACCTGGGGACGAAGAAACTGAGGTTAGGAATGTGTATATGAAAAGCCCATGGCCTGAGGAAACTCAGACCTTGACTGGAACAGCTCACAAAACTTGTAATGCCCTGGCCATATACTTGAGCTGGTATAAAAATAACAGCCTTCTCCCACCACACCTGCCACATAAAGTTTTCATCATTGCTTATAGCCAGGCCTAAAAAGTCACATGTAGCTCTTAACCAGAGTCAGACTCCTCCAAAATACTGGATATAGTAAAGGTTATGCAGAGAATTTATACATAATATCCTCCATTAATGAGAAATGAACTCATTTGTCATCCACTTTCAATTATTGTTCTTTTTATATTTGGTAGCTAACAATGTTCTTCTATTTAGTCAATTTCTACTTCTTAGTCAACAGAGAAATTGAACACCTGTTTGTTTGTTCGTTTGTTTTACCAATAATAGATACAGCACAGTATTTCACCTTTTCAAATTGTCTGCATATGTGTCTTAACCATTTCCCTACTGACTTAGTTAAGTGTAAGCCATGTAGTGCACAAATATTTCTTTTTCTTTTGTGTATAGTGGAATGTTTTCTATGTTGAAAGTTTGAAAATGTTTATAAGTAATCTTCTATTTTTCTCTTATGGTTTCTGTCTTTGTTGCTGTTATTTGTTTTGCTTGATTTTTAAGACAGTCTTGCTGCTTTGCCCAGACTGGCATTGAATTCATTCTCCTCCTGCCTCGGCCTTCTGAGTACTGAGATTACAGGCAAGAGCCACCATGCTTGGCTTCTATCTTGGATAGTGTTAACTAGCAAGGCTTTATTTAATAAAAGGTTACAAAACTATATTTGTATCATTTAGCACTATCTTTGTACATATACTATACATATATATTTATATACACACATGTATGTATATATGTGGGTGTGTATATAATAGGTATATTTAGAAAGAGAGGGGTAAGGAGAGAGAGAGATCTGATAAAATATCACCCAGTGATATCATAGCTATCTTAATTTGTGTAGGTACACACAATAATGTTTGTATGACAATGCTATCATCTATTGATGCATTTCTTAGAATGTGTCTCTATCATTAAGTGACACATGAATATGTATAGTAAGCTACATACATGTATCATACTATATTACATCTATTATAATGTATGCTATGTACAATTAATACTATAGTACATATATAATGCATATGTCATAGTTTAAATATCATGTGTCCCTATAATACTATACATAGTATGCATATACATACCTGCACACACAGAGTCCTTTCTTTGCATGGTTTTATATATCTATAAAAATTTCAATCCCCAAAGTTTGTTTATGATCAGTTTCCTACAATATGGTTTAATTTTTATAGTGATCAAAGTTTATAAACTATAAGTAATTGCATAAAGTATAAAAGTTACTGCCATACCTCCCACCTACAAATTACTGTATAAACAACCAATTGAGGAATTGCTTGTGGCTAGTCATGTGTCCTTTAGAGTCTATCAGTAGCTGGTACTGCACACTGGCTCTTCAGTTAGCACAGATAGCTCAGCGTGCACGTATGCTATCCTTGTCTCCTAATGACAAGGTCAGGTGAAGTTTTGCAAAAATGAATAATTGAAAAGGGAGCTGGTAACCAAAGGGAAAGTGGAGCAGAGAAACAAGAAAGAAGACTGAGAGTGAACTGGGAGTTGAAGGTAAGGAATTGTGGATGAATTCACAGCTGTGAGAATGTCAACACTGCTGCTACTCAGGAGAGCTGAAGTCCCAGGAAGACATTGAATCTACTGACAGAAACTTCAAAAAGTAATGGTGACACGAAGGACAAAGGAGCCCAGAGGATCTACCACAAGTGAAAAGCTTCACACTAAAGGAATTCGTTGAGAAATTTCATGACACTGGAAGTATGAAAAATAAAACACTAGAAGTGGATCCAGACTTTAGAAAAGAAGAGCATGAAAATTTCCCATCGCATTGAGAAGATGCTTACTTTGTAACATAAATTATACAACAAGAAGCAACCACTGCTCAAAGTATTCTTGAGAGATCGGAATTTTAGAGTTTTTTTTTGGGGGGGAGGTCTGGTCGTGGGGCCTGAACTCTGGGCCTGGGCACTGTCCCTCAGCTCTTCAGCTCAAGGCTAGCGCTCTACCACTTGAGCCACAGCACCACTTCCGGCTTTTTTCTTTTTGCTTATGTGGTGCTGAGGAATAGAACCCAGGGCCTCAGGCAAGTGCTCTACCACTGAGCCACCTCCCCAGCCGAGATCGGATATTTTAGAGAAATAAGAAATAAAACAGTCAAATTCAGGGCTGGGAAGTGGCTCAGTGGTAGAGTGCTTGCCTTTCATTCATGCATGAGGCCCTGGGTTTGATTTCTCAGCACCACATGAGCAGAAAAAAAGCTGGAAGTGGCTCTGTGGCTCAAGTGGTAGAGTACTAGCCTTGAGCTGAAGAGCTGAGGGACAGGCCAAGTTCAGGCACCACAACCGACCAAAAAAAAGAGTCAAGTTCTTTTTTTTTTTTTTGGTCCGGTTGTGGGGCTTGAACTCTGGGCCTGGTTGCTGTCCCTCAGCTCTTCAGCTCAAGGCTAGCGCTCTACCATTTGAGCCACAGTGCCACTTCCGGCTTTTTTTTTCTTTTTGCCTATGTGGTGCTGAGGAATCGAATCCAGGGCCTCAGGCATGCAAGGCAAGTGCTCTACCACTGAGCCACCTTCCCAGCCCAGGAGTCAAATTCTTAATGTTTCTAATGTTTTCAGTTATACCATAGTATAAATAAGTGTACTACTTCTTGATCACTTACCACAAACAAGTAAGGCTTTTGATTTTCAACAACAATTTATAAATCTCTCAATTAAGTGATAAAGTTTTGCATTGAAAACAGGATTTTTCTGCCTGGTCTCAGGTTGTGTTGCCATTTTGATGATGGTACAATACTGTGCAAAGTGAAACACTGTGCAGCGTGAGTTCTGCCTGGACTTAGGGTGACAAGGAGACAAGAATGATACCCAGAGTAAAGACTCTTCTACCCAGAGAAGCAGTGGGAAGAGAAAGGAAAACCAGTGCACTTACATTAGCAGGAAAAATGGTGCCCAGGATATAACACTGGCCTACAGGATGAATGTGCTGCCAGTTACCTGGGAACACTGCTACTCAGAAAGCTCTGACCCCATAAGCAGTAGATTTAAATATAACATGTTCCTCTGAAGATCTCGTTTGGAAAAGTGGAAGTAATTTTTGGCTCTGGTTTGTGTGTTTGCGTCCTTGTTCCATTTCTTGGAGGGGAGGAGATTGTAGAGGTCAAAAATGTCCATCATCTTGTGTCGCATTAGTGCTGGGTCAGGGAGGTGCTACTTCTTATTCTGACACTTCCCTATGAAGTCATCCTAACCACTAATCTTGTACTGTGTGACACAATGAAACCCTATCAGTCTAATGTGTCCAGCACATCTCCCTTGGGCCAATAGCCAAAAATGGATTGATGTGCTGGACTAAAAGGTAATGGAAAACACAAAGAATTTTTCAAGCTAAAAGAGAAACAAGAGCAAGGAAGAAGCACAGTTTCTGTTAATGATGCTAAATGAGGACTTTTGCTTAAAAATCTCAAGGAGGCTCCACAGTGCCATGAAAGTGATTTATTAGGCCCGGTAAGAATTGGCTGAATTTAGCATAGTTATTGGATTTTAATGCCTAAAATAGGACTACTTCTATTCTGGGAAAAATAAAGGATCTGCAATGGTATACATAATATTTAAAAGCCAAATCATGCCTAGAATGTAACCAGTGTAGGGAGGAAGCAGAACAGTCAATGAGACATCTTAGACAAAAGACACAACATACATCCCTGGAATGAAGATACACGAATGGCAGAGACAGCCTTATTTATACACTCTTTGCCTCTCACTGTGGGGTCTAATTTGAGGAACTCAAAGGCCTATCTTATAAGATTTATATCCTCACTGAGTTCTTGTACTTCCTGCCTCTCTGCAGTCTTTCTGGATCTTCCTTTGACTGGCAGTATGACCTTGAGCAAGAAACTCAGACTTCAGCACTTCTTTGTTGCATAGGGAGGAAGATGGTCTCGAAAACACCATTCCATTCAATGGCTTTGTGACTCCCTAAAAGTCCACATGGAGAAATGCTTTTAGTTGGAGGAATTTTCAATATTAATAAGTTAATTTTTAAAAGATGAATTAAAAACTGTGTTCTAGAAAGGACTTAGAGTAATATACTAGGGTTCTCCAGGGAAACAAAACCAAGAGGGTACATAGAAACATAAACAAGGAGATTTACTGTAGGGACGGGCTTACAAGACTATGAAGCCCAAGAATGCCCACACACTATTGTATCTGAAGACTGAGGAACCAGGAAAGCCACTGGTACAATTTAGTTCAAGTTCAAAGGCCTGAGAACCATAGACCCACTGCTCTCTATATCACTTAAGGCAAAGGGCCTGACAACCAGGAAAGCAGATTGCATAACTTGCTGTGTGCATCAGGAGGCTGTGGTATAGTCCTGGAATTTCAGGTTCAAGGACTAGGAGCTGAGGAAAGGAGATGATTGATACCCTGAATGAAGGGAAGAACATCTTCCTCTTCCTCTTCTTTCTTGTGCTTCCCAAGCCCTCAACAGATTAAATGTCTGCCCACAATAGTGTGTCTATTGATTCCTCACAGGCATATAGTAATAGTAATACTAATAGTGGTTACTATCTATCTAGGCATTATATATATGTACTACATTGTATGTGTATATTATATGTGCTTATACACACATTATATAATGTATATATCTAGGCATTACATATGTATATATGTGTAAATACACACACACACACACACACACACACACACACACACACACACACACACACACACACACACACACACACACACACACACACACACACACTGAGTCTGATGCCTGAGAACCAGAAAAAAATGGTATGAATTACAATCTGAGGGCAGATGACAAAAACTTTCAGCTCAGGCAGTAAAACAGGAAAAAAAGGTGTGTGAATTCCCCCCTCTGCCTTTTATTCTACTCAGAACTGTCTTAATTCAATTGTGTCATTATAACAAAACACATAGACTGGGTAATTTATAAACAGTAGCAATTTATTTCTCACAATCCCAAGGCTGGGAAGTCCAACATCAAGGTACAGATAGACTTGGTGTCTGGTGAGGGTTGCTCTCTCTGCTTCAAGATGTTGCCCTGTTGCACCATCCCATAGAGGAGATGAATTTGTGTCCTCCCATGGAAGAATGGACCGGAGGAACAGATTCCCTTCCTAAAACCCATTAGGCACTAATCCATTGGTGCAGATAGAGTCTCCCTAAGACCCTACCTCTTCTTACTGTTACACTCAGGGTTAAGTTAATCTTGGAGGGAACAGAAGCATTCATACTATAGTAATACAATTAACAGATTCGATTGCTGTAATACGCCACTAATGCCAATGCTAATCCCAAATAAATATAGAAAGATTGAATTTGGGCATCTATGGTTCTGTAGAGTTGACACATGAAATCAATCATTCCAGATGATTACAGATGAGATAAAGATAAGGAGATATAACAACCAAATGTATTTTGTGATTGGATCCTAGATAATGAGATAGTTTTGAAGGCTACTAAGCAGTTGTACTTAAATTCCCTTCATCTATTGCTATTGAATTAATGTGGTTTCTTAGCTATGACGTGTATAACAGAGTATCCTGTTCATGAGAGATGTAAATTGGAGGATTTAGGAATGAATTACTGTGAAGTCTGGAGTCTATTTTCAGATTTGGTAAAAGGGAAGTGTGATTACATACAGTAGGGATATGGAGTGAAAGTGATAAACACTAACAGTTGGTGGTGCCAGTGTGGAATATACTGTTATAACCATTTCTCCATGAGCTTAAATATTTAAAAAAAAACAAAACAAAACATTCAAGCATCTTTCACTAAGCCTTTGAGATAGTCATCTGCTTATTGAAAGCAGGTTTCCATCCTATGTACATTTTTATCCTCCTCAGGACAAGCAGAGGCGAGAAAGCCAAGAGGGAAGCCACTGGAATCTGTCAACTCCCAGTTGGCATCACATACTTGTTTTGGCTATCTTAAAATCCCTGGCCTAGTGTTTCTCAAAGTGTGGCCTGGAAATACTGGGGCTCATTGTTCTGGTGAATGGGAAACCCAAGATGAGGGGCAAGATCCGGTGAGGGCTTTCTTCCTTGTCATCTCACAGCAGAAGGCTGCACGGCCAGGGAGAGAGGGAAGAAAGGAGCGGGAGGGGGGGGGGGGCAGAGAACTGATACTTTTGTAAAGGAATCTGCTCCCGTGATAATGTCATTAGTTCAGTTCTAAGTGCAGAGCCCTCATACCCAAAGACTCTACCTCCCACAGCCCGGTGTTGGGGTTGTAATTTCCAACAGGCGAACATTGGGGGGGGGTCACATACATGTCACAGTCTACTCTGTGCTGAGGAAGCTGATTCACACACTGCTATTTCAGCAGATTTGTAGTTTGGTCCCTGACACAGACCTCTGACCCATTGCATTTAGTTTGTAAAAGAATCTCACCTCCATTCTCTCCCCTTCCTTCACTCACTCTCATTCCTCCACATGATTACTCAGAACACAGATTTTCCTGTTAAATGTATCAATAGCTTTCAGAGTAGTTTCTTCACACTGAGTTAAGCTTTTATATTACAGAGGGAAAGGGTGCATTCACCTAGAAATTCCAAGTGCAGTCAAGGAGTCTTGTGACTGTAAAGAGGGAGAGATTGATTGGAGTACAGTGTAAACATGTGGAAATGTTGACAATGAAATTGCCCTCTGTATAAAAAATATAAGCTAATAAATAGCAAATGAATTCGTATGTGGAAGAAAGAAGCATAGGCTATTAAGGATTGGTTGAAGACAGGCATGGACAGGAAGAAAGCACCCTGGGAGCTTGCTGGGTGATATTAGGAGATGGGCCTTTTAAGAGGTGTGGCCTCTTAGGAGGTTCTTAGGGCAATTGGAAGCTATTAGTGAAAGGGATTGTGGAACCCTAGCTTCCTACTGGGAAACTTGACTTCTCCTTCCTGTATACACTCCTGCCTTGAAGACATAAGGTCCTCAGCAAAGCTCTGGTAATGGTGTGCCCATCCCTTCAACCTCTTCCAACATTGAGATTAAACTTTTCTCTTTAGATGAGCCTGCCTTGGGCATTTTTGTTATAGTTGTAAGTGAAGATAACCAAGAAACTAGATTAAAAAAATAACAAGACCTGTATGTTCTTTCTTTTGTATCACCTTCCCATTTCGTGTTTAAAAAAAAATAAAGTAAGCAAAGGGAATCTAAAGACAAGGTAGAAATATAGGTTATATTTTAGTCAAAATTCACAGCATTATTTTATGTGAGACAGCACATCTCAAGAGCTGATGGAGATGAAGTAAGATGAGTAAGTAGGCTTGTTCGTGCACTGTTATTGTAATAATTGACTTTTCAGAAACAAGAGTTTTTAGATTGGTACTAATAACTGATAACCTGACTGTTGTCATGGTGATGGTCTGGGGGACCTTAGAATCCTCTGCTTCATTTGTTTTGTGCATAGAAGACTCTGAACAGCAATGCCTTTTCCTTAGACAGCATCCTTAGGATTTAGGGGAGAATGGGAAGGAGTAAAAGACAGCAAAATGTGAATGGTGAGTAAATGAGCCTTACTAAATAAAATGGTGAACAACCCCAGTGCCTTTTGACTCTCCTCTGTGAAGAGTGTCCCACTGGGGTGGGAGGGCTTAGCCTCTGAATCAGGTAGTGGTGGGTCGAAACACCACACTTCCCAGGGATCTGAGGGATAGCTCTAGATGTATGGGGAAGAAATCAAAGGAAAAGTTGGGCAGACTGTCACCAACCTGGAGAGCCCTAGTAGAGAGGGAAAATTAAATGCAAAGGCCCCAGGAAAGAGCCAAATGAGGTGAGAGGGAAGCAAAGGTTAGGGAGAGCTAAAGGGTGGCTTCCATGGTCTTTGTGCTGACAGTAGACACTAGAGGGACAAGGAGGAGGAAGGAGCTGGTGAGCTTCAAACTCAGAGACTCTTGTTTCTTGGTCTATGATTACTGTTCCTAATGCTACAACAAGGAATTATTGACTCTAGTGTTTCTATCAGTCAGCAAAACCTTCAAACATAATGGTGTTTATGTTAACAGATCTCTGAGGTAGGAACTAGAGCCTTCATCACCAGGAAATTCTTTCTGATCTCAAACTGCACATTTCTCTCCTTGGCCACTTACCATAACTGTGAATACACTGGAAGCCAGCTAAGCTCTCTACAGATTTGTCTTCTCATTTGTAAAAGGGAAATTATGGATCTGGCTTTATTCGGGAAATAAATGAGCACAGGGCTTAGTCTTTGGCGCAGCCCAGACTTAGTGTTCCAGTGAACTTTGTGTTGCCCTTAGTAATAAAAGATCTGTGGTCCTGGGGTTTGTGTTACAAGGAAGCTCCTCATGGGATAGTTTAATTGTGTCCTTAGAGTTCTTAAAGATACTAGTGATCAAGAATTATAGAGAATGGACTACCAAGCGTGCATTGTATGACAGGCTCTTTGGTGTATACTTCACTATTACCTCCTTTTACCTTCATAATTATTAGTTGCTAAGGGAGGCAGGTACCTTTAGGAGCAAACTCCTATGTTAATGCACCTGCAAAATGTCTGCTCCTTTGCTAAAACATTATGATGCAAGCTGAGCATGCCCAGAGCCTTTCCTGTCTAACAATTTAACCTTTCAAACTTGTGCTCCATCATCTGGAACTTGGCATGCCAAGAAATGTGTCCTTCATCTTTTCTTCTTGAATTATGACCAAACTCAGTATGTTCAGGAATGTACCTTTCCTTAAAGTCCTCTCCTATATAACCCCTATATAACCCCTCTGGATAAAATCCCCAGTGCTTGCTCAGAAAGGGCTTTACTTTGGAAATAACTTTTGTATTCTCCTTACATGCTTGTTCCTGACCAATATATTTCCTTTGGAGAACTTTCTTCTAGTAATTCCATGTGCTTCTACAAGGTTCATTCATTCCCTAGACATGGCTCTTTATGCATCTTGATAACTAATACACAGGCAAGCTAACTGATCCAGCCATGGAGGTGTAGCTGAAATAGAACGGATTTTAGTCTTATGCTAGATCAGCATGCTGTTATTGGACAGAAAAGAGGAGGCTACATTGGTAGCAATCTTACCGGTGAAATATAAAACATGCTAATGGATGAATGAAACCATGCAGAGATGAGCAGAACCTCCTATACAGACTCCCCATTCCCATCCTTGTCCTCATGCAGGCCCTTCTCCATCCAGAATGATCATTTTTAAACTCAACTCAAAGCTGGATGCTTGTGGCTCCCGCCTGTAACCCTGGCTACTCAGCAGGCTGAAATCCAAGGAACAGGATTCAATGCCAGCTCAGGCAGGGAAGTCTGTGAGACTTTGATCTCCAATTAACCTGCAAAGGGCTAGAAAAAAGTAGACCTGTGTCACAAGTGGTAGAGCATTGGCCTTGACCAAATCTAAGGGACATTGCCCTGGCCCTGAGTTCAAGCCCCATTACCAGCACACACACACACACACACACACACACACACACACACACACACTTCAATTCAGATCAAGCCATTTCTCTAATCAGAACCTAGTGTGACTTGCACTTCCTTAGTTCCCAGAAATGGCTACATGTCACACCATTTGTCTATGAAAATTGCAATGCACAAACTGTATTCCCAACATCATAGCTGAGGTGTCCATTGCCACTGATCACTTTCTAATAAAGTATAAAATTTTCTTGCACATTTAAGGTTTTGTCTATCTTGTCTTGCTTCTCAGCTATGTTCCCAGCACCCACCACATCAGTCATGTAGCAGGTTTTCAACACCCAGCTGATGAATTTGTATGTCATTTCTTGAGAGATAATCCAGTTGCAGCCCAAAATGGAATCAATGAGCCTCCAACCCTTGCCTCACAAGCTCGTTCCAATGTGCAGAGAGATCTGTAATTACCGGGAATCTGGCTACAGGCTCAATCTTGCCTTCCTTCACAGCTGCTTCTTGGGGTGGGCAGTCACTCACTGCGAATCATCCAGGGAAAAGACTGAATTATGACATTGCTTGCAAAGTGCAGCAATTTGCTTAAAATTGGTTAATGTGAGCGTTCAGGACTGTAAATCTTAGAAATTTTCAGATTTCTGTCTCTAGGGAATTTGTAGAATAACTTCCAGAGAGAAAGAAAATTTTCTCAAGAAATCCCTTTCACCTCTTTCTTTCTTTTTTTAACCTTTCAATGTCTTGTCAATCTTCAAGGAAAAAATATAGGAAATTAAACAAATCAAGGTAAAAGATCAATTTTAGCTATCCCAATGACATTGAAATTACTTAGGATTCTTTCTGTCACTACCATTAGGTAGACTTAAAAACTGCTTTGGCTGTATTTTCTTTGACAGCATACAGATGTTTTTTTTTTTTTTTATCGGTGGAGGGGGGGGGCAGGAAGAGAGGAGGGAATGGCCAGAGGGGGGAAAAGGAGACCACATATTAAAGTTCAGGTCGGCATAGGTCTAGGCTGTGAGTTACAAATGTATTTTTATGTCTGTGTGTGTTTAGCAGACACTTTATGAAAGTAAACTTAGGAAGGAGTGTTATAAAGGCAATTGCAAAAGAAAGTAATCAAGAGGATGAATCTGATTAATGATGATGTGTGCCATGCCATGGTAACATTTGTTTAAACAATCAACACACACCTATAACAGGAATGTAAAATAGGTTCTATAAAGGGGGGCAACTAGGGGCTGAGTACTACTAGAAGGAAAAGGGAGGATGAACAGAGTAGGTGAAAGAGGATCAATATAGTTGAAATACGATATATAATATATATGCATATATCTGCATAATTATATATTTATACATGCATATATATGGAAATTAAACAACTAAATCTGTTGAAATGGTTTTAGGAAGTAGGGAGGAGGGGTAATAATAGAGGGATTAAATCTGCTCAAGGTAACTTGCATTGTAAGAAAATGAAACTCCTTGGACAACTAATAGATGCTAATTTTAAAAAGACAAACAGAAGATGTACTTTGATGTGGACTGATAGCCTTAGGAAGCATCTCTTACTGCAGGGACCATCACCACTTCATCACCTTGACCTCAAAGCACAGCTAGAACAGCACATCCCATGGAGCAAAGCTGCCTGCTTTCAAAGAGCAGCCAGTGAGACAGGTAACAATAGACCCCCCTTTGCCTGCACTGAGATAGCAGATTATGTGGGTGGACCATACACTGTTAGTTGGAAGTGTGTGCTCACAAAAGTGGCTGTTTTTTCAATTTAGATAAGAAGGGCAGAAAGATACTGATAAAGAAATCGAGGGGTTCTATACATACACCCACACTTTTAATTCTCACAGCTAACTTGGAAGAGCTTAGCTAAAATTCAGAGATTCCCACACCATACCCAAGAAAATGGAGAGAAAAGAGCTACCTAAAACAAGGCCTGCTCTCTAAGATTCCCAGACACTGATTTCTAAATCAGTTTTGCCATGTGTTTGAGGCTTTAGAAGTGATAAAAAAAAAACTTTGAAATAAATGCAAGAATTCATTTATCACTTGGAGCTAGGCTACCATCAACAATCTCATTTAGTCCTCAGAATAACTAATATGAAAGGGAGTGCTTGTATTCTGTAGATTAAGAAAACTAAAATTTAGAGAAGTTAGATGATTTCTTTGAGGTTTTAGTCTGCAACTGGGCCTCCATTCAGACCTATGTAACTCCTTGAGCATCAGATTTTAGAATATATTTCCTATTTTAAATGTCAGATCCACAGATGTTACTGTACTCCATAATTTTAAACTATACTCAATATCCCATGTATGGCTAAAAAGAAAGATAAAAGGAAAGTAATTTATAATAAATAATTTGCATTCAGATATGTAAATAGGCAAGCATGCCTACATTAGGAGACAGTGATGTCATCAAGTGCTTGCGTGTAAGTAGACAGTCATCATGTCTGTAAATATCACCAGCAATGTTGACATGGGTGACACAAATTTCTGAAATGGAAAACAATTTTTGATAAGGCTCTGAGCAAAACAAACTTCAACCTTTTCTCCATTTAGTTGTATTATTGAAAAGTGTAATAAATATTAAAGCATTTTAGATGTAAGAAATATCTTTGGATATATATAGAGACTTAGATTATGATCAACATGAAGGCTAGGCTAGCACTTTTGAATGTCAAGAGATGTGGTACTCCTACCCACTACATACCAGTAAGGTCTCTTTTTTCTCTCCAGTATTGGGAATTGAACTCAGGACTTGCAAGGCAGCTGATGCTGTGCCATTTAAGTCACAGCCCTTTTTTACTTTAGCTAGTTTTTAGATAGGATCTCACGATCCTCCTGAATGTGGCCTCCTGTGCAGCTAGGATGGCAGGCACAGGCCACTGAGCCTAGCTTGTTTGTTAACCTGAGAGAATGTGGTGGGGATGGGAGGGAAGGGTCTCACAAACAGCTTATGCTGGCCTGGAATAGCCATCCTCCCAATCTTTACCTCCCAAGTAGCTGGATTATAGGCATGAGCTCACCATGCCTGGTCCTCAATGAGTTTACTAACAAAAACAAAACCTGCAAAAAATCACTACCACAGAGTTTCAAAACACCCCCTCAGGCATTCTACCTTCATTAAGAATTGTTCTTGGAAGACAACTTTTAAGAGTTCAGACTATTTGGGGAAAAAAAAGAAAGAAAAGAAAGAAGCAACCCTAGGGGCTGGAGGCATGGTTCAGTTGGTAGAGCACTAGACAATGAATAAATGCAGCAGGTACCAAGTTCAAGTTCCAGTCTAGGATCTGCAAAAAATAAAAATAAAAAGGAAAAAAGTTCAGAACACTTAAAGTATTGCAAAGCAAGGAACTATGCCAAAACGAAGTAACAACAAAAACCAATACCTGTGATTGTGTGTGTGACTGTGGGTATATGTGTTTGTACATACATGACAGTGTATGTGAATATATGTGAGGAAGCTTTCAATGTGTGTCCATTATCCATCTTCAGAGAACCTGGGTGCGCTGGTTTGTTTGGACATGGAACAGATGGAATATTTAGACTTGAAGAATTGTTCAAAAAATGCTATAATGCAATTGTACCGAGCTCTGGGTCTCACAATACCTGACTCTTTATAAGAGGTTCTGGCGAGCTGATTGGTTAACTCAAGGCTTTTGCACTAGCATTAGTTACCAGGTGGAATTTAAGAGACCCTACACCCTTTGGTTATCATACTACCTACATTTATTGCAGTCCATTTTACTGATATGATCATTCACTTTTTGCCAGGCATGGTGTCATATGTCTTTAATCCCAACCTTGGGAAGGTTGGGGCAGGAATACTGAGAGTCTGAAGCCAGCTTCAGCCAAATAGCAAGGGTCAGTGTCAAAAGCTTAACAGAGACATAGAAGATACACCTATAAACTTAAGTTGGTACAGCTGAATCAAGGGACAATGGTATCCACTCTGTGCTTTGCTCCTGGATACCATAGATGACAACATACATAACGTACTTATTGCTCGCCAAATATTACAATTCACTATCATTTTCCAGCTCTTCTCACAGTTAAGATTGGAACCATGTGACTAATTTAGGAGCATGCTCTGGGTAGAAATGACACACACATCATTACTCAATTGTAGCATAAGGTTTGAGTTCTTCATTTTCTCTCTTTCTGCCACAGCAAATAAGAAAGTTAAGTTCTCCCGGTAGTATGGCTACAGGTTGATACAGCCTCCATCCCTGAGTGACTGTGTAGAGCAGAGGTCCCCATGACTTATACTGAGCATGTTGCACCAACCCAAAATCCAGCTGACTGAAAAATAAAGAGATAAAGCCTTCTGAAATTGCTACTGTTTCTGCTGCCCAATCTATCCTTTCCTGCCCTAAATGATAGTTTAATCTTCATCTAAACTTTTTAATTTTGCTGGTACTGGGGAGTGAACTTAGGACCTTGTGAGCTCACTGGTCGGTCCTCCAGTCCTAATTTAATAAGTAAAAAGGAGCTAGTGCCCTGAATCATTTTCCCTTCACTTATAAATTCACTGCACTTTGTGCCACTCCTTAGTAGAGTCTGTGCTTTAGAGTATGTCACATGCTATGGACAATTTTAATATAGTATGTAATTGTCAATAAATCTGATTTTTGGAAATCTTAAAGAAAGATGTTTTATATTTATGGACTATTTCTTTAGTCGTTTTATTTTTAGGAAGCCTCTTCAATCATGTTATTGGCTTATGATAGGGAGGCAAACAGAACAAAATGTTAAGTGTAAAAGCTATTATAAATGTAATTGACTATGAAGGAATTTCCTAATAACACGTTACAACATATTCAACTAATGTACCTTGTGGTAAAATTATTTAAACAGTTTTTACACAAAATATTTTAAAATAATTTTGAGAATTGCTTTTACATGTAATCTAGAAACTACACATTAATAGGCTGTGTCTGAGTAGCCTATTAAATCTTATGTTTATTTCTTTTTGGAGATTGTTTCTTCCCTGATATTTAAAACAATATTATTTGATGGGAGAAACATGAGTATTAGAATCAGGATTAGACATATTTTAAGAAGCAAAAGGTTCTAAAAATGTTATTTACTTGAAAAGTCCATACTCTAGAAGTAGAGATTGTGGAGCTTTAATTTTAAAAATATAATTTAAATGATTTTTCCCCCTTATCTCTCATCTCTGATTTCCACTGAGTTGGCTTATTGTCAAAAGGCTTTTTCCTTTTGGTAGAAAAAGGAATTCAGGCGCTGGTGGCTCATGCCTGTAATCCTAGCTACATAGGAGGCTGAGACCTGAGGATCATGGTTCAAAGCCAGCCCAGGCAGGAAAGTACATGAGACTTTCTCCAATTAACCACCAGAAAACTAGAAGTGGCGCTGTGGCTCAAGTGGTAGAGTGCTTGCTTGCGCTGAAGAGCTGAGGGACAGCGCCCAGGCCCAGAGTTCAAGCCCCACGACCAAAAAAAAAAAAAAGGAATAGATTCTAAATTGATGCTTTCAAACTTTCATACAACAGAAAAGAGAGGAAAAAGCCTTATAATTTTCTTCAGAAAAATCCACCTGTTTGTTTCTGATAGGTTGTGGTTGTATCATGTAACACTGCTGATTTCTTTTTATTTTTTAATTTGCAAATTTATTGCTCTTTTCCCAGGAGCATACTATGGGCCAGGCCTGGGTCCCATACCAACCTCCTCTGCAATCAAAACACTCATGCCATTTGGTTTGAGGCTAGGGAAGCGTTGGCTCCTTGAAGGTACTTTCACTATGATGAGAATGCTGCAAGAGTTTAAAGCAATGCATTTCCACCACAGATTTGGGCATGTTTGAATTTGAAACGTCTTCCTATCTCCATGACCTTATGTAAGTTATTTATTCTTTCTGAAACCAACCATATTCATCTGTACAATGATACAGATGGGAGGAGGAAAGCCCCTTTGGAGTTCTTGTAATAATATGATGAATAAAACAAGGTAAAGTGTCTTATTTAATGTGAACGACAGGAAGTACTCAGTAAATGGCAGCCAGAGTCCAGTTCCCTCGGTATTTATTAAAGAGTGAGTGTACATTTCATGTTTACGACTGCTGTGGTTGTGGAAAGCTTGACAGCACCCCTTGCCTTTTCCTCTCTTCCCTCAAAGAGCAAATCTCCTTGCCTGGCTGAGCAGAAGAAGGTGAGCCAGGCCATTAGCATCGTTAAATTGCACACCTGTGATACGCATCAAAGCAGCTGTGTTTATTATCATAAATCCACCAACCTTTCCACAGTAATTTCTCACTCATTATGAGGAGGTAGAGAGTTGTATTTTATTTGATTTTAAATATATCCCCTCTAATTGCTTCATGAGAAAATGAACTTGACGTTGGCCCTGTGCAACATTCATAGTCTTGACTTCCTTAGCTTCCCTAGAGACTCCATAGGCGTTTAGCTTTGCCTTTTGTACTACTTCTCTATTGAATATGAAATCTGAAGCCAGACAAGAGACTGCCATTCTACAGTACCATATATTTTGTTAATAATGATGAGCTAAATTTTGTAATCTCTATATTGAATATATTTTTTAAAAATAGCACTTTAGCATTTTCTCATTAATCTTCATAATGTAGTGTTTCTCCTGGAACTTCATTACTTAACCAATATGAAGACCATTTAACATCTAACTACCGCTACTCACTCTTAGGAATTCATTTTCATCTTATCCTGTTTTTGAATAAGAGGAAAAAGGGAAAGCTAAATGCAAACTCCTTCAAGTTCCCTTCCAGCTAAGTTTCTGCATGGGATTTAGACACCAATCAGATGCACTTGAGCACAATTTGGGAAGGGCTATGAGGGGAAGCTGCACATCTCAGCTTCAACTGGTTGTGTAAGCACAGTTAGGAGGGATGTAGATCCTAGAGTTTGGCCAGAGGCTCAGTGGATTGTGAGAGGTGTCTGTTGTTCATGCTAGTTCGATGGCATGGAAGACTTACATTCTTAGAAGGTCATCATTGTTCCATTGGTGCTGTTGTTCTGGAACTGGTGGTTTTCTGATCACAGAAGAGCCAGCATACCCCTAGGTAGCATCCTTTTATAGGATGGCCTTGAGAATTTCCTGAAAACTCATCCAAAAGACTCTTCCTTCATCCATTCCAGTGATATTAAAACCAGTTGATATATTATAATAAATCTGATCCCATGTAAATTTGCACTGTGGACACTGGGTTATTTTTGCAACTTAACACTGCAATTTCATGAAAATTATATCCTCAATTGTTGATGTCCTTCATAAATTGAATTGCAGCTAGATGCAGGAATTAGCATTTCCTCCTCTAAAGAGTCAAAACAATTTCTATAATCATGACCAAAAGTCCTTTGGTTCTTTTCTAATCTCAAGAAGTCTGTTGTCTGTAAACTTTCTAATAATGATATGAATATAATGGAATTTTTCAAAAGTGGGAAAATAAGAAAATCAGTATATTTTGGAAAGGTACTTAGAGAAAGGGATGAATTAAGAGTCATATGTATAAGATATTGCCAGGTTATTTGCATTTGAAATCCAAATTCCATAATATAAGTGATAAAGATCAAGTCTACTGTTTTTCAAACTAATAATCAACTTTCCAATAATATGTTGATAATAATAGGACATCCCATAGTTTGGGAAGCTGTATTTTAGTGATATAATTTAGTGTGACAAAAGCCAAGAGGAGGAGGTTTAGAGAAAAGTGCTAAAGAAAGATGTTGACATGGCTGTTTGTGTAGAAACTTCCCATTAATTCAGAGAAGAAACTTTTGTATACGAGCTTTAAGATGTATTACAAAGGGATAATTGGTGCCTTGAAGACCAAATTAAACAACACAAATAAAAAAGAAATAAAGCTTCAGTTATTCTTTACACCTTGCTGGGTTGATAGAAAATCAAACTGAAAACAGGAAAATGTTGATTTGGGAATGTCTTCAGGGTTTCTGATCTGTAGTTGGGTTGGTTTTAAATGTAACACCAGATGTAATAACCCTCGATTACCCCTCCCTCTGTCCTGGGGGATTCTCACAAGTACCTTGAGGAGACTATGAGAGAGAAAGAGAGAGGAGAGAGAGAAAGAGAGAGAGAGGAGAGAGAGAAAGAGAAAGAGAGAGAAGAGAGAAAAAGAGAGAGAGAGAAAGAAAGAGAGAGAGAGAAAGAGAGAGAGAGTGTCCTTGGAAAATCTAATCAACAGTTGAGTTATTTAGAGGAAAAAGAAATGGAGTTTGGAAAGTTCCATGAGGAATATCAAGGTTTTTCTATATTCCAGAGGCCACTGAACAGAGTAATTTGGGGCCCATTTGGTGTACTTAAAGGGATTTTGATAGACATGTGAGGAAAGAAATGAGATTATGGTCTGCTGAGTGGTAAATGTAAGAAATTGAGACTAAGTATACACCCTCCTGAGAAGATAATAATAAAAGAAAGAATGATGGAGTAATTGCTTGGGCACTGTACTGAGGACATTTGAGGGTGTTCCTTCATGAAAAAGTGCCAGAGAAGACAGAGAAAACAATCTGACAAGTGCAATGAAGATAAATTATGCTTATAATAAAATGATGATTGTAATTATTGAAATAACATATATTCAAGTGCAATGAAGATTTCTTATACTTGCAAGAATATCGTTCATCTCTTTTCCCTTTTACAATTTCAGTATGTCCCCACCACTGCCATGTATCTTATGTAAACTAAACCAACTGTTGAAAAATGCAAAAGCTCTGATGAGGTAATATGTGCTCAAATGAGAGGAAAAAAATCTAAGGGAAAGCAAAGATAAGGTGCAAACAAGTGAGTGAAGTCAAAATAATATTGGGATCTGTAATCCCAACTACATGAAAGTAAGAGATTAAGAGGTCTGGGGTCAGGCTGGGCAAAATATTAGTGAGACCCCCCCCCATTCAACCAATACACCAGGCCTGACTATAATTCAAGCTTTATGGGAGGGGATAGGTAGGTGGATCATGATTCAGGCAAAACCAAAAGACCCCAACCCAACATAACTAAGGCAAAAAGAGACATGGGTATGATTCAAGAGGTTCAATACCTGCTTACCAAGCATAAGGCCCTGAGTTCAAAACTCAAGTACTATGAGTGTGCAAGAGAAAAGGAGACTGACAGAGATAGAGAGAGACAGACAAAAGATGGTAGAGAAAGAAGGGTAGGAAAGGAAATAAACGAAATGCAGTATAAGGAGTAAATGGGAGTTTAAGAATCTGTTGCCATTCATAATTAATTCAATGTCCTTGCAAATTCTGAGCTACAAGATATGGAAACAAGAGTTTTGGGTTTTTTGGATTCTTTTTGTGTAGTGTGCAGTTATGTTTTTTCTTTCAATTTTCCCCCTTTGGCTTAACCCCTGTTGTCACTGTTTTTGATTTCAGTATCCTTTGTCTTGTATACAAGTTGATCCGAGTTGGAGAAGGGAAGGGAAATCACAGAAATGGTGAGACAAAGGACAAAGAGTGAACCAATGCCACAGTGATACTCACTAGACGCTGTGTTAGAAATAAACCTTACAACTTCAGGGAGAAGGGAGGGGTAGGAGAGAGGGAAAGCAGAGAAAATGAGGGGGAGGGTAACAATGTTCGACAAGACTGTACTCATTCCCTTACGTATAGCCCCTCTGTATATCACCTTTACAATACAAATAAAATTCTATAATGGAATTATTCTAATCTTGAATGAATGGCTTTAAGGACACAAGAATGTATGAGTCATGACCCAGATTAAGTCTCAAATAGTGTTCTCATTATGAAGCCTATATAGAAACCCACAGTTTAGTAGCATAAAACAATCTAAGCCTATTAAGGCTTTGTGGGGATTGTATTGCCAAAAATACCCCCCATCAACTCATAGTTTAAAAACCTAGACTGTAATAAGCTTGAAAACAGTCCCCAAGCTTGTACCAGCTGATAGGGCTGAACACCTCTGAGCTGGTCCACGCTATGGTAAAGACAATACTCTACGGCCTGTTTCAAGTGTGGCCATGGAAGATGACAGAGAAGGAAGAATTTCCTAAAAGGAAGCATTAAAGGTGATGGAAAATAATAGGAAAATGGAGCTCCTGCCTGAGTCAGGCCAAGGGCAGCCATCCATTCCAACCACAGGATACCTTCGCATGCCTATGGGATTTCACCAGTGTTAGGGCCATTGTATGTATCCCCTTCTCTACTTTTCTAAGTGTAAGTTGTTATGGCTATTCGGTCCTTGCTCTGCTGCTGCAGGCTGATGTGAGAGCATGAGGTGACTAGAAACCTGACTACTTAGCTCACAACTCATGCGAGGAGCCACATGAAGATCTGAGGTCAAGAGCAGCTCATCACCGGGACAGGCTGCACTCGGCAGTGGAATCAGTCACAAAGGGACCTTTGATTGTCCTGCTTGCTGGGGACAGGAGCGTGTTCTGTTTGTGGGAAGACTAGTAGGTTAGAGTATAGCTATCAGCCAAATCCCTTCCCTTCCCTGGGCAACGGTGTGGCTTGAACTTCCCCCCAAATGGGATAATGTAGCACAATTTATTATAAGATTTATAAGCAGATTAATTGATTTCAATTTTTTGTTTTGAATTTAATATGTTTTTTTCTGAATTTCAAAAGGTTGTACAAGGGTATGACAATTTAATGTGTCCATCTAAGTGGCTAGATCTTCCTGTTCAGAGTGTATTTCTTAGGGATTTTTATTTACCCTAACAAACAATAATGAAGCTTATGTGAAATAGTTTAATCCTTGAATTCATCTGTGTGTTTACTATCTCCACTCAGTCAATGACTTGGTTTGTTCTGCTGATCAAACTGGAAGAAGTGAATTAAATGAGTTAAGTGCAATATTTCCAAGCACTGAAAAGAACTAATGCTTGATCATAACAAATGAGTGTTCATTCCAGAAAGAAATTGCATTGTTATGAACAGTATCATGTTCCTATTCAATTACCATGATATAGATCAATTTTTATCAATCCCAGCACTTACCTGGACAGCAATTCTAATGTCCCCTCTCTGTATGATTCACATTTATCTCTCCCATACCCAGCGCCCAGCAATATGTCTCACATATAGGAAAGGAACTGAGCTTAATTGGAAAATGTGAAATTTTGAGTGATACAGCACAAGACCAAGGACCTTTTAAGTATTTATTTATCTAGCAACAGTAGTTTTATTCCCTTCCTGGAAAAGTCATTTTATAATTGAAGGGACATATTTGCTGATGATTCATTTGAAATGTCTATATCTCATTTCATCCATTAATCATAATGAAGTTTTAATTTCATGTTTAAGAGGACCTAGAATAGTGAATCGTGATGAAAGTGTTTAACTAGCCTACCATTCTATTATGATGTTGAAGGAGCATAAAAGATATTTGGTCTTGTTCTTAAAAATCAAAATGAGTATTTTTCTCAAAATCATTGAGATTATTAAAGCTGTGTTGTGTATTTTTTAACTATTCTTATGTTATTTCTAGTTTTTGGTCTTCAAGGAAGGCATGACTAATTCCATAGAACAGAATGGGGATCCAAGGTGGAAATGATTTAATCCCATACCGTTTTGCAGTGAGGTAGAGCTATGCTGAGAGCTGGAAGATCACTGACAATTTTCCTCCTCTCACTCACTCCCTGGTCCTTAATGCTTAACAGCTGCATTAACTCAAGGGTGTCATTTAGCAGACTGAAGGATGCTTTGCTCTTCTCAGCATGTCTGGTATATCAACATATGCCCCCTTGGCCTCTTACCTCCCCAAGTTCCTACAGGTGACAGGTGCCTGAAGAATAGAACTGTACATACTTCAGAACCACCAAACCCAGAACCTGGGCCTCACAGTCTTGTGTTTTCTCTCACCCAGACCATCTCATACCTTACAACAAAGTGAATTAGTGTACAGAAGTGAAGAGTAGTCCATTCAAATTCCTCTCTTTCCTTTATCCCAGCTTTAAAAAAAAAAAAAAGAATTCTCAGACACTTTTTCCCTTAGGAAGTAAAGGCTTGAAGTCAGCAACTATAACAGGGCCTTGAACTCTCTCAATGGCCAACCTTCTGTACTGGTTGTGATGTCATGAGTAATTATTAGAAAACTTTCTGGTCCAATCACTCCCAAATGTGTCAGCACACACAAAACAACCTCCCAGTAAGCTTATGATTTCTGTTGTGATATTAACTCATAACTTTGGATATATGTGTATATCTAAAATTACTTGTAGGGCTGAGGATGATAGCTCAGTGGTGGAGTAATTGCCTAGTATCTGTGAGGTCCTGTGTTTGACATGTAAAACTACAAAAAAAAAATAAAATAAACAAGAAGTCAAAGGGCTCAGATGTAGCTCAGTGGCAAAGTGCTTGCCTAGTGAGTACAATATCCTAGGTTTGATCCCTGGTACCAAAAAGAAAAGGCAAAATAAATACAATTTTAAAAAGTCAAAAACATTTTTAAAGCCAACTCACAGCTGTTTGCTGGTGGCTCAAACTTTTACTGAAAGCTAGCTCTCTACCACTTGAGCCACAGGTCCACTTCTAGCTTTTTTGGTAGCTTATTAGAGATAGGAGTCTCATGGACTCTCCTGCCTGGGCTGGCTTTGAACCACAATCCTCAGATCTCAGCCTCCTGAGTAGATAAGATTGTAGGTGTGAGCCACTGGCACCTGCTTGAAAATGAATTTTTTTCAAGCATCTCATAGACTTCTAATTTAGCTAATAGAAATACAAGGAGTGGGGGAGTGAGGAGGGTATGTCTTCCATAACATTAACAACTTTCTCAAATAGGCAATGTTGCCACTTTAGTCAGTTTGGTTGTCAGGTTGCTAATCTCCTCCTTACTCAGGCATTACTTAATATATAATACTTAAGAAAATAGATCATGATAAATCTCACTGTTTTGGAGACATGGTCATGTCATGTAGCCTAGGCTTAATAATTCACAATGCTCCTGCCTCAGCATCCTGAGAGCTAGGATTACAACTGTGTACCACCACATCCACATATATCTTAGAATATTTCCTCAAGGCCTGTGTGTGTATGTGTGTGTGTGTGTGTGTATGTGTGTGTGTTTATGTGTGTGCACATACACATTTGCACATACATTTTGCAACCTCAATATTATTGATGCTTTGGGCCAGTGAATTCTTTCTTTGGAGGCTCTCCTGTTTGTAAGATGCTAGTAGAACTTTATTGTGATATGAAAAAATATCTCGGCTGGGAAGGTGGCTCAATGGTAGAGCGCTTGCCTCACATGCATGAGGCCCTGGGTTCAATTCCTCAGTACCACATAAACAGTGAAAAAAAAAGGCTGGAAATGGCACTGTGTCTCAGTGATAGTAGGCTAGCCTTGAGCTGAAGAGCTCAGGGACAGTACCCAGCACCAGAGTTCAAGCGCCATGACAAAAAAAAAAAATCTCCAGATAGTGCTGAATTTTCTTGGCGAGGGGTGGGAGTGGGGGGGAAGGACACTCCAGTTTGGTAACCACTAATATAGAGTAATTATTCAATCACTTTCCTATCACTGGAGATTCAGGTGGTTTTCTACTTTTTCTAACACTGCAGTAAAAATTCCTATGCAAAAAAATAGCTTTTGTTTCTGTATTATAGTTTAATCAGATGACTGAAGATCAGATGATGTGGCAGCATTGTCAAAAGACTGGCTAATGGCTTGTAGCGATTCACCCCGCTGCCACCACATCTGGGACCACTCTTGCTGTCAGTCACGGAAAAATGACCATCATAGTTTTGCTAGTCAGGTATACAGAAAATGACATCACAATGGTGTTTTTATTTCAATTCTCCTGGCTATTTGTGAGCGTGTATTGCTTAGCTTTTCATGTCTCATGAAACACCTATTTGTATTCTTTGTCTCTTTTTATGGGTTACCTGTGTCTCCTTTTATCATCGAGTTGTTTGATGATAAATGGTTAGTAATATTAATTATTTTTCATAAGCATTACAAGTAGACAAGTAATATCTGTCTTTAAGATTGGATTTTAGATACAACAATTGTCTTTTAAATTTGATATTAGATGCAATATCCTCCCCCCTCTCATTTTCAGGGTCATCCTTAATATAAGGTAGCTAAAAGGTGGAGATTTGCTCAGAGTTGCAGCTTAGGGAAACAGAGCAAAGGCCCTTAAGGATCTCTGTTGGAGGCTTCCTCCTAGCCCAGCCTTGACTTCAGGGAGTTATTTTTCCCATTTTGGCTTTAGCCTTCCACACTCCATCTGTGCATGTTTACAACACAGGATAGACTCAACTTGAAAACTCAAGGCAGGGAAGTATAATAAAACAATCATAATACAAAACATCACCACTGTGTTTTCCTCACCCTTTCCTGGCAGTTCCAGCATCAAAAACAGTACTGGAAGAGAGATTGCTGTCCCCCTGGAATATCAAGGGGTACCCGAGATAGAGCAGATGGCTGTGGGGCATTCCTGGCTGGGAATTTTGCCAGCAAGCACTCAGTAAAGAGGTGCATAGATGGTCTGAGAAAGACAGCCAAGAGACTAATATGTTCAGCTAGCATAATGCCTTTTCACAAATGGCTGGGCTATTTATTCACAGCAGAAGGAAACCGGGCTTTTAGAGGCTCTGCCTAACACCTTAAGCATCATATTGCACTGCAAATCCCTTCCCTGGAAGAAAATGAAACATTCTCTGAAACATCATCACATCTGCTAAAATCCTGTTTCTGAAAACAAAATCATCCAAGTAGCTAGTCTCTGTATGAATACCTCTAGCCAACTAATTTCTACAAGTACAATTTGCAACACTATTTAATAAATGTCTGCAGCTCAAAACCTAGAAAAATGCTAAACTGTGACCAAGAGCTTGTATAATGGAACAAATAATATGGAAGCCAGATAGCACATTTCTGCTGCATCATTCTATTCTGTTTCTGCATTGCTTTGGGAAAGCCAATGAAAGCATGAACATATGCTAATGCCTGGACATTCTGAACATACATTGATACAAAATGGGTGACACACACTGGGAAATTTTAGCTTAGAGGAAAAAGAAGTGCTTTTCGGAAGTTTATCTGGATGACTAAGGCAGTGATTTTTCAACCAGGATAGTAGGAGGTGGGAGGAGAAGATATTTTAAAACTACGAATCTCATCCAGGATTCGGGTACATTCCTTTATAAGGCAACCCATCAACCACCTCCACACAAAGTGGTGATTAGGTAAGCCAGGTGGAAATGGGTGATACCTTAGGTCCGTTGGGTATTGGAGAAGATTGACAACTGATTATTTAAAATTTCGAAAAATTTTTTCAAGTAGGAATAGGTCTGACAAATTCACACATGTAAGTGTGCACGTAATTTTAGAGATAAGTAAATAAGAAATTGGCTCTTTGACAGGTCTAAGAAGACTTTGCTTGTAACAGTCCATTCATTACCATAAGCCACTAATACATCGATGTTTATTGGGGATAAAAATCAGCAGAATATCAGCTTAGTATTCAACCTTCAACCTGGCATCTTTTAAAAAGAGCTCTGGGCCAGGCACTTGTGACTCATATTTGTAATCCTAGCTACTGAGGAGGCTGAGATCTGAGAATCATAGTTTGAGCAACCTCAGGCAGGAAAGTCCATGAGACTCTTATCTTCAATTAACAACCAGAAAGCTGGAAGTAGAGCTGTGGCTCAAGTGGTTGAGTGCTAGCCTTGAGCACAAAAGCTCAGAGACAATGTCTAGGTCCTGAGTTCAAGCCCCAAGATCAGTGTACACACTCCCCTTCCCTCTTCATCCATAAAAGCTCTGGGAGGAACCATGAGGCTGATTCTGTCATCAGAACAGGTTTCTGAAGTGGGTGTGATCTTCACTTCAGTCTTGAGCCCTTTAATTCCAGAGACAGATTTCCATCCAGGAGACCTGGGATGGAGTTTCTATGGTGATTACTTCATAAGGTTGAAGGGCCAGGGAAATCATTTAAAAGAAAAATATTTTATTTTATTGTAAAAATACTGTACAGAGGGGTTACAGTTACGTGAGCAAGGTAATCAGTACATTTCCTATCAAGCATTGTTACCTCCTCCTTTGTTTTCCCCCCAAAGAAACATAGGTCCTATGGTTTTCCTTATTTGCAATAACTAGCATATGTCTGGGACAAGCAGAAAATGTCAAAAGCTATGTACATAGGACCAGATAAGATGATATTAAGAAAAATGAATCCCAAGATAGGGACACAAGTGGTTTTTGTCTTGCTTGCTATTGTTCCTAACATATTTATAATGTACCATGTGATTTTTTTTGTTTCTTGGTATGTTCCTCCTCTACGGTATAACCCCTGTTTTCACTGTATTTGATGTTGGTGCCTTGCATCTTGTATATACACTTCTCTAGCTTGGGGAGGGGAAGGAAAAAAACAAAATGCTTAAATAGGGATACAGGTTGACCCATTGTAACAATGAGATGTACAAGACACTATGTTGAAAACCGAACTTTACAATTCAGGTCGGGGGTGGGGGTGAGGGAAGGAGGGAGTGTGGGGGAAAAACAAAATATTTTAATAATTACCTATTTCTTTTCAAACATTCCAAGAAATTCTGAATAACTAAAAAAGGCTTTATTTCTTAATATATGTAACCATCAATTGACCTTGTATATTTTTTGCAAAGGATATCTACATAGTTTGTCTTTATTCAGTAATTTTCTAGCCAGACAAATTTCTTTGATCAGGGGCTTGTTTTCCTTTATTCTAATAAAGTTCCTTTTGGAAAAGTTTCCACTTTATGTATCTATGAGATAGGGATTGAGTAGCCACCCACGAGTTTTTGGAAGAAGCCTAAATAAGAGTCATTTGTTCCATGTAAGAATGATAATGATGCTGTGTGCATCAGAAAGGTCCTTAAGGGGTATGTGCTCCGCCCATCACTTCCATGGTTCCACAGGTCAACATCCACATGGTTAGCAGCTATATTGTGACTGGTTCTCTCAGGGCAATCTCACTGCGAAATGAATCTCTCTTTGAGTAGAGAAAGCTACTAAACCTTGTGTATGGATCTTTCTCTGGGTAAGACTTAAAAATAATGATATTTAACAATCAGTATGGTAGTATTAATTATTTCAGAAATCAACTATTTAAACATTTTCTTTAAATAAACTAAACAGCAAAGCATGGCTTAGGCAGATTATTATAAGTATGCAAATTATCTATCAGAGAGTTTTAGAAATGACTTGATGAATCTTCAAAATTGTAGGTATGATCTTTTGTTTGGCCTGTCATAGGTTAGGTGACGCCCTGCAGTTACAGGTAAAAAGGGCTCCATCAACCCCTTTTAACAACCTCTTGTTAGATGGATCACTATTTGATCCCTGGCTCTTCATGTGCTTTTGCAGCCAGTTACCAGGCCTCTGGCCTGCCCTTTACAGCCAGGTACACACCCGATACAGAAGCCAGCATGTTTTGAGTGATCTGGACTTAGAGAGCCTGTGTCTCAGATCCTGCTGGAAATGGCACCCACTTCGGCATGCCCTTGGCTCCTCTGACTTAGCTGCAGCAGAAGAGAGGCACTTGTTTCTTTTAGCTCTGCCACTGTTCCCTTGATCCACAACTATCTTCAGGGGTTGCTCCCAGGCCAGGTCATTTGCCTGTACTTGGGCATCAGGTGACAGGTGGTTTCAGGAAATCATTCTTGTTCAAGGTGCTGAATGCTTTCTCAGCATCTTCTAGTCAAATAGCAATTACATTTAAAATTAACCCACAGAAGACTTTCTGATAGATGAATATATTCAGTGTCCCTATTATGTGGGTCACACTGCAACAGGAGGCCCAATTGTTAATTGTCAGATGACATTCTCTAACAATCAGTTTAAATTAATGAGATGGCACATTAAAATTACATTGTTAATTTCATTTACTCTTTTTAAAAAGTGTTATATTCTTCATTATTGGTACAGAAGTGTTTCAGTACTTTAATAACTTGCTCAGGGCCTTTACCAAATATTTGAATTTTAGTTTCCCAAATGTTAAGGCCCAAGTAAGATAAAGGCAGTTTAGCCATTAGTTTATAAGATCCAAAGCAAATCTACTGAAATAGTAAATCTTTAATTACACTTGCTTCTGTTTTTCAAAAGCATTTCTAAAATCTTTTGACTAATGCAAAATATAAATATTTTTTATTAAATAATATCACTTGTAATTAGTGTTATTGGTTAACTGTTAACTGATACATAGAAAAATGTGATTTATCTAGGTGCAGGAACAATATTTTATTGTTTGTTCCTCTTCTAGTATGTAAACAGGGACCAAACTCTGAATGTGCACCATTTGTTGAATGAACAAATGAATGAATGACTTCTTAAGCGTTGTTGTCATTGAAGGTTGGGAATTGTCTTTTGTAGAGGAAACTGTGGTTTTTGAACTGTCTGGGTTTTGAGCAGAATCCTAGCATCTCTCTACACTTATCTGTCCTGTAGCCTTGGGCTTGTCATTTAACTTGTATGTGCTTCTGTTGTGTAGTGGTAATAATATTTATATTGCAGAATTATCATAATATATTATTAACAAAATGTGTAATGCTCCAGGCATATAGTAACAATGATACAATGTAGAAACCTTGTCATATTACTGATCACTCACATTATTCACTGAATATATTCTTTAAGGATAGTTCAATGTATCTCAGTACATAAAAGGAAAACACTCTCAATATACTGCAAACCAATGGGAAAAGGTTAAATTGGAATTAAACACTGTGGTTTGCCCAATTCTTAAATTGTTTGTGAAATATTTCTAAGAGAACTAAGGCTTTCTGAAGAGCAGCTCATATGGCATCATTTATTGGTGCTTTGTATTAATGGAGAGCCGGGTTAGCTGTGTATATGAAGTACACAATCAGTTCACTACCAGCTTTGCACTGGACATGCTCAGAGAAGCCCACAGGAAGCTTCGACTAGGTCTCCTTCTGCTCAGAATAAACAGCAGTGTAGCACAGATATTATATAAAGCTTCATTTCTCAAGGGTTCTCATTGTGATGTTTCTAAAATGATATTGGCTGATTCTTTTTTTAAATTTTAGCAACTTCTTTATGCAGGACTAGACATTCAGGTCAGCAGTAGTCCACAGACCATTTTGAAAGAAATGGGACTACTTGGCTCAAGTCTACTGCCCAAGCTTGGTCAGCAGGGGCTCTGCTCAGTCCTTCAGTTTCTGTTTAGCTTTCCACAGCATGGACTTGATGGTTACCTGTGTCATAGCTCTGTACTTGGGCTTTTTCTACTCCTACCCTGGAAATGTAGCTCATGCTGAAGCACAGATGACCAATTAGGAGCCCCAGGAGGCATCTCATTTGCATGTAGTCACTACTGTAGTTGGTAAAGTTTCAGTACATAGAATAGAAAACATTTTTAAAGAGCTACATCTTGTTAGAAGCAGCTAGGTGTATGTGATATAAATAAATAAATAAATAAATAAATAAATAAATAAGTAAATGTAGAAGTGCATGCATGCATATCTCCTTCTGTTGTCTTTTACATGAAGTATGTTATTGCTCTCACTGACCTCTTATTTGTATTTGGTAGTGATGAGTTAAGCAAGGGCACCCATTTTTTCCTTTCTCTTTATGTTCCTTTTAAGTTATAGAAATCTATAGGAGAATGGATATATATCCACATGACTCAAGGAGGGCACTGGCTGTACTTCTCACCACCAATGTCCTTCGTTTCTTATCTACACAAAAAGATGTTAGACTACTTGAGCTTCTTCAGCAAGTTATCCAAACTCATTACACTTCAATTTCCTCACCTAAACAATGACGAACACCTCACCTTGTCACTTGCTATATAATTAAATGATCTATGTGCCTGATATATATTAAATGTTTCATAAATACCAAAAGCCTTGCTTCAAAAGTATTTTTAATTTACTGTTTTTATAAAGGTGATGTGCAGAGGTATTATAATTACATAAGTCGGGTAATGAGTACACTTCCTTTCGTACAGTGTCTTCCCTTCCCTCACTTTCTCCTAGTCCCTCCCACCCATCATTAAATGGGTGTGTGGAGTTAATTCTAGTGTGTGTGGGGGGGGGCATGGACACTATGTAATGACCTTGACAGTTAGCCCATATTCAGAGGTGATCCATCATTGTGGAAAACTACATCAAGGTGAGGTCAAATGGAGTATATTCTTTTTTTGGGAGGGGTGCTGGACTTGGGGCTTGAACTCAGAGCCTGAGTGTTATCTTTGAGATTCTTTTTTGCTCAAGGCTATTGCTCTAACGCTTGAACCGCAGCAGCACTTCTAGCATTTTTGGTGGCTTATTGGAGATAAGAGTCTTACAGACTTGCCTAGTCTTACAGACTAGCTGGCTTTGAAGCTTGACCCTCAGATCTCAGCCCTCTAAGTAGCTAGGATTACAGGGGTGATCTACCAGCGCCTGCCAGAGTGGATTCTTTTTAAAGCCTCTTCTCTGCCAGGTACTTCACAGGTGTTCTTTGTTATCAAAATAACAAGAAAAATAAGAAAATTTAGCTTTAGGGATATCAAAAACTTTGATCTATATAATAAAAAACTATCACACCACTTTATCATGTTATCTCCCTTTCAAGTGTTAAAAGAAAGACCCAGATTAAGCTTGGTGAAAGTAAAAGAAGAAGCAATACATTCTGGAAGGGCTTTATGGAAGACTTTACGGAGAGGTATCATTTGAGTTGTATCTTTAAGAAGTAGAGGGAGACTGATCACGGAGGGACTCAGAGTATATATGATATTCATTTCATAACACTGATTATTTAGATCAAATCTCTATGAATAGTGTGTGAGGATTTTTACTATTGCAAATGGAAACCTTTGAAAAGGTTTCCTGCTGGATGGGAAATTATTTTTCTAATAGCTGCCTGAATGCTTCAGTACTGAGCATTGAAATAGGATACAAAGAAGATGTCTTGAAAGAAAGAATGGAGCTTCCAAGTCAGCATTTAAAGAAAAAAAGCTTAGGGCTTAGAGCTGAGAAAATCTCTCTAAAGAGAGTCCAGTCCTCCTGGGGGTAGAGGCTTCTACAGCTGTGACTCTGGCATCTTGGGGAAGTCTGCTGTATCATGTTGAGGTCTTGTTCAGTCATTCTGTGTTCACAACCCCTACCAGTAGCTTCCCCATCATGGAAACTGGGGATTGTTTGTTCAGGTCTGTCTTTATTCATTGTAATTTTCTGGCTCTTTCCCACTTCTAAATGTCTTCTCAACTGAAGGCTTGTATGAATTTGCCAAGGAATATGAGTTGAGATTTTTTTATTATCATTCCATGTACCTAAGTTTGGAACTTTTCTCCAATGTTTCTAATAATTTTTATATGCTTCTGATTGAAGATGTGTGTGCAGAAGTCACTTGAACTCAGAGCCTAGGTGCTATTGCTGAGATTCTTTTTGCTCAAGGCTATTGCTCTTAACATTTGCTCCCTAGCAACACCTTTGGCATCTTTGGTAGCTTATTGGAGATAAGAGTCTCACAGACTTGCCTGTCTGGTCTGGCTTTGAACCTCTAGCTTGATAAATTTTCAACGAAGTGAACACACTTCAGTAACCAGCACTCAGATTAAGAAAAGAAACTTCCAGCTGAGGGTAGTGGCTCATGCCTGTAATCTAAGCTACTACAGAAGTGGAGGCAGAAAAATTGAAGAACAAGTCTTGCCTAGACAAAAATGCAAGACCCTAAATGCAAAACAAATTAAAGCAAAATAGACTGAGAGTGTGGCACGTGCGATAGAAGGAGTGTGAGGCCCTGTCCCCGGTGATGTAAGAGGGAGGGGAAGGGAGAGGGAGAAGAAGGGAGAGGAAAAAGGGAGGGAGAGACAGAGAAAAGAAGGGCAGGAAGGAGGGAGGGAGGGAGAGAAGGGAGAAAAAAGAAGGGGAAGAAGGAAGGAAGGAAGGAAGGAAGGAAGGAAGGAAGGAAGGAAGGAAGGAAGGAAGGAAGAAAAAGAAGGAAGGAAGGAAGGAAAGAAGAAAGGAAGGAAGGAAAGAATGAAGGAAGGAAGGAAGGAAAGAAGGAAGGAAGGAAGGAAAGAAGGAAGGAAGGAAAGAAGGAAGGAAGTATCTCAACACCTAGGTACCCAGTCAAAAGCTTTTTTGCTCTTCACCAGCCACCACTATTCCTAATCCCAAGAATGACCCCAGTTGGACTCCTACTGACAAGGATTAGTTTTCCCTGATTTTGAATTTCATATAACTATAGCTGAAATCATAAAATATATGCTCTTTCTTGCTTCTTTTACTCTCTGTGCTTTGTGATGTTCATCTAAGTGGCAGTCAATAGTTGTAGTCTGTGCCTTCCAAGACTGCAGTGCATCCATAGTGTGAATAGAAATCAAGGTTTATACAAGTTTTTCTGATTTGCAGATGGGAAGGAGAATCACAGAAATGATGAGATCAAGGACAAAGGGTGAACCAATGCAATAGTGATACTCACAAGACACTATGTTGGAAATGAACTTTACAACTTGCGGGGAAGAGAGTCAGGGGAGGAAAAGCAGAAGAAAACAAGGGGGTAACAATGTTTGACAAGAAATATACTCATTCCCTTATTTATGTAACTATAACCTCTCTGTAGATCACCTTTACAATAAAAAAATGAAGAAATCAAGGTGTCCAGCCACATCGGTGATTCCATTTGGATTGTTTCTACTTTGGGGCTAAAGCACTTAGCTGATTGCTTTACCTTCATGAAATTGAAACATAATTCATAAGAACATGATTAGGTTTTCTAATGTATACGTCATCATTATAAGCAAAGTCTAACTTAAGGAAATGATACTAAGAACATTTTGACCACAAAGAATGATAGATATGTGAGGCAGTGCCTATGTTAATTAGCTTGATTTCATGACATATATGTATATATGTATATATATATATATATATATATATATATATATATATATATACTTCAGAACTTTGTGTTGTACATAAGTATATATGATTTTCATCTATTAATTTTAAATGAAATTAAAAGAACTGTTAAAGGTGTAGTGTGTGTGTGTGTGTGTGTGTGTGAGGCAGAGACAGAGAGAGAGAGAGAGAGAGAGAGAGAGAGAGAGAGAGAGAGAGAGAGAGAGAGAGAGAGAGAGATTTTTTATGTAGAGAAGGAAGACCATATTCAAGCCAGGGAGAGAAGTCTTTGGAGAAACTAAATCCACAATGCCTCAATCCTGCATTTCTAGCCTCCAGACTATGAAAAACTGTGAATTAATTTTTTAAAAAGCAAGGGGAGAAAAACTATCCACATAAGTAAAAGGCTATATTACTACTTTGAGAGCTTATTATTGATAAGAATTTTCCCCCAAAGGCTGGGTAATCGTCAACAGGATGATGGAAAAGGAGTCCCTGCCATAGGTGAGCCAGGAGAGAGGAGAAAACCCACTTCCATGCTGTACTGTATTTAATGAGCTGTCATTACACGTGTTGCTTTAGGTTGGAAGCCAGGAAGACCAGGTGGAAACAAGTTATTTTTTGTGGCTTCTTGAGTTTGACATTTTAAAAATACATTTTCATTATCTTTAAGTAGCTGTACGAAGGAGTTGTTATTTAACAATGTCATTTATGAGTGCATCTTGATCAATGTCACCCATGTCAACATCCTCCCTCATCCCTCTCAGCCTACCCTTCCCTCACTTTTCTTAATTTTTGTAGGAATTACACTGAATTTTGTAACTTCATTCTCCTCCCTTCCTTTCTTCATTTGAGTTTTTGACATTTTTGCTTTTAGTTTTGTTTCACACTCAATATTTTCCTAGAAGCAGCAAGTAAAGCTAAGGCTTCGGCGACTACTTGCCTGCCTTAGACATTTATTGTTGCTTAATTTTCATACCTCCTTTGAACAAAGTCTGCATAGTTTTGTCATATAGCTTTAGTAATATTAATTGTTTTTTAAGACAGAAAAAAGTATCAGGAAAACAGTACATCATACTCATGAGGAGCAGAGGTTTGGGAGCCAGCTGGCTAATGTTGAATCTTACCTTATAGTTCATGCTGCCACATGATCCATTGATCCAATTTCTCTACGCTTTGGCTTCATCTTCTGTAAAATGTGACCCATCTGACACCTACCTCATAGAGTTATTGAAGCATCTGAAATAAAATCTGGCACAGCAACACTTGACCAGTACTAGTCCTTGTTCTAAGTACTATCACTGATAGTCAAATGTTGTCAAATGTTTGTCAAATGTTGCCCAACTTATTAAAATACATTCTCGTAAAATGTGTGGAGTTGAAAAAAAGCTAAAAATACCTGAACAAATTGTACTCTTTATTTGGTCCCCACTTGGAGTGACCATCTTCGCTTCCACAAGTAAGCAAAGACCCAAGACGACAATGAGACCGTCCTGGATGGGATCCAGAGTTCTCCCATCAGAGCCTGGGTAGCTGACTGGCTGAGATGAGCTCATGGAATAATAGGATTTTCTCATAAGGGTTACACTATGCACTGGTACAGCAACAGTCCGTCCTCCATTTGATCCTTGATTATTCATCCATTCCTTAATTCCTCTGTTGCTTTTTATTTTTCAGTCCAGGATTTACCACCTTAATATATCTTTCCTAATTGCAGATCAAAACCTCCAAAGCATTTAAGACTCTGGCACTAACACCTGTCTATAAAGTCCCATTTTTATTATTTCATTTTATCTGTTGTTCTGGAGTCCAAGTGCCCAAGGTCATGATACAAACCAAGTCAGAGTTATGCCAGGTGGAAGACTAAAATCAAGATGAGTGCAAAGTTTGGAAATGTATTTTTACTCATCAAATATAGATAGATATTTCTCCTAGAGAAAGCCACAGGAAGGCATGCATCCAGACTTCTCTGCTGTTTTCCTGGAAGAAAATACAATAAAGTAATATGCAGGCCAGTCACCAAGTAAAGTATCACTGCTTAGGACTATATGCAAATTAAAATGTTTAATATGAAACATATAACCAACACAAAGAATTATTAAACAATGGTACTGTGCAGCAAATGTAACAAATAAAAGGTATCTTTATAAAATATTCACACAAATAATTAAGAAAATGTAGGCCTTCATATTCAATGCATAAAAAAATTCACAGAGAATGTCATATGACTGCTTAGCTAATATAAAAATAATGTTCAACTACTGTTGTAATAAAGAAATGGGTAATAAAATATAATAGAAAACATTTTTCTTACCAAATCAGTAGATATATGTAAGAGATAACACTCAGATGTTGAAAATGGAGGGGGTAATGGTCTAGATAAAGAATTAAATTGTATGATTTAACAATTTATATCATGGGTGTTTAAGACTTTAGGTGTCATGATTCCTCTTCTAGAAATCCTTGAAAATAGCCAAAGGGCTAATAAAATTTAATCAACAAAGGTATCTATCACAGCATTACCTAAATAGTGAAATGTTGAAAATGGCTGGGGATAGAGCACTTGAGTACTATGTGCAAGGCCCTGGGTTCAATCCCCAACACAGCAAAAATACAGAATACAAAAACTATCAACAGTGATAAATATGAAAACATGATTATGCATTCCATTCAATGCAGCAATGAGAAATGTCTATACAATTCCAATATAACAGAAGAACTTTGAACTAATGTTAAGTGAGAGGAGCAGGTCATAGAATAGAGCATGGATATGATCATGGAAAACTACATTGTAAACTAAATTTGAAAAATCCATAAACATGTAGGCATCACACAAAAGCCAGATGAAGTATATCAACATAGAAAATAGTGATCTATTTTCTGGAGGTGGTCTATATTATCTGTAATAAGGATGTTTGCCTCATATCAAAATATATTGTGTTTGTTTATTCTCTGCAGAGTAATGGGTGGTTGTATTTTGTCTACCTGAGGTCATGTGATTGGGGTATAGAAAGCATGCAAGTTCAGGACTTCATCCAGGCACAACTTCCCCCTGCAGCATATGGGCCTGAGGACCAAGTCTTGTACCTCAGAGACAGTTAAAAATTCAAACCATATGGGCTGGGAAGGTGGCTCAGCACTTGCCTTGCAAGCCTGAGGCCCTGGGTTCGATTCCTCAGCACCACATAAGCAAAAAGAAAAAAGCCGGAAGTGGCGCTGTGGCTCAAGTGGTAGAGAACTAGCCTTGAACTGAAGAGCTGAGGGACAGCCCCCAGGCCCAGAGTTCAGGCCCCACGACCAGACCCCCCCCAAAAAAAATTCAAACCATATCCTAAATCTATAGTGTACCATGCTGTATGGTATATATTGGTATTATGCTAATATTAAAATATTAATACTAGATAATATGGAAATTTTGCAGTGACATTTTATCCATTTAACACTGAGGGAGAGATCTTTGAGTCAGAGCTTCTCTAACCATTTCATTTATAAAGTTACCTTAACCTGAAGACAATACAACATACCTTAATTACTGATTTTTTAACACAGGCAAAAATAGTAGAACACTCAAGAATTTCAGATGACTTTTGTGGCTTTTAAAAGTTCAAGCTAATATCTATATCTGAAGACAGTGAATCTTTTCTGTTTTAGGTGTCATTATCTTTGCAGGTCACAAGTTTATGTCACATCACTCAACAAATCTTGATTGATACAGCTCTGTGATGTAATGTTAGTCTATGAAAGAGAAATACATTTTTTGTCCTGAATGTACCAGCCATCACAGCATATAGTAGATAATTCAGTCCTATGATTCCGGAGTTGCTTATGCAGCTTTCAAAGGTAGACTGAGAGAAAGTTAATTGACTCATGGTAGGGTTGATCATTTAACTCAGCTAAACTAGTCAAAGATCACTTAACGTTTTTATTCTCCACAATTATTTTGTAGGAAATACTTTTACTATGAGTTTGTCCTTTACAATAATAATAATAATAATAATAATAATAAAAGATGTATTACTAGTTGCAGTTTGGAGCTACCATTTTGCTCAACACTCACAGTGAACTGTAGATTTTTGTTTTACTTTGTTTTCACACATTTATATATTGGATAAATATTTCTCTGAGCCAGGCTTTTTGTCTGGATTAATGCCAGGGGTACAGGTGCAGACAGGAAATTGGCTATGGAAGAAAGAGAGATACTGTGGAGGGTTATAGAACTGTCTCCATGGCTAGGCTAGGGTACCTCATTTGAAATAACTGAATAATGCAGGCATTATCTGGGTATCATGGAAAATTATGACCTGCTCCAAGTAGAGCACATTTTATTTCCTTAATCTACCCTGAGGTCCACATCATCTCTGGAATGAAGTCTTTGTGACATGTAGGTGCTTTACTACTGGAATAACACCAGACCTTCCTTATACACCCAAAGCCAGCCCCAAAGAAAGTCAGATGTATTTGTCCCAACAGGCACAGCTGACTATGTGTTTATTTCTAGGAAACAACAGCTTAAAATTTATTAAAAATGTTGGAAAAGACATACTTGTAGCTACCTATTAGAATATACATGTAGATTAAGAATTTTTAAGAGTAAAGGGAGAATATTCCAGCCATTAGCGAATACTATCTTTGCCTAGTTACAAAATTAAATTTAGATCAGAATAAATTTTGCAGGTGATTTATCTTATGAGTATGACTAGCAGCTGAAATTTGAAATTAGTGTCACAAAGCAAATCTCAACACACTTTCAAATTAAGTACATGTAGCTCCCTTATAATACTTTCCCATGATCTTATTCATCCATTCAAATTTGGAATGTTTGTACTGTGCAGGTATTAAATCATTTCCACAAAATCCTATCTTATAATGAACAATACAGTTTTTTTAATTACTTTATCAGCATCAAGTAACTGAAGTCATTTCTACATATTTTCTTAGCAGTTTCTTGAATGCTGGATTGGTCATCTTTATTTCCAACAAGGAACTTCATTTGGCTTAGTAAAGGACATGTTCAAAAGGGGATGAAACTTCCCTTCCCTATCCCTCCAATTGTATTGTATTTGGGGCATATTTACAGTTATATCTAAAATGAATACATAACAGGTATCCTTTCTCCTCTGGAGGCTCTTATTTTGGGGGATAAATGTATTGAAGCCCTGCCACCTGTTGGGTTAAATAGTATCCAAAAGATGCCCCCTAAACTTTATACCAATGTGTTCCCTCTTTAGATGTTTTGAGCAAATGCTCATCCAGACATATGCTAAAAGAGGTCAACATGCATTTGTGCAAAGATCAGCATGACATTTAGAGTATATTTGAGTTTAATTTTTAAAATCTTATTAGTACACCAATCAGAAAGTCGTGTTTAACTGAAATTATTTGAATGTTCCTGAATTTTCTTTGTCCCTGAGGCTAATAGTTTTGTAGGTCTTAACATTGATAAACCAACCTTCCTTCCTTCCTTCCTTCCTTCCTTCCTTCCTTCCTTCCTTCCTTCCTTCCTTTCTTTCTTTCTTTTTTTCTTTCTTTCTTTCTTTTTTTCTTTCTTTCTTTCTTTCTTTCTCTTTCTTTCTTTCTTTCTTTCTTTCTTTCTTTCTTTCTTTCTTTCTTTCTTTCTTTCTCTCTTTCTTTCTCTCTTTCTTCCTTTCTTTCGTCAAGGTGATGTACAGAGGGTTTACAGTTACAAGTTGAACTTGTTACCCCCTCCCTTATTTGTCTCCCTCTTTCCTTCCCCCAACCCGCCAAGTTGTACAGATAATTTCCAACAGATTGTCTTGTGAGTATTGCTGCATTGATTCCCCCCTTGTCCTTTGTCTCACCATTTTTGTTCCCCTTCACTTCCTTAATTCCAGCCCTGTTTTTATTATGTTTATGTCATTGTATAAGTGAATTTCAATTCAACATATTGGTTTACGAGTACAAGGGATCTTGATCAATGTAATCTCTTTCTTCATTCTCCCTCCATCTACTTTAACCCCACCCAGCCCTTCAAGTTACCTGGCTCCATTTTCACATATATGCATTGAAAGTATGACTGTATTTGTACTTTTTATAATATGAGAAAGAGAGAATGAGGAGGGAATCTTAAAAGTAGTTATATGAACTTGAGAATTAAGGTCTGATTGTGCCTGGAAAAAATTGCAGTTGCACGATTTCTACTCCAGCTTCTGTCTGGGAATTTGACATGAAATCCTGAGAAATAGGCAAAGACTGTGGGCCTAGGCCAATATGAAGATGAAAGGACCAAAGGTATAAACAAGTTTCTCATCATGGCAGTTAGCCAAGTCTTTGGGGTTGCTTCCCCCCCCCCCCAGGGCTGAGGACCAAACCCAGGGCCTTGCGTGGGCCGGGCGGGCGCCCTTCCTCTGGGCTAAACCCCCAGCCCCTGGGGTTGCTTTTAATTAAACCCAAGTCAGGGCTCACAGAGGTATAGAGAGCAAAGTAATATCTCTCTTGAATTGCATTGACTTTTCTGAGCATGAGGCAGGTGTTCAGATTTACATGCCATAGACCACAGGGTCATCCCATCTGCATACCATGTCCCCTGCCACCCACAGGACCACCTGCACACTTTGCCAACTCCATGGATGAACGAAGGACCTGCTGGAGGTGGAGGGTAACATTAGTCCACACACTGGTCATGAGTAAATCTTAATTCAGTCTTAGTGTGTTCCTGTCCTTCCCGTCAGGGCATCTTTGCTTTACTCTATTGGCCCATGAGTTTGTGGAATTCCCTATCTTGCCATCTACCCTTTTTAGGGAGAAACAGGAAACACCTTCATGGTTTTCCTTACAGCAAAAGCTTAGATATGTGTCCTATATTTGGCCAACCCTAGGATACCATTGTGAAAAGCTTTGACTTAAAAGAAAAAAATGTGGGAAAGCATACACTGTGCTGCAACTATGGAAGTTGTGGGGGTGAGGGGGTGGAGAGCATGACTTTTTTTTCACTGAGGATTGAACCCAGGTCCTCATGCTTGCTAGGTAAGTGTTCTACCACTCAACTTTAAACTACAATCATTTTGTTTACATTTCCTTTTTGAGATAGGGTCTTACTAACTTTGTCCAGGCTGGCCTCAAACTCAAACTCCTCCTGCTTTTGTCTTATGAATAGCTGGAACTACAAGTGTATGCTACCATGCTGGGCTGATGTGCCTAGCTTTTTAAGGGCAACAGAAGTGGGATTTCTGGCCTTGTATCAGTAGTGGAGTCATGATATCAGTGCCCGCACTGATGGCCGTGTAGTCTTCACCACTGCTTCCCATGGGGTGGTTTGGGCAGTCAGTTCCCACTGTGTGGGCTCTAAACCTGGCCCTGCACAACTCGCAGAAGGTCAGTGGGCTCTTGAATATGCTCTGGTATAGTCCTGTCTCATAGGCTCTTGTTTATAACTAACAACACCAGGAGATACAGATAATCTTCTTTTTATAATGATATTTGTTTATAACTAACAACACCAAGAGATACAGATAATCTTCTTTTTATAATATTTTTATTCAACACTATAATTGTATAACTTTGACTCTGCCAGAGACTTGCCTTTAATTCTTAAAGAACTTTCCAAAGCTTTGAGTGTTTAAAAAACACACTTGAAGAGGTATACACAACTTTTAAAAGAGTTTTACAGAGTAATTGGGAAGTGTCTATGAGCTTTGTTGATCAAGAGGTACATAACCTAGGGGAGGGGGGATTCTGAAAAAAAAAGATACATAACCTATAAGAAAAGAATAAAGTGAATTGAAACAATAAAAGAGTGAGAATTAGGGAGGGAAATAACAGAAAGGCAGAGAGCAACAGTTTGCTGATGAGACAGCCCTCTCTCCATGTATCTGTTGTATATTCAATAAGGAGTCTTAACTGTGGGATGTGGAGGGGACATGACAGTTCACATTAGATGCTAGGAAGGAAGAGGGAAGTGTGGAGCAGAAATATGAGAAAGGATGGGAAAAGAAAGTAGATTCCAAATCTCAAAGTAAGGGCAACCCCTCACTCATGCCAGCTCCTCCACATATAGGAGCTGCCTCAGAGGGAAAACATGACAAAACAGACAAAAACCAACACAACACCCACTAAGAAAGAGTAAGTAATGTGTATTAAACATGTGATACAAACGGTTGCTTCTATTGGAGGGAGTCCACTTGCTTAAGGATCTCTATTTTAGATTTGTTTATTGCATAATCTTTGCTCCATACTTCCCCAAATCCACCTATTTGTGTACCTAGTAATGGGGTGTTGAGCTTGGTCCTACTTGGAGCAAGGCAGAGAGAATTTGTTTCTGGCTACTAGGAGTTTACAATTCAGGTCTGGGCAAAGGCTTGACATCTTTAGTTTTCTTCCCTAATCCTTCATAACAGAAAGCAAGTTTATATCTTGGCAGGAATTGGAGAGAGATGGTCAGAAGGTGGCGATCCACTTTCCCCTCACCTTTCCTCTTTTCAATCAAAATCCTCTATTAACTGTTATTTTCATTGCTAAAGTGATTTTAAGATCAAATACAAACAAATTCAAAGAAAAATGTACGTAAGAGTAATCAAAAGAACAACATAGAAAGCTATTCCCTCTCATTTTTCCTCGTAAGAAATGCTCTAAAAGAAATTCAAAAAGAAAAGCAAACCTTGTAATTTATTACTGCCTTTGATATTTAGAAAATTGGTTTTGTTGTTTTTGATAGGCTTGTTTAGTACTACACTTTCAACTTCACTGGAAAAAAATGTATAAATGTTTGGCTCTCTGGAATTATGGTATGTAACATAAACAAGACTTCAAGATTTGAATCTTTATTGTATGTAGCTTCAACAAATAAGAACATTATCCCATGCCCAATAAAATTTTCTTGGAACAAAACAAGTATGAAATTAAAAATAAATAAAACAGCAACCTATGACAAAAATATGAAAAAAATATTTGAAATGTTTTATATTGAAAGAGCTTGGGTAAGATACCTACACACCTATGAGAGTATAGCCAGCCAGAAGTCTTAGAAATCAAAGACTTGCTAAAGAACAAAATCTGTCGAGCTAGGCAGACAAATGAAGCATAATGGTACCATAGATATTTGGTAATAACTATCATGAACTTTAAATTTATTCTTTCTATTAGAAATGGTACCATAGATATTTGGTAACAACTATCATGAACTTTAAATTTATTCTTTCTATTAGAAGGAAAGATTTCATTTAACCATAAAATAATTTCCTAGTTTGAATATTTCACATATTTCAAGTGCTGCTACAAGGCATGGTATAAGGGGTGATCACATTGCATATAGAATGCTGGGCTTTTCTCCTGCTATAATTTGATTGTTTCTTGATGTATTAGGAAGTCTTTATTTCTAGCATCTGAATGATGTGCAAGATGTATCACATAGGTGTACGTTAATACTCTAAGACAGTCTCCTAATGTTAGATATCTAGGATGTTTCCTTTGTTTTGTGCTGCTGTAAGTAATACTGTGTTACACACTTTTTGGGCATTGTTTGTAGTGTTCCACTTAGGAGAGTCTTTGAAAGGGGGATTATTGTACCCAGCAATGGGATTGGTTTTAGAATTCTTGGTTTGTGTCATCTTAATGGTGGCATCTATTTATCCACACAGGAGACTAATGGAAGGGACATTTCGTAAGGTTTTATAACCAGCTTTCTCTGTTGTCTTATTTTCATGTGCTCCTGCCTGTTTTTAAAAGTAACTATATTGTGGCTGACATTATAGAACACACAATACTCTGTGTAGGGGTTGAGAAGCAGTCCACTCTGTCACTTATGGCCCCTTAGAAATAGTAGGAGAGAGACTGCTCTCAGAGTTCACTGTCAAGAAAAACCATGCCTTCATAAATAGCTGGCATCAGCAATCAGATGGAATCACAATAAATCCTGTTTCTTCTGTCACTGAGCACCAGGAATTTCAAAAGCCAGGCTAAAGCACATGTCCCTGCTTCGTGGAAAGCTTATTGTTTTACTTTATTTTGGTGTTGATCTGATTTTCTTTTCTTAAAAATATTCCTTATTTTATTAAATATATTTGTAACTTCTTAAGCCTTTAAGGAAGAAAGGTGTTTTGCAATGAAGCCACACCTCTAGCCCTTTTTTACTGGCTACTTGGAGACAAGAGTATTGCTTTTTCCTCTGGGGTGTGCCTACGCTACGATCTGCTTACTTTACACTGCTGTCACAGCTGGGATGATGGATCTGTACTATCACACCCAGCTTCTTCTATTGAGATAAAGTCTTGAGAACTTTTTTTTATTTCCAGCCCAAACTGGCCTAGAACTACAATCCTCCCAAGCTTAGCCTCCCATGTAGCTGAAGTTACAAGCATGAGCCACCAGGACCCAACTATATTCTTCATTATTTATATTTATATTCTGAACAGCTCAAGGGAGACATTTAGGCAAAACCTCCATCAAAAGATAAAATATGACTTGGATCAAATTAATGATTTAAAGAGATGTATATAACTTTGTGTGTATGTGAGTGAGTGTGTGTGTGTGTGTGTGTGTGTGTGTGTGTGTGTGTGTGTGTGTGTGTGTGTGTGTGTGTGTGTGTGATGCTGGGGATTGAACCCAACATATTGTATAGGTTTAGGCAAATGCTCTACCACCAAGCCACATTCCTGTCCCCATCTTCAACTGATGCTAAGAATTGAAAGAAAAGTTCTTTTGTTCTAATTAAATAAGGGATAAAGCACTTTCTGCTACCTCAACATTGATAAGACTATTTCTTACAATGTCATCATATACATGCTGTTGCTATAAAACAAATACATAAGAACAGTTAATAAAATTCGCAAAGTATGGAAGAAAAAGAGGCAAAGCATCTTTAGTACAAAGCTCTCCTAGATGGGCTGGTACAATGTAGATATAACAGCTGGCACAATATAGGTGTAACATTCAAAGTATTGAATGGACATATTACATGATTTTCAAATCCTTAATAGATACCTCTTAGCTTTTGGTAAGAAATGAGCAGTAAAAGGCCAAGAATCTGAGCTACAGATTTTCTATAGCAACACCATATGCTTTGAGAATCAACCAAGGAGGACCGGGGCTGCTGTCCTCTTACAGGCCATCTGTCTGACTTGATGGCCGCTCCATCTGTCTGAGCAGCTCCATCATCAGCCTAGCCCTTGCTGGGGCTGTGGGAGTCCTAGAGAAGGATTCTTGTCTCAGGGCGTCTCTCAAGGGTGTGCCCTTCCCATTCCTGCCAGCCTTCTGACATCTTTAGTTGTCACTGCTGTGCTGGAATGCGGAGCTCTGACTGGCACACATGAGCCCTCCATCCTCACATTCATTCCCCATGGTCCTGGCAGGCATGCCAGTCAAGTACCCTGGCTTACCATTCCATTTGCTACACATCCTTCTTATTTATTATTTAGAAGTACTTGGGTTTGAACTTAAAACCTTATATTTAGAAGGTGGGGACTCTACCAGTGAGCTATGCCCCCAGTCCTGTAGTCTGCTTCTTATTGATTGATTGATTGATTTTGGTATTGGGGTATTGAACTCTGGGCCTCATGCTTGCTAGGAAGACAGTCTGCTACTTGAGGCCTACTTGCAGCCCCTTTTGTATTCATTATTTTTGAGATAAGGTCTTGCCTTATGTCCAGGCTAGTCTGAGCTGTGATCTATGTTGCTAGGGATGATAGATGCATGCTACTGTACTCAGCCATTGGTTGAGATGGAGTCTCACCAACTTCAATGCCTGCACTAGCTTCAAATTAGGATCCCCTGACTTCCATCTCCCAAATAGCTGGGATCACAGACTTGAGCCTAGCTGTGCTGGTCATTATTGAGATAGGATCATGCACCCGGACTATAATCTGCCTATTTGAAGCTTTGTGCCATTGATAGGATGCAGACAGGTGCCACTGTGTCCAGCTATTCTCTATTGAGATGGAGTCCCAGGGACTTTTCTGCCCAGGCTCACCTGAAACCACAATCCTCCCAATCTCAGCCGTGTGTGTGTGTGTGTGTGTGTGTGTGTGTGTGTGTGTGTGTGTGTGTGTGTGTGTGTGTGTGTGTGTGTGTGTGTGTGTGATGGCAGTTCCAGTCTCTTCTCCCCTAAATTGACCCTGACCTCTGTTTTTTCTGGGACTCTAAGGTCTCACTACATACCTCTGGGAGTGCCGCCCACCTGCACTGACCCCTGAGTCCCCTGCTCCTCATTCCATCCACAACTTCACTGGGCCATTGTGAGTCCTGAGCCTTGTCTTATTCTGGAAATAAGGTAAGTTAGAAGAGGCTTTGGAAGTTGTATTTTACAAAGGTGACTTTTGGCATATGTGCCATGTTCTGGCCACATTCTGGTACTTCGTGGAAACTGATCTCTGTGGTCTCTGTCTTCACCAGTCTGGATTTGCTAAGAAAATCTAAACTGATCATTCTATGAAATAGTAGGGAATGTTCTCTGTTACTTCCCATTGTCTCTAGCACAGCCAGAAGGAGTGCTCTTAAAATCTGTTTTAAGAATGTGCTTTTCTAATGGAAATCCTGCAGCACTTCCTGCTTTGCTAAAATGTCCCTGTACCTACATCCCCAGAAACACAAGCTAGCTCATTTCAGAGATGAGCAGCTTATTTAGAAATGAGTTTATAGAGCTTAAGACACCATCTGAGGTAGTTAGCCAGAGAGACAAGATAGAACTCCTCCCAAACTTCGAGGTCCACATTAGTGGTAAGACACCACTTCCTGTGAGTAAATGCACAGTATAGAAGCTTCTTCCTTACACTTCTGAGAGCCAGCAAGTGGTCTGTAGCCCAAACAGAACTTTTTATACAAATGCAGGCAAACTATAGCTTAAACCTAACACACAACAGACTTCCAGCTCCCTTTCTTGGAGTTGACAATAGCCTGGCATGAGCTGGATTTGACTTTATATCACTTATAGAGGTAAAAAGCTACCTCCTTAGGATTTGTAGCAAAACCCTGGTAATACATTGAGAAAGAGATATTAAGCTTCACTTGACCTCTCAAGTGCCATATAAAAGAACCTCGGGGCCAATTTATATACAAATGAGCTCATGGAAGATTTAATATCCACTTAGGATGTATTGTTATTCAGAAAATAGTTATTAGGATGCCAGAATCCTTGTCATGGGGTTGAGGGTAGTATGGGTGGGGAAGGGTAGTATTTTAAATACTTTTTGTAAGATTTTTATTGTAAAAATGCTGTACAGAGGGGTTACAGTTACATGGACAAGGTAATGAGTACATTTCCTATTGAGCATTGTTGCCTCCTTAAATACTTTTATTAGCAAGGAACAGCTTTCTTTATCTAAAGGTAGAAAAGGAGAAAACAAATCAGGTGAACTATTAATAAAAATGTTTCCATCATTAACATTCACAGTGCTGCCGCTTCTTAAAATAGGAAGCCATTTATGACCTAAAAGTTGGTCAGCATCAATATCTTCAGATCATGCTAAAAATAGAACTGAGCACAACTTCCCAAGAGCTTACTACATGCATATTTTAGTAGCTAAATCATATAGGAAAATGAGGGTGTCTCTTATTAAAGTAGAAAGGCTAAGGGTTAGAACACTAATTTAGAGCAGAAAGATCATACAAGACAAATTCTAAACATGGAAACAAAAATTTTCCCTTTAACAGGAAAATAAATTAATAGAACTCAAGGCATTAATAGACATGTGGTAGAATGTTAAAAAGGAAAATCAACCAGCGAAAACAAAGAAGACCCAGTGGGAATATTCAGATTTGAGCTATAAATCATTTGGATACAGATGATTCATACATTTTCTGTTGCACTTACAGTGGCAGCAGAAGTTATTGAAGGAAAACAAGACCTCAAAAAAGTTTAGAGAGTTTACTTTAGTCACAAAGGAGTCATTTTCCTGTTTTTTTTTTTTATTTTGTCGGTCATGGGGCTTGAACTCTGGGCCTGAGTGCTGTCCCTCAGCTCTTCAGCTCAAGGCTAGTGCTCTACCACTTGAGCCACAGTACCACTTCCAGTTTTCTGGTGGTTTATTGGAGATAATAGTTTCATGGCTTTTCCTGCCTGGGCTGGCTTTGAACCATGATCCTCAGGTCTCAGCCTCCTGTGTAGTGAGGATTACAGGCATGAGACACCGGGGCCCAGCTCATTTTTCCTTTTACCTAAATCCAAAGAAAACTACACAAATGTAGGAAATGTCTCAGGAAATTGTCAGTGCTTTAGTTTTCCAAGTAAGTTTGAAAACTATAAATCTGTGAATCCTTCATATGGAAACTTCCTTGAAAACATCCATATTTTAGAAAACAAAGCTCAAGAAGCAATGTTGATTAGTTAAATATTTGAACAATTATTTGAAAGGCATTTAGCACCTCTCATATGCAATGTGTGGTGAGTGAAGAGTTTGTGGGATTTAACATTGTTCAAGATCTGATGTCCTTGTCCTCACAGACTGTGGTGCTACAGGAAATGAGACAGGATTATTTATAACAAGCTGGTAAGTGATGGGAGCTGTCTATACCGTTGAGCCTAAGAGCCAGCAGAGTGTGGCATTAAGGACATTTTTGCCTAGAATGGTTGGCCAAGGGACAGGAGAGAAAATGGCCATTGGTGTTTTAGGCAATAGATATAATAACATGAATAACTGCCCAGATTAGAGAAATTTGGTGAATCTTTGATGGTCTAAAATATCTAAGGTAAGGTTTAGATGGGAAATGCTGGCATAATGGGCAGAAAAGAAGCCAAACCTGGAGCCAGATTACAGGCACTTCATATGGCAGATTGGTTGGTATAAGCTTAGGATTTGAGTACCTGCAGTTCCCTGGGGAAATGATTCCACAGGAGGGAACATTAGACAGAGAAGGGAACAAAGTCCTAAGTGATAAATCTATAAGCCAGTGATTTCAGTGGGTATTGGGCTCCATCTGCCTTAAGACCCTTACATTATATGGAGATTGTATAGAACATTCATTAGAATTGACCTTCCACAAGCTAGGTACTGGTGGCTGTAATCCTGGCTACTCAAGAGGCTGAGATCTGAGTATCATGGTTTGAAGTCAGCTGGTGCAGGAAAGTCCATAAGACTCTTATCTCCAATTAATCACAGAAAAAGCTGGAAGTAGCACTGTGGCTCAAGTGGTAGAGTGCTAGCCTTGAGCAAAAGGAGCTCAGGGACAGTGACCAGGCCTAGAGTTTCAGTGCGCGGGCGCACGCGCACACACACACACACACACACACACACACACACACACACACACACACACACACACACACACACACACACACACACACACACACACACACACACCGCTCCACAATGAGGACACTGAAATCCTTAGTCGTTAGTTCCTGCCCTTCTCTGGTTGCATGGTCATGGCCCCAGTGTGCAAGCCCTGTGTGCCCACAAACTGGTCTAGCCATCCAGGCCACAGTTGTTCAATGCTTCTTCTGGAGGCAAAGGCTCATATGGTTAGACAGATGAGGTTTGTCTGTTATTCTAAGTCAGTTATTGTGCAATCACTGAGATCCTTGGGGTAGCAATTTGTCTACTCACAGCCATAATTCTTCTGGCTGTTTCAAGACCAAGTGTCATGTGACATGATTCCATGAGTCAGGTATCAGGGGCTCCTCTTCCTAAGACTGAGACCTCAAGACATCCTCTACATACATACATCATTAGCCACATGCACTAAAGCTAGACAATTGACAAGGTGACAAAGTTCTAGATATGTAGACCAAAGTACACAGAAGAAAAAAATTATATTCTCAAAAAGACAACCAGGGTTCAGCCATGAACAGCTTGAAGTTTTCTAAAATTCACCTATCTGTCTCTGTGTGTCTGTGTGTCTGTCTCTCTCTCTCTCTCTCTGTCTCTCTGTCTGTCTCTGTCTCTGTCTCTGTCTCTCACATTGTCAGGCATGGGGTTGACTCAGGGCCCAGGTGCTGTCCCTGAGCTTTTGTGCTCAATGCTAGTGCTCTACTACTTTGAGCCACAGCTCTACTTCTGGTTTTTAGATGGTTATGTGGAGAAAAATGTTTCATGCACTTTTCTGCCCAGGCTGGGTCTGAACAACAATCTTCAGATCTCAGCCTCCTGAATAGCTAGGATTACAAGTGTTAGCCACAAGAACCCTGTTCTCTCTTCTTTTTAATAAGAAAAAAATCCAGATATTATCTTTCTACCAAGAAAGTCTTTTTATGGGATTCCCTCCACCCAAGACTTCCATCTCTACTCCTGCACATGTTCCTAAATGACACAGTGCCTTCCCCTCTGATCTAACAGAGGAGTCTGGAGCCTCTTCAGATTCCCTTTTTCTGACCTTATGAAGGCAGCTTCTTCCTTGTCCATTTGAGCAGAAAGATTCTTCTAGGACTTGGGGCTTTTACTAAGCTAATTATTCTCATTTCCAGCCATCTAAACTCCTAAAGGTTCTCTTTTGCTTTCTAAGATCCTGAAGGCATACTGGCTTTCCGCAGTATGTCAAATACTATCTATGATCCAGGAACTATGCTGGACTTGTGGGATTGGACATATGGAGACCCCCTTCTTATTTTCTCTACACAAAGGAACTTGACACATGGTTCCACTCACATCAGGGAATGTTTGCAGAATATGTACTGAGTGCCAGGTCCTCCGATAGGACTGAAGGAGTATAAGTATAAAAAGGAAATTTATGGGTTGGGAATGTGGCTTAGTGGTAGAGTGCTTGCCTGGCAAGCATAAAGCTCTGGGTTCGATTCCTCAGTATCATATAAGCAGAAAAAGCCTGAAGTGGCACTGTGGCTTAAGTGGTGGAACGCTAGCCTTGAGCACAGAGAGGCTCAGGGACAGAGCCCAGGCTCTGAGTTCAAGCCCCAGGATTGGCCAAAAAAAAAAGGAAATTTATGACCACACAGCAGAAGTAGGGCTGCTCATACTAGCTTCCAGCTCCACTTCTCCAAAATTCACTAGTTTTTTTATAGCCTTTATTTTTTTCATTAGATCATCTCACTTCTGTGATTATACTTATATTGACTTATATTATATAATATTATAATGACCTTTGGTGAAGTTGTGTAGGTCACACCCAGGCAGCATAATATCAAAGGACAGAAATGGGACTTCTTTTCTTCATTTCTATTTTCAGGTTTGCATTGGTATCAATCCTGTCCCCAAAGCTCTTTACAAGTCTTCCTTTTGTGTTTTATAGGATTGTTTAGTATCTCCACGCTGACACCAATCACTAAAAAGAAACATGTAACAGACAACATATAATGAGGCAAACCCCTAAAGCATAGGGCCATGTGGAAAAGTATGGACCACACTTTGCTGTGGGAGTCAGAAGTCTGGATTTGCAGTTCCTAGAATTACAGAAGGAAGATGGTGGTTGAAGCCTGGTGTTATTGAGTTAGAAATTAAGAAGCACAGGGCTGGGGGTTTAGCCCAGCCGAAGGGCACCTGCCCGGCGCGTGCAAGGCCCTGGGTTTGGTCCTCAGCCCTGGGGAAAAAAAAGAAAAAAAAAAGAAATTAAGAAGCCCATCCACCAAGAAGACTTACCTACTACTGCGGTAGGTGGGTCTTCACCATATAAGAACCCCTACCACCAAATGTACAAGCTAATCCAACAGCTGCACATTTACAATTAAGTGGACAAAATCTTGCAAGAATTGACTAGCTTCCTAAAAAGAAGAACCTGAAAGGAAGGAGAGATGCTTCAATTTTCCATTTGTTTTTGTAGATCTTAAAAAACCTTGCTGCAGAGTAAAGGAGATTAGCAGCACCATATCTGATAGAAAAGGACTGATGATTAATGACTCACAGTAGCAGAAGTTCCAAATAGATTATTTGGACATAGCAACGATCCTCCCGTCAAGCACCATCTCCTTCAGGGTACCTGAGTCTGTAGAAACTCTTATTTACTGTTGTTTGCATTGGATGTGAGGGATCAAGATGAGCTTTATGTGGTTTTTTTTTTTAATCACTTTTTTTTGCAATGCTAATTCACAAGTACCCTCATAGGGTCATATAATTTCTTTACAATTATATGATAACAGCACAGGCATTTTAACCTCAATATGAAATAAGAAAACACATAAAGAAGAATCCACGGAGTGCAGATGACAACAATGTTTGCATCGCCTGACCACTTAACACCACACTTGGTGGTAAATATCAAAGAACTAACGGAGACAACAGCAGGCTTTCTCCATGTTCTCCTCTCCACGGCCTCCTGTGAAGCGGCACAAAACCTAGCCAGCAAGCTGGAATCACAGCACCCGTCCTGGGTGGACCACCAGCCTCTCTGGGCTGGGGACCGAAGTCCGTGGACGTCTGCTAGCTCGTCCTCTCCAGCGCTCACATCCCTATCTGCGCAGCCCCGCCTTCGCCCATCTATTCCGTGGTGCAAATGTGTTTTCACATTTGCTCAGAGACTGTGTGTGAGTTCCACCCACTGCAGCCTATGCTGGCGCCGCGCTGGCTTTGTCTGGGGAGTCCACACTACAGGAGTAATGATTGCGGGAAAGGCACGCGCCGGTGCAGCCACTTTCCACCACCCGTGGGTTCCTAGTGAGCCTGGAGCTAGCCGGGTCCCGACGTCCTGGCTGCCTCCCGGGTGGGTGGCAGGGGCGGGGGCGGGAGGGAGGCGACGCCCTCCGGTGCCTGGACCCAGCAGGTGTGCAGCGGGCTTGGGTGTGGCCTCCTCCCGCTGGTGAGTTTGGGTCGCCCAGGCTGAGAGCGCTTTGGAATGAGAAAATCCAAGTTGGGGTGTCCAGCACGTTAGGGAAGGGGGTGCATGTAAAAGAACACAGCAAAATCCTTCTGGCTTCCCTTTTTCCTTTCCTTTCCCACCTAGCCCTCTCTCTTTTCTTTTTCTTTCCTTTTTTTTTTTTTTGTTTTGTTTTGAATACTGAGTAGTTTTCCCTAAGACGCCATTTCTAGTAACTGCGCTGAGTACAGCTGCCTGCCCCGACCTGGCTCGTGAGAAGCCCCCAGGCATCCAGTGATGTTCCTTTCCTTCTGCCACTGCTGCACCCCAAGTTTTCTCTAGCCTTCTAAGTCAACGTGGGGAGGCGGGGTGGATGGTCAACTTAGTCCTGCCTGGAGATGTCCTGAAAGCCAAGCCAAAGTTAGCAAGTCAGGCTCAGGCCCAGAAACGAGCGGCACCCCCTTACCCGCCCCCGCCACTAGCTGAGTCCCGCAGTCATCCTTTTCTGCTGTTTGGCTGGATCTGACCCGGGGCGTGGCTCAGCGCGCGCGCACAGTGTCTCCCCCCCCCCCCCCAGTGACTGATTCAGGGCTGGCACCCCTCTCCCTCTCCTCCTTGCCATAAAGTTGGAGCCCCGACTGCTCCCCCAAACACCTGCCATTCGCAGTGGCTCTGCCACGCCGTGTGCCACGCCACGGCGGCACCTCAGCCCCGCGACTTCCCCCAAGCAAGCGGCGAGGCGCGCGCGGTGCCCTGCTCCCCCGCGCCGTGACTCCCTCCCCGCACAGCGTGTACTCTCGCCACACCCCCGCCCTGCACTGCAGCACGGGAGGGGGGACCGCAGCGTGCCAGCCCGGAGCCACTTTCCCGCCCCGCCCCTCCCCTCCCCTCCCCTCGGCCGCCACGCTCGGAGGAGTCACCACTCCGCGCGCTGCAGGGGAGAGTGGCAGACGGAGGCGGCTCGGGGAAGCCAGCGCGACCGGCGCGCGCGACGGCCACCGCGGCCGCAGTGCTGACACCACCCAGGGGCAGGGGGGTCCCTGGCGGCTGGAGCGGTGAGTACGGGGGTCCCCATAGCAGCCCGGAGGCTACGCGCCCCGCCAGATTTCCCTCCCTGGCCTCGAGGCCCCGGCGTGGTAGCCTGGGGAACTTTTTGCAGCCGTGCAGAAGCGCAACTTTGCTGGGTTTGGCTCCGGGAAAGCGGCTGCAGATCGCTGGGGGCGGCTGGCCAGCGTCTGGGGGGGGGGGGGGTGCGCTCCGACCGGGCCGGTGGATTCTTCCCGCCTCCACCCCGGGGTGGGCTGGGGGTAGGTCGGAGGACGCGGGGCACTGTATCCGGGGCTTCTCCAGGGATGGCGGGTGGACAGCGGCCGGGACGCGGGGGTCTCCACGCTGCTTCCCGCGGGGTTCCGAGAGGCCCGGGGAGGAAAGCGGATTCAAAGCAGACTGCCCAGAACCCCTGCTGACCGCCGGACCCGCGCCCTGCTCGCAGCCTGCGGCTCAACTTTTCGGAGGGGCTCCGGGGAGCCGAGCGAGCCGCGGTCGACGCTGCGGAAGCCCGAAGGAAACACCGAGAATTTCCAAACTCGTGCACTGAAACCCGATGGGAGGGACGGCGGAGAGCCGGGAACCCCGCGGGGCCGCGGCTCTTTGTAGGAGCCCGCCTCGCTCCCCACCACCCCACCCGCGGTCCTCACCACCCTCCCACGGGGCGCTCCGGAGTGCGGAGCTCCGCCTGGCACCCCGAGAGGGGGTTCGAGGCGGGGAGCAGATCAGACGGAGGCCACGAGCCAGCCCACCTGGCATCTTCTCTGGGCGGCCTTTCCCTCCCCGCTCCGGGGAACCCACCCACCATACTTTTCTGCCAGTCTGCGGTGGGGCCCGCGTGCAGAAGACCTAGATGAACTTGGCTTGGAGAGACACCCGCACGCCCCAGCAGATGCCCCAGCCGGGCACGCGGGGACCTCACTCGCCCACGCGCGGCGGGGGAGGGGGTGGCGGGGGTGGAGGGGGAGGAGCTGAGTCACCGGGGCTGGAGGGACCGGCGGGATGCGCCGGGAGTGTGGAGGGGGCGGGGGGGGGCGCTCGCGTCACCCACTACGCCTGCCAGTGATGCAAATGCAGCCCGAGGAGGGGCGGGTGCGGAGGGAGGGAGGGACGGAGGGTGGGCGACCGTCTCAGTCTGGGAGCTCGTGTGCTCGCGTGCGTCAAAGGCTCTGGGGTGATGGATGCCCCGCTGCGCACCCCAGCGGACGGCAGCTCTGGGGGAGGGGGACGCCCAGTGGGAGGAGACGTGGGCCGGCCGACTGCGGGGAAAGCTGCGGGCAGAGCTGGGCTGCTAGGAAAGCCCGGCAGGGCGGGCCAGCGACTCCGCAGTGCGTCGCAGTGCCGGTGCGGGGAAGGCGCTGCAGTGACCAGGGATCCCCGGGGGCGGGAGGGGGGGGTAGGAAATGGGGAGGGGAGGTTGGGGAGGAGGGAGAGGCAGTAGAGATGGGGCATCTTTTAAGGCACCACGGCTGGGATGCCCTGATGGTTTCTTCCCTGGCTGAACGCGCGCTCCCTTCCTACTTTGCTGAAAGTCGTATTTGCGTGCAGTTCTTGTCCTCAATCCTGCAGGACATCGTGGCGTTAATCTTTCAAGAGTTCCCTCATTTTTCGATGGCAGTGGCAGCTTCAGAAAGGCCTCCGGCCCCGGGCAGGTTTTTAGGAGGAAAGCCTCAGCATTGGGCTTTGGTGAAGTTCTGTAGTTCAAGTCCTTTCCTTCACCATTCTTCTGGGCTTTAGGACAGAGACCTGTCCAAAGGGGGTTGAAAATGGCTTACAAAATGATGCACCACCTTCCTCTTTTGTAGCCTAAAAATGCGTGTTAAAAACACTACGGACAGTGTATTCCTTGATTTTCTGGAGAGAAAAATGACAGTCTTTTCTACTGGTTTTCACTGAATTGGACTATGTCCAAGGTGTGCGGCCAAAGGAATAAAGGGAAAAGAGGAGGCATAGAAAGGGGGAGGCAGAAAGCAGTTATGGAGAAATCCAGAGATAAGGAAAAAAATTCTTGATAATTCGGTTTATCATCTTTGAGTGAGAAACATTAAAAATAATTTTAAAAATTAACTGAGCAGCTTCTGTTGCCTTCCAGAATTGTGTTGAGGATGAGATCTTCTCAGAGAAGTTGAGAAATGGAAATTTTCTATGGGAGGGAAAAAAATTTATGAAATGAAGTCTCTTTAAGAGAAGAAAAAAGACAATGTTGTCTTTTACAAAATCATGGGCTTTCCCCAGCATTGTTTCTTTAATGAAATGTGGCCTTCAATGACAACAAATGCAGACAATAGACTTTCCCCTGACACTCTCGTATAATATCAAAGGCTACTAGAGAGAAACCATCTAGATCACACTGGAGTGGTTCTGGTGACATAGTAAAGAAATCCAACTCATTGACCCATTGACAATGAAAGTAGCTTCTCTGGTAGGGCCAACTTTTCCCCCTGAAAGCTTGGGTTAAAATTCAGCTTCTTATCATCACTATTATATTCCTTAAGAGTGGAAGAGACTTCAGGGAACAAGATACACTTCTCTGATTCACAAGGTTTATGGGAAAGGCATCATAACATGCAGCATATCAGGTGATAAGTACCAGAAATCCATGTTTTATCATTGAGGTTGTTCACTCTTACTCTTACACAAATGTGTTGATGGCATGCTTTATGAATAAATGCATCTGAGTCATCAACAAGCCTCCTTAGGCTCCCTCAGTTGTTTTTCATTTTCCCATCCATAATGGTACATTGGGGTGAGCAGTGAACATGCCCTGGTTATCCTTTGCAGCTCTACCTAGAGAAAAGCTATAATTTGATAGTGTACTGCTTCTTCCAGTGCTGATGAGGTTTCTGTCTGACAGGGTCTCACTGTCCATTTACATTAGGTCTGTTTATTAGCTGGGAGAGGCAGATCCCTGCCCTCGGCCTCCATCAATGTTGGTACAACATCACTACACTGTTTTGGATATTTGCTTTTCTTTGCTGGTTTCTTCATAATAGAGCAGCCAGGAAAGTGTTGGAATAGATAGAATTAGTAGTGTCTTTATGTGAAGCTAAGAATAGCAGTGGGATAAAGTCACTAGTTTAATTCTTGCTCAAATATGTAATCTTAATGGTCATAAAGACAGCATTAGTTTTTAATCCAAACACTTCCTTGTAATTAGAGCCAGATAGCAGTTGTTGCAAATTTCAATGGCTTCTGCTGTTGGGGAGAATTGAGTAACATAAAAAGGATCAGATGGCTTGGTCCTTTCTAGTTCTGATCTTCTTTTACCTTAATAGATAGAGAAGTATATGGTGTTTATTTTATATTTGAACTTTGTGTATAAGTACGGTATAAGTAGCATTTTTATTTACTCATGTTGAAATTTTACATGGAACTCTTGGCTCTGTTATTAGAGATGAAATGATCTATTAGATTTTGTATTATACCATTAAGAATATGGATAGCCTAATATTTGATTAAATCAATTTTCAAAACTTAAAAAATTTTCATAAAATCTTGTGGGTTTTTTTCTACTGGGGCTTAACTTAAGGGCCTGGGTGCTGTCCCCTAGCAAGGCTGGCAATTTACCACACCTACATTCTGACTTTTTGGTAGTTACTTGGAAACAAGAATCTTACAGACTTTCCTGCCCAGGCTAGCTTCAAACTGTGATCCTCAGATCTCAGCTTCCTGACTAGCTAGGATTATAGGTGTTAGCCACTGGATACCAAAGTTAAAATTTTTAATTTCAGCATAATAGAAAGCAGATAGTCAAATCAAGCAGACATGACATTCTAAATGTTTTTGATTGACTACCTGGTGCATATCATGCTTGCTATATCTCCTCTCCAGAGCCAGTATATAGAGTGAAGATTCAGACTGGACAGTATAATTATGGGCTTCATCCTTCTGACAACTTTGGGCTTCTGACAGACAAGTCAAGAGTACAGTGAGATTTATGACAAAGAGACCAAGTGTTTTTCCTTATTATTTGCTACTATTTGAAAATCTTATTGAATTAGAATCCTAGAATAGCTAAGCTGATGAACAAATCTCAAACTGTCATGTGTATCATACTGGTGAAGTTGTTCCAGTGGAGATTTCTGAGTCCCATCCTAGATATTCAAGTCAGTGGCTCCATGGGTGGCCCCAGCCATTTATTATTCACTACCAAACAGTTTGAATGTTATGCTCAGGGATCATGCCTGCAAGTGCTCTTGAACTAGCATTAGACTGAATGGCAGGACCCATGTGTTGCTTTTATATCTGCTGTAGCCAGATATACCAGACAGAAATCTCATAGTGGGAAAGGTTTACTTTGGCTCATGTTTTTAGAGGCTTCAGTACATGGTCACTTGATCACATGTGCATGGACAGAAGATACAGTGACAGGATCCTGTGAAAGAGTTCTATGCCTCATTGAGAACAAGAAGTAGAGAGAGGGGATACAGGGAGGAGCCAGGCAAGAGTTTTAGCTCTCGGGGGCATATCTCCAACTAGACCTCACCCACCATCCTTCACCCCTTCCCAATAATGCCATCATACTATGAACCCAAAAGAGGATTAAACCATTCACAGTAGGTCAGAGTCCTCATGATCTAATCACCTCTAGAAACAGCCTCAGAAATGCCCTCAGAGGCATGCTTTACCAATCTTCTAGATATTTCTCAGTCTAATCAAGTTAACCATCATAGCCCAAAACACATAGACTTTCTAAGCTATGTTGTTCTCTTTAATATCTATTGAGGGCCCCTAGAAGCCCTTAGAAGAATCACATATAAGTGGGTGAAGACATGAAGAGTAACCTTTTCAGTAAAAGTCACAGGAGGAGTGAGTGAGGCAGGGAAGACAGTCATATAGATGATGTTAAAGAAGGGAAGGGTATGGGCAGAGGGAACTTTTTAGTGACAGGTCATGCCAACACCGTAGCATGGCCTTCAGAGCATGGGATGTGGCCTGAACTCTGTTCCCTTCTGGAGCCTCATTTTGCTTTGCAGAGTCCCCAGGCCACCTCCAAACTGTCAGTCTTCCCAACCTTACTGCTGCTAGATTAGCTACTTGTGTTCTTCAGATCCAGTCCTGGTTTTCCTTTGTGGAGAAGCCTTCACAGTGCTGATGTGAGGCTAGAATTCCCTTAATCTGGAAATGAAGTTATGAGAGGCAATACAGAACATTTGGGTAAACCATTAGTAAACAATGAAGTTACTTTTAGCCTACATATGTTCCAGATATTGCATGGGACAGTGTCATGGTCCATTTAGGCTGTTGTAGCAAGAGTGAAGGAATTCATAAGCAACAGAAATTTACCGCTCACAGTTCTACATGCTGGGAAATCCAAGTCAAGCCACCATCAGATTCCATGTTCAGCGAGTGAAGATCTTTTTCCTAGAAGTGCTCACATTGCAGAGGGAGAAGGCACTTCTCTTACAAGGCATTGACTGCCCACTTTCGGGGTGGTGGAGCCTTCTTGCTATAAACCCCTCCCCCAAAAGCCCTACCCCTTAATGTTATCACATTGAACCATAGTATTATCCCAGAATCACAGAGGCAGTCAAATATATCCTGAGACTAGGAAGATTTAGTTATGCATTACAAAAGTCCTGTTCGCATGGAGCACCATCCCTGAAAAGTGATCATAATCATTATCATCATAATAATCATGTTGAACTTAATTTATTATTAAGCTCATTCAACCATAACAGACCTGACTATACTGAAACATTGCTTGATGTTTATTTGACATTTAAATTTATCTGAGCATCCTACATTTTTGTTTGCTGAATCTGCCAATCTTGTTCAGAAACCTCATAGTTTTGATTTTGTCACATCTTTCTGCCTTTTTCTTTTTATCCATATATATTTTTATTGTAAAAATATTATACAAAGGGGTTACAGTTACATGAGTAGGGTAATGAGTACATTTTCTTTCTTTCTTTTTTTATTGTGAAAGTACCATACAGAGGGGTTACATTTCTTATCAGGGAGTACATTTCTTATCAGGCATTGTTGCCTCCTCCTTTGTTTCCCCTTCCCATCCCTTCCTATCTCCTCCCCTCCCACCCCGTGTGAGCCCCCCCCCAAAGTTTTAAATTCGTTTTCGACATAACGTCTTGTACATCTCATCGTTGCAATGGGTCCACCTGTATTCCTATTTAAACAATTTGCTTTTTCCCTTCCCCTCCACAAAGTATACCAACATCAAATACAATGAAAGCAGGGGTTATACTGTGGGGGAGGGACATACAAAGCAACAAAGAAATCATCTTATAAATATGTTAGAAACAATCACAAAAAAGAAAAAAAATTGAATCCTTATCTTGGTTATCAATGGTAGTTTCTCCTCACTAAACTACAGACATGAAAGACAGGATTGAGGATAGTTTGCGTTTGTCTTATGTTTTGTTCTTAGTGTCTAAAATAGTACTTGTAGTACAGTAAGACCTCAATAAATATTGTCAAATAACTAAGTGACTAATGGGAGGAAAAAAATGAGGAAATGATGTAATGTGACCAGGCTTCTTGATCTCTCTGGGCCTTTTTCAGCTGGCAAAAGATGATTTTTAGTTCACTTTTTAGGACTATGTATGAAGATCACACAGGGAATATATATATATATATATATATATATATATATATATATGTGTGTATATATATATATATTTACATATATATAAATCATGTTACCCATAGACAGTCATAGATAGTAATTTAAAAGATATCTTTTCTCCCACATTGTCTTGTAAAAAAGAGAATATTCCAAGGCTTTTTTTCTTTTGATGGTTCTGGAAACACCAAAAAACACTTGGTAGACATGCAGCACCCAGGACCAAGTTCCTAAGCCATCATTCCATGCAGTCACATCACACATGGCCTCACATTTATTTAAAAGGGTCCTGTGCTTTGTCTCATGCTCTGTTGTGTCACCTCCTGAAATTCTTTGAACAAGGGGTTCCACATTTGTCTTTTACTTTGGGCCCTGATAATTATGTAGCGGGTCCTGATTAACTCTATACATACCAATATGCATACGAATTACCTTTATATATTAATTTACCAATCATACATGTGTACTGCATGTGCCTATTCAGTCTTCATGATGACCTACACTTCTCATGATCATTCCTCGGGGCTCTTGTGATATTTTCAAGACATATGGCTTATGATCAACTAAGCCATCAGCTACCTTGTCTGATATTCTTTTCCTTACACTGTGCCTGCCTTTCCCTGCTTCCAACCATAGAGTGAGTGATCATTGGAGGGGGATGAGGAGCTTGTGGAATTCTGTCCCCATCTCACTCCTGTGATTGCTGAGTTAGGGCAGCTTTGAGTTCCCAGTCTGCCTTTGTGGGAATTCTAGAAAAGCCAGTGGCTCGCTTGATTTTCCAGATACTCTCCTCAATATTCGGGTTTCAACATCTGTAAATTCACACAAAATATAGTCATTAAGGCTGGAAATTGGGGCTGGGGAGGTGGCTCAGTGGTAGAGTGCTTGCCTTGCATGCCTGAGGCCCTGGGTTCGATTCCTCAGCACCACATAAGCAAAAAAGAAAAAAGCCAGAAGTGGCGCTGTGGCTCAAGTGGTAGAGCGCTAGCCTTGAACTGAAGAGCTGAGGGACAGCGCCCGGGCCCAGAGTTCAGGCCCCACAACCGGACTCCCCCCCCCCCCAAAAAAGGTTGGAAATTTTCTGAAGACAAATATTGGAAATGTCTTGTTCTTGGCTTTAAATTACTCAGCAGAGTCATGCGGCCTGGGAGTCTCTGCAGCAGAAACCAGCCATGTGCTTTGGCAGTGGGTAGAGAAGGTGACCCACTTTGCCATTTCGCTCCGTCTAGCCTCTCCCAAAATACACTCATTTTAATGTCAGCATGCTAGGTTTTCTTTTTCTCTTGGCTTATGTACTTTTGTTCGTAAGTAACCTTCTGGTACTCCATGGTTTCAGTCTTATGGGGCCTTCACACATGACCCACACATGACGGTAGGTTATAATTAAAAATATAGTAACTTAATGTACCTTAAACTCATTGCTGGCTGTGTTGAAGAAAGAAGTAATTCAAGTATAATGATGATCATTTATGATCAATTTATAGCCACATAAGGGTAGAGGTAGAAATCAAGACCAACAGTACCATCCACAATCATTCCTCTAATTCTGCTTCAATCCTACTTACACAGTTTCAACCTGCTTGAGCGACCTTGTTATTTCTCGGAGTCATTGTTGCCTTACATGAGTCCCTGAAACCATAACAATACCATGTTGCCTAACCTGCCTCCAATATACCAGAATGTCTTGGCATCCTTGTGGTAATATTTTGTGTGTGTGTTGATCCTGGTGCAAAAATTCAGAGCCTGGACACTATCCCTTAGATTTTATACTTAAGGGTGGCAGTCTACAACTTGAGCCACAGCCCCACTTCTGGCTTTTTGATGGTTAATTGGAGATAATTCTCACAGATTTTCCTGCCTGGGCTAACTTTGAAACCGCAATCCTTAGGTCTCAGTCTCCTGAGTAGCTAGGATTACAGATGTGAGCTACCAGCGCCTGGATATATGTGGTAACTTAATATCGTTGGAGAGATTAGAGTATGCAAGGGTGACACAGTGTTCTGTACTGTCTATTGTCCCCTTGATGCAAGCCTATTATTTTAGGAAATAGAAGTTGGTCTCAAATCTCTTCACATGAGCTGAACTCTTTCCTAGAATACCTTTTCATCTCTCCCTTTAGGTATGTCCAGAGGGATCTGAGTGCTAAAATGAATCAACAGAATTTTGTACAGCATGTTTATTATATCATTCATTACAGTAGTGAAAACTTGTAAGGACTATAAATGTTTATCAGAAGTTGATAAGCTCAATTATGTGGAAATATTTTGAAGGTATGTTATAATAAAAATATAGCAACTTATTAGTCAGAATATATGATATATCTCTATTAAAAATAACTTGATCTATCTTTAAAAATCTACAGAAATAAAGTGCAAACTGTGTGTGTCTTTTGAGGGTAGAATGGTGAGAATCTTACACTTTCACTATGTATTTCTGAATTGTTTGAGTTTCTACAACCAACATATATTAGTTTTGGATCTATTAATATTAAGGTGCCCCTGTGATGTTACATCTCAGACATTTGTAAATATTAAACTTTTTTTTTGCTAGTCCTGGGGTTTGAACTCAGCTCCTGGGCACTGTCCCTGAGCTTCATTTGCTCAAGGCTAGCACTCTACCACTTGAGCCACAGTGCCCCTTCCAGCTTTTTCTGCTGATGTGGTACTGAGGAATTGAATGCAGGGCTTCATGCATGTTAGGCAAGCACTCCCTTAAGCCACATTCCCAGCCCAAATAGTAAACTTCTTTTGGCTAAAAAATCACTAGTGGTTTTTCTCTTTGCCAGGCAATAATGTAGGTAAGGTGACCTAAGTTGCAATAACATCAATTTTTCTGATCCTCAATAAAATCACCGTCATGTGCTGCATAATGATATTTCAGCAGGTGAAGTGTGGCATGTATGTTGCAATGGTCCCAGAAGATTTCTATTACCTAGTGACATCAAAGTGATCTTCACTTGTGTAAGCTCATGCTATGACTGCCACCCGGCCCACATTCCACTGACCAGAGGTCTACATATGGAGGAAAGGTCCCCTGCCTCCCAGGCTGTACAACTTTCCAGCCCCCTTGAGTGTATTTAGGTAAAATAATTCTTTCTACTTATTTGACTTTTTTAGTCAAATGAAATTAAGTTGGTAATAAGATACTTGCATTAGTCTAGTTGGTGTTTGTTGCATTCATGGTGATTCTACACTTAGATACAAGCACTCTGGATTTCATTTGCATTTGAGAGTTGTTACACTAAAACATTTCCATATTTTAAAACATAATTTATCACTATTCTTTAGTTTTTGTCATTAGGGTATCATTCTTTTCTTATTTTGATTGCTAGGGTATTATACTGACATTTAAAACTTTTGTGCAGAGGTAGATTATTTTTTCTACAAGTATTGCTTGATAGGGTAGTATAAAATGTGTGTTAGTAGTAGACATTGTATGTGGCTTTAGGTTCTTTTGAATGTAGTAACTTGGGTTAGACTTGAGGGTAGAAGGAGACAGTTTGTCGCAGAGAGCCCTTCCATCTCAGCACTGTGTCTGGCCTTGATTGTGGAGAGTACTTGATCCTGCCTGCAGAAAGGGCATGTCTGCAGGGAATCAACACCTTTGTCATGTCCAGCTCTGAGGCTCACCTGAAACCCAAGCACTATGGAAGCTTTGGGCCCTGAAAGGATGGAGGGTTTTTGTTTTTGTTTTTTTTGTGTGTGGCTCTAAGTTTTGCTTAATGATGACTAAAACTAGGAGCTTGTAGGGAAAGAACAAATGGGTTTAAAGATGGTTGCTCCAACAATAGAGGTACTACCAGTCAATCTGGTGCCTTCTTCCAAACGCTTTTTAAAAAATTCTGTTATACTTAGAGATGATTCCTGTGACTTCCTCTGCCTTGTTGTTGTTTGGTTTTTGGTGGGATAGGGATGGAGGTAGGGGAATGAGGGAGCCTCTGAGTTGCTTCCAGAAGAGATTTTTACAAAAGATGAACTGAAGGCTATGAATATTTTCCTATCAAATTAAACTGATTTAAGGATAATTCAGAACGAGTAAATTAGAGGACATTGGAAGAGTGATCTAGGACTGAATAAGAGATGCCTTTCTTTGTGCTTTTTTTGTTGTTAATGTATGTTTGGAGTATGGATAAGGCCATCTCATTCTTTATCTGCATGTGCAGGAGATGGTATTGTGAGGGCAGAGCACTCTTTATTTATTGATAAAAACATTACAGCTAATTGTTTTCCAAACATTCATTAGTGATGTAGCCTTTTGGGATACAGATGTGTGTGTACAAGAAGCTTTGATTATATTCAAAGGCAGTAATTGCAAAGAAAACCTAAATAATCAAACAAAAGCCCTGTAAAGGTTCAAGCAAGCCTGTGGAAAAAGAACGGTAATTAATATAATTAAACGTGAGACGCATAAATCCAGGCCAAGATTAAAGCGATGTTTTGCAATGGATAAGTAATTTATTTAATATCAATTTGAGCAACAAATTCCCATGTCATTATTTCCACATTATAAATTATTATTTTATTATTGTACATTGGTTGCTTTGTTACTTACATTTAGTGTACCCTAAAATTACACTTAATAAGGTTTTCAAATAAGATGGAAAATAAAGCTCATATGATCCCTGATCTGCTAGATTAGAAAAAGGTTTTACTTATTACCAGAAGTATTTTTTGATATTATTACCATACACATGACACACACAGGACATATTATCATGAAATCTAAAAATGAAGAATATGATCTGTTTTTTTTGAGGGGTTTTTGGTTCCAAATTACAATATGATGAAAGAAGTGACACTGATCAAGATGCAACGTATTCACAAACCACATGTTGAACTGAAACCTTTTGTATAACTACTTAAAGATAATTAAAACATTTTAAATGTGGTAAAGTACATACTTGAGCCTTTGAGGTTCCTAGTGATGTTTTTAAATACTTGTACTGAAGCTCCTCTTCTTTTGCTCCCCTCCCCTTTTTCCCTCTCCCTCCCTCCCTTCTCCTTCTCCCCTCCCCTTTCCTCCTCCCCCACTCTCTTCCCCTCCCTCCTCACCTCCATTCCCTTCCCCCCCTTCTCTTCTCCTTTCTTTTCCTTTCCTCTTGCTGGTGCTGATGGATGATGACATGTTCACTTGGGAAATTCTGACATAATTAAATCCCTTCTCGGGGTCTTCTGGTCACATTCATTGTGCTTTTCTGCTTGGAAGAGTTTTTTCTCTCCCTGACAGGATGACTAACCACGGGTTTTGGTCCAGCTGACATATGACAACACAAGACTGTCTTTATAACAATTTTCCCTGTATCTTTGATTGACAGCATTGGAAATCAAGATGTCTAGCTTCTTGCTGTGTCAGCTTCTCAGGCCAACCATGGAGGGTGGCCTCATCCTGAAGACCATGAGATTCAGTCAAGGAACTTGAGCCACCTTCTAGTAACTGTGAGAGGGACTGAGATCAGTTCTTATCATACCTGGTTTTCCTTCTTTATGCCAAGATGAATTTCTCATTCAGAATTCTAACTCTTATTCTACGAACTGATGTGTGCCTGTATGTGTGTTCCCTAGGCCAGGAGATTTCTTAGGCCTCAGAAGTAATGCAACTGGGAATTGGTGATCAGATGTATTTTTTGGCTCTTACTCGACTTTTTAAAAATACATTCAAGGTCATTAAGGCACATCTCTGTCAGCAAAACGTCCATAATATTTCATTTTCAAAATGCTTTGTCAACATTTATAATGTCAGTTAACCATAAAATTAGCAAAGGTTGTTAGCTTTGTCAAATATTAGACCAACAGGAAAAGAAAGAGCTTTAGATAAATCATGAAATTTATTTTTCAGTCCTGCCTGGTTCACATACAGTTACCTTTGCATCAACTAGAGGTCAATCTTAGTTATTTACTTGCTTATTAGCTTATAAGCTACAGCTATGCTTCATATTGTATAATCAAAACTTCAATTAATACATTTAGCACCTGTGATTGCCCTGCTTATTATACTCATTCCTATGAGACCACAAAAGGTCTGTAGTTTATCTGAGATAACAAGACAGTGAGATGATTTAATGACTATATTTTTTAAGTATTAAAGGGTAAATGTACAAAATGCCATTCTTACTTCTTCTTCTCTTCTTAATGGGCTAGGAGGAAATATACTTAAGTAAATAACTGACATATTTTAATGTAATAGAAATTTTAATCAATTGAAATCACATCTGTAGTCCTGGCACTAGGGAAGTGGAGACAGTGGGTTGAAGGTTTGCCCCCTCCTGGGCTACATAGTGAGTTCTAAGACAGTCCCTAGGAAGAGGAGGAAAAGAGAGAGAGAATGATTGCAAGGAAGAGAGAAAGATCGACTTCAGTCATCTCTCTTGTGCAAGGGATATGCCATGCTCTTTAGGAAAAATGAAATGGGTGATGGAATGCAGTTTATGATTGCCAGAAATGTTCAGACCTGGGCTGGAAGGCTCAGACAACTGATATACGCAGCAGGAATTCAGGGAAAAAAAGGGGAAAAAACCCCTCCAGCATTTCATGAGGGCATGAAGGCTGCTGTAGGACATTTACTTAAGACAGATTCTCAGACTCTGTGCCACTAACACTTGGTACCAGATCAGTTTTTGTTTGGTAGGGCTGTTCTGTGCATGATGGGATGATAAACAGCATTCTGGCCTCTGCTTACTAAATGTCTAGTACTTTTCCCATCAGTAGTTATAACCAGAAATGTCTCAAAACATTGTCACATGTCCCCATAGTGGAAGTCGGGGCAATGTACAAAAAAATGCCCCAGTTCAGGACCATGGACTTAAATAGCAAAATCCAAATTATGGAATCAGCTTAGGTCTATCGTTGGGGGAATGGATAAAAACATGCGGACATCTACAGAGTGCGTGCTCATCCATGGTGAATGAAATCATGCCATTTGCAGTAAAGTGGATGGAACTGCAGATCACCTGTTATGTGAAATAAGCTAATCCCATAAAGACAAGTATCATATGTTCATTCTCATGTGGAATTTGGGTGGGGGAAGAAGACGAAAGTGTGAGGGAACTGTTTAGAATGTCAGATCCTTAGAAGGTAGACAGGGAAGGGGAAAGGGATAAATAAATAAGAAAGAATAGAAGAGGGCATGAATACAAAATAAATTATGTGTATGGGTGTCATAATGATATCCCTTACTCTGTGCAATTAACATATGCTAATAAAAATTAAAGAAACCTTTTTTGGTGGTGGTGGTCATGGTTCTTGAACTCAGGGCCTGGGTGCTGTCCCTAGCTCTTTTGCTCTTTTGCTCAAGGCTAGCCGTCTGTCACTTTGAACCATAGCTTTACTTTTGTTTTCTGGTATTTACTTGGAAATAAGAGTCTCACTGACTTTCCTGCCTGGGCTGGCTTTGGACTGCAATTCTCAGATCTCAGCCTCCTGAGTAGCTAGGATTATGGGCATGAACCACCAGCACCCGACTAAAGAAGCCTTTAAACGTGACTTTAGAGATATGGTTCAAAGGGCAGTTAGGTCTTATCAGACAAACATAGGGAGATGCAGGTTATTGAAGAAAAGGGAGTTTTGTAAGTGGGTACAGAAGTGGAATGCACCTGGGTACTGTTAATCTGGGAGACAGGTTGTATGAGGACCAGGACAGGGACAGTGGCTGACTGATCTGAATGAGGCCAGGAGCCTCAATAATCAGGTGCACAAGTTCAAGTTCGAGTTGAGTCGAAGTTACATTGATCAGAATTGCACATTTAGGAAGATGAATTTGAAATCCGGGTACAGGGTATAGGAGAGCCTTGAGCTGGATTTATCAGTTAGGGAGAACCGTTTTATTACTTCAGAGAGATGAGATGTTTTTCTGTATTCATTCTGTAAAGCCATCTGCTATGAGGATTTACTACCTATCTACTAAGCGCAGGGCACCGCTCCAGTTGCTGGAGGTAAAACCTTGAACAAGACAGTCTATGTTTTGTAAAGGTTACATTTTGCTAAGATTTGTAATTAAATTTATTATCATTAAGACATACTAACAGTTTTGTGGTAATGAAATTGCATTTACATATCAACATTTATTAGAAATCTCATTAAATTGTCAAAATATAGAGGTAGAATATAATGTATATTTTCACTCTGGACAAAAGAAAGAATATTTTTGGTTAATTTATGGAGATAATTTGGACCAGTTCTTTTGAAAACAATGTAGCAAACTGAGTATGATGACATATACTTGTAAATACAGTAACTGAGGAGGCAGAGAGGTAGGAGGATTGCAAACCAAGGCCAGCTCCAGCAAAATTAGTGTGAGACCCTATCTGAAATGCAGACTAAAAGCAAAAGTGCTGGTGGTATATCTGAAATGGCAGAGTACTTGAGGCCTTGAGTTCAATTCCAATACTGCAGAAACAAAAATCAAAACAAAACCTAAACTAATGGGTCAGAAAAAAAGAAGAAGAATAAAGAAGACAAGAAACATTTTCAGGGTTCCCAGCAAGTGCCAGCTGTGCTCTGGGGACATTGGCTGTGTAGTTTTTATCATAGCCACAGGCCAGGACTCCATCACTTTTCACATATAATACCCTCCTGGGTGACAGGTCCTGTTAACTCTCTGGTCTTTCACCTTTCTCCCCCTTCAATCCATTGTCTACATGAATGACCTTTGTACACACTTTTTTTTTTTTTGTCAGTCATGGGCTTGAACTCTGGGCCTGGGCATTGTCCCTCAGCTCTTCAGCTCCAAGCAAGCAGTCTACCACTTGAGCCACAGCGCCACTTCCCGTTTTCTGGTGGCTAATTGGAGATAAGAGTCTCTCAGACTTTCCTGCTCCCAGCTGACTTTGAACCGCAATCCTCAGATCTCAGCCTCTTGAGTAGCTAGGACCTTGTCTATTCTTACGGTAAAAACCACCATTGGCTCCCTCATAGTGACCCACAATGAGCTTTCTCAGGTCTGGAGATCAGCAGGCTCTCCACTTTGCTCACCTTTTCACAGCTCACCCAATTAATGCCCACTGATCCTTGATACTTCACCAAAGTATTTTCCCTCAGGAAGTCTTCCCAGGTCTGATTCGGGTGTCCTTCTAACCTGCAGCTGAGGCACTTTCTCCTTGCCAGTAGCCATACTCCCTTGCCTGGTGCTGTGATTGATTCTTTCCTTGTGAGGCTCTTGAAGGTCCACCCTTGTAGACTGAGAAGGTTGACACAGAGCCTGGCACAATTGATCAATATGGTGAGTGAATCTGCATTTTAGAAAAGACTGAATCCACCTAGAGCACATTATTACTTGCTCAAGATCATAGAGGTTGAGCCAATGGCTTTGTGTTTGTCCAGCTCAAGCACCTGAGTTCTGTATATCCACCAAGGGACTAGGAGTATTCTGTGGAACCATATAAGAGCATTATAGAGACTCATTTAGCTTAGATGTTTACTTGTAGGCTTGTTAGGAGATGTTCAATACATTTTTATTATTAATCCAATAGGAAACGTAACGCTGGCATTGGCAGGCTCTTATTGTTGTGCCTCTGTGATTATTACCAGTGTAGGACAATCATGGTTTGAGTCCTCTCAGCTCACATCCAGCCTTAACATTTGGGAAGAGTGAGATTTTGTTTGGTTCATTAATATTCTATTAGATATTTACACAAGTGCTTTTTGTGACAGCACCTGAGATGCATGACTGCCCCCTCCCTGTTCTAATATTCATCTGCAAAGCCATATAGTGTAAGAGAGCTATGGAGTATGAAATGATGCATAATTAAAACTGTTGAAATATTCAGCATGTTGTTTAATGTACTTCCGAAATGACAACCACTTTGATTCATTATTTAATGTGCTTGATTCAGTCTTCATGCCTTTTTGTCAATACTGAAACGCAAGAGGACAAGCAAAAGAGGATTTAGTTATATAATTCACTCTTAGCACATCCATGGTTTAATGTCTAAATAGCACCAGTTTTTATTTGATTATATAAAAATTTAAGAAACAGTTATAAAACAACATTTCAACTAATACAATGCTGAAATATTCTCAAAATATTAATGGCCCTTCACTGTCTGTCTTAGATGGGTATGCAATGATTATTACAGAGAGAGAGAGAGAAAGAGGGAGGGAGGGAAGAAGGAAGGAAAGAAGGAAGGTAAGGAGGGAGGGAGGGGAAAGAGAAAGAAGGAAGGAAGTAGAAAGAAGGAAAGAAAGGAGAAAGGAAGAGAGAAGAAAAAGGAAGAAGAAGAGGAGGAGGAAGAGGAGGAGAAGGAGGGAGGTAGAGAGGGAGAAGAAAGAAAGAAAAGAAAGGAAGAAAGAAAGAAAGAAAGAAAGAAAGAAAGAAAGAAAGAAAGAAAGAAAGAAAGAAAGAGAAAGAAAGAAAGAAACAGAGGTAAAACAAGTCCTATTAAGGGATGGAATATGGGTGAGTGCTAGTTGGGAGGAGGGGCAAATGGAAATGGTTAAAGAGAATGAATATGGTTCAAATACTTCATGTTTATGTGTGAAAATCAAGCAGTGAAGCTTGCTGAGACTGGCTTAAGAAAGTGAAACGGAGATGAGGGAGAGTAATGGAGGAAGTAAGTCTGATTAGGATATGTTATATGTATATATGAACATGTCAAAAGAAACCCTGTGTACAACTAATTATGCTAATATTAATATGGGAAAATATGAACATTTTCTGCTTCCTTGTACTAAATATTTAAGGTCAAAATAATGCTGATCATGAAGTAGCTCTTCTAGAATGTGGTGAAAAAGGTTGTACTTTCCAGTTCATCTTATGCGGCCACAGAGGCAAACCTATGAATTAAACAATACAATCCAGCACTTTGTATTTATTCATGTATTTATAAAAGAGATACTACATCATGGCCAAATGTATGCTGGGAATGCAAAAAATGTTTTAATATTTGAAAATCAATCACCATAACAATCTAATAGTAAAAGCATTTGGCAAATATTAACAGCCATTATAATTTTTTAACTGTCAGCACATTCAGAATAAAGGGCAACTTTCTTAAAAATAACTACAGAAAACATGAAACTAAATACCAAGAAAAGGCTGAGTACTTGTCCCATAATATTGGAAACCAGAAAAGATTTCTGCTTCACCCACTCCTAGCCAAGATTGTATTAGAAGTTACAGCCAGTGAAATAAAACAAGAAAAGACTTTAGATTGGAAAATGTAACTGTCTTTACTAACAGATGATATAGATATCTATTTGGAAAATCCTAAATAACCCCCACAAAAACCTCACTAAAACTAATATACAAAAAGCCAATCCCATTTGTACTCGCAATAAACAGTTGAAAACTCAAAGTTAAGAAAACAGTACAATTTGCATCCAATACTATAAAAATTACTTGTAAATCTTACACAATATGCACTATATCTATGCTATAACCTATAAAATATTGACAAACAAAATCAAAGACTATCAATCAAAGGCTATTGTATCCATGGTTTGGAATACCTGATATGGCAAAGATGTCAGTCTTCTTTAATTAACTAACTAATTCAGTACGTTTCAATGAATACACTATATCTTGATCAATGTTACCCCTTTCAACATTCTCACCCATCCTTCCCCTACTTAGTTCTTTTCTCATTCTTCTTATTTTTGTAGGATATACATTGGATTCTTTCTTGTTGTTGTTGTTGGTCGTGGGGCTTGAACTCTGGGTCTGAGCTCTGTCCCTCAGCTCTTCAGCTCAAGGCTAGCACCCTACCACTTGAGCTACAGTGCCACTAATGGCCTTTTCTGTTTGTGTGGTGCTGAGGAATCGAACCTAAGGCCTTGTGCATGCAAGGCAAGCACTCTACCACTGAGCCAACTTCCCATCCCCTTCTTCTCCTCATCATTTCTCTACTCCTTTACCCTTGACCTCACCCTACTCCTTTTGAGTATTATCCACTTTTTGGTATTTTATTCTGATTTTGAAAAATGTCACCCCTTTCCTAAATCTCTCCTAGTTTTTCTCTCCCATCCCCACCCACAAGTTGTATAGTTCATTTTCAACATAGTGTCTGGTGAATATAACTGCTGCATTTTTTTTACCCTTTGTCCCATCATTTCTGTGCCCCCCTTGCCCTCCCAAAGACAGATAAATGAACAAATGAGACAAAAGGAAATGAAAACAAAAATAGCAACAAAGAAAATATACCTTTTGTTTACATATTTTGGAGTTGATTTCGATATTTTCTATGATCAGGTACACATAGCTATTTCACCTTTGTGTTCATCTCCTATGAGTACCTCCTTTTATATCACATTTTCTTGATCCATTAATCTACTGAGGAACATCTGGATGAGTCCGTAACTTGGCTATGGTGAATAGTGCTGCAATGAATCTGGTTATACTGGTGGCTTTACTGTATCCTGGTTTGTAATCTTTTGCATAAATGTCCAGGAGTGGAATTGCTGTATCAAGTGGCAACTCCTTTGTACAACTACTTAAAAATAATTTTTTAATGCTGGTTTGAAAAAGAAGAATCAGGGGCTGGGAAGGTGGCTCAGTGGTAAAGTGCTTGCCTCGCATGCATGAGGCCCTTGGTTCGAGTCCTCAGCACCACATAAACAGAAAAAGCTGGTAATGGGTCTGTGGCTCAAGTGGTAGAGCACTAGCCTTGAGCTGAAGAGCTGAGGGACAACACCTAGGCCCAGAGTTCAAGATCCACGACCAACAACAACAACAACAAAAGAATCAGGCAGACACTAATGGTTCATCTCTGTTTCTAGCTACCCAGAAGGCTGAGGATCAAACTTTGAAATCTGTTTAGGAAGAAAACTTCATGAGATTTTTATCTCTAATTAACCATCTAAAAGCTACAAGTAGAGGTATGGCTCAAGTAGTAAAGTGCTAGACTTGAACAAAAGCTAAATGAGAATGTAAGGCCTTGTTCAAGCCCCAGTACCAGTGTACTTTCATGCATGCACACACACACACACACACACACACACACATATACACACGTGGACTCTAATATATAGATATATAGATATACACATACATATATATAATTATGTATGTATGGGGAAAAAGAACTACATTAGTCAGAACAATTTTAGAACAAAGTTGAAAGACTCATACTGCCTAGTTTCAACTCTTCCTCTAAAGTAACAGAAATTCAGTAGTCAAAATTCATGGTAATGCTTAGTAACATTGATAGTCATGCATGCTAGTTTCAGTATTTAAGGACTAGAAATCAAACATCAACAGCTTTGGAGAGATATTTTATGCATGAAGAAAACAGGTGAGCACCTGTTAAATCATTTGTCTGAGGCTATAAAACTAGAGACAGTGATGGTGGAGGTGAAATTCAATCTTTATTCATAGTTCTGTGCAGTTTCCATAATTCATCTCTCTGATTTTGTTTTAAATTGTGTGTTCTTTTTAATGTTTAAAGCATTTCTCTTTATTGTACATTTTTTTATTGTACAGAGGGGTTACCATTACATGAGCAAGGTAATGAGTACATTTTCTATCAAGCATTGTTGCCTCCTCCTTTGTTTTTCCCCTACCATCCCTTCCCTCCCACCTCCACAACTGATCTACCCACCTCCCCGCCAAAGTTGTAAAGTTCCTTTTCAATATAGTGTCTTGTATATCTCATTGTTACAATGGGTCAACCTGTATCCCTATTTAAGCATTTTGTTTTTTCCCTTCTATGCCTTATAAATTTCTACTTGAGAGACTTGAATTTCAAGGATATCCATTGGATTTGTTATGGAAGGCACTGGGAGTATATTTGTTTCCAATATGTTTGTTTAACTCACTTGTAAGAGTCAACAGAAAAGTTGCCAGAGGGGAGGACAGGATGTGTGGTGTCTATGTTGCATGGTGAATATTTTATACATGGCTGCGCTTACACGATCACCATTTACTGTCTAATAGCAATCAGTATTGACCAAGTTGCACATGTAAGGAGCTGGCCGAGGTGCTGAAATGCTGAAATGCCTGGTGGGTCAGATAAAAAGCACTGACAGCATTTGCTCAAGTTATTTGATTTTGGAATTGAAACTAAATCTAGAGGACAATTTTCAGTTCTTGTCTTTTTTGTCAGCAATTTTTGAGACAGTTCTAACTATTAATATATTGTTTCTCAACTCCAAGCCTACTTTTCTATCTTCTGTTTGTGATGCTGGAAATGCTTCTCTGCACCTAAATTTATTTTTCTGCAGGGAAAGGGTATTACTGGTGTTTGAATTTAGAGCCTTGTGCTTGAGAAGTCTGTCTACTACCTGAACCATACTACCAGCCTTTTCTTGGTTTTCAACAAGGTTTCTTTTTTCAGATAAGGTCTTACTTTTTTTTTTTTTTTTTTTTTTGGCCAGGGGCTGGCCTGGACCATGATCTTCCTAGCTATTCTTCTCCACTATCTAAGGAACAGACATGAACCAACATACCTGACTTGCTGGTTGAGATAGGGTCTCACTAAAATTTTTTCCAAGGCTGATTTTGAGTCATAAGCCTCTGCTTTCCACCTCCCAAGTATCTTAGATTACAGGTATGGGCTATCTCAGCTCTGTAACCTAGGTTTCTCTCTCTCTCTCTCTCTCTCTCTCTCTCTCTCTCTCTCTCTCTCTCTCTCTCTCTCTCTCTCTCTCTCTCTCTCTCTCTCTCTCTCTCTCTCTCTCTCATAGGTATTCTACCACTTGAGCCATACCTCTAGCCCTTTATTATATTATATTGGGTATTTTTATAAAAGAGCCTCTAGCTCCATGATCCTCCTATTTGTGATTCCCTGTATTACTAGTAATGACAGACACACATCACAGCACCCAACAATTATGCTCCCCAATAATTGGGATAACCAGATCATATCACCACCCGTAACCACTGGTTGAAAGAGAGGTCTAGGAAGGCTTTGAACTATGGTTATTTGGTCTCTGCCTCCCAAGCAACTAGGATTGCAAGCCTGAACCAACTTGATTACCTGTAGCCTAGATTTCTCAAATAGCTCTATGTTAAGCTCAGCCTCTAGGAGAGAGTAGAGGAAGGCTGGGAGGCTGCGGGGGAGGGGGTAAAGGGAGGAGGGGGAGTCCTGAAGGCTTCTTGTTGACAGCTGATGTTGTGAGTGGCATGCCCTAGATAACCTTCCTCATCTTAAAGAGGCTCTTTCTTCCTACTGAAGTAAATGATCACAGTACATAGTTTGCCAGCAAATGCATAGCTGGCCTGTGGGCTGAATGCTGTCCCCTAGAACTTAAGAAAATGACTTTCTTTAGAAATAAGGGTGGAATTAGGTCAGATGAGGCCAGTTTGGTCTGGACTTAGGGTGAGTCCTAAGTCCAATGACTTCTGCTTTTATGAAAAATGATGTGAAGATGGAGCATAGATTGAAGCAATGTATTGTCAGCTGAGAGATGCCAGTGATTACTAACAACCATTCGTTAAGAGAGATCATGGGACAGAGGAGTCCCTTCGTGGCCTCCAAGGGAGCAGGGTCCTGCTGACACTGTGATTTTAGCCTTCTAGCTTCCATATTGTGCAAGGATAGACTGTTGTTTTAAGCCACAAGGTTTGTAGTTATTTACATGATGGTCCTAGGAAGTGACCCATGGTCACGTAGCCCCTCTCACAGTCACAAGCACAAGACCACTAGAAAAGGGTCTCAGACCCACAGAGTCCCTCCTTGGATCCACAAACCAGCTGAAAGCCCTTTACTTTTCCCAAAGTCTAACCCTGCAGTTCTATGGGCCTTTCTCTGAGCTTATTTAGAGGCCCCTCCTCCTAAGCTCATACCATTGCTCCCCCAGGCCAGAGGTGGCAGATTCCTTTCATTGAAATTGTTACCTTCATGATACTTTACAATTCTCTCTTCACTCTTTCTGTTATCTGGTCAACTTCAGAATTATTTACAGGAAATTTTCTCCTTTCGGTCTCCTGGCTACATCCCAACTAACAGATTAATCCTGATATGCATTCATCATCAATTTCCTGTGAAATCACACACTCTGTCTTCCTCCTTCTCCGTAGGTAACTTGACAATCTACTTACCAACTCTTCTGCCTACCTTCTTAACCTTTGTGAGCTGGGCTGCAACCTCCTCCTCTCCTCTAGTCTTCTCTCTCCTCCTGTTTTCTCCCCATTTCCTTTCTTCTCTGTCTACACATACTCTCTTGATGACCTTCTTCATCCTTATGCCTTTAAAATCCCACTCTGTGCTGTTGGGTCCCAAGTATCTACTTTTTCCCCAGACCTCTGACTCTTGAAGTTAACTATGAACTCATCCCTCTTTTGGCTGTTTCATAGATACTTTAATTGGTCCAAAACCTGGACTCCCAATCCCTTCTGCATCCCACCAACACCAGATGCTTCTATATCCCACCCCACCTCAGTAGATGGACAAGATACCCTGCCTCTGCCTCTCCTTGTATCTCCAGCATCAAAGTAGAACCAGAATCTGATTTCTTATAACCTCACTGCTGTTCCATACCCTTGCCTGAGCCACCAAGTTACCAACTCAGTCTATGACTGCCTGGTCCTCCATAGTCCATGCTTGGCGTAGAAGCCAGAGTAATGCTCCAAGTGATGTCAGACCTCACTCCTTCCCTGATCAAGTCCCTGCAGTGGCTCTACATCATACTAAAGAGAAGGTCATGTGCTTACTACTACCTTGCATGCTTTACATGATCTGTTCTGTGACCTTTCTGAGTTCATCTGCTATTCCCCTTCATTCTGTCCCAACCACACTGGGCTCCTTCCTCCTTCTCTAATACCCCACACATCCTCCTGACTTGGGAGTTCCTGCTTGTTCTGTCTTTTCTGCCTTAGGCATTCTTACTTGTATGTCCTCTTGAGTGCCTCTCACCTCCTTTAAGTCATTGCTTGAATTCCATCTCTGTAGCCATCACCAGAATTTTGGGATTAAGCGTACTCACCCCTCCTTGCTTTATTCTTTTTGTCACCATATAGAGAACCTCCTAATAAACTATGTGTGCTATTTTAGCTAACTGTTATTATCTTCTCCCCTAGCCAGAACAGAAGCCTCACAGGCAGGGATATTGCTTGTCATTGTTGTAACTTGAGTGCCTAGAATAGTGCCTGACATAGCAGAAAGTCAATTTCTATCTACTGTATGATAAGAATAATAGGTCACCTATAATAGCTCAGGTGATTATGCAAGTAATTTGCAAAAATGAGTATACAGAGGAATTAAATACTGTCAGAAATGACTAATAATTTAACAGAAAACACACAATTCCAATATTTGGCTTCTTATGAAAGTTAATAAGCAATCCCAAAATGCATTAATTGTCTCATTTTGAAGTATCATAAGTCAAGAATATCAGGGTATTGCAAAATGTGAGGATTTTTTTCTTTAATTCAAACAATTTGAGAGTGATAAGATCTTTTTGCCTTTGTGAATTCTAAATGCTTAATATATAGTAACACCAGTAATATTCCATTGACTATGAAATAAACACTGCCATGGAATAAACTGGCACAAGAGTCAGGGTTTTTTGCATACATAATTAAAATATAACAATCAAAACTCTTATAGTTTTCAGATTTCTTTTCAAGTGATACTATGTTTGGTGATTAAGAATTAATTACAAACCTGGAGGCTATGCCTACAATCCTAGCTACTCAGGAGGCTGAGATCTGAGGACCATAATTCAAAGACAGCCTGTACAGACAAATTGAAGATTCTTATCTTCAACAAACCAGCAAAAAAATTGGAGAAGTAGCTCAAGCTGTAGAATACCAGCCTCAAATGGAAAAGGCTAAAGTAGAGCATCAGTCCCTGAGTTCAAGCCCCAGTACTGGTGAGCACATGCATGTCACAAAAATACACCACACCACACCACATGAATCATTAAAATCTGGGTGGTTTGAGAGCAGCCTGGATAGAAGAGTTATGAGACTTCATCTCCAATATTACCAGCAAAAAAAGGGCTGGAGGCGTAGTTCAAATTATAGAGTGCCAGGTGAGCAAGCAAAGACAGGCAAGCATGAACTGCTGCTTTCAAACCCTGGTGCTACAAAAATAAAAAGGATTACATATGGTAAAACTAAAACCATAGAGAACCCAGAGCAAAGATGATATGCAAATCAATAACAGTTTTTATTTTTAATAACTATAATTAAACTAGATAAGGAATATTTTAAGAGCCATTAAAGGAAACAATTTTCTCTAGAGACTTAATGTTTACAGTATTCTGTTAAGATCAATCATTTTAAAATGTTTTATTCTTGAAAGCAGTAAAATATCTACTGATCTTTTTAAACTTTGCAATATACCTAACTATGCAAAAAAAATCACAGTTCAAGGAAAGGTCATTCACATTTAGTTTACACAATAAAGTAGGAAAATGTTGAAGATATTTATTTTTCAAATTATGTTTGGGGAAGTGTTTGCCTACACAGAACATAAGGAACCATTTCAGGGAGGGCGGGGTGGAGGATGGGACCTGTGATTGACAGATTGTGTAGAATCAACAAAAGATCAAGTAATGTGCTCAGCACCACATGAACAGAAAAAGCCAGAAGTGGTGCTGTGGCTCCAATGGTAGAGCGCTAGCCTTGAGCTGAAGAGCTGAGGGACAGCACCCAGGCCCAGAGTTCAGGCTCCAGGACCAGCAAAAAAAAAAAAAAAAAAAGATCAAGTGATGTGTAAGTAACAAGGTTTTGAGTTTTTTAAGGGACTTGGAAAGCATGTGTGAACATTATTTTTAAAGAGTAATATCAAAGATATATGTATAATTAAACAACATGAAAATTAATAAAGTAATAAGAGATAAAAATGGGACTGTGTCCCCATTTGGGAAAAAGAGGACAAAAAGAGGAGAAAAGAAACCTGGCACAAAATGCCATGATGAGTGTATGGGAACAGAGTGTGAGGATGGTTGGAGACGGGGTGAGATCAGAGACACTTGCGAGATCTGCAACACTTGCAGAAGTTGCTCTGGGGAAGTTTTGACTTCTGTATTTCTATGTGAACATTGGAAGCACAGTGCTTTTGAAATTCTTTTCAAGAACTAGCACAGTGTTTGGGGGCCTAGAGAAGACATTTTAAGCCACAGTAACTTGAATCAACTCTAATTTTCCTATAGAAATAGGGTAACAATGAAAGAGTTAGCATTTTATTGTCAACACGGAAGTTCTCTGGGGAAGTAGCTTCCCACTGCATCATAAATAGCCTAATGAAACTGCAAAAAGGACCAGGGAATGACAATGAGAGGACAATGTCTTAGTGTGTGTTCTAGGGCTCTGGGGTACATGACGTTTGAGAGAAGATCAGAAATAACTGAGGGAGGGAAGCCAGAAATGATCTAGGGGAAGAGCATTCCAGATAGGTGGAACTGCAGGAGCAAAGATCCTGAGGCACATGGGTCAGCATGTTAGAAGCCAACAAGTCTATCTGGAGTGAGAAAGGAATAGTGAAAGATGAGTCAAAAGAGGAGCCAGATCAGGTCACATAGGATCAAAGGTTGGGGAAGGAATTCTCTGAAGGGATTTTACCATACTTTTGGAAAGCGTTTCTCTGGCTGCTATGTGCAGAAAAAAAAATCTCTAGTGGGCAAATGTAGAACCAGGAGGATGGTGGAGTTGTGGGGTAAAGTGGTTGCACTGTCCAGGTGACACACAATTCTAAGCTGGGCCAGGGAAGGAACAAGCAGCAGAGATGGAGAGAAAAGGATGAGTGATTCCAAGGTATTTGACCATAAAGTTCACTATTTATTTATTTTTGATAAGCATTTAGAAAACATTTCTTGGAAAGGAATTTTGGAAGACATCATTGTATGTAATTAAATGCCAAGGTTTCTTTCACTCTTGAAAGAGCTTGTATATTTTGTGCTGTGGTGCTAACAATGTAACAATGTGAGCAAGTAAAGATACCTACAAGTTAATGAGAGAAAGTGAACTCCTTCCTCTTGAGGATATGGTCCACAGGGAGTTATGCTATCAGCCCTAGGACCAGGATAGTGAGAGAAAGCATGGGGAATCTATGTTACTTCTGGTACTTCTGTGTCTAACAGTCATGTGTACAAAGGCTCTCAGTCGATGTTTGTGATGTCTTTTTTGGTTTTTATATTTCAATCTATGCTGCATTCTTGCTGTGTCCTTTAATAAGGAAGTCCTTACTTTCTCTTTTGCTTGGCCAGCTTCTTCTCTATCACAAATGCCAGCATCCAAAAAAAATATCAGCATATAGGTCTTTTCACATTGTAGGCCAATTATCTGTTTGTTGAATGATGAGACTAAGTGGGACATCCTTGGAGTGAAGGGCCATGCCTCTCACTTCTGGCTGGAATAGCCTATTCCCTGCTGGGGACGGATGTAAAATAGCTATACTGTGTCAGGTGGAGTGTGCAATGTTCACCCAAGGTGACCTTGGACACTAAGAATGGGATGAGCCAAAACATGTCCCTGCTCTTAAAGAACTTGGACACTGCTGTGGTGCATGGGTGACCCCTGGATTCTCTGATGTCACTATCACTGGGGGGGGTCATCTGAGTTCATATGTGCTGTGTAATATTCCATAGTGCACAGGGCAGGCTTTAAACCAAGGAGTCCCTCCTGTCCCCACAGCTAACTTATACTCAACTGCTGAGCTTGAAATTCTACCATTTATGCATTTCTTTTTCAACCAAGCAATGAAGAAAGGAATGCCTCCAAGAAGTACTTTTAAGTGATAAAAAGAAATTTTATTTGAAAAGAAAAAACAAAACCGAGGGGAGGGCACCATGACTTCTTATGCTGCTTTTACTTGTACATAGACTTGTGCTTTCTTCCTCAAAGTTTCTCTCCCTCTCTCCCTTCCTCCCTCTCTCTCTTTCTCTCTCTTCTCTCTCTCTGTCTCTGTCTCTGTCTCTCTCTCTCTCGTGCGTGCACTCTCTCTCTCTCTTTCACACACACACACACACACACACACACACACAGTCCCTGGCACAGTGAAAGTCTGCCTAGATGTCTTTTCAGCACATAGAGATACTGTACACCAACAGATCCCTAGGCAGGGCTTGGAACCCTAAGTACCCCCAATGCCCCAGTTCTCTCACTTTTCAGACAGGGGGAGTCTTATACCACACAGCTGCTTGGTCCCTGAGCCACAGAGTGCTGGCTGGAAGAGTGGGGGGGAATCATTCCAGGGAGGCTCTGGTGCTTTCTTTCTAGAAGCCACAAGCAAAGGAAACAATGAGTAGAGCACCCCAGGGGACAGTGCCCCCTAGGATTTGCCACCAGGCTCAGGAGCTGCTGAAGTAAACAAAGGCAGCTGCTTTTGTGGCTATCTCCAGGAACCCTGAAAAATGAAATGTTTACTAAGTAAAACTTGGACAAAGCAGGAGGAGAAAATATATCATTTCCAGACAGTAAAGGGGAGAAAAGTGGGAGGCCAAGGGGCCCTGTTTCCTCCTCTTGTTGACATTCTGCAAGTGAACTGAGGTCCAGGAAAAAGTGTCTCTCTGTATTCAATTTACTAGGAATGAAGCAGACTTACAGCTGGCTGTGCTTTTAAATTGCATCAAAATGCTGCAAATAGGTTCATTACATTGCCCTGGTTCCCCCCAGGCAGGGCAGGCAGACAGACTGACATTCTTTTTGGACCTTTCCTTTGTAAGCTGAACTTCAGGGCGTGGAGCTCAGCATTGAACCCCCTGCGATCTGATCTGCCTTTCCTTAGCATTGTAACTCCCAGACTCCCAGCCAAGCTACTAGACTGGGGGAGGGTACTACCACACTACCTAATGACTAACCAACAGTTGGTCCTTTCCCCAAAGGAACTCCTCAGCATTATCACTGCTGGGCAATAATTCTATGGATAAATGACACTCTTCTTTAATTCCAAATAAATTGGCTTTCTTAGGGTAGGTACTATATACTGAATTTTCCCTTTGATGTCATTTGTTACTGCAATGCTGCTATTTCTTACTTTGCATTAATGTCACCAAGCTAGTAAGAGGCAAAAGCTAGAACTCACAAACAGGATCACTGTTTATGTCTTATAATGTAGGTCATTTTAATGTGTCTGGGACACCTGTTTACTCAAAGGATGGCGTGGTGTTTTCATGTAGGGTTTGGAACATGCATTGTTCCAGTGAGAATGAAAAGTGGGAATAGTTTAAATAATTGCTCAAAAAACAATGTTTGGTTGGCCCCACAGCTGACTTTTACACACCCAAGATAAACAGTCTAATAGATCAAGAGGGCCCACTTCTTTGTCCACTACTTCCAATGATAGGTGAGCAAAAGAAACAGAAACTAGTGTTATTTCATCATAGCTCTGAGGAGAGCCTAGGTAGATGAGAGGTGAGAATAGGTAGGTGGTTACAGGCATTTGTTCCACATACAAGGTACAGCTGGGTGTTTCTCTTTAATTTTGCTGTTTGTACATAGGATCTTTTCCTCCAACTGTTCTCTTCCTTCCTAAAACCTGTCATTAACCACACTAAGTACAAGGTGCCCTGACTTTGAAGTTGTCAGTTCATTACAAGATGATTACCTTCAGAATCAACATGATAACAAGTGTGAAAGAGCAGAGCTAATAAGATGTAGAAAATGAATAGGCAACGATTGCCCAGGTTTGACAAGTAGGACTCTAAAGGAAACCCATGCTTTGATCTCCAGACTATAGCTGTCTAGCTCTTGTGACTTTCTGCTACAGTTTAGTCATCGTTTCCTCCCAAGGGTTTGTGTGCAGGAAGCTTGGTCTCCAGCATGTGTGGAGAATCTGGAAGAGGTGAGCCTAGTGGAAGTTATTAGGTCATGTTGCTCTCATGGAGTGATTTTCTTCCTGTGAGAAAGGGTTATTATATAAAGAACAAGACTTCTCTAGTCCCTTGCTTCTTGTCTTCCTACATAATCTCTTCCGCATGCAGCCCTTTCCCTTCCTCTTTGCCAAAATATGATGCAGCCATGGGGTCCTCACCAGAAGTTGAGCAGAGGGATTATCTGAACTTGGGCTTCCAACAGCCAAAACTGTGAGCTATATAAACTCTATTTAGTGCCCACCTTCAGGTATTTTGTCATAGCAATGAAAAATCAACTAATGTACTCCTCTTCCCTAAAATAATCTTAGAATAAAACACAAGGAACCTTCCATGGCTTTAGTTTGACTGCAGATTACATGATGAATTCTCATTATCAAAAATTCTTGGGTCATCTTTCTGTGTTGACTTCCAGTTTTCTTGTGATATATTCAGACGATCATTAAATACACATTTGTATTTTATACTGGGTATGCAAAGAAAAGAAGTGACCATTAGATATGTCAATATTTTCCAAGTTCCCAAACTTAGGAACTTGGAAAATTAATGATGAGTGAGAATGATGTTTTTACTTTTATGTTATCTAGGTATAAGGATAGATATTAGCTCATTTGAGCCACAGGAAGACACAACTTGGTATACAAGTGAGATATAAGTTATTATATATAAGGTCAGCTTGAATTTAAGGAGCCAAGACATGGGGGTCTCTGAATGGGAGAGAAAACCACACAATGGTCGTGGAAGGCTGCAGACTTTAGTGTGTAAGACAGTAGCTTAGCGGCATGGCAGTAGGATAAAATAGGAAAGTGTGTGTGTGTGTGTGTGTGTGTGTGTGTGTGTGTGTGTGTGTGTGTGTGTGTGTGTGTGTGTAGATTAAGCCCTGGTGGTCTTACAAGACAGGGTTGATAAAGTACATCCCATTGGATTAACCTGTCCCCCCTGGCCTGGGGATGGTCTCTGAAGGGACAGACATCCATGAACAAGCCATATGTTCTAATTCAATGACTATCAAGTGCAAAATCATCTGATGCACTCTATCAGTCTCCTATCAGTACAACTGCTATACAAGGGGAAAATAATCATTTTCAGTTTGGGGTGCCTTTGTCTCTGTTACCATTTGTAAGAAGCAAATCCATAAAGTCAGGAGGACACCATAATTTGTCAAATAGAGGTATGGTTTAATGGCATTGGATAATGATCTGCTTGCTTGCTTTTTTTTCAAGGTCCTATAGAGTTAATTCTAATATTGAGGATTTGCTTCTGTAGTGTGTGTGTGTGTGTGTGTGTGTGTGTGTGTGTGTGTGTGTGTGTGTGTGTGTGTGTGTGCATCAGTATGCATGTGTTGTGATAAAGATTAGTTTTTTCTATCAGAGTATAATAGCATTTTGGAAGTAAGTGTGTTGGGTGCACTTATGAAGGTATAAAATGCTTTGTTTCATTCTCAGGGAATTCCATATAACATTGCTTATGTACAGAAGTCCTCAACACAGAGCAATAATAATGAGAACAACAATAACAACAATGAAAACCCTAGCTACTTCAGGAGCCGATCACACTTGCACAGAGAACCTGCCTAGGCTGCACAGGGTGCAGGGGAGGCAGATCCTGAGTCTGTGTGTGAGGCAGGAAAAAGAGACCAAGACATGATGGTAGAAGAGACATGGGGATAATAATACACCTCTCCTCTGGCTCTTCTCTTGCAGTTCTATTCTGAACCCTGAGTTGATGACGCTATTGGGGCTGAGCCGCTGAACATCGCTGCAAACAGTTCTGGTCTTCTGATTGGCCACAGTGGAGATAAGATGGAAGACTCTTACAAGGATAGGACTTCACTGGTGAAGGGTGCCAAGGACATTGCCAGAGAGGTGAAGAAGCAAACAGTGAAGAAGGTGAACCAAGCAGTGGATCGAGCCCAGGACGAGTACACCCAGAGATCCTATAGTCGCTTCCAGGATGAAGATGAGGACGATGACTATTACCCCCCTGGAGAAACCTATGATGGGGAGGCCAACGACGATGAAGGCTCCAGCGAAGCTACTGAGGGCCATGATGAAGAGGATGAGATCTACGAAGGGGAGTACCAGGGAATCCCCAGCACGAACCAAGGGAAAGACAGCATCGTTTCGGTAGTGCAGCCCAAGCGGGATGAGTACAAGGACCGCCGAGAGCTCGAGTCAGAGAGAAGAGCTGACGAGGAGGAGCTGGCCCAGCAGTATGAGCTGATCATCCAAGAGTGTGGCCACGGCCGTTTCCAGTGGGCCCTCTTCTTTGTCCTCGGTATGGCTCTCATGGCAGATGGCGTGGAGGTGTTTGTCGTTGGCTTCGTGTTACCCAGCGCTGAGACAGACCTGTGCATACCCAATTCAGGATCTGGATGGCTGGGTGAGTTGTATAACTGAAAAAAGTTTCTAGACGGTCGAGTTGTTGAGCAATGGTGTCATGGACAATAACATTGCTTTTTCTTCCAACTTAATTTTTTGTTGTTGTCGGTCATGGGGCTTGATGCCTGGGCCTGGGCACTGTCCCCAAGCTCTTGGGCTCAAGGCGAGTGCTCTATCACTAGAGCCACAGCGCCACTTCCAGTTTTCTGGTGGTCAATTGGAGGTAAGAGTTTCACCGCTTTTCCTTCCCTGGGCTGGCTTTGAACCGCTATCTTCAGATCTCAGCCTCCTGAGTAGCTAGGATGACAGGTGAGAGCCACCTGCGCTCGGCTTCAATTTCATTTTTTATTAGGAAAAAAATCTTAAAAGTAAATAATTGTACAATTGACACCTATATATAAACTATATCTATATTCTGTCATTTTTATCTCTTACATATCAATACAGCTGATTTTTATGCACTTTAAAGTAATTTGGAAGCCGGGCACTGGTGGCTCACACCTGTAATCCTAGCTACTGAGGAGGCTGAGATCTGAGGATCACCATTCAAAGCCAGCCGGGGCAGAAAAGTCCATGAGACTCTGATCTCTAGTTAACCACTAGAAAACCAGAAATGGTGCTGTGGCTTAAGCTGTAGAGTGCTTGCCTTGAACTGAAGAGCTCAGGGACAGCACCCAGGCGCAGAGTTCAAGCCCCATGACCAACAACAACAACAACAACAAAAAGTAATTTGGAGCAATCTATTTTAAGTTATATTATTAGTAAGTCATATGACTTAATGATTGAGATACATTCTGGGGATTACATCAGTACATGATTGCTGTAGGCTGGCATCATGGAATGGTTCTAAACAAAGATGACTAGGGAATCACTAGGCAATATGATCTCACGGGACCGCCACTGTATATGTGGCCTGTCCAAAATATGATCACGTGGCACACTGGTATTCAACATGACTAGACTTGCATTGGTTTCTTCTTTATTAACTTCCAAGCTGTCTGCTCCTAAAAGTTACTTGACAATTTCTAAATGCAGAGATTAATTCTCTTTGATTCTAACAAATGTCACTTAATTTTTTATATAATGCTGCAATTTAAATGTTTCTCTGCTAGTATTTTTTCCCTACAATCTATGTAAATGTCTGCTTACTTTTTTCACTTAGCCTTATCCTTAAAATATTCTCAGGGTGACCTAAAAATACTTTCCTCAAAATACGTACCTTTGTGTTGAAGCTGGAAAAAGTCCATCTTATCATAGGATATAAAATCAATTTCAGATTTATTAATATCTAAATTATATTCATTTAAAAATACTATGCCCTCCCTGTAAAATATCTAGACAGTAGATTATATTTTTAAATTAAAATTTCCATGTATCCAAGATTCTCATTCATAAAAGTGTCATTAGCATCCCAAATTTACGCAAAGAGAGAGAAGGCAAAGAAACATGTACATAGAGGAATATCCCCATTAAGACCCCACCTCAAAAAAAATCAGGAGAGATTTCAAACCCTTTTACAAATTTCCCTCCATGAATACGTCTATGTGTATAAAAAATAATGACACTAAGAAATTTTATGTACAACTAGGCTTGTCATTTCCTAACTTTTCTCTTTAACAACATAAAACAGATGGTCCAGAAGAGATTTGTCTTTTTTTTTCCTTTAATAACTTCTTTCTTTAGTATGATTCTCCTCTAGTATTTGTTTCTTTATGTTTAACTGGGGGAAAAAAACAAACATGGATCTATAAAAGCAGACTGAGGAGTCCAGTGGGAGTCAGGTGGGGAGGGGCATAATTTGCATTTTTGTTGACCCATTTGTGTGCTCAGACATCAAAATATAGACCTCAGCATACTTTTGAAGAGAAACTGTGGTCACTCATCAATTTGATCAGCCTAGCAGATCCGTTTTGTTCCTATCCCTGTATTTGGTTTCTGTTTATTTGCTTTTCCCTTTAGTGAGCGAGTATATCAGGGTTAGGCTGGATATCAACATTTTTTTCAATATTTTGCTAAAGGAATATATCAGCTCAATGTTTCCTGAAGATAGATCTTAGAAATTCATCCACATAGATATTTAATCATTGCAGGCTTAAATTGATGCCAGCTCTACATTAAAACATTATGGAAACACTGGCCCTCATGCCTTTATCTCCTGGATGCGGAACGGAAACATAGCACACTGGGTTCTCTTATCAGTCTACCTGCCAAGCTCAGCACCCTGATGACATGACACCCACAGGTGGCATTCGGAAGTATAGATAACACAGCAGGGCAATAGAAACCCAGACTTTTTCATCTGTCCATAAATGTCGCCTGCTTTAGTGAATTGAAAATGTGTCCCCAGGAATGTGTGGCTTCATTTGATGGTTTGAGTCTCCCAACAGAAGCATTTTAATGGTTTCATATCCATGCTTTCAGACTTGCATTTCAATTATTTTTGCCATTGTAATTTTGTTCATAATTGCATTCTAACAGAGTATCTTTAGACAAGCATTTAAGTTGTTTTGCCATTTTCATTTCATCAGTTAATAGCTTTGTAATATAATTACCACACCAAGTCACAGCAATGGGATCAAAAAGCAAAAAGGAAAGATGCATGACCCGTGTTTGGTGGCATTTTGTGGAAATAGGTTTTCAAAATTGTTTGTCATTTGCTACTGAGAATTGAGTCATTTTCCTCAAGGAAAACCAGGAATAAAAATATGACCCAATTTATGTTTTAATTATTGAGGAGATTGATCTTCTTTTTGTGTTTGCCAGGAGATTGACGTCAAGGTAGCTAGGACATATAATGTGTGCAGGTGTCTGAGTTGATGGCCTGGATGGTTAGATAACATTGTTAATTGGGCTGGAAGAAGTGAGAGTAAATATTTAATTATCTAATGATCTGCTCTTTGGGGGAAATAACTGCTGTCACTTTAAGATAATCCATTCTTTATTGCCAAAGTCTATTTATTAAGCATTTACAGTGTGTACAGCACAGTATTAGCATAAGACCTAATAAAACAATGAGAAGAGGCAAGATTTCTTTGTCCTAGGAAGTTATAGTTTAGAGTAGAGAAATCACATATGTGTGTCCATTACCAGAATAAGGAAGCAAGTTATCTGTAGCTAAAACAAGAACTTCAAGCAGGGCAAGTTCATTAGGGATAAGATCCTGGCTGAGACAGTAGGGAGGACCAGATGTGGAAACGATTCCAGAAATTGCCATCAAGATTTGGTCAGCTAAAGGGCAGTGCCCAGGTGCTAAGTTCAAGCCCCAGTAGTACGGGCACAAAAAAGAAGAAGAAGAAGAAGAAGAGGAGGAGGAGGAGGAGGAAGAGGAGGAGGAGGAGGAGGAGGAGGAGGAGGAGGAGGAGGAGGAGGAGGAGGAGGAAGAGGAGGAGGGAAAAGATCTATGAGCCATGTGCTAGTGGCTTATACCTGTAATCCTAGCCACTCAGGAGGCTGAGATCTGAGGATTGTGGTTCGAAGCCAACTCAGGTGGGAAAGCCTGTGAGACTTGTATCTCCAGTTAACCACCAGAAATCTGTGGTTCAAAGTGGTAGAGCTCTAGCCTTGAGCAGAAAAGCTCAGGGACAGTGCCCAGGCCCTGAATTCAAGCCCCACAATTGACAAAAAAAAATCTATGTACTGAGGGATATAGAAACAGGTCTGGATTCTCAGCCCATGGTAGCAGGGCAGGGTTCTCTCATAAATCAGGCATCTTCCCTCCACTGTTTAGGAGTAGATGCTGGTGGGCGCACTCTGTGGGAACACAACTGACCTGGCTCCTGCTCTCTGGCTGGTGAGGGGGTTACAGTGGGTTCTGAGCAAGAAGGACATGTGAACATTTCAGGCTCAGCCCTACCCTGGTTCTGGCCTATGACAGCAGATAAAGCTCTCTGGATGCTCACCTTCCTCTCCTCCAGTGGAGGACCTGGTGAGGGGCTTGTTAGGGGACCCTGCTCTGATCTCTTTCCCTTTTCATCAGAACAGGCTCAAATTCATCTCTGACAGAATACAATTTGTGTGACTGAAAGATCTATGACCTAACAACATTTTAGGCCTCTTACCTGGAACATGGGTGGGTTCACCTGCCACAATGGTTTGAATGCAGAATTCATAGACATGTTAGGGGGCACTATAAGGAAGACTGAGATGATTCAGGTTCAGAGTTTATCTTGCCAGAGGAGTCGTGATGCTGCCCAGCTTGTGGTACTTCAGTGATATAGACAGACATGTCATCTTAGAAACCATTAGGAGACCTGGAGAGTTTTCATCACTTGCCTGGTCGATGCTAGCTACTGGCTGAACCCAGCTATACCACACCCATTGTAGCTCTTAATTCCATGTTCAGTTCAGTTCCCTAACATTGTCTTTTCAAGTCCTCTTGATTAAGCTGTCCTTTGAAAGAATATTCTCAATTCCTAATGAAATGACATCACTTTGGTATCTCAAGCTATAACCTAGAAATTCTGGGTTTGTTTGTGAATTTCAACAATGTAATTGCATACTGAGCTTAAACATTGTTCTCCCCTTTCAAAAACCTTAATGGAATGTAGAACTTGCTTTTGGTATTTATAGGATGTTCTTAGAGGTAACAATCACAAATGAAGAATTTGATTACCTCAGAGAATTAACCTATAAATTCAGCCCACAGTGCAAAATCATCTTAAAGAGACAGAGTAGCAGCCAGGCACTGGTGGCTCATGCCTATAATCCTCGCTACTCAGGAGGCTGAGATCTGAGGATCACAGTTCAAAACCAGCCTGAGCAGGGAAGTTCATGAGATTTTGATCTGTAATTCATTACCAAAAAACCAGATATTGGGCTATAGCTCAAGTAGTAGACCACCAGCCTTGAGTGAAAAAGCTAAGAAACAGCACCCAGATTCTGAAAAAAATTAAAGAGAGGGCATACATGCCCCGTGCAAAAAAGTCTTGGTTTGTCTGTCTTGTTCACTACAGTATCTTCTCTGCTCCTATCAGTGCCTGGCACATAATATCTCAAAAAATATGTGCCAAATACATGAATGGTGGTCTTGGGGAGACTTTACTGGAGGGAGAACATGTATAGAGCAGGAATGTACCATTTTGAATGGGAACTCATTAGACTTGGAGGAATGTAAAAGTGTAGACCACTTCTCAGTACAGCTCAGCATTGAGTGCTCTCTTCTAAGGATTTTCCCTACCAGATTTCACGGAGGGATGGAGAGAGAGAGAAGGGAAGAAAATTGCCAAAGGTGCCATAGCCAACATGGGTTTATTGTTCATCAGTCTTTTGCTTTTTTTAATTTTTTTTTTTTTTGCCAGTACAGAGGTTTGAAATCAGAACCTTGATCTGGCTTAGTTTGTTTCTCAGCTGGTGTTCTATCATTTGATCCACACCTCTGGATCTACTTTTCTCAGTCATTGTTGTTGTCGTTTTGGAGGAAAGGGGGTCTCATAAACTTTTCTACCCAGGCTGGTTTTGAACCTCAACTCTCCAGACCTCTGCCTCCTGAGTATCTAGGATTACATATTTGAATCACCAGTGCCTGTCTTCCATTAGTCTTGGTTGTCTACTGAAAATCTGTTTCTGAAAGACAGATCTGTTTTTGGTGTGCTGATATCCCTGATTTCTCAGCAATTTAAGTGTTGGATCTAGCCCAGAAGCAGGACCAGAATGTCGCCTGCATTTTGGACCACAACTTGCAAAGTCATTTGAGTTTCTTCTGTCTGCTGTAAGTCCTGGTTTTCTTTTACAATATCAACTATATTAGCCAGAGCTGATGGATACATTGGGCAAAAACAGTGGTAGACCAAGAACAGCAAAGCATTATAAAGTCTATATTTGTACCCATAATTGGAATTTCATTTGGCAGCTTTTTAAGATTTTTAGTAGCTTTTGAAATTTTTCTTAAAAAATATTCCTAATTCTGCAATAAATACAGATGTTTTTTGTAAATTTAGGCTGGATTGTTGGATAGTGGACCAGTGGTTTGCATTCTACTGAACACTTTCCTATCAACTGCATGGAGCAGATGGGTATTCCTGTAGCTTCCATCAATAGCTACAGTAGTTACCCACCAAAACGCTTTCAGCATGTAATGTGCGACCAGCATATTTAGGCTCTAGGGACATGATAGTGAAGAAAATAGAAAGATCTCTCTGGGAAGACTTTTCTTTCTATAGTTTTTCTCTTGGATACTAGAGTTCCCTCTCCCCTCCTATTTGCCACTGACAGGGAAGAGTTTCCTTGGGAGTCAACCTGAACCTTCACACCTCAACGTCTCTTTGCATCCTTCTACATATTCCTCTATTCCTTTAGGTATTAATGAAAGAAGAAATATCCTATTGGGGTTCCTAGCTGCTTTCTCCAGAGAGAGCTGTGTCTGGTTTTCTGGAAATAACCAGCTCCAAATTTCTGCGATCCCCCTGCCTCCATCTATGAGTTGAGTGTCCTGTCCACTAGACTGCATGCAGACTGTAGTGCTCAGCACACAGTGCCCAGAATCAGGGCTGTTAGAGGATAAAGTCCCCGCCCTGTGTTGCTAGAAAAGCCAGCATGTTCAAGCTGGCCACAAAGAGTAGTTATACAGGGATTTTGGTTTTTCCTTTCAACTTTATTCTTTTTTTTTTTTTTTTTTTTTTTTTTGTCGGTCATGGGGCCTGAATTCTGGGTGCTGGCGCTGTCCCTCAGCAATTCACCTCAAGGCTAGTGCTCTATCACTTGAGCCACAGCGCCACTTCCAGCTTTTTTTGCTTATGTGGTACTGAGGAATTGAACCCGGGGCCTCATGCATATGCAAGGCAAGCATTCGACCATTGAGTCATCTTCCCAGCCCTTTATTCCATTAAAAAAAATCATTTGCCATCTGATGGAGCTTTGGTCTCTGTTGTGAAAATGTCCTCTGGCTCTCTTTAAGAGCCTCTTGGATGTCACATTGATCCTAATGAGAATTAAAATGTTACTGACTCATCCTATCCACCAACACTAGCAAAATCTTATTTGGATTCATTATTGCCAAATTGCAAAGGAAGACAAAACAATTTATTTTGCTCCTATGCCTTATTTCTCCTAATCTTTTGCATTTTCCTAAGAGGAGAGGGGTCAGGTATGGTAGCACACAACCCTCATCCCAGCTATATGGAAAGAATAAATAGTAGGATTGTGGTCCATGCCAGAGGGACCTTATTTGAAAAGTAATAAAGGAAAAAGGATTGAGGATTTGGTCCAAGTCCCTACCAAGTGTAAGGATACCATAGTGCCCCCAGCGGAGAGGAATCACATATCAATGGAGTTGAGCCACATAGTTTGAAGACTCCTCCATGCAAAAGGAATCATTTCCACAGGACAAGAAGGGAGCAGAAGCTTGCTAAGAGGCGTCATTCTGGTACTAGGAGAGCCTCATGCTGAATGGCCTTCTACCATCCTGAGAGTCACTGGGTGTGACCACCGTAGCCAGACTCCAAACCCAAAGGCTGTTTTCTTCACTCTTGCATCCTGAATCCCTGTATCTCTAGATCCCAGGCTCTTCCCGGATGAGGATTCCGATTGCACTGCGGTACTTGCTTTATAAAACCTTACTAAGCCTGGACTCTCCACAAGTCACTTTCAGATGTGTCGTCAACTGAGAGAATTTGTTCCTGTGGACTGTGGCTTACATAAGGCATTCTGAATTGTTAATCATCCAATAACCAGATCACATCAAATAGAAATAATTCAGACCTGTAACTTGATTTTCAGATACCAATATGTAATCACACCCTGTCATAGGAACTCTCACGTATCAGTAAGAGCCTTGGCAGGACCTGAGCATCCCCCAGAATGCTTCAGAGAGTGGGAAGCTGCTCAGTTACACTCATCCTGAAGAATTAGTCTCATAAATCACTTTAGTGAGTATTCCTGACACACATACTTGCAAGCTGGCATTCTCATCTTATTCTTAGAAATTTCTTTGGGGCTTTTAAGACTGTTGAAAGAAAAGTCTAAGAGGCCCCTGGGTATACTTCTTATCTTCAGTTTCAAAACCAGACCCTTAATTGACTAGAAAAGGAGGAGGAAACAGTGAGTTCTTTCCATTTACAAAGGATTCAGTGTAAGGGAACTTGGTTACAGGAACAATGTACAGATCTTTCAATTATTCTTATATCTCTCAGCTTTGATTCTAGTTAATGTACTTATAAGCAGAGCAGTAGAGCTCTGCTCACTTAGCACTTTGACATTCTTTCACCAAAAACGTTTTAGAGAGTTAATACATTCAGTTGTGAGCCTTAGCACTTGAATATATCCAGTTCTTTGCTTATTATATGAAAATAATGCTCCAATTAATATTATTAAAAGGACTCTTGGGGGATATACTCCTGACATTCTTTTTTTAATGGAATTGAAATTGATATTAGCAAATGAAAAATATGTTAGTTCTTTTTTCAAAATTATTAATGAAAATAACATTAAAAAGAAAAGAATTCATTATGAAATATGGATTAGATGTCAGAATTGCTAAGCCATTTAGGGCTGGCTGTGTAGCTTAGTGATAAGTACCTGCTGACATGGCTGAGATCCTGGATTCAATCCAGAGTACCAGCCCCCAAAATAGTTAAAATGGTAAGTTTTAGATTCCACAAATTTTAACACATATGAGAGAAAAGAGAGAGAGAAATTGGAAGAGAAGAGAAAGAGGAAAAATAAATAGAAAGGAAAAGAAGAAAAAAAGAAGTAAAAGGAAAGTCCTTTTGTAGGTGGTTGGGCTCTAGTAGTACTTCTCTATGATGGTATCACTCATTTCCTGTGTTTGAGGAGATGGTGGACTGATGATGTGTTTACACAGATAAAAATGGACTATGAGCATCTTTCCCTACCCTTTGTGCAGAGCTAACATGACTCAGGGTCTGAATAGATCCAGTTCCTTATCAGTGGCAGCTGCTCCTGAGGCTCTAGGATTCCAGTGTAATACAGGTCTTACTTTGTTTCTCCTGGTTGGGCTGTTGACTTCCTGTTGAGCTTCCTGGAAGTAGAAAGTGGGATTTGAGAATAAATGAATTATTCTACTTGAAAACTAGAAGGAACAACCCTATAACATTTGTAAGTAAATTTTAGTTCACTTGGAGTCAGATAAATAATCAATTAGATTCTTTACTTCACTAATGTAAACTTTTGTTCAGTGAGATGTTTGTCAGGTAAATTAAGCTTACCTCTGCCACAGCCAAAGCTGTTCTTGTTTGAGCTGATTTTTAAATGGAAATCAAAAGTGTTTTATACACTTTTAAATTTATCATATCTAATTTATCATAACTAATTTATGATCAGTCAGGCTATTCCTTTTTTACTCTTTACATTTCTCTCCTACATTTCTTTTTGCAATGGTCTTATTGCTGCCATTTGAACTGCACCTAACTCTTTTCTGGATTCTTGGTGCTTTGGTGGAAAAAGCTAAATGACTTGCTCCTAAAGAGTTACAGGTTAAATCAGAGAAAATAGCTATTGGATAATTGCTGAACTCCACTCTGTGTGGGGGTGGGGGTTATACTATACTATATATCTGGCAGAGTAGTCTAAGACATTGAAAAGTTGGATTTTGTTAGCTCCTGTTTATCTTTTTCCTCCAATTGTAAATAGCTCTCTGTAAATAAAGCTATAGTGCTCAAATCTACACTCATGAGAAGAGTCAAGTCATAAACTTAAATTGTTTTTATGGGGAAGGGCAGGGTTTAGAAAGTGGTTTAAGGATTTATAATTAATATAAATATAGATTTAAGGCCTTGATATTTAAACTCCCTTATACTTACCATGCCTTTTCCATTCATCCTCTGAACTCTGCCCTAAGGAGTCTTTGTGATGGAGACTCTTGTCCCTACAATGTGGCTCTGTGGCCAGGGCTCTGGAAGCCTAAGGTCAGATTATGTCCATGGCTAGTTAGGATATAGGCTCATGTAAGTGCTACATAAACTGGTCTTCTTTATTTTTTCACTTTCATCTACTACCCACCCCTCTCCCAGATAGTCCAAGGGCAGGGCTGGTTAGGATTGCCAGATAAAATACAAGATTACAATTAAATTAGGGTGAGAAAAGAAATGAGAGAATTGTTCAGTGGCCAGTGTCTAGTACCTGTGCATTATGCAACTCTCAGAAATTTCAGAAATTCCAGATCTGGATCAGTATTTCCAAGATATACATGTGCAGACATGGGACCTGAGGATGTTATTCATGTGTAGGGTTGGGCACTGCTGACCTGGAGTGGAGCCTGACACCTTTCGTGTTCACAGGCTCCCAAGGGGGCTGAGGTTGCAGGTTGTAAGCTTCACTTTGTACCCTTCTGCTGTAGCACTTTGGGCCTTGTAACCCCAAAGCAGCAGCATCTCCACAAGTGTCATAGTGAGAGTTATAAGTAATATTGTGATCTTAAACAATTGGATATAGACAAAACGTATTTTCATTCAACAACCTACACTATTGTTTATGTGGAACAGGTGATTTATGAGTCATTTTTTCATCCCTTCCCATCCTCCCCCCACCCCCCAATCCTCCCTGCCCCCTGCCGCACCCCGCACCAAAGTTGTAAAGTTCGTCTTCGACATAACGAGTTGTACATCTCATTGTTCCAATGGGTCCACCTGTGTCATTTTGAGGAAATTTTTTCCAAAGTAAACATCAACAATAAAGGTATGCATGTTTTTCTCTACTAAATGGATATTGACTCTTTTATGCTGCTCTATCTCATCCACCATGGGAGGATTGCAGTATCACCACACCACGTTTACAGCTACAAATCCAAGCATGGACTGTGGTCAGGCAGAGAACAGTGTGGTTCTCTCAGTGGGAGTTGCTTCTTCGTGCCAGAATGGTTAAGATGGAATTTTAATGTGTCTCATTCAGTGTGTTTCCCTTCCAGCCATGTGAAATGAAATAGCTTTTCTCTGAGTAGCTTAGTTTTCTCTGCAGAATCTAATTGGATCTGAAATATCAAAAGTATAACTGTACCCAAAGAGCTGGTTGAAAACAGAGTTGATCAAACTATTCACAGGGATGAAGCCCTGCTGTAGGACTTAGTCTGGCATAAGCACACACACCCAAATGAAGGCAGATTGTATTGGAAGCAGATTATATAGGTGATTAATTATCTATGTATCTTTCTGATTCATATGGGTAAGATAACTAAAAGTGGTATGAGAGGTGTCTTCATGGAATCATCTTTCAAAATTCACTACTACTCACCCAAAACAACACCTGACTATCCATTCATCAGCCACATTCTTACAAAGTCCCTGCAAGACAGTCGTCTGTCATGTGACAATACAAAGATCAACCAGATACAACTTTGTACACAAGACACTTGTAATCCAGATGGTGCAGGAGCCAGAAGAGAGAGATTCATTATGTTTCAGGAAGGAGAACACTAAAGAAGGGCCTGAGGACAGTGTGGTATTAGAGCCAAGCTTTGACTGTGGGTAGAATTTGGAAATGTAGAGATGGGGAAGGAGTCAAGGTGGTCCTGGGAGACCGAACAGACTGAGCCAAGGCACAGATGCTTGAAAATCTTGAATTAAGTGTTACGAACATATCGATTTTCTTCAAGTGAAACATACCTAAAGGTGAACAATTGGAATGGAGGGCTGGGCCTGGCTGTACATGCGGAGCCTTAGGTGAATTTGTTCAGGTGTCAATGGGGAATGGCCAGTGTGTAGGCAGAGGCCTGGTGTGGAGAGAAGTCTTAATTGGAATGGATTGGAGAGGAGTGAGTTGCAGATGGAGAATCAGTTAAAATAAATCAGAAATAGTCCTGCCAGTAGGTGACAAGGTCCTGACCATGGGAGAGGGGCTGAAGAGGAGAAGAGTAGTGTCAGTAAATCCCTGGAACTTAACAACAGATGAGCTGTGAGAGTATGGGGGGAATGTGCCAAGGCCGCTGAGGTCTCAAGCCCAGGTGATAAGCCTATGAATGGACAGGCAAGGGGAGCCACATGTGGGAAGGGCAGTGAGGCTGGGTGCACTGCAGCATAAGGACAGGCACTATGCGTATCACACAAGCTGCAGGGAACACACAGCGGAGCCTGTGAAAAGTGATGCTCAGTGAATTTTTGTGGTGGTTATGATTGTGGATCATGGGGCTTGAACTCAGGGACTGGGCACTATCCTTGACCTTTTGTGTTCAAGGCTAGTACTCTACCACCTTGAGCCACAGCTCAAAGTATTTAGGTGACTAAGATAAGAGTCTCATTGGCATTCTTGCCTAGGTTGGCTTCAAACCACAACCCTCAGATATCAGCCTACTAGAATTACGGGTGTGAGCCATCAGCGGCTGGCTTTCAGTGAAATTTTGTTTGACATAGCAACCAGGCTTCTCAGGAGACCAAGAAGAGGGTGTTATGCTTGGGGACTAGCCCTAAACATTTGAGAAATATTGGAATAGAGTGCAACAGAGCCTGCAGGAACATATGTCAAGTTGGAGGGGAAGATAGGAGAGGGATCTTTAGAGGATGCTTTAGAGGAGAAAATTGTCAAATAAATGGTAGCCAACAGAAGAGCTATTTCAGAGAGTGGGAAGGATGGTTTCCAACTACCTGCTAAATTCAGTAAGAATGTATCATTTTTTAAGGAAAGGAAATAAATCTGTGTTTTAAAAAATGATATAAGATTCTTTGGTATATATTTGTTTGGGATAGTACTTTTACGAGTGTAATTAGTCCAGAAGCTAAAAACTATGCTAGTCATTTTCTGCAAAAACTTTCATATCAGCGGCCATTATCCAGCACTTCCACATCCCTCGAGCCCATGATCATCTGTATCCACATAGGAGATACACACAGGAGAAGAATTGACAGAACCTGAGACCAGGGACAGCAGCTACTATCTCACTTCATTTAGTTTTTCAAATTGAAAGTGTTATCAGTTGCAGGTAACTCTGGATTTAAGAATAAGTTACGCTTTGCTGACATGTTAACACTGAGGTTGTCAAATAAGTAATTACAAAAGCAGTCTGAAATTTCCCAGGGCAGATATACAGAAGGGGAAAACTGACAGGATCTTATGTTACAGAAAATTATAGGGACTTTAAAATTAGCAAACAAGTTTAGCCAGCCTATTAGTTTCCTGGCATGCCGTAACAAAGCACCGCACGCAAGCTAGGTGATACAACCAACGGAAGTTTGTTTCTCATAAGTATGGAGGACAGAAATGCCATGTCCAGGTGTTGAGAGTCCCTCTGAGTAGAAACTTTCATTGCTTCTCCTGGCCTAAGTTTGCTGGTGCTTCTTTTGGAGTTTCTTGATGTGGAGATTCATTATACTACCTCTGTCTCCATTGTCATGTGGCATTTTCACCCACTGGGATCCTCCTCCCTTCTTGTAATGACAGCAGTAATGTTTCACTATGAGCTTTTCTTAACAGATTCCATCTGCAATGTTGCACTGGGAATTAGAGCTTCAACGTTTTTTTGGAGGTGACTATTATTCAACTCGTATTTTTTTAAGATGCAAAAGTTACCAAAATTAATTGTCTATACACTATCAATCTAAAATGATATTAACGATTAATGTGATAGCATTAAAAAGAATAAAATACCTTGAAAAAATGTGCCAACAAGTCAAAACTTATTCTCTGAGGACTAATAAATTGCTGAGGGAAATTGAAGGCATAAATATGTGGTAAGATATGTTCATGGATTGAAGACAATATTGCCAAGCTAGAACTACTCCTGAAATTAATCTACAGACTCAATGTGATCACTGTAAAAATCCAGCTGGATACCTTACATAAATTAACATGCCAATTCTAAAATTTCATTTAAATTTTCAGCTCTAAAATTCCTGGGGACTTTTGTTTTCAACAAACCTTTGTTTCAACAACCTTGACAAAAATTAAAATATGAGGATCCCAAAATTTACATTAAAAAAGAACTAATCAAGACTATGGCATTGGATCAAAGTTAGACAGTGTAGATCTAAAATTGAGCGTCTAGAAATAAAGACACATCTATGCCAACTATGCCTTTCAACAGGTGCTAACTCTTTCTGGTGTGTCTTTTTGTTTTGTTCTGCTTTGTTTTTTTTGTTGGTCATGGTATTTAAACTCTGGGCCTAAGTGCTGTCCCTCAGCTCTTCAGCTCAAAGCTAGCATTCTACCACTTGAGCCACAGCACCACTTCCAGCTTGCTGGTGGTTTATTGAAGATAAGAGTTTCACAGCTTTTCCTGCCTGGGCTGGCTTTGAACCTCAATCCTCAGATCTCAGACTCCTGAGTACCTAGTGCTGTCCCTCAGCTCTTCAGCTCAAAGCTAGCATTCTACCACTTGAGCCACAGAACCACTTCCAGGTTGCTGGTGGTTTATTGAAGATAAGAGTTTCACGGCTTTTCCTGCCTGGGCTGGATTTGAACCTCAATTCTCAGATCTCAGACTACTGAGTACCTAGGATTACAGACATGAGACATCAGCACCTAGCTTAGTGTGTCTTTTTGACAAATGGCATTAGAAAAATTTGGATAACTGCAGGCAAAAGAATGAGGTTGGACCTTTATCTCCTACCGTAGACAAAGAATGAGTCAAAATGGATCACAGACAAATATAAGAAGTGAAAGGATGGGAGGGGAAAAACAAAGGAGGAGGCAATAATGCTTGATAAGTAATGTACTTATTACCTTGCTCATGTAATTGTAACCGCTCTGTACAGTATTTTCACAATCAAAAACATTTAAAAAAAAGAAGTGAAACTAAAGAACTAGAACTCTCAGCAGAAAATGAAACCTTCATGACTTTTAATTTAGCAAAGTATTCTTAGATATAACACCAAAACACAAGCAACAACAGTATAAATATATTTGGCTTTATAAAATTAAAACTTTCTGTACTTCAAAATATACTACTGAGAAAGTAGAAAGACAGCCAATACAATGGGAGAAAAATCTGACAAAGGACTTGTATCTGGAATATAAAAACAATTCTTAGAAAACAATAATGGTGAATAGAAATGAGCAAAGGGCTGTGACAGACATATCTACAAAGATTTCTCATGACCCACAAAGCAGGCTAACAAAACATTAGTCCTCAGGAAAATCAAATCTAAACCTGTATCTTTTCCTGTATACTCAGATAGCTACATCAAAAGTCAGAGAATAATAAGGACTGACAAGGTTTTGGAGAAATCAGACCCCCATATACTGCTAGTGGGAAAATGTAAAATGCTGCTAAACCAGTTTAGAGAAAGGCTGTCCGTTTCTTATACAATTAATCATAGAGCTATCATATAAGTCAATAATTCCATTTTAATTATATATCCAAGAGAAATCAGATTAAAAAATCCATCCAAACACTATATAAATGTTTATAGCCACATTATTTGTATTGCCTAAAAGGTGGAAACAACAAAAAGTGTCCATGTGTGGGTAAATAGATAAACAAAACTTGGCATGACATCAGGACCAATGGAATAGAATTGAAAACCTAGAAATGAACCTACAGACCTATAGCCATCTAATCTTCGATAAGGGAGCTATTAAAATATAATGGAAGAAAGACAGCCTCTTCAGTAAATGGTGCTGGCAAAATTGGTTAACTACTGGTAGAAAACTAAAGCTAGATCCTTATATATCACCCTGCACCAGAATCAACTCCAAATGGATCAAAGACCTCAGAGTCAAAGCAGACACTCTGAAAACATTATAGGATGGAATAGGAGAAACCCTAGGTCTCCTTGGCACAGGCTGAAATTTTCTTAATAGAGACCCAGAAACAACAAAACAAAGAAAGGTTGGACAAATGGGATTGCATGAAACTGCACAGCTTCTGCATGGCAAAGGACATAGCTAGCAAGATCAATAGAAAGCCCACAGTTTGGGAGATCTTCACTAGCCATACAACAGACAAGGGTCTCATATCTAAAATATACCTGGAACTCAAAAAATTAAATCCCCCAACAACAAATCTTCAAAGAAACAACTGCCCAATAAATAAGTGGGTGAAAGACTTAAAGAGAAACTTCTCTGAAGAGGAAAGAAGGATGGCCAATAGACACATGAAGAAATGTTCAACCTCCCTAGCCATAAAAGAAATGCAAATCAAAACAACATTGAGATACCACCTCACCCCAGTTAGAATGGCTATTATCAAGAACTCTAATAACAACAGATGCTGGAGGGGATGTGGACAGAAGGGAACCCTACTGCATTGTTGGTGGAGTGTAAACTTGTTCAACTACTCGAAATCAGTATGGAGGTTCCTCAAAAGACTCCACATAGAGCTCCCCTATGACCCAGCAATCCCACTTTTGGGCATTTACCCAAATGATCACAAACAAAACCACACTAAAGCTACCAGCACAACTATATTTATTACAGCATTATTTACCATAGCTAAGATATGGAACCAACCCAGATGCCCCTCAGTAGATGAATGGATCAAGAAAATGTATACACACACACACACACACACACACACACACACACACACACACACACACACACACACACACACACACACACACACACACACACACACACACACACAATGGAATTCTATGCCTCCATCAGAAAGAATGACATTGCCCCATTTGTTAGGAAATGGAAAGACTTGGAAAATATTATATTACGTGAAGTAAGCCAGGCCCAAAGAAACACAGGTCTCATGGTTTCCCTTATTTGCAATAACTAGTATATGTCTGAGTCAAGCAGAAAAGGTCAGATAAGTTGATGTTAGGGAAATGAACCCCAAGATAACTATTCAAATGGTTTTTTTCTTTCATGCGATTGTTTCTAACGCATTTATAAGATGATTTCTTTGTTGCTTTGTATGTCCCTCCCCCAAGGTGTAATCCCTGCTTTCACTGTATTTGATGTCGGTATAATTCGTGGAGGAGAAGGGAAAAAACAAATGTTTAAATAGGGATACAGGTGGACCCATTGCAACAATGAGATGTACAAGTCGTTATGTCGAAAAACAAACTTTACAACTTTGTGGGGGAGGATCAGGTAGGGGAGCAGGGCGGGTGGTATGGGAAGGGGAAACAAAGGAGGAGGCTACAATGCTTGATAAGAAATGTACTCATTATCTTGCCCATATAATTGTAACCCCTCTGTACGGTATTTTCACAATAAAAAAACACAAAAAAAAAACTTGGCATATACATTCAATGGAATATTATGCTGCCATAAAAAGGAATGAAGTGTAGATATATGTTTCACCCTGAATGGACCTTGAAAATATTAGTTTAAGTGAAAGAAACCAGATCACATACTGTATTCTTTTTTAAGAATACTTTCTTATCCTTAAGTAGTTGTACGTTCAACAAAGCAGTTCATGTATACAGTATGTCTAGATCAATGTCACCCATTTCTTTTTTATAGACATTTTTATTGTTATTTTGAAGGTGATGTACAGAGGGATGTCACCCTCTTTCAACAGTATCATCCACCTCTCCTAACCCATCCATCTTCCCTTGCTTTTCTTAACTTCAGAGGGCTTGTATTGAATTTTTTGCCATTTCACAAGGCAGCTTATATAATACATCATGATCTGTGTCATCCTTCAACATTTTCACCCCTCTCCTACCCATCCCTTCCCTTATGTGTTTTTTTTTTGGTCGGTCACGGGTCTTGAATGCTATACCTGAACACTGTCCCTCAGCTCTTCAGCTCAAGGCTAGCGCTTTACCACTTGAGTCACTGTGCAACTTCCAGTTTTCTGAGTGGTTTATTGGAGATAAGAGTCTCACAGACTTTCCTGCCTGGGCTGGCTTTGAACCGCAATCCTCAGATCTCAGCCTCCTGAGTAGCTAGGATTACAGGCTTGAGCCACCTGCACCCGGCTCTTATGTTTCTTAATTTTGTGGAATATACAATGCATTTTTGACTGCATTCTCTTCCCTTCCCCCCTTCATTTGTCTACCTCTCTCCCTTTGCTCCCTCCTGTTGCAAGTACCCATTTCCTGAGATATCCAGAACAGGCAAAGCCATAGACACAGAATCTCCATGGCGAAAGATGCTGACAGGCATAGGGTCTTTGTTTCGTTGTTACTTTTAATTTCAACAGGTGAAAAATAGTGCCTTATATATGCCAGGCAAATGCTCTAAACCTTAAGCCATGCCTCCAGTCCCTTTGTTTGTATTTTGTTTTTGACAAGACCTCTCTGATTTTTCTCAGGCTAGCTTAAAATTTGAGATCCCCCTGCCTCTGCTTCCCAGTAAAGTGAGATTACAGGCATGTGCTTCTATGCCCCACTTAAGATTCCTTTTTGAGGTGATATTGGTTGTATACTATTGAAGATATTCTAAAACTATTGACTTTTATTCTTTTAGTGACTAAATTGGACAGCATGTGCTTTAGATCTCAATAAGGCTTTTTCTTTTTTAAGCAGACACATAGGGTTCCTCAGGAAATTGGCTTGTTTTATGGTTAAACCAAGTATGGTTATACATATTCTCTGCACATAATGCATTTTAATGACTAAAATCTAACAAGAAGGTACTGGGATCTTATCACTTAGTTCTCACATTTGAAATCAACCTATCACTCCATTCCCTCAGCTGTAGCCTACATTTCATGCATTGAGCATTCTACTTTGGCTATTTATGGTCTTTAGACTGATTCTCTTAGATAAGTTTATATTGGGAAAAAAGAGGCTATTTTCAGAGTAGTATACTCTATGTGCCAATAGGTTAGTAAGATTATTGCAGCAGCAAAGATAAATTTTTTAAAAAAAAATACTCATTGGTTTCTGGACCCTGGTGTTTCATGCCTGTAATCCTAGCTACTCAGGATGCTGAGATCTGAGGATCAAGGTTTAAAGCCAGCCCAGGCAGGAAAGTCTGTGAGACTCTTAACTCCAATTAATCACTAAAAAGCCAGAAATAGATCTTTGGTTCAAGTGGTAGAGCACTAGCCTTGAGCACAAAAGTTCTAGAACAGTGTCCAGACCCTGAGTTTAAACCCCAAGACTGGCACCAAATAACAATAATAATTAAAATAATGATAATCATCATCATTGTATCGGCATGGTGATGGGAAAGAAGATAATGTCAGGGTTCTCCTGGCCTGTGTCTTAATGGCCTTAGATGAGACTGATTAGTATGAGAAGAAACCCTCCAAGCTGTGTTCTGTGTTGTATAGGTGTGTTCTTAATATTCATGTGAGCTAAAGGCAGATGGTATTAGCTCATATTCATGAATGGGGAAACCCAGGATAAAATAGGGCAAATACTTTTAGGTCCTACTATGTGACTGATATAGTTCTAAGCACTTTATTGTAAGAGTTACCTCGTTTTATCTTCAGAATAAAGTAACTTATAAGGAAGGTACAACTACTCAGCCTGGTTTCCAAATGATGAGACTCTTGACCAGAGAGGGTATTAATTTTTCCAAGGTCCCATTGAAGTTAAGTGTCTGAAGTAAGACAGGAACCCATGTGATCTGGGTCCATTGGGTGACTGATGTTCATTAGTTTTCAGACCCAAGAAGTAACATCCAAATCTATTCATTGAATTGTGTGTGTGTGTGTGTGTGTCTGTGTCTGTGTGTGTGTGTGTGTGTGTGTGTGTGTGTGTGTGTGTATGTGAAAGTTAGACAAAATAAATCCCAACCTGGAAGAAGCACTTCTATGTTACAGGATAGGAAGGGAAGGACCTCTGGGCTGAGACAAAGAAACCAACTTCTACTCTCAAGGCAGAAATCACAGAATGCACGTTTATGGTGTCTGTGTAAATGCATCAGGAGGCCTCTAATTGCCTCCTCTTTACCATAGCACCCATCATTTGTGAGGCTTAGTTGGGACATGCTGGAAGAAGGATCTCTGAGTCTCCTGTATAAACACACAAGTGTCTTAAATACACCTGGACCTCTTGAGCCTGAACACAAACCACTGACTTCCAAGTAGAATCAAAGTCTTTAGGCTCAATGGCACCTGCTCTCAGCCCTGCCTGGGGAGGGCTGGATCTTCACTTGCTGGATGGTTCTTCCTGCCAGTGCAGCCCCTGCCAGCCCTGTCTGACTCATCCTGTGGCCCAGTCTATACTCCTGATGACACTGAGCACTTGGCTTTCATGCGTTCCCCATTCTTCCTCTAAACTATGATGCGAAACACTTCTGTTTCAAACACCCTCTGAAGCCTGTTCCTTTCTTCTCCATCTCCTTTCTTTACTAATTTGATGTGATCTATACCAAGCCAGAATTCTCGGGGTCAACTTCAACTCTTGCTTGTCTCACCCATTCAAAAACTTGGACTTTGCCTACTAAAAATATCTCTAGCCTTTTCTCTCTTCTCCAAACAGGCTGCTGCTGCCTTAGATCAGGCTGCCATTGCTTATCCCCAGGGATACTGGGGTTACCTGCACAATGATATTCCATAGGCTGGTCTTTCCAGAGTCAGAACTAGAGGGTGATGAGAGGAAGCTACTAGCTGGGATTCAATTAAGGAAGCACCCCCCTGTCAGGGCTGTACAAATGCAGAGGAGGTACTGGAGGTTGAGGACCTCCTTAAATGTGCTTCAGGCCTTGGCTGAGTACCCTGGTCTTCAGGCCCCTCTCTCCTCTCCCATTCAAGCTCTCCCTCATGGGGTGCCTTCTTCTCCTTGAGTAAAGATGATGTCCAGCCTATTTTTCAGTTGCCCAAAGGATAAAGCACCTGAAACTTGTCTCTAACCTCTTTTCCTGCTCTGTCTTTGTCACTCTTCTCCTGATGCTGAATTTTTTGTTCTGTGCACCCTGAACCACCTGAAGTTCCCCTGTGTGCTGTGCTCTGACCGCTTATGACCACAGACTTGGAAGAGTTCCTTTTACAGGGAGACTTCTGGTTCATGGTTCCAAGCCCAGCACAATCATACTTTCCATGTAAAACCTTACTACACTTCCTAAAACTAATTAAGCTGCTCCCTCCTTTTTTTCCCCTTTAGCATAATGTACTAACTTTAATTACAACATGTGTCTCATTCTGTGGTAATTACTTCTTGCGTGTTTTTAATCTCCCAGGGAAATGAAGGTTCAAAGCCCCAGCTTCATATGAGAATGGCATGGGCAGGTTTTTAAAACTATTGCCACCTCAGCCACCCCAGACCTGAGGCCACGCTTGAAGCCGAATCCCAGGCTGTGGCCTGAGCATCTGTGTTTGAATTTTCTTTTCCTAGCTCTTCAGGTGAGTCTATTGGACAACCATATCCCAAACCACCCTGCGCAGTGAGCTTCTGGGAAGGAAAGGCCACATCCTGTCCATGTTTATGGGTCTCTCCTTCCTCTCTTGTCCATCATACCTGACAAGAACCCTGGCTTACAGCAAGAGCTCAATCCAGAGTTCAGTGATCACTAGCTCTGTTTGTAGCATTCATGATGGAGATCAGTGAAAGTCTGGTTCAGCCGATTGGTCCCTTTCATCTCCTCACAGGCAGGTTGGAGTAGGGGAAGCTTGCAGAGCAAAATGCCAGTCGTATGGAACAGATACCATAATGAACTGCAAAGTGACTTGATGTTCTTGATTTCTAAAACTTGTGGGTTTTGTTTTTTTAGTGATTTGAATACCAAGTGGGTTGAAATTGCTTTTGGGGGTGGGGGGAAAGGAGTAGCAGAGCCATACACGTGAAAAAATATTTTGGTACCCTTTCCCACCTACAGGTCATGTTGTATCCTATTTGAATAAGCACATTAGAGAACCAATTGGGCTTCACTATTCAGACTCTCATTGGGACTCTTCTATTGTCTGCTTGCTCAGTGGATTTTGTCAAGATGTCTTTGGCCTTCATATGCTGTTTAGTGTCCAGGTGGACTTAGGTAGCACATAGCATTGTTATTTGGCACAGCCTCACCTGTCTCTATAAGCAGCCAACTTTCATCTTTGCCTGCACCAAATACTTTTTTTTGTTTTCTTTTGTTGGCCATGGAGCTTGAACTCTCTCCCTCAACTCTTCAACTCAAGGCTCATGCTCTACCACTTGAGCCACAGCACCACTTCTGGTTTTCTTGTGGTTAATTGGAGATAAGAGTCTCATATACTTTCCTGCCTGGGCTGGCTTTGAACCCTGATCCTCAGGTCTCAGCCTCCTGAGTAGCTAGGATTACAGGCGTGAGCCACTAGCACCTGGCACCAAATACTACTTTAATGTCACTTTCCAAATGTGAATGTCAGAGATATGGTAAAGACTACATCTGATATTTACAGTTCTTTTTAGCTAAGGTGAGCTGACTTCTGTTTAAACACTCTCCTATGTAAAGTAGAAGTAGGCCTCTCTCCTTTGTTCAGATGCCTTTGGTGTTAATACTTCCTTTGGTTTTGTGAAGGTCCATGGGTATTTAAATAGTGTGTGTGTGTGTGTGTGTGTGTGTGTGTGTGTGTGTGTGTGTGTGTGAAAAGAGAGCTGTCTTTTGGGTTTTAAAATCCAGAGTCTTTTTAAAAAAATTATTGAAAAGGTAATGTACAGAGGGATAATAGTTACTTAATTCAGGAATTGAGTATCTTTCTTTTTGAACAGTGTCACCTCTTCCCTTGTTTTCTTCCCTCTCAACGTCCCCTCCCGCCAAGTTATGCAGTTCATTTTCAACCTAGTGTGTATTCAAGTATTTTCTTTGTAGAACTTAAGATGAGGGAGGCCATAATTCTCATTTCACTTCCTTCACAGTACTAGAAATCTCTCCTTTTCTTCTATCATCTCTTACTGTTCCCTTCTTGTTTTCTCCCTTTCCCTCTTTCCCTTACCAATCTTAATTTTGTTTTTTCCCATTTAGTCCCTGAGAAGCCCTATGAGATTGGGACTATTATTAGCCCCATTACACTGAGGAGAAAACTGGAACACAAGGAAATTAAGTAACTTAGCTAGGACCTCTTGGCCAGGGATGGGAGAGCAAGGACTTGGATCTAGGTCATCTGTTTCAAGGCGTGGGTTCTTAACTCTTTATTACCTGGCCCAAAATTCCAAGTGCTAAAACGTAGCATGAAGAAGATGATTTATAACCATCTCTCCATCTCAACCTCCATTACTTGAATATTGGTTTATTTACTGACACTTTTTCCCCCAGTCCTGGGTCTTGAACTCAGGGCCTAGACACTGTCCCTGAGCTTCTTTTGCTCAAGGCCAGCCCTCCATCACTTGAGCCACAGCAACACTTGTGGCTTTTTCTGTATATGTGGTACTGAGGAATCAAACCCAGGGCTTTATGCAGGCCAGGCAAGCACTCTACCACTAAGCCACATTCCCTGCCCTATATTGATACTTTTAATAAAACAATGTACCAGAATAATAAGTACTGAACTTGAGATTTTTGTTTTTACATTATTACAAATAATTCAGGTACAGAATGCAAAACTTTTTGTGGTACTAGTAGGGTTTGAACTCAGGGACTTGTTTTTCCTAGAGCAATAGAAGTTCAAATCAGTAAGGTCAAACCAGAAAATTGTACACTGAAAGGACATCCTGTAGTAAGGGAGGTAGGAGAAGGAAGAGATAGTGGGAGAACACCAAAGGAAGGGGTAACAATGCTCGACAAGAAATGTACTCATTGCCTTACTCATGAAACTATAACCCCTCTGTTCAGCATCTTTACAATAAAATTAAAAAAAATTAAAACGAGGACACCCTGCAGCCTTCTTAGCATTGAGTGGGGAGCAGGGCTGAGGCAGCTGAGAGCATGTGTTGTCCCTGAATTCAGCAGTCCTGTTATAGGCTGGCCAAGGCAAGTCCACAGCTCGCCACCCATTTGTAAGGTCCAGAAACAGGGGAAGCTTTCATTTCACTGCAGTGGTATCTACCCACCTATCCCCAGCCGGCCGAGACAAAGGGGAAAGTCTAGGCCAGGCATGCAGGGCCTATCAACAATACAGCCTAAGCGTTTGGCATAGGAGGAAGCTGAAAGACTTGTTTAAGGTCTTATAACAAGGAGAGAGAGACAGAGAGACAGAGACAGAGACAGAGACAGACAGACAGACAGACAGACAGACAGACAGACAGAGAGAGAGAGAGAGAGAGAGAGAGAGAGAGAGAGAGAGAGAGAGAGAGAGAGAGAGAGAGAGAGAAACTAGAACTAGTCTTGGAATCTCAGCCCTTACTCCATAGATTTTTCCAGTATGGAATGGAGGTAAAGGCAGTATTCCTTCAAAGAAACTAACAAAGGGAGTTTGTGAATCCTGAAGTTGACCTTAGGGAGATACTGTTTTTAGGGTGGGGTGGATGTTGGTTACTTCATTGTTTGTGTGAAATGAAAACTGGCTAAGTAGTGTGAAAGGAGAAATTATGATACCTGTCAAATAAAACAGCAAGTCAGGCTTCATTCAGGAATCATTGCAGTAGATTTTTTTGTACTGGGGAAGAGAAGTTGGACTCAATTCCTAATACAGGAAGGCAAAGTGAGAATTTATAGCCAAGGACCAGAGTCCCAAGGATCCTGGAATATACAGAAAATTACTGAGAGGTAACATCAAGGTAAAAGGAATTCTGGTGAAAGCAACCTAACTGGATTCTTTTTGGTGCTAGTATTGCTGGTATTGAACACAGGACCTTGTACTTTCCCTTCACTTTTTTGCCCAAGGCTGGCATTCTATCATACCTCTATTTTCAGTGTTTTACTGCTGGCTAATTGGAGGTAAAAGTCTAGTGGGAGATTTCGCCCTTTCCTGCCTGATCTGGCTTTGAACCTCAGTCCTCAGACCTCAGCCCCTTGAGGTCTGAGCCACCAACACATGTGACCTAACTGGATCCTTGATAAGGCAGGCTTGGGTGATTAAGCATTGACTGAGAGATGGTGGAGGTTAAGAAACCTGATGAAAGCCAGGCGCCACCTATAATCCTAGCTACTCAGGAGGCTGAGATCTGAGGATAGTGGTTCAAAGCCAGCCTGAGCAGGAAAATCTGTGAGAAAACTGGAAGTGGTGCTGTGGCTCAAGCGGTAGAGCGCTAGCCTTGAGCTGAAGAGCTGAGGGACAGTGCCCAGGCTCAGAGTTCAGACCCCACAACTGACCGAAAAAAAAAAAAAGAAGAAGAAGAAAAGAAACCTGATGAGATATCAAAGATGATCAGAGAATACGGTTTCTGACTTAGCAGAAATCTTGTTCAAATTGAGCAATGCAGAAATGAACACAGATAATAAAGGTCAAGACTTTGTTGAGAAGAAAGGTCAAAAAGCTTGACTGGATAGTTTTTTCCCACCACAGGACAATTTTTATCAGTGGGCCTCTACCAAAGGTATACCCCAAATTCGTTGGAGAAAATTCAACTTTTGAGAAAATAACTGCACCTATTTATTGCTATAAGACCAACACCTAGAAAATGTTGAGCAAAATTGAGAAATAAAGATATTTTTAAATTCTGTGGTAACAGACTAGATTATATTTCTTATATTATGCCTAGAAATGTTACTGTTATACAAAATTAATCATTTTTATTACACATTGATGTAAAACTTCTATTTTAACCTAAGCAAATCCTCATATAAAAAGCAAATATGAATACTGCCTCATGGAAATTATTCCTCCATGAATTCCGAATATCACCATAGAAAGGTTTCCATTGAAAATCAGTTTATAAATAAGAAGTGCAATAAATTCTAGAGTCATGCATCAGCCACAGAAAAAGTGCTTAAAACAATTTTTAAAAACCAATGGGCAAAAAGTTGTTAGGAGAAAAAACATGGTAGAACATTTTCTAAAATTGTTCTATTTTGTTTAAATGTGGTTTAAAATGATGTTGGAGGGAAAATATGACTCCTTCGGGGACTGTCAGAGGGAATCAAAGGCAGCTTAGCAATGAGACAGAAATGGAAATGTGATATTTATCAGGGGAAATGAGGGTATGATTAAATAAAATGAAGCAGCCCCTTTGTTAGTAAATGCCTTAATCAGGAGGCTATGCTTCAGGTCTTTTCATCATCTTCTGAAGACAGAAAGGTGGAGCTGGCCAAGAATGGCCTTCTCAGAGATATGAGAAGAGGAGGTTAAGTTTATTTTGCAGGTTAGGTTCAACCCCCTGAAAGCTGGGCTGCATTAAAATCTTCATTGTACTCAGAAAAGAATCTGAGAATCACAGTCAGACCTCTCTCCCAATTACTCTCTTGGAACTGAGTTGGAAGCATACCTCTAGTCCTAAGGAAAACAAGTCCCAGGGCAGGGGAACCCTGTTTAAGAACACAACTTACTTGGGACCTTTTGTGATTCCATAGTAACAATATCAAACTTCAAACTGTACTACAGAACTATTACTATAGCTTGGTACTCACACAAAAACAAGCCTGAGGACCGATGGAACAGAACAGAATACCCAGAAGTAAATGCAGGCCTATAACATCTAATATTTGATAAGGAACCAAAAATATAGCCTAGAAGACAGGCTAATCAACAAATTGTGCTGAATGGGGAGTGTGAGGGGACTGGATATCCACATGCAGAAAACTAAAACAGATCCCTATCTATCATCTGGCACTAGCATCAATCAATTCAAAATATTTTTAATGTAAGAACTGAAACCATGAAACTATTATAGGAAGGAGTAGGTGAAACATTAGGACTCTTTGGCACAGGGAAGAACTTTCTGAGTAAAGATCCAGAAGCACAGCAAATCAAAAAAGACTTGATAAGTGGTACTGCATCAAACTAATGAGTTTCTGCATGGAAAAGGTCATAGCTAACAAGCTAAAAAGACAGCCTAGAGAATGGGAGAATATTTTGCCAGCTATCCATCAGAGAATGCCCTAATATCCATAATATACAGAAAGCTTAAAAAATTAAACCACTAAAGAATCAACAGCCCAAATAACAAATGACCTGATGAGCTAGAGAGAAGTAAAAATGTCCAATAGTCACATGAAGAAATGCCCAACACCTCTGGACATAAAGGAAATGCAAATCAAAACAACACTGAGATTCTGCCTCATCCCAGTTAGAATGGCCATTACCAAGAAAACTATTACACAAACTGGTGAGGGTATAGCCAAAAATGTGAATCCTAATACACTGTTGGAGGGAATGTAAACTTGTCCAACTGCTCTAGAAAATAGTATGGACATTCTCAAAAAAAAAAAAACTAAACACAGAATTACCCTGTGATCCAGTAATTCCACTTATAGGCATTTATCCAAAAATATTACAAACCAGGATACAGTAAAGTCACTAGCACAATCACCATAGCCAAGATATAGAATCAGCTTAGATGCCCTTCCATGGACAAATGGATCAAGAAAATGTGGTGTAGGAGCTGGGAATGAGACTTAGTGGTAGAGTGCTTGTCTAGCATTTGTGAAGCCCTGGGTTCAATTCCTCAGTACCACATAAACAGAAAAAGCCAGAAGTGGCTCTGTGGCTCTTAAGTGGTAGAATACTAACCTTGAGCAAAAGAAGCTCAGGGACATACCCAGGCCCTGAGTTCAATCCCCAGGATTATCAAAAAAGAAATTGTAATACACACACACACACACACACACACACACACACACACACACACACACACTGGAATTTTACTCATCTATCAGAAAGAATGATGGTCCATTTGTAAAGAAATGTAAAGACCTGAAAAAAAATTAAGTGAAGTTAGTCCAATTTAGAGAGACAAAGGTTTTATGTGTGGAAGACAGGAAGTTATAAGCTTATGCATTACGTCATATACTAGAGTATACAAATGTATTTACTGAACTATGGTAGATTCAAAGGGGAATTCAAGTAGTATGATTCCTTAGAAAAGCAAAGTCAAATTCAACAAAATAAACACCAGGAAGGGAGTACCTGAAAGGGGTAGGTAGGGTCATGGAGAGAGGGGAAGACAAATGAAGAGGAGAAGAAGGGGAGAATGCATTCAAGAATTCAGTGTATATCCTACAGAATTAAGAAGAGTGAGGGGAGGGGCAGAGAGGGAGGGATGGTTCCGAATGTCGAAAGGGATGACATTGATAAAGATGAATTGTATTCATACGTTGCTTTGTTAAATGGAAACTATTTTGTTCAACTATTTAAACATAATTAAAAATTTTTAAATACACCTTCTATTTACCCTTTTGAGCTCTCCAACTCATCCAGGAAGATCTTCCCTAACTCGTGTCTTTAAAATTAAAAATATCCTAGAGCCTGAACCTTCGTCCCTCAAACAAGAATAAGACAAATACAAGATTTTAAGTAAAAAAAGTATGAAAAACATACACGTGTAAAAGTATATTTTTTATTCAAGTGTGCACACACACAAATCATTTGGGAATCAGACTCAAGTAAAAATTCTGTCAGTAAGTTCCAAATGGACTTCAAACTCTTCAAGTCTGTGGAGCCATGTGGTCTAAAAGTTGCACTTTGAGAACTGAGGATCTGAAAGACCTGATTTCAAAGTCTTGAATCTCACAGTTTTAGTTCTCCCACTTTATCAAACAAAGAGTTTGAAATGAAGACCATTTTCAATTCTGTCCAACAAAAGCATCATAAGTCATGGAGAGTGGAAAAGGCTGGTGGGTGCCTACAGCACCTCTCTGGTCTGAGTCCTCAAGATACCTGATTACAACACACTGAAGACAATATGCAAACGTGAACACCAACAGGCAGGAAATACCATTTGAATCCTGACAGTCCCTGAGGATTACAGTTTCCTTCATCTTGTGCCTTTGCCAACATTCAAAGGTTTCACTTTAATTAGATCACGTGATCAACAAATGAACATGCTAATTGTAATGTGCTTGTTCAAATATGCTGTTATGGAGGCTTAATTCTTCCTATAACTTGCCCAGTGGAACAGTCTAATTACCAATACTAATTAGGCATAGTCACCGAAGATTATTATCCTTAGATCTTAGTCATAAAAGTGGAGATACAGCTTGATATTACACTTTTTTGTGATAAACATGTCTGCTGTTGAGGAATTTACTTCTATCTAGAAATGTCTAATTTTCAGATCACCCTCAGCGCCCCCTTCATGAAACCTTTCCAGAGGCCATATGGAATTAGCAGCCACCTCCCACCTTTTGCTCCTCTTTAGCCCTCCATGGGGATATGGCTCCTGGATGGGCTCAGGATTACTTCATTATATGCTTGTTTGTGTCCCTTACTGAATTCTGAGCTGCTTAACCATCCTGATGGGGCATAAAGAGAATGTGGGGAACTTAGAGCCCAGATGTGGAAACACCGCACTTAGCATTCATCTGTTCTGGTCACAGAACCTCAGATGGACATGGATGGTTCTGGCCCGGATGTTCCCTTCTAGCTTCCTTTCTGATAAACTACTCTCCCCAAATTATGAGTCTGAAAATCCAAATTCCTTAGGATAATCAGAGGAATGTGAGAAGCTGTGCGTGGCTTTCATCAAGGAAGTGGACAGGAAGGACCTGGATTAACTATGCCTGCCCCATATGATTGAAGTCAAGCTAACTCTCATATCGAGCTAGAAAGCCTATTTCCATAAACTGCTTCCTGATTGACATGTAATAGGTGTTTCCAAAGTAAGCTTAGTGGAAACAACAGTGGTAATATTCAAAATAACTAATTACAGGAATAGTCTGGAAATCAGAACAGCTCCTTCATAGCACGAGGCATTGCTCTGTGGCCCTAGGGCTTAACTTTTAGCTCTCAGATCAAGGAGAAACCCAGGAGGCCCCCACGGGAGTGTGCAGAGATGTGGGCCTGGGTCCCTCCAGTTGAGTGGCAGTGCTGGGACAGACACCCAGGTTCTTGTCAGAGAAACATCGCTTCTTTACTCTGCTTTGCCAACTTTCTGTCAGACCACCTGTATAATCTCACTGAGCCTCAGTTTCTTCCCACTTTGCAGGATTTTGGTGATAATTAAATGAACCCACGTGTGGTATATTCCTGGAAGAGTGCCTGGAATAAACAAATGCCCAGTCTGTATATATGGTACCAGGTGCTCTTGTTTACTACCATTAAAATACAGCAAGAGAAGCTGGATATGGTAGCACATGCTTATAATCTCAGCAGTTGGGACACTGAAGCAGGAGGATCAGCTTGGGCTACACAGGGAGACCCTGTCTCAAATAAATCAATAAGTAAATAAAGTAAGTAAGTAATGCAGACACTTGTCTCGGTACTGTAGTATAGTAATGATTGTGGGTTACATAAGAGAATGTGAGTTAGTGTTGCTGTCATGTGGCTTACTTCTGTGGAGGAGGAGAATAGCAGGATTTAAGGGGAATGGGGAAGCTTTGTTCCTGGACCTAAAGCTATAAGAAAGCCTTCCTTCCTTCCTTTAGATTTCAGTAGCTATATAAGCTACTCCTAATCTTTGGGAGCTAATTTTCTGATTTTTTAGCATTTTTAAAGACATGGACATTATTGTGATGAAGCTTAGCTATCCATGATCTTCTGAAAGGTATGAGTAAAAATCTTGAGCTTCTTAGCCTATGAATAAAAGAGCTGCTGTGTATGCATTTCCCTGGATGAATCTGTCTCCTTTGACAACTCCTTTGCACTGTGCTGATACATTCTTTAAACCATCATCTGGATAGGCATTGGGTCTCATGATATGCATATCTCTATTGAGAAGGATGATCTGAGTATAGTCAGTCCCATGATACAAAGAAAAGTAGGCCATGCAAACCCAGGCAAAGTAGCCACCCATCTCTGCAGTGCTCCCGTGCAACTCAAATCAGCTTGGTTTTGTCTTACTTTACAATTGCGTTCAACATTCACCATTCACTGTGGCTGTGTGTATTCAGCAATCAGTCATTGAGGTGAGGGTCCCAAGGCCTTACCAGAGTTTCCATTCTGAGCCTCATATTCACTCATTAACTGTGTGGTTAGCAAGCTAACTTGGGGTGGGAGTAGGGGTGAGTGTCTAATAGACTATTCCTCAAACGCATCTAAAGCAATAAATTAACTGATGGGTTATACCTTCTTACTTTAAGACCAAAGGATTTAGACAGACTGTGACTTTGAAAAGAGTGCTTCAGTGAAGCAAAGGGAAAAGGTAGAAATGGATGGAAGATGAGCTGGCAGCTTCTTGAATGCCTCATTCAGATATCACAAACTTCCCAGAACTGATTTTGTTATTTCCCTTTAGATAGCTGACAAACTCTTACAAATCCCTCTGAACTAGCATTTGTCACACCTAACATTTCATCCTGACAAAGATTTTAGACTGGGCTTACTGGGGTAGGAGAGTTCCTGGCATTTTAGAAGAAAATGTCCCTTAACAGTGACAGCGAGATGAGTGACCTCTACCTAACGCCTTGTTTTCTATTTGTTTCCCATAGGAACCAAAGCCAACTATGACAAACTTCCTAAACTCCTAAGTGTTCTCTGACGAGCAAAACTAGACACCCCCTACATTATCTTTAACTCTTTGTCAACTCTAAGTCCACCTTCCCCAGTTCTCAAGGAAAGATCAGGCCTTTCAAGGGTGACTAGAAAGAAAGAACCCACAGAATATTCTGGAGCGGTCTTTGGGGTCTGATCTCAGTTCATGGCATCTGCTTCAGGCAGGTACTCAAAGCAATCTGGGGTCCTCCTTTACCCAGGAGCCCTTGGCTTGGACTTCAATCTCAGCTTTGGCATAGTGCTACACTGGACACTCATACCAAACGTACTCCATTGAGTCAAGTTCCAGGATTCCTCTGTGAGAGATTTCTAATTCCTATCCACTGTCTACCCATCCCCACAGACTAAAATGGAAAAGTCCATATGCAAGCAATGGTGGAAGAAATAACTTCCCATCACCCTTTGCAATTGACCATGGAGGTCAAAGGCATCCAGCAAAGCTTCTTTCCAATTTGAAGCTGATTATTATATTCTGAAGGGTAGGTTTTTTAAGTGGGGATTTCCCCCATGCAAAACACCAGAGTGTATTTTGTTCCTTGTTCATTTGCTGTTACATGTGCCATTTGCTCCCAACTTCTGATGTGTTTCTTTGTTTTCTGTGTGTTGCAGGCAGCATAGTGTACCTCGGGATGATGGTGGGGGCGTTCTTCTGGGGAGGACTGGCAGACAAAGTGGGAAGGAAACAATCTCTTCTGATTTGCATGTCTGTCAACGGATTCTTTGCCTTCCTTTCTTCATTTGTCCAAGGTTATGGCTTCTTTCTCTTCTGTCGCTTACTTTCTGGATTCGGGTAAGGTTTTCTCTTTCATTTTTATAGTAATATATTTATTCATAATTGTGCATGTTCTTTGCTCTGGAAGATCTCATTACCAAGAAATGATCTCCTAACACATCTACTCTATTTTGGGGGTCTACTCTATTTTAGAAGCTATAATGTTGATTCTTGGAAATGTAATGGTCAACCATTAAGTTTGGGCAAGAAGTGAAACATGAAACATACTTCTTGCCTTGTGGCTCATGTGTTTTGTATTGACTGCTAGAAAGTTGGTATTATTTTAAGAAGAATGTTACTTCCAAGGCAGAGAACATGCATGCATGTATGTTTCTTTGAAGGCTTACATTAGAAAGTGCTTTACCTACTATGAACCCATTAAAAGTCTAAAGTATGTAGGTATAGTCTTAAGTCTAGGATTACAATGTCTCAAAATAACCATGATATTATTGATCTGTGTTACCTGTGTATATTTAACTAAGGAAGAAGCCTGCTTTTTGAGATGTAATAATATTTTCCACGGTAAATTCCTGATTTCTGTTGAATTAAAAGATACTGGGTTATTAGACAAAGATGGTGACATGAGAGCCAATGATGCCATTTTCTTTAAAAAGATGAAGCCCTTATTACTTCCCTGAGTCCACAGCTTAAGAAAACTCCTGATTACAGGAGTAGGGGAAATTTCATTTTAAAAAGGAAAATGATTTTCAAATATTAATGCTTGAGAATTTTTTCAAGGTATTGCTAGACATTATATTTTAAAAATTGAGCTGGGTGCAGGTGGTTTATACCTATAATTCTAGCTATTCAGAAGGCTGAGATCTGAGGATAACATTCATAGCAGGAAAGTCTGTAGGACTTCTATCCCCAATTAACTAACCAAGAGTGGTAATTAGAGCTGTGGTTCAAGTGATAGAGCACCAGCCTTGAGCCCAGACCCATTTCAACATTATTACAACTGAAGCCAGAAATTCGAATACTCAAGCTAGAGATCTTAAACAAAAGATCATGCTATACCTACATATTTAATCAGTTCCTTCCACCCACATCAGATGCAATTTTTAAACTGAGCACTGAACAGTGAAGGAAAGATATGATATGATGTTTCTTTGTGGGCCTGTAGTTCTCAAACCTCCAACAACCCCATACATTTGCTCTCCTTCTGCCTTTGAAATTTCTTTCTTTTTATAATTTTGAAGTTATTTATCAATTATTATTATCTTTTTTTTTTTGGGTCCGGTCATGGGGCCTGAACTCTGGGCCTGGGCACTGTCCCTCAGCTCTTCAGCTCAAGGCTAGCTCTCTACCACTTGAGCCACAGCGCCACTTCCGGCTTTTTTCTTTTTACTTATGTGGTGCTGAGGAATCGAACCCAGGGCCTCAGGCATGCGAGGCAAGCGCTCTACCACTGAGCCACCTTCCCAGCCCAATTATTATTATCTTTAAGTAGTTGTACAAAGGAGTTGCCATTTATTTTTTTTATTGTAAAAATACCATACAGAGGGGTTACAATTACATGGGCAAGGTAATGAGTACATTTCTTATCAAGCATTGTTGCCTCTTCCTTTGTTTTCCCTTCCCATCCCTTCCCATCTCTTCCCATCCTCCCCCCCACCCCCCACCCTCACACCCCCCCACCCCACCCCCATCCCACCCTCACCCCCTGCCCCGGGCCAAAGTTGTAAAGTTCGTTTTTTGATATAACCTCTTATACTCTCATTGTTGCAATGGATCCACCTGTAAGGAGTTGCCATTTAAGAAAGCAGTTTGTGAATATAATAAATCCTTGCTCTTGCCACCCCTAAGAGCACCTCAGTGGTGACTCCTACCACATGTCTGCCTGTTTCTTTCTCTCTTCCACTAGCCTGTCAATTCCAAAGGGCTGGAAATGCCTGTTGTGTTGATACAATTGGCCCTTGGAATCTGTGGGGCATTGGTTCCAGGACACCACATGGAGACAAAGTCTAGAGATATTCAAGTCCTTTATGCAGATAGCCTAATATTTACACATGATGTGCACACATCCTCTCCTATGCTTTAAATCATCTCTAGATTATTTCCAATACCTAATATTATATAACTGCTAAGGTTTTAAGTTATGAGAGAGAACTCTACTTACTCTGTAGGTTGTAAATAACAATCATATCATTTATAAGGAGATAATGATTTTAAAAAAGGCTGTACATTTGCAATTATGGACAACTTTTTAGAAAATTTTCAACCCATGGTTAATAGATCCAAGGATTTGGAATCTCTGGCTAGAAAGGGCACCTGTGATGTTTAATGGCCTGGGAGAAGATAGGCTAGTAAAAGACAGCAGTGAGAAGCCTGAGCCTGCAGACCTGCGGCCCCGGCTGGTTTTCTATGATGCTCCTGGAAGTGAAATAGGAAGCCTAGCAAACTCCTACTTGAACTCTGTAGATTCAGATCAAGTGATTGAAAACTAATGAGTCAAAACCAGAAAAGCATGACCCCTCCGTCAATTCCCAAGCCAGAGCCACTTTACAGACTCAGAACCCTTTGAATGAGAGGGAGATCACATCCCCATGAGAAAGAATGCCACTACACTGCCAAAAAAGATGATTCTGTTAATATTTTTCCAGCCTTCCCTAAAGGGATCAAAAGCCTTTTAACCAGGATGATGGTGCTTCAAGGGAAGTAAATCAGGCCTCTCAGAGCTTACTGGACACTGGCTCCAAACTGACATTAATTCCAAGAGACACAAAATGTCACTGTGGCCCACCAAATAGCATAAAGTCTTTTGGAAATCAGTGGCCAGTGATATTTTAGCTCAGGTGTGTCTCAAGTGGACCAGGAACTGAGCTACTGGCTCCATTGTGCTGAACTCCACTGTTCTGGAACACAGCATCAAGAGACTTGCCGAGTGGCTGACAGATACTTACTCCAGGAGAGCACCTGCCCCTCCATTCCACTCACAAAGAATTTTAGCACATGGAAAAGTTCTAGGTTGTCCAGCCCTTCTATTTGTGGTTTAGAATCAGAAATGACTCAGCTAGGAGTTACATTTTATTTAAATTCTCTTAACTTGCAACTCCATAGTAAAAAACAACAACTAAAATAAAACAACCTGAACATTGTGGAACCAAGGCTTGGATGTCTTGTTGGTGTTTTTGCTATAGCTCATCTAGTTGCTCTGCTAATAAAGCTCTCTTGGTAGCCCTGCACCATCTTCCCAGTTCTGCACAAAGGGGCCTGGAAGAAGGGCTTATTTGGGGCTTGTTTTAGATTGAGATTTCCCTGAATTTCATTGTTTCCAAATATGCTTTCCTTTTCATTTGTTTGTGGGGGGTTCTTTGTGTTTGTCTGTCATAGCAAGGTCTTTGTGTTTGTCTGTCATAGCAAGGTCTTAAGCATGTGATCTTCCTGCCTCAGTTCCCCAAATGCTGAGATTACAAGTGTGCTCCAGCACACTCAGCTTTGTGACTTTTCTCCTAACTCATCAAGTCATGAGAATGTCTTCTATGAAACATGAATGTCCAGCTGCCTTATTCATTCTGGGTGACTTTAAGTATTTATTCCATGCAAACACAGATTTCCTTGTCAGGGATACCAGTGCTGTGTGGGAATGAAGCACAGGTCCTCACCAATTACTCCTTTGTCTTTCACTTTCCTAAGTGAATCTTACACCAAGAGCAGACACATCCCTCCCTCTTTAGTTACAGCAAATTAGAAAGATGGGAAATGGACTTGGCACCACTGATTCATTTTCATCTGTCCCAGAATTAAATTATTTGTTTCCAGTCACTGTTAATTATGGGAATGATAATGCTTTGGATGCCAGGCAGTATCAGAATCAGGAACTGCTCACTGAGGACCTGGCATTGCTAAGCATGAAGGTCAGGAGGAAAACAGAAGAGCAACGGGAATTAAAATGAAATTTCTGTTCAGATTTGGTAGTGTGCATCTGTAGCTCCAGCTGCTCAGGAAGTGAAGGCTGGAGGATCAAGAGTTTGAGGCTGGCCTGGGCAGTTAGCAAGACCCTACGTTAGAAGTAAACTACAAGTGGAGGGCTGGAGTGTGACTATGAATGAAAGGAGTATAAAATAGTTTCTGTTGAGGTGAGAAACGGTGGAGAGATGAGAACAAAAGTAGAGGGGATTGGAGTTGTTGTTGTTTTTGTTGTTTGGGTTTTTTAAGGGGAGCAAAGCAGGGACACAGAAAAGGAGGGATAAAGGGTGAAAAAATGCAACCATGCTCTATTCAGCATATACTATGTGGGAAATGACCTATATAACTTGTGGGCAGGGATGGTGGGGGGAAACTGGGGGAAAGAGAAGGAAGGAATGACATTGTCCAAAAAAAGTAATGTACTCATTACCTGACATGAAATGGCCATCCCCCTGTCTGGGCAACACTATGGGAGGGCGAATGCATCTAAAGAAGTATTTTATACACATGTGTGAAAACAGAACAATGAAGTCTGTTGAAATTGTTTTTATAACAGGGAGAGAGAATGGAGGAAAATAGTAGGAGGGGTGAATTTGATTGAGACACATTGTATGCATATATGAAAACATCACAGTGGAGCCCCTTTGTACAATGACCATATCCTAATAAAAATGTAGTAAATAGATAAATATATGTGATAAAGAGGTAGCTCATCCACAAAAGTACAAAACAAGAGAACAAGAGCATTTGCCTAGTGTGTATGAGGCCCTGGGTTCAACTCTAGTACAGAAAGAAGGAGGGAAAGAATGAAGCTGGAAAAGAAGGAAGGAAGGAGCAAGGGAGGAAGGAAGGAAGGAAGGAAGGAAGGAAGGAAGGAAGGAAGGAAGGAAGGAAGGAAGGAAGGAAGGAAAAGAGGGAGGGAAAATAGGAGCAAATTATGTTTACAGAGCAATACATTTACAGATCAATAGTTTTTAAATAGCTGAAGGTTTCTACCAATTATTCTGCTTACACTTGACATAATATTGGGGGCATTAACTGCTTCCTGTATCAAGGAATATTTTTATTGTAACTTTGGAAATTAAGAACCAGTGCCACCCAAATCATAGGTCCTTTAGCATTACCAGTGGGCAGAGAAAATGTCCTGTCCTTGACTCATTGGTGAGTTCCATTCCTAGTGAGTGTGCTTCTCCTGATGGTTTCTGGGCCTTGCAATTAATGCAGCACCCTTGGTTTCTCTACCAACCCGACCTGTCCAGAAATGGTTAGCCTGTGCTCTTTTGTCTCAGCTCAGCACAATGTCCTCAGGAGTTGTGATAGCCTGTTTGCGCTCCTAAAACAGATGGTGATTTTTAAAAAATGGTCCACCTTTGGGCTGCTACTTTGATTTCTTATTTCTGGCTCCAATCAATTCATTAACACACAATGAATTGATTCTGAATTGCCATGTAATTCTCCTGACAGCTCAATGTCTTCCCTTCTTTCTGTTGATTCTGAGTAATAAAGGATATTTTTCGTGCAAGTTATTTGTAATTGTGATTCCTGACATAGAATAAACCACTCGCTATCCTTTGTATAAGCTCATAATACTTGTCCTAATAAAAGCTGCCAAGGTTGGATCTTGATGGATTTGGTTCTGTATTTATCACCTGTAAAAAGCCATGTGGATTTACAGTCACTACCTAACTTCCTCCGTAGTTATGTAAAATGTCCCACTTCCCAATAAAGATGGGTAATAAAATATGGAGGCAGAGGATTGTTTGATAATCACATAAAAAAATAAACTAGAATAAAATTATTCTGTGTTACATACTACTGGAGAATTAAAACAACCTCAGTACTAGTAGTCATTAGACATTCCATAATTTCTCCCTAGCATTATGGCATACCTCTAGCCATATTGAGGAAATTATTCTTTCTTTCTTTCTTTCTTTTTTTTTTTTTTTTTTGCCTTTTACCTCCTTCTAAACTTCCCTTTTCCTGAACAGGCAGTGTACGTGGCAGTTTTCCATTACTGTAATGAAATACTCGAAATGGTCAACTTAAGAAGAAAAGAGGTTTCTTTGGGTCCACAGTTTTGGAGATCTAAATGCATGGTTGTTGGCTCTCTTGCTTTAGGCCTGTGGTTCGGCATTGTATCATGGCAGGGAGGCTGTGGTAGGGCACGCTGCTCACCTCATGTCCTCTGAGAAGTGAAAAAAGAAAGGGTTCAGTTCCCAATGTGCTCTTCAAGGATGTACTCCCCGATTATCATTATCCCTCCCACCAACTTCCACCACCTCCCAAAAGCTCCAAAGACTGGGAGGGACCAGGCTTTGGGAAATTTATTCAAGCTAGGGCAGCCAGCATGAGGTGCAGAGCAAACAGAACCCACCAAGCTCCTAGGTCAGCTTTGTACAAACACTAATCTTCTCTGTCCTCCATTGCCTAGTGGGCTAATTTAATTTGACTATGTCTCACATTTCCCAACAGATGAGAAATTTCATCTTGGAAGCTGACTCATCCTTTGCACTACACAATATCCCACTCATGACTTCGTTTAGATTATTGAGGAAAATATGTAAATATAAACTGTGACCTTAATCTTAAAACTTACTTTTTTTAACTTTAGTTTTCCTGTATTTAATTTATTGTTTAAGTCGTGTTTACTATTTGTTAAAAATTCAATCCTAAACCAGGTAATCTCTGGATTATCTTTTTTTTTTTTTTGACAATATAGTTACTTCTTCCACATTGGGTGATATGTACATACCCACTCATTCATAATGGCCATACGTCACAACTATCATGTATGCCTCCTCTCAAATAAAAGAACCCAGATATAACATGCCCAACTTGAAAAGGTAAATTATTAGAGATGTAAATGAAAAAAATCAAATACCTATTTATAGAAGTTTCCTGATTCATCAAGCTCTATATACATCTAAGCCACATGACAAAATTAATTACTGCTTTCTAAAACTAATATTTTGTGAATATTTTACTCAAATTTCTTGAACATGTTTTTTCAAACAAGGTCTTTGGTGTCCTTAAGGACACATTTTGAGGCATCAACAATATTCTGTAGAACATATTTATGCATTTTTTCCATTTAAGTTGAAAATTTTAAAGTCACGTACATAGTAACTACTGAAAAAAATTCAAACCACAAAAATATTTAAAAAAATAAACTGTGAAGGGGCTGGGAAGGTAGTTCAGTGGTAGAACACTTGCCTTGCATGCCTGAGGCCCTGGGTTCGATTCCTCAGCACCACATAAGCAAAAAGAAAATAGCCGGAAGTTGCACTGTGCCTCAAGTTGTAGAGTGCTGGCTTTGAGCATAAAAAGGCTTAGGGACAATGTCCAGGCTTTCCAAACAAAAAAATAAACTGTGACAATTTACCAGATACCTACCAGTGAGTCAGTCACACACAGACTGCAGATGTATTTCAATAGGTAGTGTGTGTGTGTGTGTGTATGTGTACCTGTGTGTATATAAGGGGACATCCCAATTTGCTTTGTTTTAATATAAAACTTTAATAATGGTGTTAAAAACTTAAAATTGTTATTTATTAAAATTAGTATTACTTTCATTAAAATTATTTATTACCTTAATTCTGAAGTACCAAATACAATATTCAATGCCACTTTTTAAATCATTTTTGAATCTGAATAATTTTCCTTTATGTTATGAAATTTCAATGATTAATCCTTCCATACCACCTTTTATCAAGGATAATTAATATTTGACAATATTTTGACAGCTAATGAAATAGAATTAATATATGGTACTGAAAAAAATTCTTTATAAATCACTTTGTTTTGACTCTCCATTTATATTACTAGTCCATCAAAAGTTAACTTGAATCGGTTACTGGTGGCTCTTACATATAATCTTAGCTACTGCAGAGTCTAAGAACAGAAAAATGGTGGTTTGAGAAGAGAAATTCAGAAAGCCCCATGGCACCATACCCCGGTTCACTGGCATATGTTTATCATCTCAAGCTCTAGAGGAAGCTGAGATTGGGAAGACTGGGGTACCAGGCCAACCCAGGCAGAAGAGGCTTTGTCTTCACAAAGGGAAACTGGGTGCAGTGACACATACTTTGTCATCCCAGTGATGATGGAGAGCCTAAAATAGGTGTATCACAGCTAAGGTACCTCCCTGGACAGGAAGCAAGAATCTAGCCTTAAAATAACCAGTGAATGGCAGCATTGGTGATACAGCTCAATGGTATTGCAGCATTCTAGTAAGCATGAGGCCCTGAGTTCAAACCTTCAATTAACTTGAAACAGCAGCATGTACCTAAGCAGATTTCAATAGTAGCTGTTATTATGTAATAGATCCACTATTACATAATTCATAAGCTTTCCATATTTACTGGATTATAAAATATAAAAGATAAGCACTTTATGCCTTGCATTATGAATTTTAAAATATGGATACCTGACTCCCATTCTTAGCAGTCTTTGTATTTTGGCTAGAAGATTCTTTTAGGTGGGTTGCTGTCTTAGCCATCCCAGCCACTGTAGGATGTTTAGCCTTCTCCCTGGCCCCTACCTACGTGATGCCTTTAGCTCCTCCCTGAGTTATGCCAACCAAAATTATCTCCAAGCGCCACCAAACACTGTCAAGGGTGGGGCAGATGCAGGGAGCAGAAGGGTGTTGAAAACTCAACTTTATTGAAAAACTACTGACACGTGGACATGTGAGAACTTATATTGACACATTTAAAAAATCTCTTTATGTTGTTTCAGAAACTAACTTAATGCAAGAAACAATATCACCAACAAAAAAAGTGAGATGCATTAGCCTGTCTCATAAAATATTTAGATAGAATAACAGTAGGAAACTTCCTAAAATCAGTTAACTCTGGCGCTGTATTGTAGCAGTTGTTTTCTGCCCTGGATACTTCACTATAGAAAACAAGTTATTGTAAGCCAGGAGAGCCTTTGGCCTTCCCTCCTGTCCAGATATTTTTATCCATGATCAGGATAGCAGCTACATTTTTCCTGAAAGACACATAGGTACTTTGGAAGCTCCAGGAATGACCAATGGGATTTCACAGTGTCCTCTGACCAGTGTTAAGTTAACCCTCTCCATGATAAGGACCACTGGGACATCTGGGTAAGAGGTGACCACAGACACTAAGGTGGAAGGTCCACGGGAATTCTTTGGGAGCTGCCCTTCCATCCCAGTATCCTCAGCCTCTTGTGTGGTCTTAGTACTCAGGAAGTGTTGATTGACATACTTTTAAGTTATCAGAAGGCTCCACGATGGAGTAAACACATTTTACTCTTTGACATCAAATTTGTTTGAAATGTCATTTACATTTCAATGTAATGTGATTTATATTATAGAAATCTAACACAAATGAAGCAATAAGATACCTTTCAATGATATCACCAGAGGCTCTCTCTCTAACCTGCTATGTGGCTGTAAATTTTAAAAATATATAGACATATTTAAGAGTTCACATATGTTTGGAACAGATCTCGCTGAAGCTATGATGAAATCCAAAGCTCACCTCCCTAGAATGAACGGAATTTTGATTCTCTAGACCCTTGTTTCAGAACTCCTCACCTGAGTAGAGGTCACTCAGTGGATATGTTATCTCTGACCTCTAGTGGAAGGAAGCATTATAGCCCATTCTCTTGGTGTATACTTGATGGTGTCCAGATGATTTTCTCAATATCCTTGTGTTTGCACAAACTCAGCTGTGGTGTTCATTGGATGAGACCAGAGCCCATCTAAGAAGTTGCCCTGTTGATTGTGTGTTTGTCAACGTATTAGCCTGACAGGGCTGCAGGACCAGCTGTGCTGGGGTAGCAATGGGTACGGGTTGCAGATGGTCCCCTGTGGGTATTTGCAGCTAGGTTCAAAGTTCTTACCTCATGGGCAGAACATAGTACAGTCTCTCTCTTTTTAAATGAGCTAGTTAGAATATTCAGTAGATACCACCATATTATATATTCACTTATTTTTATTTTATTTATTTTATTATATATATATATATATTTTTTTTTTACAGTCCTGGAATTTGAACTCAAGGTCATATGCTTACTTAGTTTGCTTGCTAGACTGGTGCTCTACCACTTGAACTTGGTCTCCAGCCCTGGTTTTTACTAGTTATTTTGGAGACACATTTGCTTTGTGAACTTTTCTTCCTGCTTTGAACCACATTCTTGCAAGTGTCAACCTGCAAGAATGAATTACAGATGTGATCCACCACTAATTACATCACTCAATTCTTGTAACTTTTTATAAATAACATACTATCCTGAGTAGAAAACTCATTTGACTCTCAAGCTAAACTGTGAACCACACAAGTAGGGCTCCATTACCACCATTTAACCATACTCACTAATTGTAGGTTTGAGGTTTTTGCAGGGAGGAGAAAAATGGCACCTAATATTAAACATTGAGACTACACTATTAAAATTATAAAATGATAGAAGAGCCTCATTCTTTCCTATGCTGCGTGGTGACAGGAATGTTTCGCTGTAGTTTGTTTTGGATTGCCCTTTGCTTCTCACATAAACTGTCCAGATCCCAACTTCATGTGTTCTCTGTGTCTCTCACAGGATTGGAGGAGCCATTCCCACAGTCTTCTCCTACTTTGCTGAAGTGCTGGCCCGGGAGAAACGGGGCGAGCATCTCAGCTGGCTCTGCATGTTCTGGATGATCGGTGGCATCTATGCTTCTGCCATGGCCTGGGCCATCATCCCACATTATGGTAAGGAGCTAGCCTTGCACCAGCCAGGGGATATCTGGTTTTGATTTAGTTTTCACATCCACCTCCACTTTCCTCTCTTCCGCGTGCTGTCTTAATGACAACTCTGTGCTCACCATGTTTCTCATTTGCGAGTACCAAAAGGATTTACTTTGTGTATAAACATCTGTGTAAAGCAAGAGAATGTCAGCTGGTCCTTTATGTATAGAACCTTCTTTTATATATATATATATGTGTGTGTAAGAGGAAAAGTCCTTTACTGTATACTCTTACAACTCTCCTGGTTGCCCAAATGCATGAGAATGTTTTCCCCCACCAACCAGGTCTTGAACTTCACTCAGTTCCAACACTATCTGTTTGAATTTAAAGTCCTGTCCTGCAGATTAAAGATGCAAATCCACAGGACTATACCCCTTTACATGCAAATTCCAAGCCCAAACCTCTGGAACTTCTGACTGACCAGCAATGAAGTTGATCTTCCCATAGTCCTTGCCTCCTCTTTGAGCTCCATCATTTGCTAGAATGGTTCACAAATCTCAGGGAACCTCTGCACTTGAATTTTCCAGTTTATTTTCAAGACTATCACAAAGATGCAGATGAGCAGTCAGATGAAGATGTACCTAGGGTGAGGTGACCTCTTGTCTCTCATTTTAATGTCTTGCTTGTTTGGCTGGTGCTTTACCACTTGAACCATGCCTCTAGCCCCTTTTGTTCACTTTAGTAAACATTAGAATTGACTAAAAGACAAAGAAAAACCAAAGGAGGCATGGACAAAGTAGTTTATTTTATATCCCATAAGACTTGGGAAATTGCAAGACTGGTGTGAGAGCTCACAATGGAGAACCCTAGATCCTCTGCCCACACACTCTAACAAGTAGGCCAATAGGCAGGAATGCCCAAAATACAAAGGAGGTATAAGGATATGCCTTAAAGGCTACCCAAATCCATTTATATCTCATTGAGGAGAACTTTAACCCACGACCAGCAAAGAGGGGTAAGTTGGGCTAGAATGGAAGACACAATTACTGTCTATGCTGCCATATCTCACTCTACCTCTGGAGAATCTATTAAAAATATATTTCATAATCCATTTCAATTCACCCTCTGTATTAATTAGTTTGGGAATAAAAATAACAGAAAATAGGTCTGGTTCACTTCACTAGAACAGGAATTTTTTAAAAGCTATTGGGCAGCTCACAGAATGGTTGGGAAGGCCTCAGTAGCACCAACAATAATAATAATAATGATTTTGAAAAATGGATGACAATGGATGGTGAGGATACAGAGGAAATGCATATTTCATGGGTGGCTGAGGGAACACAAAACAATGCAGCTACTATGGAAAATACGTCAGCAGTGTCTTAAAGTTGAAATATACACCTAACATCACCCAGCAGCTGCACTGCTGGGAAGAAATGGAAATGTATGTTCATCTGAAAACTTACTCACGATTCTTCAAAACACCTTTTATGGTAATTGCCGAAAACTACAAACTTAAATGGCCTTAATACAATAGAATGCTACTACCAATGAAAAGAAAGAAATAAACAATTCAATAATGTGTGAGCCTTTAGGATATATTTCTGAGTGCAAAATCTAATTTCAAAGGATTATTTATATGACATTTGAGGAATGGAAATATACGAGATGGAGAACAAGTTAAGGGTTACCAGGGCAGCATGGTGGTCAGGGGAAGGGCATGCCTGTGGCTATAAAGGAGTCACATGGGGAAGTTCTTGGTAGGCTACATCACTACATAGGTGATAAAGTAACGTAGGACTGTATATGGTTGGCCCTTTGTCCTCATGGGTTCCACATTTATGGATTGATCAAGTATGGACCAAAAACATTTGGGAAAATGCACCTGCACTTCACATCTACAGATATTCTTCTTTTTTGAGGGGGGAAGTCCGGTCGTGGGACCTGAACTCTGGGCCTAGGTGCTGTCACTCAGCTCTTCACCTCAAGGCTAGCACTCTACCACCTGAGCCACAGCGCCACTTCCAGCTGTTTTTTCTGCTTATGTGGTGCTAAGGAATCGAACCCAGGGCCTCATGCATACAAGGCAAGCACTCTACCACTGAGCCACCTTCCCAGCCCATACAGATATTATTCTAAACATTTACCTAAATAGTATGACATTACAACTACTTACATAATATCTGCACTGTATTAGGAGTTCTAAGTAATCTAGAGGTGATTTAAAGTACTCAGGAGGGCACCTGCGGGCTATGTGCAAATACTAAGCTAAGGGCTTAATCATCCACAGGTTTTTGTATCCAAAGGGGCTTATGGAACAAATCCTCTGCAGATATAGTTTTATACCTGTGCTAATATCGCATGGTACTTTCCTACTTTCAAATTTGTGCTATGGTTCTATAAAATTAGCCATTGAGGGAAACTTGGTCACCTGTACATGGGATTTCTCTTTGCAACTTCACATGAATTTATGATTATTTCAAAATTGAAAGTATAAATAAACTTTGAGCAATACACTTTGGAATATAATTTTCCATATATTCTATCACTTATTCTAACAATCTTGAGAAACAGCAATAGTGTTATTACCTTTTTTTTTTTTAAGGGAGTACTTGTTGCATAGAAAAATTGTCATTTCTCAGCCAGGTACCAATGGTTCACACCTCTAATCTGAGTTAGTCAGGAGGCTGAGTTCTGGGGATTAAGGTTTAAAGCCAGCCTGGGCAGATTGTTATCTCTGACCAGCAAAAAAACTGGAAGTTGAGTATGGCTCTAGTTGTAGAGAACCAGCATTAAGAGGAAAAAGCTAAGAACTAGCACTCAGGCTCTGAGTTCAAGCTCCAATACTGGCACAAAAAGAAAAGGAAAGAAGCTGAGATCTGAGAAACACGGTTCAAAGCCAACCCATGCATGAAAAGTCCATGAGACTCTTATCTCCAATAAACCACCAGAAATCCAGAAGTGGTACTGTGACTCAAGTGGAAGAGTACTTGCCTAGTACTAGTACCTAGGCTCAGAGTTCAAGCTAAGAAAGAAAGAAAGAAAGAAAGAAAGAAAGAAAGAAAGAAAGAAAGAAAGAAAGAAAGAAAGAAAGAAAGAAAGAAAGAAAGAAAGAAAGAAAGAAAGAAAGAAAGAAAGAAAGAGAGTAAGAGAGAGAGAGGGAGAGAGGGAGAGAGGGAGAGAGGGAGAGGGAGGGAGGGAGGGAGGGAGGGAGGGAGGGAGGGAGGGAGGGAGGAAGAAAGAGGAAGGGAAGAAGGGAGGGAGGAAGGGGAAGGGAGGGAAGGAAGGAAGGAGAGAAGGAAGGAAGGACGGAGGGAAGGAAGGAAGGAAGGAGGGAGGGAGGGAAGGAAGGAGGGAGGGAAGGAAGGAAGGAAGGAAGGAAGGAAGGAAGGAAGGAAGGAAGGAAGGAAGGAAGGAAGGATGGAAGGAAGGAAGGAAAGGAGGTAGGGAGGGAGGGAGGAAGGGAGGAAGGGAGAAAGGGAGAGAGGAAGGAAGGAAGGAAGAAAAGAAAGAAAAATGGTCATTTCCCAAAGCGATACAGATAATGGAAAAGTAGACATTAGAAACAATCCTCTGATTCTTCAAAATGAGCTTCAGACTTGACGGAGTTAAGATGTTCCCAAAGAACAGCAAGGGAAGGGGGTAACAGTGCTTGACACGAAGTGTGCTCATTGCCTTACTCATGTAACTATAACTCCTCTGTACAGCATCTTTACAACAAAATAAAATTTAAAAAAAGAATCTCCCGAAGGCTGACACAGAGTTTATCTGGAGGGCTGTCTCTCTGGTGTGCATTAGTGGCTGTGGCAACCATTCCCCTTCCCTTATCTGTTTAGGTGATGTAGTGACAGGCTGGGCCAAGCCTTCAGAGGTCTAAGCCTACATCATTTGCCTTAAGAACAATGGCTGCAGAATCTTTTTTTCTTTTTTTTTTTTTTTGTCATGGAGCTTGACTCTGGGCCTGGGCGCTGTCCCTCAGTTCTTCAGCTCAAGGCTAGCACTCTACCACTTGAGTCATAGCGTCACTTCTGGTTTTCTGGTTTTATTGAAGAGTCCCATGGGCTTTTCCTGCCCAGGCTGGCTTTGAACCTCAATCCTCAGATCTTATCCTCCTGAGTAGCTAGGATTATAGGTGTGAGCCATCAGCAGCGAGCTCATTTATTTTGTAAATGATCAATTTGAAAACTTCATAAGAGACACAAGGTCTTCTAATTTTTTTACATCACATGCCTTATGGCCCACTGTAGAGTAAATCCGTACTTGACCTTTGATTTCCACCAAAAGCAGCCTGAGATCTTTTGCTCTCCTCTCCTACAGCACACAATCCATCCTTCAGGGCCCATTGCCTACCTTACTCTCCTTACTATGCAGAGAATTCAAGCTCTGTCCAGCTTCGGGCTACAAATTTGCATGTCCCACCAGTATTAGTCTGCTCAGGTTCCCATTTTTAAAAGACTGTTGGCTGTGAGGCTTAAATAACAGAATTTCTTTTTCATAGTTCTGGAGGCAGGAAATCAAGGTCAAGATGGCTTAGATGGGTTCTGGTGAGGTTCTTCTCTTCTTACCTTGCAGCTGCTTTTTTGTTATGCCTTCACATGGCAAGTAGAGGGGGAGAGCTGTCTTTTTCTTCCCCTTCTTATAAAAGAAGAGGAAAAATCCAATAGGTCACAGTCCTCTTATATTAGGGCCCCATCCTCGTAACATTAGCTTCATTACATCCTTATAGACCCATCTTCTGATCCATTGATTATTGGGAGGGGAAGTTTCAACCTCCAAATGTTGGGACATTCAATCAGTCCACCATACCACTCACTGTGGCCTTAAAACAAGGGACTCTCTGGTTACCAGAAAGCACCCTCCACTCTCTGAAGGCACTGGGTGCTATTTGTTTAATTTAATATTTTCATTGTTTGATATCTATTGCCAACCTAACTGGATCTTTTTCTCAGAAATAAGGTCTTGTTAGATTCTGTAAATACATAAGGATTCTCCATCTCCTTTATGTGTACATTTCTATATTTGGAAGCAGACAAAATACATGTGTATATATCAGAGGGTTCTTTGGAAAGAAAAGTTCTGAAAATATTCTTGCTGGGCTGAATTCATCATTAACCCAATTAGATGCCTTATTCAAGGCCTACAATTAGCACCATTACTAAGTCTTGGTAACTAACTGCTGTGCTTCTCAATTAACTTCCACCTGGAGAGACATAAAATTTGTCCTCGCTTTCTGAAATGTTTCTCATTTTGGTATTATGACCATTCTTTAGATTGCCACGAATGATCTTGAACTGGCTTTGAGGGAAAGAGATACAGTTTGGGGCAAGGTAAAGAAATCTTCCCAGCCGGGCATCAGTGGCTCATGCCTGTAATCCAAGCTACACAGGAGGCTGAGATCAGAGAATCACAGTTCAAAGCTTGTCTGAGAAGGAAAGTCTGGGAGTTTCTTATAATAAACTACTTTTAGAAAAAGGCAGAATTGGCACTATGGTTCAAGGGGTAGAGCACTAGCTTTGACCACCAGGAGGCACAGGCACAGCACTCAGGCCTGGAGAGCAAACCCCAGGGCTAGCACCAAAAATAAAAGATAGAAAGTAAAAGAAAAGAAAAGAAAAGGAAAGAAAAAAAGAAGGAAAGAATTCCATCGTACCTTAACATCAAAGTTGCAGAAAGTGGTGATTGTTTTTCTCCCTTATGTATGATGGGGTCCCCAAAACATCCTCCCTTAATTTATCCAGATTGTCATGGCAAAAACGTGTAGAGCCACTGATCTGTTTTTACTGTAAGACTGTTATTTCAGTCAAATACTCAGATTTGACCTAAGGATTCCACACTTGCTAGGGAGGTACTCTGCTGCTCACCACATCTCTAGCCCTTTTTGCACTGGTTAGTTTTGAGATACATCTCACTTCCTGTCCAGACATGTGCCTAGATCACATCTTCTAGTTGTAGGCTTCCTGTTGTAGCTAGGATGGCAGGTGCACACTGCCATGCCAAGCCTCTTTCTATTCAGAAGAGAGTCTGTAGATTTTTCTTTCCTGGCTGTTCTGAAATCATGACCTTCCCTATCTCATCTCACCACTTAGCTTAAGATGATAGGAACATAACATGACTCTCGGCTACAGGTTGAGAAGGGGTCTTTCTGCCCAAGCTATCCTCCTGTTCTTAGCTTCTCAAGTAGCTAGGATTACAGGCATGAGCCACCAGCATTTCATTTATAAGACATAAGCCAAACTTTATTTTTTACATAACCTACCAGCAAGGACATTGGTATTAAATAACCTAGCATTTCCCTATTGTCCTATGGTGTCATTTAGTGATTACATTGTATGTGGCTGCCCCATTTCGAAATCAAGTTGACCTTTGCGCTGTGTTACTTCTAGAGGATCTCAAGACAGTCCAAGGAGATCTTAGCAAATGTGCCATTTCACACAACTGGGTCACACAGAAGTACCTGTGTGACTAATTCCCTGAAAGGCATAATCAATGGCCTGGAATGGAGTCTTAGAAGAAGAGATCGAGATTGTTAAATGGGACAACACTTAAAGTTAAAATTATGGCGGGGGTGGGGGAATCTGATGATGCAATGGAACATCTCAAGTTTAGAGGATAAACTTCAGTTCAGGAATTGTGAGTTCCTTTCTGGAACTCTGGAGCACGTTTCTGCTTGGGAATTAATTGTTGCGTTGACCGCATGTTCCTCACGCTCAAGCTCAACCCTCAAGAGGAAGACCTCCGTGCAGCCCCTCGCTGTGGAATGTGCAGTGGGAGTTGAACAGGAGGACACTTACACGAGGTTGGAAAATAGCAAGCCTGTGTGGTATGGGAAGAACAGAGATATGGCTCAAAATTTGGTAAATTAAGGGAAGCAAAATACAACAAAAGAAAATATGAGCTCGAGCAGAGTGGATGGTGACTCTAGAACTTTTTTTTGGGGGGGGGAGTTCAGTCGTGGGGCTTGAACTCTAGGCCTGGGCGCTGTCCCTCAGCTCTTCAGCTCAAGGCTAGTGCTCTATCACTTGATCCACAGCGTACTTTTTCTGTTTATGTGGTGCTGAGGAAGGGGACCCAGGGCCTCATGCATGCCAGGCAAGCACTCTCCCACTGAGCCACCTTCCCAGCCCTAGAACTTTATTTTTGTGCCAGTACTAGTACTAGGGTTTGAACTCAGGGCTTGGGTGCTGCTGTTTAGCTTTTTCACTCAAGGTTGACATTCTACTACACAAACCACATCTCTTGTTCTAGCTTTTTAGTAGTTAATTGGAGCTAAGAGTTTGGGCTGGCTTTGAACCTCAATTCTCAGATCACACTTTTCTGAATAGCTAGGATTACAGGTAAAAGCTACTCGTGCCCAGCTGTGGCTCTATATATTAAACAAGAAAATACTTTTGTCTAATCTAGCTGTGATGAAAGAGATGGGCTGTTTCAGCCGATTTTGTGTTCCTTACCCCGTCTTCCCACGGATGACTGGCACCTGCTAGGAAATCAGTTGAAGGCCGTATTTTTCTCCATCCAAATTATCCAGCAAAGAAGTGGATTCTAGGACTTTGTCTCCATTACCAATAATGGAACTGAGTCCTTATTTAAAATACTTGATGAATGGCATTTATTAGGCAAGCCTTCTGTGCCTGGCCCTACCCTGGATGTGGTGGAGAGTCCCAGACAAGATAGGAGTCGAGAGAATTGTCTGGGCTGGTGACAGCAAAGGCCAGCACCTTGCTGCTCATGCTCCCTGTTGGGGCCCATTGGTTGGAAGCCCTCCTTCTTCATATTCTGTGATGGACTTGGGAGGTCAGCTTGCTGGCCTTCAATTCCCATGTTCGTAGCAATAGAGATGGTGATATTAGTTAGAGGAGGTGAAGACTGGAGAGGAGTAGGACAGAAAGGGAGACTAAGCTGTGAGGAATCACAGGAGTCCTGGCTTCTTCATTTGGTTCAACAGTTTAAGACAGTAATGGCTAAGGACTTTGCTGACTTCAGGTAGCATACACAAGTGAAAGTTATTGTATCATTGTTCTTGGTAGCTTACCTGTAGTGAGTGCTTTGTTAAGTGAGTCCCAGGCCATGATGGCAGACCCCCCCCACCCCCATACACCTGGTCAAAGGCAATAGCTTCCACTTAATTTTTTATTAAGTACTCTTGAGCTGTGAGGTTATTTGTTTCCTCCAATGAAACATCCTGTTCCAGAATAGGTTCCTATCCTGGTGGTGGTTGTGGCTGATGAGGCTTGCAGAGAAGGAAATCACTGGGTTCTAGTTGCAGTTGCTATTTCCCAGACCAGTGAAATCCTAAGGACCTCCCCCACCACACATCACCCACCCAAGGCTTTATCATTGCAAAGCTGCTGCTAGAGTACTGTCATTGGGAGTGGTTCTTTAGGTTTTGGGTTGTTTTTATTTTCTCTCTTTTTTCTAGCCTGTGATTCATATTTGATTTCTAAAGCATCCTCTCCATAGTCTGTGCAGACTTCTCAAGAGACTGAGACTGTTGCTCTGCTTAATGTGTCAGGCATGGGCTAGCTACTGTTAGAAAGGATCATATCCCACTGTTAAGAACCAACTCCAAGGCTGGGCATCGGTGGCTCATGTCTGTAATACTCACTACTCAAGAGGCTGAGATCTAAAGATTGAGGCTCAAAGCCAGCCTGGGCAGGAAAGTCCATGAGACTCTTTATCTCCAATAAAACCACTCATAAAACCAGAAGTGGCACAGTGGCTCAAGTGGTAGATCACTAGCCTTGAGCTGAAGAGCTGAGGGACAGGGCCCAGGCCAAGTTCAAGCTCTATGACCGATGAAAGAAAGGAAGGAAGGAAGGAAGGAAGGAAGGAAGGAAGGAAGGAAGGAAGGAAGGAAGGAAGGAAGGAAGGAAGGAAGGAAGGAAGGAAGGAAGGAGGAAGGAAGGAAGGAAGGAAGGAAAGAAAGGAAGGAAGGAAGGAAGGAAGGAAGGAAGGAAGGAAGGAAGGAAGGAAGGAAGGAAGGAAGGACTCCAGCCAAAGCAGATTCACTTGAACAATTCTCCAAGAAGTCTCTCAACTTGGTCACGGTCTGAAAGGCACTGAAATGCAAGGTTCACAAGTGAGAAAGCAGAAGAGGAATCAAAGTGGCCCTAGCATTTGTCTGTGGCTCACAACAGAGAAACCTTAAAGCAAGAAGCACTGCAAAGTCAGAAAATTAAGTCTCAGGTTCACATGCTTGATGCTGTATACCATGAGTCATGGTAGGATGTGACAAGGGTGGAAGAATCCAGAACTGAGCAGTGAGACAGCAATGAAATCATGAACCTGCTCTGCAGATGTCTATGATTTTGTGTTTGGAACTCAAGGATCAGAATTGGGGAGAAATAATTTCTACTTATGTGTTGGCAAAAAAAAATCGGTTTATGTTTACCTCTCTTTGTTATTGCACTGTTCTTGCAAAAAAAGAGATATTTTAATTCTTCAATTTTTACAGCTATCCCATGAAGTAAATACCAATGTCTCCTGCATGATACAGGCAAGCGAAAGGAGACTAAGAGAAGTTAGGTGGCTTGCTCATGGTCATGGAAGATCTGGATTCCAGAACCACCTCTGCACCACACCTACAAGGCATCACACTCTTGATGGCTCCTCTCTTTTGCTTCCTCTTCTACTGGGCTTGCACTGTGGGGCCACTGGTACTCAATGCAGCCCAGGCACAGCTTTGTAAAAATCTCTCCAAGCTCAGGGACAATGCTTTTCCTCTTTTTGTCCCAGGATAAATACCTCAGTGACCTAGACAGGACAGCAGTTTGATCTAGAACCCATATTTGTATGAATCCTGGCTAAAAGTAGAATCCCTACTTCCTGTGTCTGCTAGGCATAGGCATATGACAGAGGCATGATGACCATTCAGAGACATCCCTGTCCTTGCCAGACTTTTAAGAGTCATGTTTGGTGTCATTTGAGAGTCTGAGGATCTCCATTAGACAGACGAAGTACACTTCCAGCTTTCAAATTTCTTCCTTCAGCTTAAGCAATTACAAATGAGTTGTGAAGTGGAGGGGGACCAAATGTTTCCTCCAAGCAGACAACCCAGTCTCTTGGCTCACTTATTTGCCATTTGGACTTGGGATGCAAGTCTTTTACTAAAGGGGTTGGTTACTAGAAGCCTCATCAGCTGGCCCTCATTCCTTTAAGACTCTCACCTTTATATTTACCTGCCTCAAGTCCTTTCTTTGTCACTTTCAAACCCCTAAGTTCCAAAGCTAATGTGTAGTTAGCCTCTAACCTTGCTTGTTTAGGGACAACAAGATGGCACCCATCAAAGGAGAGAAAGAAAAGATATGTGAACAGTGGCCTTATTCCATGGGGATCAAATGCAAAAGCCAAAGCCTTTCCTTCTCAAAGCTTTGCTAAGGTTGGCACACAGTGATTGACAGCTAAAAGTGAGGAAGATACTTGACTGAGATGCTTCTGAAGTACATTCTGTGGTGTGGTCATTCTAGAGAACAACTCAATGGTATTTGCCAAAATACATAACCATATACATGCTGACCAAGCATACTCCACCCCTAATACATGGAAAGAGAAATGCATATGTAAATTGTAGGGGCCATGCATAAGGTGTTCATAGAAATGTTTCTTGGGAAAGAAGATGGGGCAGTTTGCCTGTCCATTATCAGGGGAATAGCTATGTACATTAATTAGAAACAATCCTGACAATGTGCTATATCATGAAAAACAACTGGGTGAAAAGAGTAAGAAAATATTGAGGACTAGTTCTTGTCACCATTATGTAAAGGAGAAGACATGTGGCTTATGTTTACAAGGATGTATTCACATTCCAATCAACCAAGAAAGTGGTGGGAAGGAAGGAGAGTGGGGAACATTGATAAAAGGACTAAGTAATGGTGCACACTATGAGATAATGGGCTAGTGGGAGGGTAATTAATTCAGCCTGAGGTCAAAAAGGAAAAATAAAATGTCAAGGTCTTTGTTGGAGTTCATTTTAATTATTCATTTATGCAAAATTAACTGAGCATAAGATGTGTAAAGAACAGAAATAAAGTAGTGGAATGAGTTCTAGACTAAGAATGAGAGACCTTTCCTTGAACTGCTTTGTGTCTCTTGGCCTTGGGGTCTGCCCCTCATTAACTAGAAAATGTTTACTACCCCCTTAACTCTACCATGGCATTCTGGGGTCTTTGTAAAGGCTGGAAAATAGATCTCTAGCCAGTGTAGTAATGTCTCTACGGAGTGTAGGTATAGTCAGAGGAAACTGGAACCCGTGAACACAACACAGCCATAGTCATTTCCAAGGCCCCCAAACACCCCCACAGTGTTTGGCTTCTAGCCCTCAGAGACAGAGATGTCACCATTCTGTGTAACAGATCGATCACCAAAGCTTAGTTTTCCCATCTAATTTACAATCTGTTTACTTGGATAAATATGTAAGATGGTGGACTGGTTGATTAGCTTGATTTAATCATTTCATAATATAAATACCCTGTATACCAAAGCAGCATACAGAGGTCTAGAGGTTGTAGTGGTAGAGCAAATGATTAGCATGTGTGAAATTTCAGCACCAACATGCGTGCACGTGCATTTGCACACACACACAACATCACTCATTATACATCATAAACATATAATATATAAAATAATTATGTGTCAATTCTTTTAAAAGACACAAAAATTAACCCACTGATGCTACTGCAGCCCATGGTTTATATGGTATCTTCTGGTTTGGGGAAGTTTGTTATTTAAACTTGTGGAGGGTGTGTGTGTGTGTGTGTGTGTGTGTGTGTGTGTGTGCACGTGTGTGTGTGCGTGTGTGTGTGCACGTGTGTGTGTGCGTGTGTGTGTGTGCGTGTGTGCGTGTGTGTGTGTGTGTGTGTGTGTGTGTGTGTGTGTGTGTGGATTCCGAGGCCTGGGTGCTGTCTCTGAGCTTTTTCGCTTGTAGCTAGTGCTCTGTCATTTGAGCCACAGTTCCACTTCCGGCTTTTGGGTGGTTAATTGGAGATAAGAGTCTCAGCCTTTCCTGGCCATTCTGGCTTTGAACTGCATTCCTCAGCTCTCAGCCTCTAGAGTAGCTAGGATTACAGGTGTGGCCCACCAGCACCAGAATAAAATGTATTTTATGTCACAGCCATGAAGCTTCATTAATTCCCAACATGGAAGGACAAGCTCCACTAGGGAGGCTCTGTGTATATAATCTTGTAAAACTTCTTCGTTGTTTCTTTAAGGAGTTATACATTGTTATAAGCCAGGATGTATACAGGCCAGGCGTAGCAGTGAATTTTTTTAAATAAGCTTTTTGTTGTGAAAATACTGTGCAGAGGGGTTATAATCACATGAGCAAGGTAATGAGTACATTTCTTATCAAGCAAAGCAGTGGATTTTTATGCTATAGCATCTGATTCAATAACTACTTACATATAATTAAACTAGTTATCTAGAAACACCTACATTCTTAGAAGTACCTCGCTGCAGTAATGTAATAGTTACCCTTTTATTCTTACAAAATTAAATATATGTATCAAAAATCATACTGAGCCTTATAGTCATGGTTACACCAGTCTCTGCATGTTTCCAAAAAATTATGACTCTGATTCCAGAGAACAATTTCAAGTACATGCCCCTTTTATCAAACCTCTCATTAATACTTTCAAGGTTTGCCTGAAATGGCCATATGTGAGATCTGGCAAATGGCCAATGGAAAATTTTTAGCAATAAGAATCCAATGCTTTGTGTCTTTGGTGGACTACTTTTCACATTGGAGGGAATCAAAGAGATGAAGTTTTATTCTGATACATTGTTGTGGCTTCTCGATGGGGGAGAGATTTTAGCAGCAAATCGCAAGCTGATTTCAGTCTTCTGTTCCCGCTGGCTGCCTACATATCACAGTGCCAGTGCCCCAAAACAAAAGCACCCTAGCAGACTGTGAGAGCATCGTAAATCAGAATTTCATCGTAGGAAAGAGGTTGTTGATTTGCTCACTTGAGTCCCCTTCTCCCTCTGGTACACACTTTGAGGCTTCCTTTATGCAGGATATTGTAGCCAATCAAAAGGGCAGCCTGTGCTTACCTGATTTATAGTAAAGGTGATGTGGGTGAGTGATTTCACAGTGCTCATCCGGCAGTGACTGTAATCGGGAGATAAAAGCCAGAGCAGCTATGCACACTGGCCAAGCTGCATTCAAATTATTTACCACATTTCCTAAGGCAGGGACATTTGATTACTTAAGATAGAAGGACTAACATAGTTAAAGGCAATGCATTCATGTTTCAATTTGCATTTAAAGCCAGCTCACATTCAAATCGCTCTAGCTATTAATTTAGCCTTTGAGAAGCATACCTAAATGTGAGTTAATTTATATTTTTCTATAAGAGAATCTTTAAAAAAGACAAAATAAAAGGAGATTTATCCATACAGAAAAGGGTGGAGAAGTAAGAAAATAGAAATGAGGAATGCAATGATAACAGACACAAAGTCAGGAAATAAATGCAGAGATGCAGCTAGGCACTGGTGGCTCACATCTGCAATTTGAGCTACTCAGGAGGCTAAGATCTGACTAAGCCAGCTCAGACAAATCCATGAGACTATTATATTCAGTTAGCCAGCAGAAAGGTAGAAGTAGAGGTAGAGAGCTGGCCTGGAGTGAAAAAGCCAAATGAGAGTGAAAGACCTTGAGTTCAAGCTTCAGTATTGACATTATGAAAGAAAGGAAAGGGAGAAAGAGAGGGAGGAAAGAGGGAGAGAGAGAGAAAGGAAGGGAAGGAAGGAAGGAAGGAAGGAAGGAAGGAAGGAAGGAAGGAAGGAAGGAAGGAAGGAAGGAAGGAAGATGCCACAAAATGTCTTGGCAGCAAGATGAACAAGGCTTTGTTTGATTTCCTGTGCTGTTTTGTTAGGGGGTTTTTCTAAGGTATAATATGCATTCATTGGTGAAGTGTTCTGTAGCAGAGCTAACAAAAAAACCCACTAAGGTTGGGGTCTAAATATATTTATGAAGAGATACTGGATTTACAAAGAAACATAATAAAAATCAAATCCATATAATTGAATACAAGCAATAATGTAATATGGGTAGTGCAGCTGAAGCTGAGGACACAGAATTTTGTCATTGAGGTGTACTGTGAATGCATATATTGAAACCTCAGGCTATCAATTTCCTATGGCATCTATTTAGTGCAAAAAATTACTTAAGACAAAAACAAACAAGCATTAATAAAACATTTGTTGACTTAGCTACAGATCCAGTAGCAAACATCATGATTTTTCATGTCTACATTTTTTTTCTTTTCCATTAGCTCAAATACACATTTTGTCTGGTTTCTTAATTGTGTCTCCTACAGTTGAGCACAATTCTTCTTGCATCTTGGTAGATTAAAGTGGAGAAGAGACAGTTGGTGATATGCGCTGTCTCCATTCCATCAATCCTGAAATATTTGTATATTTTAGAAGACAGACTGAGCCAGGCACTGATGGCTGATGCCTGTCATCCTAACTACTCATGAGGCTAAGATCCAAAGATTGGATTCAAAGCCAGCCCAGGCAGACAAATCTGAGAGACTCTTATCTCCAATTAACCAGCAGAAAGCTGGAAGTGAGGGAAGTGTGGCTCAAGTGGTAGAGCAGCCAGCCTTGAGTGAAACAAACAAGATTTTAAGGCCTTGGGTTCAAGTCCCACAATTGGTACAAAAGAAAGACTGATTTTCATCTAGAAATCCTTGCTGCAGAGATAGGTTCAGGGATTCATGTTTCCTTACAATGGTGCAAAGCCTTTTTGTCAGCTAAACCATTTGTTCCTGGGATGAAATGAGATGGGGTGACAGATGTTCATGTACCATGTCAGCAGAATACTCTAAGACTTTTAATACAACTCCTTTCTTGTCGAGCAAGACTGGCTCTGTGGGACAGCAGCTTTTTAGTCTCTTCAGAGCTTCAGAATACATTTGATCTTTATGACCTAACTTTCAAAATTAAAGTAAATATGTTCATAGTCGTAAAACTTAAGGATAATAACTTTCACCACTTGGAGTTGTTTCCCTCCGTGTTTTCTTAATTACATAGAATGCCGTTTCTCCCTTGCCATAACTGATACACGTTATCGAATTCTATACACTTAGCATAGGGCTATCCTCGCTGTATAGTTATAATATACTGCAGTGAGGCATGTAAATTAATCAGAATTTACATTGTCTTGACTCCTAGCCACGTCATATTTGTGTGTGTATGCACACACACACACACACACACACACACACACACACACACATGGATCCTGGGGCTTGAACTCAGGGCCTGGGACTCAGGAAGTTTTTGTGTTCAAGGATAATGCTCTACTACTTTGAGCCAGAGCTCCATTTCAGTTCTTTTGTTGTTAATTGGAGATAATAATAGTCTCACAGAACTCTGTCCCAGCTAGCTTTGCCCCTCAGCCTCCTGAGTGACTAGGATTACAGTCATGCAACACCAGTGGCTTCAGTTTGTGGGGTTTTAAAAAAATATATATAATTGCTTTCTCTAGAATTTTTGTCTTTGCCAGTCAATAATTACACTCTTTTCACTTGCCCAAATTTCTATGTGCATTTCACATTTTTCCCATGTCTGCTACAGATTTTTTAAGCATAATGAAACATATCAGGTGAGCTATTTTTCCACTATGTTTTTGCAGTCATTCCTTTGGAGTTCTCAGTCCTTCTATATTTAAATTTTGCTGCATGTCTGTCATTCTGGAACTTCTCTTCATTGTTCTTCTGTGTTGATTCACTGTTTCTGGGATACTTGAGACCTTTGACTTATGCTTTCCTTTTGATGAAGCACAATCTCTAACAAGTTCCTTAAAAAAAGTTAAACAGAGCCAAGCACAATAGCATGCTTTCTTCATCCCAGCTAGCAGGAGGCTAAGGTCAGGAGGATTGAAGTTCCAGGGCCAGCCTAGGCAGAAAAATCAAAAAGATCCCATCTCAGCAGAAGAAGCTGAGTGTAGTGAAGTATACCTATCATCCCAGCTGTGGCGGGAATTGCAAAATAGGAAGAGAGTCATCTAGATGTGTGCCCAGGCAGAAAAAGAGACCCTAAGTCAAAAATAACCAGTGGAAAAAGATCCAGAGCTGTGTGGCTCAGCCTAGCAAGCATGAGCTCACCTTTGAATGCTGGTACTGCAAAAGAAAAGAGGAAAGGAATTAAAGGAAAAAGAAATGAAGGAAGGAAAGGATAAAAAGAAAAGAAAAGGCAGAAGTTTTCATTCGTCTGCTTTGCATTATTTGGTCTTTACATGGTCAACAGTCTCTATCAAACCATATACTAGATTATTAGCATAGCTGGAGATAGAATTCTAGGTTGTGACTAATTTTGCTTCAGGATGTTTTAGGATACAGCTACAATATTGTCTAACAAACTTGTTCTCTTTCCTGGCTGTTCCACTGTTGTTCCCTATAGTCCATCCTCAACATAGAAGCAGAACGGTACATCCTGCCATTTTCTCCCCTCCACCTGCTGTGTCTTCTTATCACACCTGGAAGTAGCTGAGGCCTACTTGGCCCTGCTTGCTCTGGTCCCTGGCAAGCTTCACATGCTACCCCTGTCCCTCACAGGTGACCGGGCAGCCTGGCTGACCTTTCTCTGCTGTGGACACAGCAAACACATTCACTTCTGTGTGCATTTGCACATGAAGTCCATTTTTCTGGAACCTTCCTTCTTCAGATATCCCTAGAGATGACCTCTTCACCATAGTGAAGTGCCTGCTCCTTGGGAACTATCCCAAGCTATTTTACTTGGAGCCCATCCATTCTATCTCCTTACACTGATTTATAATACACATCAACAACAACCTCTGCAATTAGAATAAACACCATATGAGCAGGAACTTTGTCTTATTTAACGTTAGGTCTCCTGGAGCCTGAGACAGAGACTGTCATGGCAGTCTCCATAAAAATATTTGTAGGTCAATATCAAATAAAGTATCTGTGAACTGGGGCCTAGCCTACGTATGGAATGTCTCACTCATTTGACAAATATCCATGAGTACCTGTCATACACAAAACATAATTCCAAAGCAAAAGACAAGACCTGTTTCTGCTTTCAAGGAGACATAGTCTAGCCCAGCACATTGAAAAGAATAGAATATAAAGCACAAATGTAATTTAAAATTTTCTAGTAACCACATTAAAAGTAAAAAGAGCCAGGTACTGGTGGCTCACACCTGTAATCCTAGCTACTCAAGAGGCTGAAATCTGAGGATTGTGGTTCAAAACCAGCCCAGGCAGGGAAGCCCCTAAGACTTTTATCTTCACTAAACTACCAAAAAATCCAGAAGTATAGAATGCCTTGAGCAAAAAGCCTAGGGATAGCAACCATCCCTGAGTTCAAAACACAGGACCAGCACCAAAAGAAAAGAAAAGTAACCTAGAGGCTGAGGTACCCATGGCTCATACCTGTAATACAAGCTGACTCAGGAGGCTGAGATTTGAGGATCTCAATACAAAGCCAGCCCAGGCCGGGAAGTTTGTGATAATTTGTTTTTTTGTTTGTTTGTTTGGTTGGTTGGTTGGTCATGGGGCTTGAACTTGGGCCTGGCGCTGTCCCTCAGCTCTTCAGCTCAAGTCACTTGAGCCACAGTGCCACTTCCGGCTTTTTCTGCTAATGTGGTGCTGAGGAATTGAACCCAGAGCCTCATGCATGCGAGGCAAGCACTCTACCACTTTCTCTGAGCCACTTTCCCAGCCCAAGTTTGTGATACTCATTATCTCCAATAAACTACCAAAAGAGCAAGAAGTGGAGCTATGGCTTAGTGGCAGAACACTAGCTTTGAGCAAAAGAAGCTCAGGGATAGTGCCCAGGCCCTGAATTCAAGCCCTGGGACCAGCACACACATATACACACAGACACACAGACTCACAAGACACACACACACACACACACACACACACACACAGCATTTAATTCTATTGGAAAAGATATTGGAAGTTAATTCTATTAGAAAAGATACTGAAATGATATTGGAAAAGATATTCTACATTCTTTTTTTAGTACAAGGTTTTCAAATCTGACGTGTTTTTATAATGTATCTCAATTCAGATGCAAGTTTTCATTGCAAATGTATAGTTTATATTTAAATTTCAAAATGCTTATAGTTGAAAATGTAGTTTCATATGCAAGTTATTCCAAATCCAACCATTTTTTGAATAATTTAATTCTCTAGAATTATATTTTTTTTAGTTTCAATTCATTAAAAGCAAATAAAATCCTTCCTGCAGGTCCTGAATCACAGTGACTCTGTTTCAGGGATCCAAAGCCACGTGTGATATTGGACCACCCAAAGGTAGCAGCACAGGAAACATGTGTGAACACAAAGTAGACATACTCATAAAGAGATAGATGAGGCCTAAACACTGCTGTCATTCATACATCCTCTTCCTCACAGAAGATTATCTCTTTAAGATTCAACTCAGCTGGGTGCTGGTGACTCATGCCTGCAATCCTGGCTACTCAAGAGGCTGAGATGTGAGAATCACAGTTCAAAGCCATCCCAGGCAAAAAAACAAAAAACCAAAAAGCAAAAAAGCTCATGAGACTCTTATCTACAACTAGCAAAAAGCCAGAAGTGGAGCTGTGTATCAAATGCTAGCCTTGAGAGAAAATACTAAGGATGAGTACCATGATCCTAAGTTCAAGCCCCACTACTGGCACAAAAACAAAAACATGGTAGAGAGGGAGGGACAGTGGGAGGGAGGGAGAGAGATAGGGAGAGAAGTGAATGACCAACCAGAAGGCAAAATGATGAAACCCTAATTCTGTTAGGATGGAGAAGCCAAGTGCGGAGGGAAACCAAGATAGTACAAGGACAAGAGGCAGAGAAGCACATAGTTTATATGTCAGGTGTCATATACTCCTAAGAATTCAGGAGGATGAGAGCTAAAAATAGAAGCCACTTTGATGGGTGTCTACAGAAATACTCTGACACACCTAAGCTCCACCGTTTTTCACAAGTTCATAACTTCAAGAACATCCTGGTCTTGGATTGTTAGGCTGTGTAAATCTGTGAGTAGATTGGATTCCAAGGTCTGGGCCTGGTTTTCATGTTTGGTCAGCTGTAATTTCTTCTAGCTCCTGCAAACCTCACTAATAGCAGCTCTTAAGTCTGCATGCTAATCGAAATGGTGAGCGATCTGTAGATTTGTAGCTAGCTTGGGGCAATGTATGATTTATGGCCATTTGATCTAAAGATATTCAAAGGATAGAATTATTGGAGCCAGGAAGAGAGATGTGATTAATCAAAGAAGACAATTTACTAAATGGGCTGCTAAAACACGCAGTAAAAACTAAAACCGGGACTCTAGTTCTGTCCTCTGGTGTGTGTGTGTGTGTGTGTGTGTGTGTGTGTGTGTGTGTGTGTGTGTGTGTGTGTGTGTGTGTGTGTGTGTGTGTGTGTGTGTGTGTGTGTGTGTGTGTGTGTGTGAAAGAGAGAGGAAATTTATTTCATTCATGGCATAGTTTAGCCCTGTATGAATTTGAGTCTTTTCATTTCCCAGTATATTCTTTTATGTTATAAGTTATGGGAGTCTGTGGTTCTCATCTCCAAAAGTACTCTGCCATTAAGCAACCAGCATACACACTCCACTGAAAAGGATATACTTCTTAGAAAATGAGGAAAGAGAGCGAGGAAGGGAGTGTGTAGAACTACTTTGTACAGACCCAGCTTATTCCCAACAAAGCAAGACATAGCAGCCACTTCCCTGTCTATGGGCACAGAGACCCCATCCCCACATTTGTGACTCTTCTTACTCCAACACACACACACACACACACACACACACACACAAACACACACACACACGAATGGGCTGATTAAAAATGGGCTTGCCTAACACATATGAGACCCTGGGTTCAAACCCTAGAACAAAAATGAAGCCTTTGTTTTTCTTCAGCACTGGGGTTTGAGCTCAGGGCTTCACCCCTGCTAGGAAGTAGCTCAACCATTTGAGCCATGCTTCTATGCCTCCAATCCTATTTGTTCAGGTTATGTTTGAGATAGGGTCTTGCTTTTTGTCCAGTCCAGTGTGGATTTCAATCCCCTCTTTATTGTCTTGTGTATAGCTGGGATGAAATATCTGCCTAGATTTGTTTTTTCTGTTGATATGGGGTCTCATGCAGGTTGTTTTTTTTGTTTGTTGCCTCGGCTGATCTGGAACTATGATCCTCCTGATCTCAACCTCCTGGGATTAAAGGTAGGATTATTGGTGTGAGCCACTGATGCCCAGCCCCTAATGCCATCATCTGCCTATGTCATGGTTTAAAAAAAAAAAGCAGGGACCTCTTTCAGTGAAATTAGTGGAATAATTGTGAAATGCCCACAAATATTGGACCCACAGATGAATGAGATAGAAGCTACTAAAAAAATGTGGCATCCCTACTTTTCCTCTGAAACTGTCTATTGAGGAAATAATTACAAATGATTCATTTGCTGAGATATATATTTGATGGCCTTTGCAGAATAGAAACTGGACAGAGATTAAAAATCCACAACTCAGAATCCGTTAGCCTCACCCGTGTTTCAATTTCCCATTGGTAAGATGCCAACGATGCTGATTAGCCTTGAAAAATTAAACAATTAAACCATTATCGGTACTGGGGTGACCTAAGTCAGTACTCAGGAGGAGAGGGAATAATAGCTAAGCCAGACAATGACCGCCTCATGACTTGCTGTGTGCAATAGATACAATACTAAACTTTTGCAGGTAAACATTCTTAATTAAATAGTATTTCCCAATGGACCTATGCTTTAATTCCTACACAGTTTCTGCCTATTTTTTACTAACCTGTTATTATCACTCACAAACAACTTCCCCTTCATCCATGTGGAGATACAAGTAGACTTTGTGGAGCACAAGAGAGAGAGGGGAAAAAACTCACATTTCTGGAGTGCAGCTCATTTTCTCCTACTTATTAAAGTGTGCTTACCTCAGCTGGGGAGTTCTTACTGCTGGCCTGCCTGGTCCTTCACACACTAGCACTGAAACTGCCAAGGGGAAGAGAGTAAGTAACAACATCTGGGAAGGAGACAAGTAGTCATTCTGTGCCCTTGAATGTTGCTGAATTTAAGCCAGAATTTTCTTTTTTTGATTGAGGACTAAAAGTGAGCTTTTCTGCATCAAAACTGAAAACATGTAGGAGAAAAATGAGGGAAGGGGTAAGAAATGTCCTTATTACCTTACTTGGGTAACTGTATCCGCTCTGTACATCACCTTAACAAAACAAAACAAAACAACACCTGAAAACATTTAAACCATCCAAAGCCCCTCCAATGACGTTATCATTAGCTTCTAAGGTTGAATTTGCAAATAAAAGACAACATGCACGCTGATGCTTTGTAAACAAGTAGCTAATAAAGCATGAAATGCAAGGCAACCTCAGCCAGCCCTCCCCACCTTGATAAGGTATTTGATGTCAGTGATTATGCAGTGCCACACTGAAGGGAGAAAATTAATTGCTGAACCCTGTGGAGTTCTTTGTTCCAGGATAGTGATGGTGTCGTTGTATATACGTCCCACTTGCTTCTACAATGCTGCAGAACTGCAGATAATCTCAAGGGAAGAACACATTAATGATTGTGTGCTTTGGCCTTTGCACTCATTTTAGCAAATGATCATCTGTGATCATGGGGATGATTAGCATACACGTCCAAAAAGCATCCATGCGGGTGTGCCAGGCTGCCACAACAAATAGCAGAGTGGCCTAGACAACTAAATGCATTTCCTCACCATTGCAGAGGCTGAGGTCAAGGGCTGGCAGGTCTGAGCCCTTCTGGACTTGCAGGCGGCCATCTTCTTACCAGGTTCTCATGGGGTTGTTTCTCTGTTTGTGTTTTCTGTGTTCTGATCTCTTCTCCTTAGAAAGACCATATTGGATTAGGGCCCACTGAGAGGACCCCATTTTAACTTAATCACCTCTTTAATTTTGTATCTCCAAATAAGGCTGCCATAGACAAATCTGTGAAGAACACCATTCAACCCCTAAGAGCAGCCATCTTTGCAGTCTAGTACCCTGCCCATAAGAAGTGTTTAAATGAATGAACAGAAGGAAAGAAAGAAAAAGAATCAGCCCAAAGTTCCTGAGAGAAAAAAGTGGGTATTAGGACAAGCAATGTAATGGTGTGGTGGCTCTGCTTGGGCAGCTCAGAGAAAGCAGTGTTTTGTTGTTGTTGTTGTTTCAAATAGCCCACATCACTTTTAAAATCATCTCTGTGAGGATCGGAGATGAGAGTACAAAGGTGAAAGTTCTCCATGACAGTTTCTAAGGTGGTTATGATTCAAGGCTGACTGCAAGTAAGCAACAGCTGCTCTGCTGTTTTGCCTTCACAGAAATTCTTAGGTGGCTCCTATGTTTCTGTTTACTCCAGGTTCCATTGTTATTTTTAACACAGTCTCACAAACAAAAAAATGCCTTGGGCCAGTGGCAAAATGTTTATCAATTTTACATTCTCCCATTGTCACAGAATTTATAAGATTAAAAAAAAGACTGTGGAAAGTAAATTAGGGGGGAAAAGCATGATGCAGCCTTGACAGCCTATAAATATTTAACATTGGCTTTGAAAAATATTACAACACTATAATTTCAAGCCAATTTGAGAAACGTCTTAATAAGATTTGTGGCCTTTGGTTAATCATGTTAATTCCAGCAGCTGCTTTTATTTGGTCAGTAAGATGACTAATTTTTTAAAAATTAATATCCTTAAAAATAGGCAGGAAATATATTCCTCTGGTTCCGAAGACATACTGAGTTTTCCTTAATGTCGGAAGACAGTGTGAAGCCGTTGTTTCCTTGCCCCACTTTTATGAAAATGTTGACAGTCTGGCAAGATGCTGTGTTTTCACACAGAGCCTTAGCAGCATTGAGCAAGCCCTGATCGAAGTCTGCAGAGCCATGGTGTAGATAAATGTGAGCGAGAGACAACTCAGTCACTCATATGGCAGTTCAATTTGGTGCCACATTCGGGGTAATGAGATTTTTTTTCAGTGGTGGCGGCTCAGTATTAACCCTCAGTGGGTTGCTGTGGCATTCACAACCCTTAGTCTGTGGGATCATCTTGTGACCCTTGTTCCAACTCACTTCCTCTGAAATGAAGCAGTCAAGTGTGCAAATCCAATGGTTGATGATTTTCAACTAGTCCTAGCTAGTGTTTCAAGGGTCATCTCTTTAGGAAAGCAATGTCAACAGATGCGCAATCTTTTCTCACCGTCTTCTCCACATTATTTTGGTGTTCTTTCGTTCCAGATTCTGTTTTGCCTTTAATAGGATCAACAAATACCCAAACCTAGCTAATAAATTAAATACTTAATATGTTGTTATTTAACTTTATTTTGTTTCTTGCCTATGTTGTTTTTTCTTTATTTTTTAATGTTTGTATTAACATACATCAATAATTCAATGAGGGTTTCATTATTTCATTTCTACATATATATTAAATATATCCCAATCAATCTTTTCCCACCATCACTTTCCCCTCCCCCCCTTTCTGTTGCTGTAGATTAAACCCAGGGCCCAGCACATGCCAGGTAAGCATTCTGCCACTGAATTTTACCCTCAACCCTTTCACATATTTTTGATGACAACAACAATAAAAACAGCTACTCAGGAGTTGGAAATAGGAGGATCCCAGTTTAAGGGTATTGTGGGCCAAAAGCACAAGACCCTATCTGAGAAACAAACTGAAAGCAGCAATAGGATGGGATGTAGCTTAAGTACTAGCACATTTGCCTAGCAGGTGTGAGCCCCAGGACTCACTCCTAGCAGGTGTGAGCCCCAGGACTCCCTCCCCCCACCAAAAACAAAGCATAATTTTTAAATACTGTGTTAAAATGATCTTGAAAGCTCACCCCTCTTCTCTGAGTACCTTGTAGTTTATTGCTGCTTTTGTCGTTCTGCCTGGCTATGACAATTACATTTGTGTTAAATGAACATCCTGTGGAAATAGCATCCAAACCTCCTCTTGCTATTGTTTTCTAGATGCATTAAACAGGTTGTATTGGATGTAAAGGACCATGTGTTCACTTGGAACACAGCTATGGTCACTTCCCACATGAGCGCTCATGGGATTGACTCACCCCATTCCACCAAGGGCAGCCACTCTTATGTTGGATTAATGTTGTCAGCATTGACTTGTGTGGTCCGTGTATGGAGCTTGGAATGAAGGGGAGACACGTGACACTAACTACACTGCAGTGGCATGGTAGCAGAGAGTTAGAGCATCAAAAGCAGCTCCTAGTTCTTTTTGGCTAGACAGGCCTGGCTTAACCTCCCATACCATCATGTGGATATTTCTCTTCCTTCTTCTTTGTGTCTTTTTATGAATGGTGGATGAAAAGGACATCTCATCCACAAAAGAGCAGCCATTAGCCTGTAATGATGAGGACTCTTGGTTTATGCTCTGAAAAATGATGCAACGTGTTATAAAAAAAAGCTTCAAAACACATTTTTAATTTAAAAAGTGTTAACTTGATTGATTATGGGATGCTAATTGTAATAATAGCTCCATCAGTATAATTTTATCACTTAGCTTGGAGACATGGGATTTTTGTTTTACATTTTAGAGATAGATACATGTGTTTATTGCCAAAACCTATAAAAGGTTGACTGATAAAATCATAAAAGCTTGACTCATGTATAGAAATATACTTTCAGTTAGAATTCTATAGGATGGAATGGAATTCAAGTTCAGGGACAAATGGGAATCCTGCAAAATTTCCTGATGATCAAGTGCTGATGGTTTAAGTGGTTGATGACAGGTTCAAAAATTGCTATGGTGTTGAGATTCTCTTGGACCCAGCCTCAAAAGTGACTGAATGGTGAATTCACTCTATCTTTCCTCTTTTGGGAAATGAAAGTATAACCACTTCCACACCAGAACACAATTTCAAGACAAGTACCAACACTGAGCCCTGTTGGCCAAATACATACATATACATATATAAGAGGCAAGAAAAAGGCTAAGAAAAATGATAGAAGAGATGAATATAATCAAAGTATATTGCAAGTGTGTATGGAAATGTTATAATAAAGCCTCTAAATTGTGTAGTTAATAGGCATTAAATTTAAAATGTTGGGGGGGGGGAAGTGACCGAATGGCCTATTTAAAGATGTCATTGTTGCTGAGTACCAGTGGCTCAAGCCTGTAATTCTACCTCCTTACAAGGCTGAAATTTGAGGATCACAGTTCAAAGCCAGCCCAGACAGGAAAGTGCATGAGACTTTTATTTCCAAATCAACCACAAGAAAGTCAAAAGTAGAGCTGTGGCTCAAAAGTGGTAGAATTCTAGCCTTGAGCAAAAGAAGGTCAGGGACTGAATTCATGCTCCAGGACACACACACACACACACACACACACACACACACACACACACACACACACACACACACACACACACACACACACACACACACACACACACACACACACATCATTATTTACAATATGCCAGGCAATTTACCCTGAATTCATGCTCCAGGACACACACACACACACACACACACACACACACACACACACACACACACACACACACACACACACACACACACACACACATCATTATTTACAATATGCCAGGCAATTTACCCTTAGCTGTCAACAGATGCAGAGCATTGATGTCAATGTGATGTTAGTTTAAGAACACCAGAGAGGAAGGACTTCTCAAAACTCCCGGGGATTAGATGAGTGTAAAATTTAACTCTGTCCTCCCTAAGAAGATTCCACAGGTATCCCTAATAAGTTTGAGGCTTCTTGGATGGTTCTGTTCTTATCCTACCTCTGATATCTGCTCCTACCCACAGAAATCTTACCAGTCCCATCATGAGAATTTCATCTTTATGAAATAATGTTTTAACATATTTAATATCACCAGGTCTTTCAGCTTTACCTGCATGCATCATTTAATTTAGATCCAGTTGTTGAAGATAATTCAACTTCCTTCCTATTTTTCAAATACTACTGCAGAATAGTCTCACCAATTTTTAAAAATCAAACTGCTTCCCTCATCAGACTTGGCAGGAAGTAGGGATATAATGCATCTACCAACATAGCCAGCCAATTAGGCAGGATATCAGCATGAATGTGCCTGTGTTTCTTTCACGCCCTGAGAAAAGTGGCGAATGCAATACAGGAGGCCTAACTAGACAGGTATAGCCCAGACAGGGCTCACATCTCTGTAGTTGGCTCTGTTTATATTGTTCCCTCATCTTCTTATGACTGGACTCTTTAGTGTGGAAATTCCCAGTCTGTAAATGTAATGTCTGATGTCTAAACCTTCAATTGGAGATACTCAGATTGCCTTCAACATAGAATGAACCAAGACTCAGACTTCAAAGCCATTTTACTGTGTGCTAGCTCAGTAATACAGCATGTTTATTTAACAAGCATGAAACCCTGGGTTCCATCCCTAGCAATACACACACATACACCGCCACTACCACTTCCCACCCCCACCAGCACCATCACTACCACCAGCAGCGGCAGCACATCCACCTCTTCCATCATCCAGCTCTGCAGCCCTGAAAAGGCAGTCTTGCTCTGATGTCTCTACAGAATCTGGAAGAAAAGGACACAAATACCATGCACTGGCAGGATGGGTTTCCTTTTCAGGAATTGAAAGCCTGATAAAGGAGAGGAAAACCAAATAGGTACTGGCTTGTTTTATGCGATAAGGGCATGGACTCCTGCTTTTATAAGTTCTGATCTGTAGCCATTGCTCCTGATGGAATGTGTTTGATTCTCTTGGCTATAGATCACCAAAGCTGCCTTGATACCACCCCACCACCACCACCACCACTGCCACCCCCACCCGGCTGCCCCTGCCTGGGTTTCAGGCTTTCCCAGTCTTTTTCTGTCCCTGAGCACCAGGGGAATCCAGGAGTGCAGCAACTGATTTAGCTCGCAGACCTGCTCAGAAGTTCCCTGCAGACTCAAGCAAACCCTCTAGGAAGAGCTTTTATGGAGCCCCTGAGTCTCTGGCTATCTTTGTGCTCAGGCTGCCCTCAAGCGTCAACTAGGGCTCATCACAGTTTGTTTGTTAGAACACCCTAGGAGAGACGCATTTTAGCTTTGTGATTCAAGCCTATATTCCTAATTTTTGCCAGAAGCTGTCTCTCTGCCTTTGTTACTCCTGAAGATTCAGGTCACCCAAGGCCCCTAATCTATTTAAAAACGCACTTGGATTTGTCTTGGTACAAATTGCACTCTGAGGGAGAGCAGTTTCCAGGAAATGCACTTCCCAGCAGGATTCTTGCCTGCTTCCAGGTCTTTTCAAACCCCCCTCCACTTGAAGAGGTCACAATAATTATCTTTAGATACCATAATAAAAGAACCAAACGCTAGCTTTTCTTTGGTGTATGGGACTTGTCAGACTCTAACGTTGCATTTGAACTTCTGCCTTCTCATTGGTAAAGACCTCCGACACCCGAAAACCTTTGCATTTCTTTTTGTCCTTTCAAGTTTCACCTTCATTAATCTACCTCTGTTTAACACATGCCTACATGTTGTTTATTTACGTGATTTGTCAAACTCTGTGCATTCGCAACTTTCAGAAGCCCACACATGTTCTGCTGTCTTCCCAAACTTTCAGAGCCACTGATTTAAGCAGAAGAAATTCCTGCTTCTTTATGAATCTTTCCAATTAACATAGGATCATATTTAGGAATCTCCACATTCATTGTTACTGCTGAAACTCAATCTTCTCTACAGCTCATGTGTGTGCATGTGTGATATATGTGCATTGTGTGTGGTGTATGATGTATACAGTGTGTGATGTGTGTGTTTGTAATGTGTGTATGATATGTGCTGTATAGGTGATGTGTGTGATTGATATACATGTGTGGTCTGTAGACAAAACGTGTGTTGTGTGGCAAGCTGTGTATCTTATGTTTGATGTGTAGTGTTTGTGTATCTCATATGTGTGTGATATGCATGGTGTATGTATAGTATAGATTATGTGCATACTGTATGTGCAGAGTGTATAATCACATGGCACATGGGCAGTGTGTCATGTGTATACTATGTGTATGGCAGTAGACTGAGTGGATTTTGTGTGGTTGTGTGATGGGTGTAATATGTAAGTACAGGATAAGTGGTGTGTGTATGTGTGTATGTATGTGTGTGTGATGGATGGGCATGTATCATGTTTGGCACATGAGAAAGACGTAAAAACCCATGTTGTATTTCTTTCCATTTGTTTTTAAATAGCATATATTTGTGTAACTACGCCACAATAAATACACACCCCAATGTTTTATAGGTAGACATTTCAGACATATCAAGGTTTTTGAAGGTGTCTTTTTGTGGAGCACACTAGACATCCTTAAACAAATCTGTTTTTTCATGGTAGTAGTTGGGTTTGAACTAAGGCTTTGCACTCACTAGGCAGTCACTCTACTACTCAGCCATGTCTCCAGCCCCTTCCTTACACAAGTCACCTCCGCTTGTGGTTTTGTTTCTGCTGGAAAAGACCCAGGAAGGGAATGACCAAGTCACACAGTAAACTCATGCCTATAAAATCATTTGTTCTCCAACATTGTGCCTTCTTCTACTCCGCCCATCATGTCTGAGTTACCCATGGCCACTGGTGAGGAGGGAGGGAGGGTACATGAAATGGTATCTCACTGTAATTTTAATTGGTGTTTTCTTGAAGATAGATGATGTAAAACAATGTTAATTCAATAATAAGACTGGTTTCTTAAATCCTTACTCCTTTTAATCTACAGATTTCAAATGGCTGTTTCCTAAGTAAGTCTTAACTAAGCGTCCTATGGACCCTGTCCGAGAGTTAGATCTTTGACCACTAGGATAGGAAGAGCATTTGAAAGAGTTAAGGAGACACATGGCCCACAGCAGAAAGGGACAATTACAAATAGTGTATTTTCTTGTCCCACAGATTTTAATTCATCCTTCTTTCATGTGAACATTTGGGAGCGAAAACCGCAAGCAGATAAATAAAAGATGTGCTTGAGAAGTCATGAGAACCTAACAGAGCTCAGGAGAGGGAAAAGTCTCTGGCCCTCAGTCCTGTCAGGAGGTCACAGCTGAGCAGCCACAGTCCTGCTCAGCACTCGTGATAATCCTCTCCCGCCCATCCTTAACAACAACCCCATCTGTAGAGAAGAGAGAACAGACCTAAATTGGTTATGTCAAAAGTTAGAAAAGGGGCTGGGAAGGTGGCTCAGTGGTAGAGTGCTTGCCTTGCATGCATGAGGCCCTGGGTTCGATTCCTCAGCACCACATAAGCAGAAAAGAAAAATAAAAGCCAGAAGTGGCGCTGTGGCTCAAGTAGTAGAGTGCTAGCCTTGAGCTGAAGAGCTGAGGGACAGCGCCCAGGCCCAGAGTTCAGGCCCCACCACTGGACCCAAAAAAAAAACAAAATTAGAAAAGTGCTATATGACCCCCAATTCCATATCTGGATATAGACTCCGAAAAATTGAAAACAGGAGGAGTAGCTCACATCCATAACTTTCAGTTATTTTGGAGGCAGAGGAGGAAGATCATAGTTCAATGCCAGCCCATACAAAAAGTTAGCAAGACTATTTCAAAGAATAAGCCAAGTGTCAGATGCATCCCTTCGAAAAATAATTAGTGTAATAGTCTTAATATTTGTTTTCTAAAGTTGATACTGTGGGTTATTTTTGTGAATAGCCTGATGTTTGGGACCTTTTTTCTCAAAAATAAATAAATAAATAAACAAGCCATTATTAAAGCAGAAATTTGGAGAGAGAGAGAAAAAAAAGAATAACCCAAGTGTAATAGATCATGTCTTTATTCCAAACTACATGGGAGGCAGAAGTGGGAAGGTGACCATCCAAGGCCAGCCTGGGCAAAAATACAAGACTCCATCTAAAAACTTAACACACAAAGGACTGGGATCATGACTCAAGCTGGAGGGGAGGTCCTGTATTCAGGCACACACACACACAAACACACACACACACGCACACACACACACACACACACACACACACACACACACACACACACACACACACACGAAAGCAGGACTTAAGAGATTTATAATCCTGTATTCACAGAAACATAATTTTCAAGAACCAAAAGGTAGAATCAACCTGTTTTGCCTACAGATGCATGGGTAAGTGGAGTTGAATATATCCATACAATGGAGTATTTTTTGAAGTTAGGAAAATACCTAACTTTCATATGAAATGACACATTTTTTTACACAGTGAGAACGGAAAGGAGTTACTCGCAGCTCAGGGTGGTCTGTGGGCTGCAGTTTGCACTTCTGCAGAACTGGTGTGGTGTAATGACAAACACTGCAGTCTCTCTGCTTCCACATTTTACTGTCTTCCTCTTTGCAGCTACCCTCCAGTCACACATTACCCGCTGTTTTCTAGGGCATTAATTGCTTCTGTTCACTTTAAAGACTGTTAAAGTTTTCCATTTTCTGAAAATCAACTTCACAGTCCTACTGATCCTGCTGATGGTAGCTCTCCATTAGAGTAGCTCAGTACTAAAACAAGCAGCCCAGGAGTTCAATGAAAACCTAGTTTCATCACACCTAAAAGTGTAGTGTGTCTGACGCCAGACTTTTGGTTGGCTTTTCCAACAGTTTTTATTTTAGGTTTCTTCCACCTTGTGGCACTACCTTCTCTGGACTCTACACTCTTTTCCTTCAGCCATAACAAAATGATAGAGAATGGAGGACCATACTGGGATTTTATGAGCCAGATTCTGTGTGCAGGCACATGTTACCTTGACCTACATTTGCATGATAGTAATTCCGCCATGCTTACACTGAACTGCAAAAGAGGGAGAAATGATAGATATTTGTATGTCCAACAGGAAACCAGAAGTGATTTGATAAATGAACATCCGGTCTCTCTGCTGCATTTTTCTACAACCATTTGTTGTTATACAATGCTGTTTCTTCAGCTCTAAAACAAATCAAAAGTCTTCTTTGATGGCTAGTTAGATACAAACTTGGACTGGTAAGCCTAAGCCAAATGTCCTAAGTAGCCATAGAGTTTGGGAGGTTTTTCAGACTGTCATCACCAGCAAAACATATTTTATTTTTCATTCCCTTGGAAATGTGGAAAATGTCACCTGCAAAACTGATCATGAAGTTTCTATTTCAGGAAGCATGAAGATAGTAGGTTCACAGTCATAATGGTCATCAGCAAATATTTTCTTGGGGAAGGTGGAAAAGGAAGAAAGGCACCTCTGATATAGGCTTCAAAGGACCCCAAGTAACCCAAGTAAACAGAAACTTCAAAAAGATTAGCTTTTTAAGACATTGGTGGCTCATGCTTGTAATCCTAGCTATTCAGGAGGCTGAAATATGAGGATCAAGACTAGAAGCTAGACCAGATAAGAAAGTCCATGAGACTCTTCTTTCCAATTAGCTTCCAAAAAAACAGTGGGAAGAGGCAGAATACTAGCCTTTAGCACAGAAGTTCCGGGGCCATGCCCAAATCCCTGAGTTCAAGTCCCAGGACTAGCACAAAAAAAATTAGACAAAAATATTATCTTTATACTAAAAATATTTGAAAAACAAGGAAATTTGCTTACTAATATAAACTACTAAAAAGGAGAAAAATGTTTGAAATAAAGTAATAGTAGAAATAATGATTATTGCTATTATTAATTCCTATGAGCATATTTACAATAAGAGTTGTCATAGGAAGTACATCTCTAAATCTTGGGGAACCTTAATAAATAAATAGAGTATAGTAAATATAACCTTATCGAAATGTCCCTTACATTCAGTTAAAAGGCAGAATTTAATCCTCAGTCTATTTAGCAGGTTCTAAGACATCAACAGCATTCATTAAGCTCTTTGGTTATCTTCTTTAATTCCAGTCCTAAAAAAATTAAGTGAATTCCTGACATTAATATTAAATACATTGTATCTGTTCTGAAATAACAATATTATTAACCACTTAAAATATCTAGCATTATGTAAACTATTACCATAATGTTGAATTACTATACAACTTCAAAAACCTAAATATTTAGAAAAGATGTTAATGATACAAGATATGCTTTCAACTGAAAATCATGAGCTATCACAATCCAGTTTTCAACCTGCAAGTAGCAGATCATATGCAACAGAAATACATTCTATTTTTTTTAAGTTTTAAAGTATTGCATGGAGTTCAAGCATTGCAAACAACTATTTGGTCTGTTGAGTTATTTTAAATAACAGCAGTTATTTCAAATATCTAGGGCCTAGTAAGTAATCATATGCATATATGCATATATATTATATGCATATTACATATGCATATAATACAGACACCAACAATTATTAATTGATTATGCTGAATAACTTTCACTTTTGTAGTTTACCAAGAATCCCTTTAGTTCTTGCATGGTACTAAAGGCTTTGTCAGGATAGATTCGAGTTACTTGTAAATCTACTACAAATAGCAGTGAGAATCTCCAAACGGATATACACTGAAAATTTTTTTCCATATATGCTTTCAGTGTCTCATATAACATATCAGAATCTTCAATGGCTTTGATTGAGGGTTTTTTTGGTGGGTTTTTTTTGGGTGTTTCATGAATTACTCAACCTATTATAAATTCCTCAAAGATAAAAATATGCTTCTTCAAAATTAAGGCTATCATCCAGCTCACAGATCTTTCCAAAGCATTTGTCCAGCAAACCTACATGAGGATGCATCCTCTTGTGTCAAGGGCCCATTGTCTTGTTTTTCTACCACGGCAAAATTACAAACTAGCATACCTTCTCTAAATAAGTTTTTCTTTCTTCTAATTAACAATTGCTTATCCTGTGACCATGAGGGAGAATGAGCTGAATGATTGTTCACGTGATCTTTCCCCTCCTTGTTAAGGAGAGTGGTGGACGATTTCTGTAGTGGTGATTTGTCTTTGTTGACTGAAGAGCATTATGAAATGTGCAGTGGTGCCCGGCCTCTACCATCCTGCCCCGAGAGCAATGAGCAGAAGATTCTAGGACCTGAGCTAAGAGCAAGAGCCCAGGGGCACCTGCCTCGGCCCTTGGCTGCTTCCCACAATGCCATACATAGAATCATTTTATTGTTAGCACTGAACACTTATACAAGGTTGTTTCATTCTAAAATGTCCATTTATGCATCATTTATGCATTTTATGCATAAATGTATGCCCATTTATGTCCATTTATGCAATGTATCATGATCAGAGGCATCTTCTTCATCCTCCTCCCTCCTCCACACGGTGGGTAGAGAAAGCAATGAACTTTGTAATGAAGCAGCCATGGGGGGAGGGGGAAACTAAGGATGGAAAGGAACAGCAAGGGTCTTTGGAGGCCAAAAGGGAGAGATCTGGAAAAAGCTGCATCTCAGAGTTCTCACAGCAAGATAGGGGGAAGCCATCAGATGGGAAATGTTGTACTTTACCAAAACTCCAGTGGGGGAGGAGAACATTTCTTTTTATTCTATGCTAGCTTTACTTGTTCTCCAAGGTACATTTTAAAAAAATAAGAGAAAAGTGACAGCCTCTGCTGACTAATTTTATAGCATAAAGGCAAAGAAGGAAAAAAAGGAATCAAGGAAGAGAAAGATGGAAGGAGGGAGGGAGGAAAGGAAAGAGAAGGGGAAGGAAGGAGAGAGGAAGGGAAGAAAAGGGAAGGGAGGAAGGTAAGAAGGCAGGCAAGCAGGTAGGCAGGCAGGGAAGGAGGGAGGGAAGGAGGGAGGGAGGGAAGGAGGGAGGGAAGGAGGAAGGGAGGGAAGGCGGGAGGGAGGGAAGGAGGGAGGGAGAAAGAAAATTATCAAAAGAACTTAGAACTTAAGAGGAAAACTACCAACCAAACTAAACATTTTCATAGGAATGAAATGTATTTTCTTCTAAAAGTCTACTTCCACCTTGTATTTGAAAATGAAGCTTCCTCAAGGTTTAACTTCATGAAGTTAAGCCCCACTTGTAAAATGGATGGCCACAGTGACCAGTTCACAGCAAAGATTCTCAATCTGGATATTACTGACATTTGGACTGGATCATTCTGGTTTGAACACAGGGCAGTTCTGTGTACAGCATTCCTGGCTTCTATCCACTGTTATGAGTTACCACATGTTTTATGTACTTATATGAGTTATTACATATAGACACCATTATGAGTTACTATATTATTAGGAGTTACTATTATGCCTCTGGTAACACTTCTTCCCCAAGGTCATGACCATCAGAACTGTCTGCAGACATTGTCAGATGTCTGCTGAGTTATATATGCACCAGATTTAGCAAAGAGGAATACAGAATGCTTAGCTAAATTTGAACTTCTGCTAAACAACAAATAATTTTTTGTGTATGTATATCACAAATATTGCAGGTCATACACACACACACACACACACACACACACACACACACACACACACTAGTTCAAGTTTAACAAATACCCTGTACCACATCTACTTACTCTTCTAGTGTGGACTCTGGGCTTGTTGATGTATTAAGCAAGACTGTGTGTGTGAAATGTCTGGCACAGGTTGTATGGCTGTAAATATTCTAAGAATCTGATGTATGCCTTGGATCTGCTCCACCTATGTCCCTTCTAGAGGCCACAGGAAATATCAAGTCTTCCTGTTCTTTTCAAACCCCTCATCAGCATGGGTGTGCTGGCCTGAGGAAAAAGGGAGCCCACGTGGGAACCTGCTGGTGTGGGAACTAGCAATCTGACTAAAGCTGGCTGTGCATCTCTCCCTGCCAGGGCCTCACCCCGGCCTGCCATACAGTGGTTTGTTACTGTGGGTACACTGAATAATTAGATCATTTCTCATAAGCAGCAGCTGGAGAAGGTGATGTTGAATGAAAAACTGCCGCATTAGAACCAGACTGAGTCACTCTGGGTTTGATTTTTCTGGCGCCATAGCCCTAAAAATCCATTCCCCAGGACGCACCCAGACCAATCATTTCCACAGTCGGTAGCAGCCAGGAACTTATTTGAGGGCCAAGATTAATGGCCCAAGTAGTCAGACTTTCCAGAGAGCAGAGGTGAAATTTAACTGTGGGTAGATGCCTGACGTGTTGAAGCAAAGGCAAAGGGGCCGGGGAAGGAGGAGAAAGAGCCCTTGAAAGTCTGCTGCAGGGTCATAAATCAGGGATGAGCCTCAGGGACTCCATCTCTGCCAACCATTTAATTGATTTAGGCTACTCAGTTTCCCCTTAGACAATCTGAATGAAAAAGAATGCTTTAAATGTGTGTTGTAAGAAGTATCTCTTAGAGTTAAATAATGGCTAGTTAATTCTTGCGTGTTTATTTTTCCAAAAGGGAAGTCTAATTTTTATTTGGGGAAGTATTAGGTTGACTCATTAGAAAATGCATCTGTTGCTCTAGAGGAAGTCCCTTTTCCTACCTGGCTGGCAATGACAACTTTTGAAATCTGGTCAGAGTTCAGATGAGGAAGAGCAAAGGGGAACAGAACCACCCTGTTTCCCCCAACGCAGACTGAAGAGCGCCTGCATGCTTTTATTTGTGCATTCTTGTTAGTATGTCTTGATGGATCGCCTCCAACTTCCAAAAAGCTGCAAGTGTGCCAAACATCAGTGGCTCACGCCTGTAATCCTAGCTACTCAGGAGGCTGAGATCTGAAGATCATGGTTCAAAGCCAGCCCAGTCAGGAAAGTCCATGAAAATCTAATTTCCAATAAACTATCAGAAAACTGGAAGTGACGCTGTGGCTCAAGTGGTAGAGCACTAGCCTTGAGCTGACGAGCTGAGGGACAGCGCCCAGGCCCAGAGTTCAAGCCCCATGACCGACCAAAAAAAAAAAAAGCTGCAAGTGTATAGCAAAATGTTTTTGAAATGAGGTTATAACAAACAGAGAAGGGTTCTGGGATATGTATACCTGGGATGTGCTCTTGTGGTGGGGTGCAGAGGGACACACAGGAAAAGCATTGTGACTCATATCTTGCTACACAACAGTGGGTTCTCAGTTTTCAAACTCTCTATCACTTTTCAAAATTTAACTCTCTCACTTTATGTACCCCCTAACAATCCCAGTAAAGATCCCAAGTCATTTGGGAAGCTTCTAAAAGGCAATGATCAGAAGGATATTTTCTTGGATATAAGTAGCAAGATTGGCAAATGAACTAATCTTCTCCCAAGCCATATATGTCCATCTGTTTTTCTTGGAGGAGGAGTATAAAATCCCCTGCTTGAGGCACCAGATCAGGAATTAGACTCCTAGATCACTGTGGATACAAGCCCTCAGTCAGAATATAATTTGTCTGAAGTAGTGACCAAATTTGAAGGGTCATTTTGAACCTGAATCATGAGTTAAGTAACTGATTCGGCAGGTTTTAAATGATTTGTTGTGGATGAGAGGGTACAAGGTAAGAAATTGCTGTACGTCAATGAATGTGCAGCAATTGTGATCTTTGGGTGCAAACAGCACTTGGATGAGTTCTGTTGTCCTAAGTCTAGGAATATGAGAGTCGTGTGTGTCGGGGGGCTGCATGCACACATTTTTCATGTTAAATCAGAACTATGTGAGTCATGCTTTTCCAATAGTTTTATGATGTTCACTAAAGGTCTATACCTCTTTTATCTCCTTTTTCACCCATCCCCCACCCCACATATGTTCATTTATTTGCTTATTTTGACAAATTGAGAAGGAAATAGGGAAAACATTGCTAGTATCATCTACAGAACTTCCAACTGCATCTGGTTAAGCCTTGAACTGACATGATGCTGGAAGCTGACTACCATGACCTGAATGGCTAACCAAGGACTAAGGCCTCATGTGTCCTATACAGTACTTACATTTAAAACCATTGATATGTTTAGAATATAAGTGGGTTTTTTCTGTAGCAGTAAAATATGTAATTTATCTGATCATTGGTCCCTTTCTAAATTTTTCTCATGAGAGGAAATAAATTTCAAGACCCTTTTTTTTCTTTTTTGGTGCTGGTTATGGGGCTTGAACTCAGGGACTGGTCCTGAGCATTTTTGCTTAAGGCTAGTGCTCTATCACTTGAGCCACAGTTCCACTTCCAGCTTTTTACTGATTAATTGGAGATAAAAGTCTCATGGACTTTCCTGCCAGGGCTGACTTTGAGCCACAACCCTGATAGTTCAGCCTCCTGAGTAGCTAGGATGACAAGTGTGAGTTACTGGTGACTGGTGTCTGGCTCAAGCCACCATTAAAGAGAATGTCAGTTGGCCTTATGCCTCATGAAAAAAGACTACAGACAAAACCATATAAGTGGTTAACTTCTTATCTACTGAGCCATAATCTCCTGGAAAATATGTGCAGGTTTCTTTTAGAAGATTGGATCTGTGTCTTGCACCTAAAATCTGCTTTCTTGCCAAAGATCATTCTGTTGATTCCACATAAATGACAATCCATGTAAGACCTGCAAACCATGGGAGAGCTTTTGGGACAGAGCTCAGAGAAAAATATAATCTGTATATTGCCTACTTTTTTAATTCATTTTTTATTGTAAAGATACTGTACAGAGGAGTTAAAGTAATGTTAGTAAGGTAATGAGTACATTTCCTATCAAACATTATTACCCCCTCCTTTGTTTTTCCTCGACCATCCCTTCCCTCTCCACCTTCCCAACTCCTCTTCCCCACCTCCAAAGTTATAAAGTTCGTTTTCAACATAGCGTCTTGTACATCTCATTGTTGCAATGGATCAATCTGTATCCTTGTTTCAGTATTTTGTTATTTCCCTTTCCTTCCCCAAATTAGAAAAATGTATATACAAGATGGTCAGCACTGGAATCAATGCATTACCTACTTTTGCCTTGGCACCTTAAAAAAGAAAAAAAAAACAGTCAGGCAACTGACCTTGATTATTATGCGAGACACATCACACTCTTACTAGTGCCACAGTGATTAGAGGTGGGCCGTAACATCTTTCTGTAATACACTAATTGAGTCCTTCCTTGCATGGAATTTACATTATCTGTAGATAAATCCCATAGCATGACAGTTTAATGAATATTTGAATAAAGTCCAAAGGACAATGAGAACCATCAATGTTGTAGGAATCATATTTTTAAGACAAAAAAGGCCCAGTGCCAACCACAAGGTTCATTTAAAACAATCCCTTTGCCTAAAGACACATGAGGATTGAAAGGAACGACCAAATATGGCTCACTGGAGCTCACCTTCCTGTTCTTCACTCCACTTTTGGGTTTTTCTGTGGTGTAGACTTTGTGCCATCAAGTGGAGCTCAGGAGGGCTCCTGATGGCTCATTCTGAGTAATGAGGGTGATTGGTATTTCACTTCATGCTTTTACTAATTGAGAGTGGTATTTTCAGTCTGCAAAGCACCTAAAGGGCTTTTCTTAAGACCCTTATAGTGTCTCTGTTCCATTTGGGCTCCAGGGTAAGGACCATCAGTCTTTTACTCTGACAGCTCCTGTCCTGAGGGAGAAAGGATGCCCTTCCACACCCGCCCTCTCCTCCTTTCTCCAAGTCAGCTGCTGATATTTTCAACTTTTTTCCCCTTTTCCTAGGGCTTGTAATCAGGGCTTAGGTGCTGTCCCTAAGCTTTTTTTGCTCAAAGGTAGTGTTCTACCCCTTGAGCTTTTTTTGTAGTCAGTTGGAGATAAGAGTCTCATGTCCAGGCTGGCTTGGAACCAGGATCCTCGGATCTCAGCCTCATGAGTAGCTAGGATTACAGGTATGAGCCATTAGCACCCAGCTATCTTCACTTCTTAAGCACTGGTTTTAGTTCTGTCTGAGTTGGACATTATAAACTTGGAACTTGTTCTCTTTGTTGAAAGACCCAAATTAGAGGAGAAAATATGTGGCTAGAACTCTTTAGAAAAGGTTTCTTGGGATGAACAGATAGCTCCATCTTGTCTGTCCTCTGTGCTTCTTTCTAACCTCCCCTAGCAGGAGTTGTATTTGTCCTGTCAACAAATCTGCCCTTTCTTCTGGCCCTTCACCTCATCTAGGGAAGGGGGAATCAGTCTGACACATTGCAGTGGGTGCATAAAGGCACCCAGTAAAAGTACAAAAGAATGAACAAAAGGTAAATGAAGATATTATTAGGCCTTTGGGAAATGCAAATTAAAATCATGATGAGCTCTCTCTAGACAACTACTGAAAGGGCTAGTTTTTACACTGGCAAAAATAGACAGGAAGAAAATACAGCATCTAGACTCTCATAGATGACAGATACAGCCACTATGGGAGACAGTTGGGCAGTTTATTTGTTGGTTGTGGTTGTTGGTTTGCTTTGCTGGTACTGGAACTTGGCTTCTGAGTCTGGATTTCTCTCTCAGCTTCATTGCTCACAGCTGGCACCCCACCACTTGAGTCACCCCTCTAGTTTCCAGTTTGGCAGTTGCTTATAAAGCTAAATAGAAACTTTTCATATGATCTAATTAACCTACATCAAAATATTTACACAGAGCACATCAACCTGTATGTAACGTTTTAGCTGCTCTATTTATAATCACCCTAAACTGGAAACATTCCCTGCAGTGAGTTGATATATCAACTCTGATACACTATGCAGTGGGATAGTACACAGCAACAAAAATGAACAAACCACTGATAAATGCATCCTTTTTGTGTGTCAGCAATGTAATCTCAAATGTGTTTTGCTACATAGTCCATTCATATGGCATTGTAGCAAAGACAAAACTACAGGGTCTAAAATGTGGATGATCAGAAAAGAAAAACACTACAGGGTCAGAGAAGAGATGGGTGGTTGCAAAGGATCCTGCATAGAGGAAGAATTCACTCCAAAAAGAGAGCAGGAGTGAATGTTCTGAACTGATAGAACTGTCCTATGTCCTGATTGTGATAGTGGTGGCATAGCTACAAATTTGTCCAGTCCATAGAACTATGTTCCTAAAACGAGAAATACTTTCTCTGTATCTAAGTTAGAATTTTAATTTGAAAAAAGTAAAGCAAGGTTATTTTTCTGCTGTGTGGATTCAGGAACAAAAGAAAGGAAAGGAAAAAGAAAAGAGAAAAGAAGCAAAGATAACCCGAGTCCCAATAGTCTTGGTAGCCTGCAGTGATTGTGCACATACATGCATATGCACACACAGAGTTTTTGTGTGTGTTCATTAAGCAAACATTTAAAGAGCTGCTCTTCTGGGCCAGGGCTTTCTTAGGTCACTGGAGAGATACTGATGAGAATTCATGGCTCCCACTTTCTTGGTGGAGAGAGATAGATAAGAAACATGTAAACAAATAAATGTTAGTTAAATAATGGTAAGTATTGTCTAGGCAATAAGACAAGCCTAAGTAATAGGGTGGAATTCAGTGTGGGCCTCACTGAGGAGATGACTTGAAACCAAGTCTTAGAGGTGTTAAGGAAACAGCTGTCATGCAAATATTCAGGTAGAGCAGTCTAGGCAGGAAAATAGCAAATGGAGAAGACTCCTGGGGGACCACACTAAGGATGAGATATACCCAAAACAAAGTAAAACCCCTCACTTCAAAACTCAAAAAGGCTATCTGAAATGCAAGCGTCCTTTCAAATGCATGTCTGTGCTTCTAGGGGATTTTTAGAAAAGCATGGCCCAGTAATGGGATTATGTTCTGCATTCAGAAAAACCCAAAGAGGTTGGTGGACTGGACCACAGGAACTGTAGGACCAGCTGGTAAAGATGAGCTTAGATAGGTGGACAGGGATCAGCTCATGTAGTCTTATCATAGTGTATGATTCCACGTGTATTGGTAAGCTTTCCCCCATTGACTTTCTTTATATGTGTGTGCTGGTCTAGGGCTTGAACACAGGGCCTAGGCGCTGTCCTTGAGCTTTTTTGCTCAAGGTAAGTAATCTACCACTTGAGCCACAGCTCTATTTCCAGTTTTGTTTTGTTTTGTTTTGGTGGTTCTTTGAAGATAAGAATCTCACAGACTCTCCTACCACAGATCTCAGCCTAAATAGCTAGGATTGCAGGTATGAGCCAGTCACCTGGCCTTTCATTAACATTTTTAAAGGCTGCTATAAGAAAGGAAATTCATGGAATAATTAATTTAGCATTCCTCATATTATCCATATATTAAGCTCTCATAAAAATATTAATGGATGATTAATATAGTATGTCATTGCTATCTATATCTGGTCAACAACTCAATGAGGGAATGGACACTCACATAGGGCCATATAGATGCATGGTTCTGTCTTGATTCTGGTATATGACTCCAGTTATGTGGTCTTGAGGAAGTTGATGTCACGTCAAGAATCTCAAGAGTCTCCTGAGCAAACAGTGAATAATTGCATGGCTCTCCTGGGGATGGGTTGTGCACTACCTGACTTTTGCTCACAGAAGGCTTTGTAAATGCCAAGCTTTGTTACAAATTAAATTTCTTCCTCATCTAATTCATCTGTGTCATTATCTATCTTCATTTTTTAAGCTGGCTTTGATACTGTTTTTCCTTAAGAACCCTGATGGAATTTTGCTTTCAAATATTTCATAGTCATTCTAAACACTGGCTAGCTTTTTTGTTCTTGAAGAGATTTATGTTTGCACCCCATTGTGGTTGTTTTTATTTGTTCTAACAAAGTTTCTGTTTTATTGTATCTAGCAATTTAAATTTTCTCTTATAAAATTTAAAATTTCTTCAATCTATTCATTAGATGGTATGTAACAACACAGATAAAACTGCCAATTCCCGATAACTGTACTGGTTGGGTGCTAGACAAGAAACCAGTGACAATATTGAGGAGAGTTTAATATCTGGCAGTGTGGTTTAGTGATAGAGTGTCTGCCTAGCAAGCACAAGGTCCTGAGTTCAAATCTCAGTACTACCGGAAAAAAAGAGTTTAATAAGAGACTATTCACAAAAATGAAGGACCTGTTAAGAGAAACCAACAATGAATCAGTGACCTTGGATCTCCTTTACCTCCAAGGACCACAAAGGAAAGAGTGGCTAAAACTGTCCAGGAGCTGGGGTCAAAAACAAATCCAGGAGCTGCCAAAGCCAGCCAAGGGAAAGGGAAAAGAAGCCAGGGAAGTCACAAGCAACCCCTTCCCCACCCTGTTCTTGCTGGCTTTCCTCTATTGAGTCCAACAAGGAGCCAAGTAGGTGGTACAGTCTCAGAGGGCCATTTCCTGGCACACAGCAAGGTGAAAGATGGTAGAGAATGATCTATGAGAGCCAGCAGAAGAGGCCTAGCATGGTGACCTACGGAAAATATATTCTCCAAAAGATGATATTGGCCTTCTGAGATGTGGCTGTACATAACCCTACATGCACTCTGTCCTTAGACCCTACCCTTCCTAACAAGAACCTCCCTCACCAGCTCTGTGATAGGGGCCGTAAGTAATTGCTGTGGCTCGTTCCTTGTGGATGGTACGAGCTGTCTTGTACATCTGTGGTGAGACCCGTAGAGTGCCTTTGCCAGCTGCTTTCTGACAGAGCTTTCCTTCGCTCTCCTGTGCTCCTTCTCCAGGGTGGAGCTTCAGCATGGGCTCGGCTTACCAGTTTCACAGCTGGCGCGTCTTCGTCATCGTGTGCGCACTTCCCTGTGTCTCCTCCGTGGTGGCCCTCACATTCATGCCAGAGAGCCCTCGGTTCTTGCTAGAGGTAATGCTGATTATTACAAATACACAGGTAGCATTCTTACATTCCAGTGGAAAGAGTCCTTGATCATTTAAATTTGACTCTTTGGGAGGTATATATTCCTTCCTATTATGGGAGCTGTACAGAGCTTGGCTTCTTATAAAGGCATGCTTTAAACAACGTGCATGTGCAAAAAGCTGCTTTGTAACCAGAAAACGATCATGCTCATCCTTAAAAACAAATAACTTGTTCAATGAAGACGCCATGGACTTACAGATTCTCAGGTGCTGCTTTCTAATTAGTTACAGGCACAATCTTTGAACTGCGAATGCATTCACTGATATCCAAATAGTCTGTATGTTTCCAGTGGGACATATCTAAACACAGTGGCACAGGATGCTTGCTGGGAAATAATGGAGTACATTATATTTGACTCCTAGCCCATCACTATGTGTACATTTCTTAGGTTGGAAAACACGACGAAGCCTGGATGATTCTGAAGTTAATTCATGACACCAACATGAGAGCTCGGGGACAGCCTGAGAAAGTCTTCACGGTGAGTCTGCCCCGCAGAGAACATGTTTTCTGTCCATTACCAGACTACACATCTTCTCAGCTCTTCAAGTTCTACAGTCTTTGTCATAATTACTCAGTCCTGCCATTTCAGTGCAAAACCAATCATAGACATTACATAAGCAAACAGATGTTAAGTTCCAATAAAACTTTATTTACACGGACAAGCAAAGGGATGATTTGGGCCCATTGGTTGCCAACCCCTGCCTGTGCCTGTCTAGAACTTCGGAATTCTGTTGCTGATTCAATGATAACACCAACCTGAGAGATTGAATTGGGGTGGAAAAACTCATCTCAGACTTATTTTGACTCCAGACTCAGCAGACAGGGGGTTTGATTACAGGGACCACCAACAGATTTTCCTTACTTGCTATTAGAGGAGATCCTCTACTCCATCTCCTCCCCACTGACATTTGTTTCCACTTTCTTCTCATCCATGTTCAGAGTACCCCATGGTCTCTGAGGAAAGCCAAATGTATCTGGGGTCAAACCCGAATGAGTTACTTGCTTGCTTTGTGACTTAAACAAGTAGCATCTAGTCCTGAGCTTCAATTTCCTTGTCTCCAAAGTAATTATAATAATGACTAATTGATAGATTTGTTGAAAGGGTGGCATGAAATATTGTATGTAAATCATTTAGCATTATATCTGGCACATAACAGCAAATATTAAAATATAGTCATAAACATGTTTGTATATACATGTGGGTGGAGCAGTCAGAATACAAAGATAGTTTATGAGGAGACAGGAAATAAAAGAATTTTTAAAAGGTTAGAAGTCTTAGAATAAGAATAGGTACATTAGTTTATCAAATTAATAAAAATAGCATTTTTAAAAAAGACAAAAATGGTCTCCCTGGGTCAAAAGCTAAGATCAGCAATATATATTTTACATGAGATACACTAAAAATTTAGGCTCTTACTGAGAATCTGGGTCTCCAGGCTCCTGGTGAAGTGACCATCCACCGATTCAAAGGCACACATTCATAACAGTCCCATAGTTCTTTTCTAACATGTCAGGAATTGTCCATCATTATTCTTTGGTCTTAACAGGTGTTACTACACTAAGTAAATCAAGCTTTGGTGGCTCACGCCTGTAATCCTTGCTATTAACGAGGTTGAAACCTTTTATGGTGGTGGTGGTGGTGGTTGCAGGGCTTGAACTCAGGGCCTAGGCACTGTCCCTGACCTTTTTCACTCAAAGCTCACGGTCTACCACTTTGAGCCACAGCACCACTTCCCAAGGTTGAGATCTTAAGATCACAGTTTAAAGCCAGCATGGGCAGGAAAGTCCAAAGGACTCTTATCTCCAATTAACACCCCCCCACACACACACACACAAAAGCAGAAGTGGAGCTGTGGCTCAAATAGTAGAGTGCTATCCTTGAGCAAAAACTCCCAAGATAGTACCCAGACCCTAAATCCAAGCCCCAGGGCCAACACACACACACACACACACACACACACACACACACTCACTCACTCACACAAGATACTTAGTCAAATCATAAAATTATTTACTAAAACTTTTCTTAATAAACAAGTGGGAAAACAGACTAGAAAATCAAAGAAATGTAACTAAACATAAAACAAATCTCTGGGTTTCCAAAACAAATCTCTGGGTTTCCTGTTAGACAAGGCAAAAGTCAAATTTAGTGGATTACAGTGATTTTGATATAAAGTAAATGCAGGTGGATCCAAGTTTCAGGAATAGTAGACTTTAATTCTTTTTTTTCCATTTTTAATATATTTTTTATTGTAAAGATACTGTACAGAGGAGTTACAGTTACATGAGTAAGGTAATGAGTACATTTTCTATCAAGCATTGTTACCTCTCCTTTGTTTTTCCCCTACCATTCTTTACCTCCCACCTCTCCAACTCCTCCCCCCCACATACAAAGTGTCTTATACATACATGGTGTCTTATACATCTCATTGTTACAATGGGTCAACCTGTATCCTTATTTCAGCATTTTGTTATTTCCCTTCCCCTCCCCAAATTAGAAAAATGTATACACAAGGTGCAGGGCACCAGAATCAAATACAGTGACAAAGGGGTTATACCATGGAGGGAGAACTTACAAAAGAAACAAAAAAATCACATAGTACATTATAAGTACATTAAAAACAACAGCAACAAAGATAAAACCTCTTGTATCTCTATCTTGGTGTTCATTTCGCTTAGAATCGTGTGCTTTTCCTCGGTCCTACGCAGAGCATTTTGAGGATTCCAAATTTTTCCAAAGATTCTTGGAGAAATGTGTGAGAACTCCTAATTTCTCTACATTCTTTATAGTTCTTGTTTAGACTTTAATTCTAAAGTGTGAAATGTTTATTCATTGGCCTTGTAAGGGATAAGTATAAATGATGAACAGCATAAATATATATTGAACAGTATAAGCAATGTTCTCTTCAATAACATTTTTCTGTACAGAGGAGTATTTTCTCTTTTTTTTCTTTTTCTTTTCTTTTTTTTTTTCCGTTGGTCATGGGGCCTGGGCAGTGTCCCCTCAGCTCTACAGCTCAAGGCTAGTGCTCTACCACTTGAGCCACAGCGCCACTTCTGTCTTTTTCTGCCTATGTGGTACTGAGGAATGGAACCCAGGGACTCATGCATGCAAGGCAAGCACTCTACCACTGAGCCACCTTCCCAGCCTCAGATGAGTATTTTCTATGTGGCCATTTATTAAATAAATATTTAATCTGAATTTGGTAAAGGAAGGCAGCCAAGTGAACCAGAAAGGAAACCCAAATGCATGACTTTGACTTGATGAGGTTTAATATGAACATAAGGCACAAAAGAATCAGAGACTTATTTTCAAAATGTATCTCTATTACCTTACATGCATGTGCAGGGGCACACATGATATAAGACACATGCTAGTTTCCCATTCTACCAGTGGCACACTGCTTTAAGGATAAAGATAGAAATCTTCATTCTGGGGTTGGGAAAGTAGCTCAGTGGTAGAGCGCTTGCCTTGCATGCATGAGGCCCTGGGTTCCATTCCTCAGCACCACATAAGCAGAAAAATAAAAAGCCAGAAGTGGCACTGTGGCTCATGTGGTAGAGTGCTAGCCTTGAGCTGAAGAGCTGAGGGACAGCACCCAGGCCCAGAGTTCAGGCCCCATGACCGGACCCCCCCAAAAAAAAAATCTTCATTCTGGCCCCAAAGACCTACCAATCCAGTCTCTGACTACCTGGGGATCCTTTCTACAGATATACTTGTCTTAAAATTCCTCAGACCTAACCCTCAGCCTGGCCTGACCTCTACTCTTCCCTCTGCCTGGACTGTCCTTCCACCTTCTAGTTATAGTTTATTCTCCATGGAAAAGCCAGTCAACTTAATAAAATAGGAGGCATGGGATTTGGGGAAGGAATGAGTGTTTTAAAGCTTTTGATATATGCAGTCATACAACAGACTAAAAATGTTCTTGTCTAACATGCACTAAACCATAAGGAGAAATCTAAGATTTTCAGTGGCTTATATATCCTTACAGTTGTTAAACCTTGGAAAAGTTGACTGGGCGTATGTATAGCTCAGGCAGCCGAGTGTCTGCCTAGTAAGTGAGAAGTCCTGAGTTCAAATGCCTGTAGTGAAAAACAAAACAAACACCATAAAACCTATGATCCTAACTACTTATGAGACTGAGATTAAGAGGATCAGTTTGAGGCCATCCTGGACAAAAGGACCCCATATTAAACAGTAAAAAGCTGGACACATGCCTATTATACCAGCTACAGGAAAATAGGCGGAATGCAATCCAGGCCAGCTTGAACAAAAAGGAAGATCCTACTCAAAAATAAGTGGGCTGAAAAAGTCTACTTTTCCATGGAGGCATGGCTCAGGCATTATATCCTGCCTAGCAAGTATAGAGCCCTGAGTTCAAACCCTAGTACAGAAAACAAAACAAAAACATGAACCATCCTGTGAAATGATCCCTGACTACGAAGACCCCTCCATGCTATCTCATTTCATTTTTGTTTATAAAAGGCATTTTTAAGATGGGCTGTAGTCTGACTGATGATTGAACCTTGGTACATTTTGAAGATGATCAACTCTGTGAATATCCAGTCTCAATACCTGTATTTCACAATACAGTTGCCATTTAGGATGTTGGCAGACTCGCTAGAAAAATCTACTCAAATCCCAGATGGAGTAATATGTTTATCTGAACTTGTCCATGATTCTCAGACTTGCCAAAAACAGGTCAAGGATGGTTAACAGGAAAGGCAAGCCACCACCAAGTGCTTCCCCTTTGTCCTTTTCTGGGTTCTTTTGGTTGGGAGCATTGCTCTCTTCCTTAGTAAAAGGAGGCTTTCATAGCCAGAGGTGTGCTTACACATTGAACCTCTGTCCTTTGTTAAATGGATGTGACTGAGCGGCTAGCATTGAAATTTGCAAAAGAAACTCACCTACTTCTTGCCATATGGCCCCCACACCTGTGGGGGTATGCCCGCCAGCACTGAGTTAGGCTGGAGGAGAAGGAGGGAAGGGCAAGGGGGTACTGTGGCATACAAATTAGATAGGAAAGCACTGTAAGAACAATGGTTAGGGGGTCAAATTCATCAAATAAGTACACTCCTCCACAACAAATATATTGCATGCAACTGTTTTAATCCAAGAAATACAGTTCTGAATTCAGAAGATGATCTATGCTCATGTTGACCTGGTAATGTGGGTCTTTGTAGTAATGAGTCAGAGACCATTTGGGGTTTCTATCATTTCACTACAAGTTTTCCCCACTTCCCTATTTCCTGTTACTCATTCTTACTGGGTTCCTTTAGGTGCTGATTGCATCTTAGACTTATGTCAATTGTCTCATATATATAGATGGAATGATTACAAATATCCCTCATTTTTTTATTGGACTTAGTTTTTGCCTACTCAAATTGTGAGCCTAAATTGAGGAACCTCAGAGAAGAGACCTCAGTCCTTGGCACTCTGTTCTCTCTGCAGGTGAACAAAATCAAAACCCCTAAGCAAATAGATGAGCTGATTGAAATTGAGAGTGACACTGGAACATGGTACAGGAGGTGTTTCGTTCGGATCCGCACAGAACTGTATGGAGTAAGTTTGAGTTCTGCCCCAACACACATGTCAACTTCTTGAACTTGGAAATGGTCAGGAGAGAGGTTTACTGTACCTGTCTCATCAATAGTACCTCCCCTCCGTGAGGTTACCTGACTCCCAGACTAGGACCAGGCTAGTAGATCCCTTTAGAATCAGACCCATTCAGGGGATGTGTCAGGCCAGAGTTGGGGCAGTGACGTCTTGCCTTGAAGACTTGTTGCCTCCAAGAAGCTGCAAAGCAGAAATTCCAGTGTTTGTGGTTCCTTGTGGCGTTCAGATACATTTTATGTATTTATTTATTTATTTTGCTGGTCGTGGGGCCTGAACTGTGGGCTTGGGTGCTATCCCTCAGCTCTTCAGCTCAAGGTTAGCATTCTACCACTTGAGCCACAACAACACTTCTGGCTTTTTCTGCTTATGTGGTGCTGAGGAATGGAACCCAGGGCCTCATGCATGCAAGACAAGCACTCTACCACTGAGCTATCTTCCCAGACTACTTTCAGCTACATTTTAAGTTGAAATGAATTCAGCTCAACAAAACCTCAGCTTTTTATAATTTGGTGGCAGGGGTATGTGAAGAGGGGTTGTCTCTAAAACTGCATAAGAAAACTAACTCTCTAATATTCCACAGATCTGGTTGACTTTTATGAGATGTTTCAACTACCCAGTCAGGGAAAATACAATAAAGCTAACGATTGTGTGGTTCACTCTGTCCTTTGGGTAAGTGATATTTAAATTCTTAGCAAATAAAATGTGTTAAATGTCACAAATTCACTCCCCATCATGCTTTCTTCTTACACTACCTGCTAGGGAAGAATGTTTAGTTTGGTTTCTGCTTAGATCTATACAGTTATGGCTTTATAAATAAATTGTGTTATTTTTAATCTAGTCCAAAAACCATGTTGATAAACCAGTAGTACTTGAGAAGTCTAATAAGGCCCTGTGGCTGTCCACCAACCTCTCCTCTGCTCAGCCCTTTTACGCCAGTCTGCTTTGAATTTGTCAGGAGTCTATCTCAGGCTTTTGCCCACCCTCCACTAGGGACACTTCTACCCACCTCATTCCCTCACCTCCTTTAGTTCCTACTAGGTGACACCTTCGCCACAACTCTGTTCCTAAGCACACATGTACCTTTCTACCTTCCTTCCTTCCTTCCTTCCCTCCGTCCTTCCTTCCTTCCCTCCATCCTTCCTTGCTTGCTTCCTTCCTTCCTTTCTTCTTAACTACCTTCCTCTCATTGTAACCCCTCTATATTCCTTATTCTCTTATCAGTGTTATTATCCCCTATGACACTTCTTTTAGGCAAACTCTTCTTTTTTTAATTTTTATTTATTTTTTATTGTGAAAATACTATACAAAGGGGTTACAATTACAAGGGCAAGATAATGAGTACATTTCTTATCAAGCATTGTAGCCTCCTCCTTTGTTTCCCCTTCCCATCCCTTGCCTTCCTCCCCCCATCCCCCACCCAAACCTCCCCACCCCACCCCCCACCAAAGTTGTAAAATTCGTTTTTGACATAACGACTTGTACTTCTCATTGTTGCAACGGGTCTACCTGTATCCTTATTTAAATGACTTGTTTTTCCCCTTCCCCTCCACAAATTATACCGACATCAAATACAGTGAAAGCAGGGGTTATACTGTGGGGGAGGGACATACAAAGCAACAAAGAAATAATTTTATAAATGCGTTAGAAACAATCGCATGAAAGAAAAAAATTTGAATACATATCTTAGGGTTCATTTCCCTAATATCACCTTATCTGACCTTTTCTGCTTGACTCAGACATATACTAGGCATTGCAAATAAGGGAAACCATGGGACCTATGTTTCTTTGGGCCTGGCTTACTTCACTTAATATAATTTTTTCCAAGCCTTTCCATTTCCTAACAAATGGGGCAATGTCATTCTTTCTGATGGAGACATAGAATTCCATTGTATATATATACCACATTTTCTTGATCCATTCATCTACTGAGGGGCATCTGGGTTGGTTCCATATCTTAGCTATAGTAAATAATGCTGCAATAAGCATAGTTGTGCTGGTAGCTTTAGTGTGGTCTTGTTTGTGATCATTTGGGTAAATGCCCAAAAGTGGGATTGCTGGGTCATAGGGGAGCTCTATGTGGAGTCTTTTGAGGAACCTCCAGACTACTTTCCAAAGTGGTTGAACAAGTTTACACTCCACCAACAACGCAGTAGGGTTCCCTTCTGTCCACATCCCCTCCAGCATCTGTTGTTATTAGAGTTCTTGATTTTTGCCATTCTAACTGGGGTGAGGTGGTATCTTAATGTTGTTTTGATTTGCATTTCTTTTATGGCTAGGAAGGTTGAGCATTTCTTCATGTGTCTATTGGCCATCTTTCTTTCCTCTTCAGAGAAATTTCTCTTTAAATCTTTAGCCCACTTATTTATTGGGCAGTTGTTTCTTTGAGGATTTGTTGTTGGGGGATTTAACTTTTTGAGTTCCAAGTATATTTTAGATATGAGACCCTTGTCCATTGTATGGCTCGTGAAGATCTTCTCCCAATCCGTGGGCTTTCTATTGATCTTGCTAGGTATGTCCTTTGCCATGCAGAAGCTCTGCAATTTCATGCAATCCCATTTGTCCAACCTTTCTTTGGTTTGTTGTGTTTCTGGGTCTCTATTAAGAAAATTTCGGCCTGCGTCAAGGAGACCTAGGGTTTTTCCTATTCCATCCTGTAATGTTTTCAGAGTGTCTGCTTTGACTCCGAGGTCTTTGATCCATTTGGAGTTGATTCTGGTGCAGGGTGATATATAAGGACCTAGCTTTAGTTTTCTACAAGTAGTTAACCAATTTTAGGGAAACTCTTCTTTACTCTGCATATAAATATAAAGCTCTGACTTCCTGCTTTGGAAGATTAATGAGATTTGGAGTCTTAAAAGATAGATAGATGATAGATAGATAGATAGATAGGTAGATAGATAGATAGATAGATACACACACACACACACACACACACACACACACACACACACACACACACATTCCTGACCCACAACAGGGGCTCAATAAATAGGTACTGACAAATGAATAAAACAACCTTAGAAGTATTGTAAGAACAAGGAAATAAGGAAGGAGGGGAGGGGAAAATGAGGTTTAGTTGCTAACACTTGAAATCTTCACTTTAGAATGAGTATGTCTGCTGCTTCAGAAAAAAGCAATGAGATGATGCACTATTAGGACAGAAGGATCTTTGGGCATCGTAGCATCTAATTGTGACATCATAATTTCCATGTCTTAATTGATATAAATTAAGATAGGCAAGTTACCAAAGTGCTGGATGAGGTGTGGCATGGGAGCAGGGCCTGTAGGGAGAAGCAGGATACTAGAAGTTCATGCTGATGTGTTACTTGGCCTGCATTCATAAGTTGAGAGAGTTGGTTTAGAATATTCAAAGTCATTCTAATCTAGTTTCTAAAAATATTCATTACTCTTGAAGGGAAAAAGGACTAAAAAGTGATTTACATTAGGTCCCTACATTAAGAGGGAGTTAGGTACAAGAAGACAAAATAAATCCAAGGGAAGTCTCATGCTCAAGGTGTGAAGGGTTCCTGGAGAGTCATTCTGGGTCACATTCATTGCTGATCAGATTTTCAATTTTATGACTTCTATATCCCTGATACCTCAGTGGTGCCTAACATTTAAGAGACAGTCAGCAGACTTTTGCTGCGTAAGTAAAGTACTAGCTAAACCTCCTCCACGTCCTTGATGTAGGTGCCAGGGTAATATCTTTCCCTGGTTGTTGCCAATTTTAAGTTTTCGTGACATCCACGGTGCATCCTTGAGTCATTTGTTAATGGTACCACCGCCACCACTGTAACTGACTCACAGTCTATGAGAGCAGGGGCTGAGGCACAGCTGGTTGAGGAATGCTGATGACAAGGACATGAAATGATAGAAATGACTCATGCTGTCTTCTGAGCCCCTCAGTGTCATGGGCACTAAACATACCATTCAATATGGCAACCATACAGGGGAGCTGGAGTCTATCTACCATTATCCCACTATTAAGAGGTGTGGGAAACTAAAGCTTAGCTAACTAGTCAAAGTGAAAAGTAGCAAGACTAAGATTTGAACCCTGCAAACCCCTCCTTCCTGTACAGCAAAGTGTCACTGAGGATAAAAACTAGAGCCGGGCTTTCCAAACCAGATACATCTGAACACTCCCCTGGGCCTTCCTCTTCCAGAGTCTCTGTTTATCAAGTCAGAAGAGAGCCAAGTTCAGGGGTACTGATCAGAGGGCTCTACTTTGGGAACTATCACATTAAAGCATTATTGTCCAATAGAAATATAATCTGAGTCACAGATGTCATTTTAAGTGTTCCAGTAACCACACACATGCATACACAAACACACAAAGGTTAGAAGAAACATAAAATTAATTTTATTCAACTCATTGTCCTCAAATAGTAGTATTCTAACACATAATTGGTATGAAAATTATGAATGAATAATTTTACATCTTTTTTTTACATTAGCCTTCAAGATCTCCTGGTATTTCATGCTCATAGAATGTCTCACATTGGCTAGCCACAGTGTCACTGCCTCAGAGTCACTCTAGAAATGACCTGGATTTTCAGATAGTTACTGAATATTCAACATTGGAAAATGGGGCTCTGCTCCAGGTTAACAGTTTCACAATAATAAAGGAACCAGGAAAGATCATCCATTCGCGAGCGGTCATTCCATAAAGGCTCGGGGTTCCTGGGTCCCAGGAGTTTGGACCACTAATCTAGGAAACTGTTTCTCAATCAGCCTGTGACAAGAATGACATTAGGATGTCATGTGTCTTAGAGTCCATTTGCGCTGCCATAACAAAACACCTGTGATCAGCTAAGTTATCCATATTAGGCATTTGTTATTCAACATTTCCAGAGCAAGACTTGGAACCCCAAAATCAAGGTACTAGGATGTTTGGTGATGCTGAGGGCTTGGGCTCTGCTTCCACATCCTCTGGGGGTATGAACTCTATGTCCTCACAGCATAGGAAGAAAACGAGGAAGAAGGGAGAAGGAGACAGCTCCTGATAATAGGTTTGAACTCAGGGCCTCACCTTTGCGCAGCTTATTTGCTCAATTCATACTCTACCACTTGAGTCATGCCTCCAGCCCAGCTTTTTTTCTGATTATTTTGGAGATAGAGTCTCACAAACTTTTCTGCTCAGGCTGGCTCCAAATCTCAGTCCTCCGGATCTCACCCTCATGAGTAGCTAGGATTACAGGTGTGAGCCTACCTTCTACACATGTATTTTTTTTTCTGTATATACTTTTATTGTAAAAATACTATACAGAGGGGTTATAGTTACATGAGTAAGGTAACGAGTACATTTCCTATCGAACATTGTTACCTCCTCCTCTGTTTTCCCCTACCATCCCTTCCCTCCCCATATCCCCAACTCTTCCCTTTCCCCACACACACCCCCCCAAGTTGTAAAGTTCGTTTCCAACATAGTGTCTTGTACATCTCATTGTTACAATGGGTCAACCTGTATCCTCATTTCAGCATTTTGTTATTTCCCTTCCCCTCCCCAAATTAGAAAAAAATGTATATACAAGAAGCAGGACACCTGAATCAAATACAGTGAAAACAAGGGTTATACCATGGGGGAAGAACATACAAAAGAAACAAAAAAATCACATTGTACATTATAAATTCATTAAAAACAATAGCAAGAAAGATAAAAACATGTGTGTCCCTATCTTGGGGTTCATTTTGCTTAGCATCATCTTATATGGTCATATGTACATAGCTTTTGACCTTTTCTGCTTGTCCTAGACATACCAGGCATAGATCCTATGGTTTCCCTTATTTGCAATAACATATATTACTCTTTATTAAACCTTTTCCTGACTGCCCTATTTCTTAATATAACATATTAGGATCTAAGACTCAATTTGGAAGGTCATATTCAGATCATAGAACTGTGTGTGTGTATATACAGAAGGGGGTTCTTTCTGAACCCCCTTTCTTTGTAAAGAAAGGGCTCAAGAATTACACACTGGAGTTTTCCAGCTAACTTCAACCTACCTCTTGAGCTTAATTTTTGTAGATTAATCTTGAGTCGGGGGTTCAACAATCATAGTGTAATGGTTTATTCAACAGTTACAAGGAGTCGTTCATAACTGGAATTACTTCTCTAGTATCCACTACCCATCTGAAATGCTAGGAAGTATGTGCCAGAACCTTTATAAACTCACATTTTGTTGCCTTTGCAGGTACTATGGATTATCTGTGTGGTTCCCTGACGTCATTAAACATCTGCAGTCTGATGAATATGCACTGCTAACTAGAAATGTGCAAAGGGATAAATATGCAAATTTCAGTATTAACTTCACAATGGAAAATCAGATTCATACTGGAATGGAATACGACAATGGCAGGTCTAGAATCTTTGATCCAATTTAACTTGCTACCGAATCACACAAAGCTGATTTCTTACTAAGATTCAGTGCCCTGAAACCTACAGTTGTGCTTTTGTTTTAGTGTGTACATCCAGTCATTTTCAGGTTGAATTTCGATATTCCTAACTGGGCTTTAAATCTACTTACCCACTTCACTTAAACTTCTAAAACTGAGTTGTTTTACATTTATTAAGCTGGCCTTTGACTGGTGTGAAAAAAATGTAGCATCCTCAAGAGCAATAAGAGTAACTTAAGGGCTGGGGGCGTGGCTTGAGTGGTAGAGCACCTGACTAGCAAGTGCAAGAGTCCCTGCGTTCAAATCCCAGTAACTGCAAATTTAAAAAAAAAAAAAGTCACTGTAAAGTAAAGAATATTGGAAAATAAGATGCAAAGTAGAGTTATTTAACTTAGAGAAGAAACCTGAAATCCAGCCAAAGGAGAGGACATACAGGCACAAAGAGCTTAGAAAATCCAGCAGTCAACATTTCTATGATTAAGAAAGTCTAAAGTGGGGATGTCATATCTTTAAACTTGTTTGACTTAGCCGTGAACTCCACTGACATGAATGTGTGTGTGTGTGTGTGTGTGTGTGTGTGTGTGTGTGTGTGTGTGTGTGTGTGTGTGGTGTGCATGTCGAACAGATTCCTAGGAGTGAAGTTCAAGTCCGTAACTTTCAAAGACTCCGTGTTTAAGTCCTGCACCTTTGAGGATGTGACCTCAGTCAACACCTACTTCAAGAACTGCACCTTTATCGACACCATTTTCGACAACACAGGTAGGTGTGGGCTTCGCATGGCTCCTGCTGGGGCCTTTGCGGAGGGTTTTTCTCCTGGCAGAAATGTGATAACCCCGTGACAGTGTGGCCAGATGTCTAGACTGAAGCGTAAATGAACAAGTTTCCTGAATGAGGCTGAATCAAAGGTCTGCTTGTATTGTTTTGCCTTGCCCAGGTTCAAAATTGGTATAAAAAATCTCATTGTGGGTAATTTTTAAAGCAAAGATTTCTGTAATAATCCAAGTCTCAAAATCTGGTGTTCCTCTAAGTCAACAACATGTGGCTATTTAATGGGACATTAAGTATAATGTTTTAGCTCACTCCATATACATCTGGGAAGCTCCCTAAAGAAGCAAAGGAAGAGAACAGAGCATCAATTTAACACCATGATATTCTATCTCACACCACGGGTCATCAGATACTTCTTATCTCGTATAGTTTACCCAATGTTTGAGTTTTAAAAAATTAAGAAATTTAGCCAGGTGTCAGTGGCTTGTTCCTGTCATCCTTGCTACTCAGGAGGCTGAGATCTGTGGATCAATATTCAAACCCAGCCCAAACAGGAAAGTCTGTCAGACTCTCATGTCCAATAAATACTGTAACTTTTTTTGGGGGGGAGGGTCTGGTCGTGGGGCCTGAACTCTGTGCCTGGGCACTGTCCCTCAGCTCTTCAGCTCAAGGCTAGCACTCTACCACTTGAGCCACAGCGCCACTTCCGACTTTTTTCTTTTTACTTATGTGGTGCTGAGGAATCGAACCCAAGGCCTCATGCATGCAAGACAAGCGCTCTACCACTGAGCCACCTTCCCAGCCCCAGACTGTACTTTTTTTAAAAGCTAACAGTAAAACTGTGGCTCAAGTGGCAGATGCTAGTCTTGAGCAAAGAAACTCAGGGACACCGCCAGGCCCTGAGTTCAGTCTAATGCTAGCATACACACACACACACACACACACACACACACACACACACACACACACACACACACACACACACACACACAAATGAGGCTAGAATGACAGCTTTCTGCTGGCACGGAGATCTGTGTCTGCTCTGCCTTTTTCATGTGTACACAGGAGCCAGCTCTTCTCAGTACTACGAGAGAAAGCCAGCAAGTGTCTTTGCTTTTGTAAACAGGGTCACTGATCACCCTCTTCTAACCACATGACCTCAGAAGACCAGCATTTCATTATTTTATTTTTCTGATAGACCATAATAACAAAAAAGATGCAAGTCCTCTTAGGTAGACCCAAATTTAACCCAATTTAAACAACACACTGAATGCTAGTGACCTTCAAGTGAAGCTGACTCTTGTCCCTCCGTGGATTCAGCCACATGGACCTGAAATTGCAGCCTCAAAAACCCAAGAACAGTCCCAGAAAATGACCATCCACGGCCAATTCATTAACATGTGTGCATGTGTACACACACACACACACACACACACACACACACACACACACACTTAAAACAAAGAGTAAGCAAGTAATCTAATTAATAATGGCCAATTACAGAAAGTCAGAAGATAATTGGACTCTTTAGTCTAATTGATTCCTTATTCATTAAAGATGCCCCATCATTCTACCTCTTTTTATATACAGTATCAAGCTAGACTTCATTCATGGCCAGGAGAGGATATAAAGTGTCAAGCCAGCACAGGGCCTAAGGTGCTCAAAGAATTTCTAGTACCATGAGGCTTTATGAAATTCTCCACAGGGTTTCTGATACAGGTGCTCACCTGTTACTTCTACCTGGCAAGAGTTTGATGAGTTGTCTTTGCTGTTTCTACAGATTTTGAGCCATATAAATTCATTGACAGTGAATTTCACAACTGCTCGTTTTTTCACAATAAGACCGGATGTCAGATTACTTTTGATGATGACTACAGTGCCTACTGGATTTATTTTGTCAACTTCCTGGGGACACTGGCAGTGTTGCCAGGAAACATTGTGTCCGCTCTCCTGATGGACAGAATTGGGCGTTTAACCATGCTAGGTAGGTACTGGGGTTCAAGGAAGGATGAGAGTGGTGCCTGTTTCTTTCTGGGCTCTCTGTCCCTTAAAGATTTGCAGTTCAGGAGGAGAAACCCTTACCTCTTTCATTAGGATACATCTCTAATGAAAACAATGTCTAATTACATTTCATTTGAGCAATTGCCATGAGTTAACGGACTGAAAAACTAATTAGGTGTAACTAATGTATATTTTTCCACTCAAGTTGTTGGTTAATGGGCTCTATGTATTTCATACTTGCTGCCTTCAGAAGTCAGTGAGAGGGTTGACCTTTCAAACAGGTGAATGTACTTGGACTTGAGATTTATGGAGCCCAGTCAGCAGCTTCTCCATGGGATTGTTTTCTGGAGCGATCTCAGTAACTCAAAGGTCCTTGCTTGCTGAGATGACAGGCAACACTCAGCCTTCTGTCTGTGTTGTTGGCAGGTGGCTCTATGGTGCTTTCAGGGATCAGCTGCTTCTTCCTTTGGTTTGGCACCAGTGAATCTATGATGATAGGCATGCTCTGCCTGTACAATGGATTGACGATCTCAGCCTGGAACTCTCTCGATGTAGTTACTGTGGAGTTGTACCCCACAGACCGGAGGTATGTTGAAACGGGCCTCTAGGAGAAAGGGGCTCCAAGACACTGGCAAATTGTGACAAAGTGAACCCAGCTGCTGCTTCCCCCAAGAAAGTAAAAACAAAAAAAAAATCGGAAAAGCCATTAGCTCATGCAATTGTAGGTTCTACTTATATCTCTTGAAAGGAAACTAATTCCTAGCAATAATTAATAAGGTAGTGAAGGCGCTGAAGAAATTGACTTGTCTCCATGAGGTAATTTGTTGGCTAATGATAAGAAGGAGTTGTAAGCTTTTGGTGAACATTAGTAAAAAAAAAAAATTTGTGCTGGTCCTAGGGCTTGATCTCAAGGCCTAGGTGCTGTCCGTGAGCTTTTTGGCTCAAGGCTAGTGCTCTACCACTTGAACTATAACTCCACTTTGGCTTGTCAGTAGTTAGAGATAAGTCTCCTGGACTTCCTGTTGGGGTTGGCTTTGAAACATGGTCCTCCTATCTCGGTCTCCTGAGTAGCTACGATTACAGGTGTGAGCCACTGGCACCTGACTGAAGATTAGCATTTAATAACCTACTTTGGCCCACATGTTGTAGAGCTTTCTAGTCCTAGGAGGGTTATTACCCCCCACTTGCAGGTCTCTGCTTGAGCTCTGAGTTTAACAGATGAGTGCCTAGAATATGTCTTTTGACTTTCCTGGTCTATTGGAGGAAAGCCCAACACATTCCAGATAGCTGGAGGAAATTTACTCATCCAGTCCTAAAATGAAGTCACAACTAGTTTATAATTCCTATCAGCAAAGGCCTAGAATGTAAGGCTTTGGGCTAGTGCTTTACAGCTGAATAGTTAAAAGCTGAACTGATGCTCTGTTTCACCATTTGACATGGGCTTTTTACCACTTCCTACCTTATATTTCATGCCCAAGTCTTAAGCTCTGTCTCTGTGTAAGCCTCTTATTGGAGTATTTTGCAGAATTTGGAATATAGAGCAGGAGGGGTTTTCCCTCCTGTAGAATACTGACTTGCTGAGTCCCCAGTGCTGGCCCTGTTCCTTTGGTTTATTGGCCACATTCAGGAGCATCTTTTCCTGGGTTTACAAGAACCCTAGAAGTCTTGCTGTAGAATACCGCCACACTCACAAATCCCGGATGTCTCCTTGCTAAACATTTTCATTCTGACCCTAGTGAGCTTCTATGCTATACACAGGCTCTGGAAACCATCTGAGTAACATTAGTTGTAACACAGTAGAGCTCATAATAAAGCTACATAGAGATGCCAGAGGGAAGGAGAATTGTAATTGCCAATTGTAATTGCCCATGACCCTGAACTCACGTTCAAGCTGACACCTGATCCTGACACAGGCCCAGCTTTGATACTGAGGCACTCACTAGCCTGGTTGAACCTGAAAGTCAAGATAAGTGGCCCCAACTATAAGGATCAGAGAGCCACAGAGACCCTCAAGTGGCCTATGCACCTGTTTATTTGGAGACACTCACCTGTCCCTCTTTTCCACTCTCATGGGTTGGTGACCACATGCCAAGTGTTGCCTTAATGGAGTCCTAGGATAGCTCAAGTCAAAGCAAAGGTCATCTGGGAAGAATACCAAGGAAGACAAGACTGTGTAAAAAGGCTGAGGACGTGCCTCAAGTGGTTGAACATTTGTCTGGCAAGCATAAGGCAATGAGTTCAATTCCCAGTACTGAAAAAAGAAAGAAAAAAAAGAGTAAGAAAAAAAAAAGAAAAGAAGTAATGATAGGTTGAACTAATCTTAGTCACCATTCACTATACTTCTCCCGCCCCTTCCCCGCCCCTGCCCCGTGGGGCTTGAACTCTGGGCCTGGGCACCGTCCCTCAGCTCAAGGCAAGTGCTCTACCACTTGAGTCACAGCGCCACTTCCAGTTTTCTGGTGGTTTATTGGAGATAAGAGTCTCATGGACTTACCTGCCTGGACTGACTTTGAACCACGGTCCTCAGATCTCAGCCTCCTAAGTAGCTAGGATTACAGGCATGAGCCACAGGTTCTTGGCAACTATGTCCATTTTTCACCTCCCTTCTTTTCCCTTACCCCATTGTGGTCAAACTCCTAAACTTCTCCAAAGTCAGAAATGAAGCCACTGTGGTGTAGGCCACATGATTGGCTCATCAGGGTTGAGGCTTGCTATCCATCATCTAGGCAGTGGCTCTCTGCTGCCACCATGTGACCATGATGCAGTTTCACCGGCCACGCTTCCTGTGCCTTCCAGTCTGGGGACTTGTCTTCCCCCCCATGTAGCTTATTTTAGGCAAGGAGATAGTAATGCCCCCAGCCTCCCACTGAGGCCTCCAATGCTGAGCAGTCAAAACCAGAAGGCCATCTCCTGGGTGTCTTTCTTTGGGCAATGTGATCCTACTTTCCCTGGCCACTGGCTGCTTTCTCCCCTCACTCTCCTGTGTGTACCCTTCAGACATAAGGATTTTAAAATAAAACCCCAAAGGTTTCTATGTAGTGCTCCCTTCGAACCTGCCATCTGCCACTGTCACCCAGAACTCTGGGATTTGCTAACAGCAAACCTCAGCCCGGAATTAGTCCCCCTCAGGACAGCTCCTGTGTAAACAAAGAAGGGCTCTCATTTTCTTTCCAGTACCCCCTGTAATCACCACTCTCTTGCTGACCAGCTGTGTGTCTGTCCAGGGAAAGACTCAGCACAGCTGTGCCTCTGTTCTCTCAGATGAAAAAGGAGGAACTTGAAATAAATGGCCTCTCAGGTCTTCCCTTATACTTCTAGAATTCTCCTTGTCACCATCATTATCTGGTGTTCTATAGTGCAATTTCTTTCATTCTTCCTTAAATACATTCTCCCCCTGTGATCATAAAGCAAGATAATCACTTATTTTTTGGAGATCATGTTATAAAGAAATCTTTCAATTATCCTTACTAACTAATCTATGTACTTCATCATCTTACCTTGCTTTATTTTTTGCCTAATGCCATTTCATCAATTAGATGTTTACATTTAGGTGTTTGATTATGTATTGTGTATGTTTATATTTTTTTCTTTATATTTGATTTTTCTTCATTTTACCATTATATATGTTTACACACTGGTCATTCAACCAATGTCAGATTCACTTTGTCTCTGGAAGTTAGAAGTGGAAGTTCAGGCTGGGCATGGCACTACATACCTGTAGTCCAGTGACTTGGAAGACTGAGGTGCACAGAAGTCTTGAGTCCAAGAGTTCAGAGCTAGCCTGGGAAACCTAGAGAGATTCTGTCTTAGGAAAAAAGAAGTGGAAGGTGAAGGGGTGGAGAGTGTATGTCCCCTATCCCCACAGCCTTGTTACTAGGTGTTGGATTACAATGGGAACAAAACCTGCCAAATAGACAAACAAGCACAGAGCAGTCATTTAGCCTGAGCTACAGGAAGTGACCTCATCATCCACAGGTACGAACCAGCCCTTGCAATAAAGCATCATGGGTACATGACAGAGGCAGCAGGATCACCAGGCTTGGGGCCCCATCAGGCCACTGCCAAGTCCTCCTGAATGAGGAGCTGCAGGTCTTGTGGGCTCTAGGATCTAGTCTGCACCGAGTACTGTATCACAGAGTTGAGGTTGCGGGGCCCAGGACATGGGTAGGGACAGCTTGTGATGCTGCATAAAGAACATCCTATGAACCCACGGCATGGCTGGATCCCCCTCATATCACTGATGGATGAACCATCCTCTCCATGCTCATGAAGAAGCCTTCTCGTGCTGATCTCCAGAATGATAGCCAAAGACGAAATAGCCAATCCCAGCCTGTCCATTCCTGATTAACCTGCTGTACATTCTAAGATAATATTTCTTAGGGACAATTTATCTAACACACTGTTTATACTGAAGTGTTTTTTATCTCTCTTTTTATTAGTGTACATGAATTGTATGAAGTTTTCACTGTACTATCTCCATACATATATATACATATCTTGACCAAATTCACCCCCTCTATTACTCTTGCTATGCTGAAGTACTCTTTTGTAATTTTTTATTGTTATTAGAAAGGTGATATGCAGAGGGATGTGGGTTTTTTTTTAATTTTTATGCTGATGAACTTTTTTTTTTGGTTGGTCATGGGGTTTGAACTCTGGGCCTGGGCACTGTCTCTCAGCTCTTCAGCTCAAGGCAAGCACTCTACCACTTGAGCCACAACACCACTTCTGGTTTTCTGGTGATTTATTGGAGATAAGAGTCTCACCGACTTTCGTGCCTGGGCTGGCTTTGACCTGCTATCCTCAGATCTCAGCCTCCTGAGTAGCTAGGGTTACAGGTGCAAGCCACCAGTGCCCAGCTTATGCTGAACTACTTTTAAGACAAATCACCACCCCACCATGTAATGTTAAGTTGGAGATCGCATCTGAGGCCAGCCCAGGCAAAAGCGTAAGACCCTGAATCTAAATCTGAAAAAAAAAAAAAAAAAGCAAAACTAAGAAACAAAAGCACCTGCTCTGAGTCCAGCAATGGGGATTGCTGACAAGAAGCATCAACTCACCTGGTAACAGGATGCACTGCTATGTGGCTGTGTTCACAGGCCTTGGCCTCAGATGAACTAGGAGTTGCTACTCAGTGCCAGTACTTGCTTGTCCTATAATTATGTATCTTGGCCCAGGCCCACATTTCCTAGCTAGGTTTACCCAATAAATCATAAAACACAAAGCCTTCCATTCTTACCTGTCGGCAAAGATTTGATTTCAACAGGAATGAGCAACAGGAAGCCCCTGGATGGTGGGAGTAGGAGGGAGATGGAGAGTTGCTTTGGGCCACGTCCTCTCTCAGCTCACAGCTCATGGGGAATTTCTTCTCTACGTGTGTGAGGGGGAGCAAGGCAGGGTTGGGGAGTGGAGTGGCCAGGTTGCCTCTCGTGAAGGAAGATGCTACCCACGTGAGTAAGGCAAATTTTCCCTATTTTTAAAGTTCAGAAAGCAATTGAATCCAGTCTACTCCTTAAGAATACATAATTAGTTATGATTATCTCTAAATAGTTGTTCAAAAGAGTTTCCACTCAACAGAATTAGTTCTTTTTCTCTCAGCCAAGTAATACCCGTTAAAATGCCAAGTACAGCTGAGTGCTGGTGGCTCACATCTGTAATCCTAGCTTCTCAGGAGGCTGAGATCTGAGGAGCTCCATTCAAAGCCAGCCCGACCCAGAAAGTTCATAAGACTCTTCAATTAAGCACCAAAAAAGCTGAGGCTCAAGTAGTACAGCACTAGCCTTGAACAAAAAATGCTTGAGGACAGAAAACAAATGCCCATTACATTCTTCTTTAATTTTGCTGGTCCTGGAGCTTGAACTCAGGGCCTGGGCACTGTTCTTGAGCTTTTGATCTCAAGGCTACCTCTCTATCATTATATAAGCCACAGCTCAATTTCCTAAAATACCCATTACAAAAACCTATCTCCAACTTTTCTGGAAGACCTTAGGAAATTCTTGAGTTTACCTTGAGTGTGGCGGGCATCCCTGGGCTGGTCCTGGGAAAGGGTGCTCCAAGGACTGGAGCTACAACAAGGACTACTGAGCCCCCTCCAGAATGGAACATGGAGTAAAACATGCCCATGCCAATCCTAGTGCCCATGAGCCTGTAGGGTGAGACTAGAGGAGGTGCATGGAGTAGAGGAGATGCTTCAGAAAGGGGAGACATTTCCCTTGGCAAAAACCAACAACAACCATGAGCTGGGAAATGCACCTAAAGTAGGGAACTGGATGAACGCAAGAGCAGGAAGGAGAAGAGGAAGGAGGGGATGGCTTGGGTGGGATCCGTTCCCTCTCTGCTCTTCCTGAATACAGCATACAATGCTGCCTGATCTTCTCTAGCAGAGAGCAGTTCTGTGTGTGAGAATCTACCTTTAACAGGTAGATTTCATGGGCTGAGCCTACATCTTCTTTACTTCAAGTCTATTTTCTCCCCTCTATTAAGAGTATTTTACCCAGTGAGGTCATCGGCAGTACATTAATACAGGCACTGAGTCCCTGCAGCTCAGGGATACACAGTGATTTCTTTCCAGTGGAGTGTGAAGAAGAAAATCAGCACAATTAATTTCTCAGGTTGTGAGGGACACATATCTAAGCAAGGATACATAGTTGCTATGACTTGCCAGGAGGAAAAATCCAAACTTACTACTTTACAAATCCAAGGAAGGTGCAGTTCTAAATGCACAGAAGATGCATTTCCTTTCTGGTTAAAAGAAAAGAAAAGAAAAGGACCATAAACTTGCCTTGCTTTGAATGTACCTTTCATACTCAGTGAACCCCAGCTCTCACTGACATCATAGGAAAATATAAATTTTCTTCTGTCTTGATGCTAGTACATTAATGGGTGAAGTTGCTATTCAGCCAGACTTTTCAAAAATGTTTGACACATGCCAGGCACCGCCCTGGGCACTTCGAGTATCCAGTATCCTTTTCGTCTCAATACTGTCAAAAACACTCACAGCTGGTTTGGCACTAAGACCAGGAAAAAAAAAAAAACAGAAAAGAAAGACATTGGATGAGTGAGGCCAGATATGATGGTGCACACCTGAAATCAGCTACTCAGATTAGGAGCTAAGGCATAGGATTATGGTTCAAGGCTACCCTAAGTAAAAATGTTAATGAAATACTATCTCAACAAAAAAGCTAGGGAAAGGTAGCTCGTGACTGTAATCCCAGCTATTCTGAAGACAGAAGGAGGGTCACAGTCTAAAGCGGCCCTGCACAAAAAGCAGTAAGATCTTATCTGAAAAAATAACTAGGAACAAAAAGAATGTGGGCATGGGGCCTGGAAAGGTGGCTCAGTGGTAGAGTGCTTGCCTTGCATGCATGAGGCCCTGGGTTAGATCTTCAGCACCACATAAGAAAAACGACGGAAGTGGTGCTGTGGCTCAAGTGGTAGAGTGCTAGCCTTGAACTGAAGAGCTGAGGGACAGTGCCCAGGCCCAGAGTTCAGGAACAGTGACAGGACCAAAAAACAAAACAAAACCAAAGAATGTGGGCATGGCTCAAGTAGTGAAGCACTTTCCCTGCAAATGTGAGGCCGAGTTCAAAACCTACTACCTTCTCCAACCCGAAAAGAGAGGCTAGATGTGTGGACAATGCTTTTCTCAGTCCAGAATGGAGTCGGCAGTTCCCTTTTCCCAGCCTCCAATTAAAACATAAAACAATGTAAATAAACCATAACCCACTTAACCAGGCAGTCTCCTGAGAAGCTACCAGGTAGCCTCAATTTGTGGATACTACCCTACCCCCCCCCACCCCCCGCCCATTGGCTAAGTCTAAGTTCCCATGTCCCGTGCCCCGTTCCACACCACACCAGCAGGTCATCGTCTGTGAAAGCATAGCTACTCTAATTCTACAGCATAGCCAATGCCACGTGGGTTATTCTGCAGTATCAGCATCAAGAGACTTCTTCATGACAGCACAAGGTTTTCATTGTGCCTATCAGCAACACATACACGGCTGATTTCCCTAGCAGCACCCACTTTTGCCTTAACACCACAAGGTGTAACTGATACTTTAGGAATCTAAAATCTAGAAACTAAAATGTACTTTAAAGCTGGGGCACGGGCTCACACTTATTATCCTAGCTTCTTGGACAGCTAAGATCTGAGGGTCACAGTTCAAAGCCAGCCTGAGCAGCAAAGCCCACAAGACTCTTTTCTCCAACAGTTTAAAAAAAAAGCCAGAAGTGGAAGTTTAGCTCAGATGGTAGAGCTCTAGCCTTGAGTGAAAGGCTAAGCAAGAACACGAGGCCTTGAGTTCAAGTCCTAGTACTGGCACCAAGAAAGAAAGAAAAGAAAGAAAGAAAGAAAGAAAGAAAGAAAGAAAGAAAGAAAGAAAGAAAGAAAGAAAGAAAGAAAGAAAGAAAGAAAGAAAGAAAGAAAGAAAGAAAGAAAGAAAAGAAAGAAAGAAAGGAAAGAAAGAAAGGAAAGAAAGAAAGAAAGGCTAAGCAAGAACATGAGGCCTTGAGTTCAAGTCCTAGTACTGGCACCAAGAAAGAAAGAAAAGAAAGAAAGAAAGAAAGAAAGAAAGAAAGAAAGAAAGAAAGAAAGAAAGAAAGAAAGAAAGAAAGAAAGAAAGAAAGAAAGAAAGAAAGGCTAAGCAAGAACATGAGGCCTTGAGTTCAAGTCCTAGTACTGGCAAGAAAAAAAGAAAGAAAGAAAGAAAGAAAGAAAGAAAGAAAGAAAGAAAGAAAGAAAGAAAGAAAGAAAGAAAGAAAGAAAGAAAGAAAGGCTAAGCAAGAACATGAGGCCTTGAGTTCAAGTCCTAGTACTGGCACAAAAGAAAGAAAGAAAGAAAGAAAGAAAGAAAGAAAGAAAGAAAGAAAGAAAGAAAGAAAGAAAGAAAGAAAGAAAGAAAGAAAGAAAGAAAGAAAGAAACAAAGTTTAAAATCAGTAAAACAAGCTTGTCTGAAAGACCTACACAGTGTATGATTTCAAGTAAATGACATCCAACTGTGGAGATGAGAGACATGGAGATGGTTGGGGTAGGAGAGGGGACGAAAAGGTAGAGAACAGGTGATTGAATTTTATTGTCGTGTACAGAGGGTTTACAGATACAGAGGGTTTTTTTCAGGGCAGAGAAACATTCTACGTGGTTTGATAATGATGGCCATGTGTCATTGCATATTTGCCAAAGCCCAGAGAATATTCAGTATCAAGAGTGAACCCTAATATTGGCAGAAAACATCAGTTACTGATAATGCAATCACTCACCAATATTATAATTATAATAAATTCACCACATCCGTGCATAAAGAGAGGAAACCGGGACAATTAGAAACCGAAATCTGCTTAGATCCTAAGAAACCAGCCAGAAGCCATTTCAGCCTTGTAGCATCATCTCCATGGAGATGGGGGGGGGGGTAGTTGGGTGCACTTTGGTACCCAACCTGCAGCTTCCAGCAGTTTTATTTGAAAATGCTTATCAGTATATTAAATCTCCTTATCTTTCTGGTGGTTATTTTCTTTTTTTATTATTTTATTGTAAAGATACTGGTCAGAGGGTTACAGTTACATGAGTAAGGCAATGAGTACATTACTTGTTTGGTTATTTTCTAACAACAAAAAAACAAAAACAAAAACAGGAGAATACAAAACTAGCTCGCCCTCTTCCCAAGAAAGCCCTCATTCCATTCCATCCAATATTCTACTTTCTCTATTCTCATTCCAAACCACTGCCTTCAGCAGACCACTTCCTCTGCTCCCTCAGTTTCTTAGCCAAAAAGAAAGTCTATTTTCTCCCCTCTATTAAGAGTATTTTACCCAGTGAGGTCATCGGCAGTACATTAATACAGGCACTGAGTCCCTGCAGCTCAGGGATACGCAGTGATTTCTTTCCAGTGGAGTGTGAAGAAGAAAATCAGCACAATTAATTGCTCAGGTTGTGAGGGACACATATCTAAGCAAGGATACATAGTTGCTATGACTTGCCAGAGGAAAAATCCAAACTTACTACTTTACAAATCCAAGGAAGGTGCAGTTCTAAATGCACAGAAGATGCATTTCCTTTCTGGTTAAAAGAAAAGAAAAGAAAAGGACCATAAACTTGCCTTGCTTTGAATGTACCTTTCATACTCAGTGAACCCCAGTGAGAACCCAAAAGAAGGACTAGCATCAAGACAGAAGAAAATTTATATTTTCCTATGATGTCAGTGAGAGATCACAATATGAACAAAATTTAGTTTCCTGCCCAGAAGACCACAGTGAGTCCACTCAATACATTTACTTTGTCCTTTCCAAAGAATACCGTAAGAAATGGGATGAGGGCAGAGTGGGATGGTAGTGTAATCTCATTTACTCATGAGGCAGAAATCAGAAGGATTACAGTTCAAGGCCAACATGGGCAAAACATTAGATCACATCTTGCCAAAAACCTGGGGCTAGTAACTAATGCTATAATTCTAGATAATCAGGAGCTGAGATCTGAGGATCAAGGTTCAAAGCCAGCCCAGACACACAAATCCAAGAAACTCTTATTCCAATTAACCATTTAAAAAGCTGGAAGTGGTGGTGTGGCCCAAGTGGTAGAGAGCCAACCCTGAGCCGTAAGAAAAAAAAAAAAACAACAACACACAAATGAAAGTACAAGGCCCTGAGTTCAAGCACAAAAAAAGAATAAATAAATAAAGAACAATCAAGGAAACAAGGAAGTCAACAGAAGGCTGTACATCTTCCTAAAGGTTTGCCGATAAGCATCTCATATGTGCTCCAATGACATACAACACAATGCACTTGAAAATTACTCCACAGGCCATGTGCATGTAAAACTAGAATCTTGGGGATCTAAGACCTTGCTGAATGGTGCCCATCTTTCTTTCCCTTACAGAGCAACAGGCTTTGGCTTCTTGAATGCACTCTGCAAAGCAGCGGCTGTCCTGGGAAACTTAATATTTGGCTCCCTGGTCAGCATCACCAAAGCCATCCCCATCCTGCTGGCCTCTACTGTGCTGGTGTGTGGCGGACTCGTGGGACTGCGCCTGCCTGACACACGAACCCAGGTTCTGATGTGATGGAACAAAAGCCAATACTCTGTGTGTGTCCCTCCCCTGCCCTGAGTCACCTCTGCTCACTGGCTCAAGGCTTCTGATTTTTTTTTCCATACATAGAAAGGTGTCCAAGTATCAGAACACTCTCTGTGTGTCTCTCTCTGTCTCTCTCTTTGTATCTCTCTCTGTCTCTCTCTATATATCTCTTTCTGTGACTTAAAATGTGGATGCACATCATCTTTCCCCTCTTACGTGACTCGGTACTGGTTTTGTCATTTTGTTCTCTCTGTGTATTGTTGTTCTTCCTAACTGTGCCGCTCCATCCTCCAGAACAGTCAGTAGGAATATCTCTGAAGTTGGCTGGGCTTCCCTGGAATTCTGCTTCTTGGAGATTAGAAGTTAGACAGTCAGTGCTAGTGTTCTTACAAACAAGAGCCTGCTCCTAAGACAACAGGAACAGAAAATGTAAGTGGGCATATTGCTGCATTTGTGCTGAGGAAAGAGATTTTTTTCTTTGGTCAAACAGAGTGATATTTCCTGTTTACTTAGAAAAGAACACCCAGCAATTCTCGATTTTATAGCAGGGCCTCTCAAAGAAAACCATGGGGTATATGCTGGGCTGGGTGGGGCTCTTTCAAGCAAGACTGGAGTTGACTGCTGACAGGAAGAACAAAGCCTCTGTCAGTTAGCAGGAAAAAAAAATGGGCAAGCTACAGAAGTGAGATTTCTGACAGAGAGCCCGATATAAACTTCTGACAAATCTAAGAGAAAAGAATCGTCGTATCTAGGAGTGAATGTGGCAGATGGTTCTGAATGCTTGACAGCCAACAAATCAGAGGGATCTTTTGCCTCCGTTTACCCCTCCCCCTCAGGCTATCATAGAACTTGCTAGAAAGTCTCTTCTTAAAAAAATTATACCTGCCTGCTTGATTCTACTATTCATAAGATATTCATGGAGATTGTGGGTGGACATCTAAATTGTCATTGAAGAAGAAAGTCACATCTAAAGCCATTTGGAAATGCAAATTGATTCTTGTTTCTGTACATCTTTCCTGAGAGGGCTTGTTGGTGAAGGTAGCGTAGCATTCACCTCCCTGGCTCCCATCACCAAAGTAGGCCTGGTCCTCCACCATCCCTCAGGCTGTGGCTGCTTTGTTCCAAGTAGGATCCCAGCCTGCCTGCACTCCTAGGGCACTACCTGGCTTACAGTACACCTCTCTGGGTGGCCATGTGCCTGCTTGTGTTACCTCTGGATTCTGCCTGGGCTCAGAGGGAAGAGGTCAGCAGGACTCTCCCAAGGGCAAGTGGTCAGCCTCCAGGCCCCCACCCCGCCTCCAGCTTGTCCATTTTACATATCTTCTTTGAAATCTGAAGCCTCCTTGTAGATTAACAGCCCATGACTAGCAGCCAGGAACAAATCCTGGATTTCAACAATATTCCTTTTTAAACTGCTTATGTCTTTAGAGGGTGATCTTTGTTCCTTATGACAGGCCACAGTCCTGGGGTGTCCAGAAAAATAAGCAAACTTGTGTTTTGCTTTAGAGTTGCCCCAGCGGTTCCCTGGGCTCCCCACTTCTCCTCCTCCCCCTCCCTGCCAAGCCCATCTACCTCACCCCTACCGCCCATTCCCTATGGTCTTCCTAGAACTCAGATTCTGTGAAAAGCTCTTGCATTGACATAACCTATTAATCCACCTTTCCTCTCAAGTAATTCAAGAGGCAGCCTGGTTTGGGGGAGCAGGGGTGACAGGAAGAGGTTAGGTTTCTGGGGATACATATATGCTCCAAGCCAGAAAAATCAAACTGAAATCTACAAAGACAACGGGGGGGGGGGGGGGGAAAGCAATGAAGTCTAGACATGATTCCTTTGGAAGATACCACCAAAGAAATAACTTACGCTCGCTTCTTCCTCCTGTCATGTTCCAATGGGTTTAAACACACAAGAACATGCATGTTGTGTTGCTGTTTTTTCTATATGAGTTCATTTCCCTACCTATCTATTCCTTGATTTCTTTTTCTTTAAAAATAACCTGAGCATGTTATTTGGTTGAATGTTGGCATGTACTGAATTATCGCCATCTACTCATCCAAAAGGGAAGTAGACGTTTGCATGGATGTCTCTAGGCTTTTGTGATAGCTGATTTTGCTTACTAGATTTTTCTTTCACGTTGAACATGTCTCTATTTATCTATCATAGGGTCTAAATGCATTATCTATCTCCCCGGCTGCAAGGCATTGTTATTGACAATTTTTTTGAACACTAAGTTGGGTTCATGTGGGATAAACCAGCAGAATCTTTCCTTCATGAGACCTTCCATGCTGTGTGTCTGTCACAAGAGCCACCTTTGTCTTCTGTCACCTCACCTGAACTCCCAGGTGGCCCAAGAGGGATCTCTTCTAATCTCCTGGACAGTCTGTGGTCACAAACCTTCTTGGTCACCACCTTTGCCATCTTTGTTCACTTTTCTCTGCCCCTTCACAGTGTGTGTTACTGTCTAGTAGAGGGCTCAAGTTGTTTGCCAAGCCTGTGATGAGACCTGCAAGGCTCATTCTGGTTTGCCTAGAGATTAAGATACAACCCATGGAACAGAAACTCTGTTGTCTCAGTGGTACCTGGATGGGCAACTACCATCTCCTTCCATCCATCGTAGAAGGCAAAGGGAAGCTGGTGCAAGTTGAGCCACAGCTGGGTGCTGGTGGCTCATGCCTGTAATTCTAGCTACTCAGGAGTCTGAGATCTGAGGATCGCAGTTCAAAGCCAGTCCAGGCAGGAAAGTCCCCGAAACTCTTATCTCCAATAAACCACCAGAAAACTGGAAGTGGTGCTATAGCTCAAGTGGTAGAGCGCTCGCCTTGAGCTGAAGAACTGAAGGACAGCGCTCAGGCCCAGAGTTCAAGCCCCACGACCGAAAAAAAAAAAAAAATGGAAGCCACAGTCAGTCCCACTTGCTCGGATATTTCCAATTTCTTTTCTAACCCAACAGCTCCGCCACTGCCCAATGGGATCAATCCAAGAATGTTTCTCTTATGACCACCACCAAATCCTCTCCAAAAAAGAAAAAAACAGCCAAAGCATTGCCCCAAATTGTGACTTTAGTGCTGCCTGCTGTCCCAGGTATTGGATCCTAAGTCTCCAGTTCACACTCAGTGCTACTGCCTGACTTGTCTCACACCAGAGTACTGGCCTGGGAGGTAATGGAGGGATGCTAACCCAAGTCCCAGTAGGTACCCCAGATCTTGCTAGCACATAAGTCATTGAACATCTCTGCTCCTCAGTTTCCCTGACTATATAAAGGATTGATACTAGTCTGCTCTCTAAGACCCTAGCTGATAATCTTGAACATAGCCTCATCTTAATCTGTCACTTTGTGATGCTAAAGCCATCTATACAAGAATTGCCTTAGCTTAAACACTGATTAATCAGGAAATAAGAACAAAGAGAACAAGAAGTTGGAAGAACCTTCTGGAATAGGCCAGAGTAGAGTTCTGTTGTTGTCTGTGCACCCAGCTTCTCAGCATTCCGAGCATGTCTCAGTTCAAATGCCAGCTGGACTGTTCTCATTGCCCATCCAGGGAATGGGCCCTCCCTGGCAGATAGAACCATAGTTACAAGACTCTGACAACAGGGCTGTGGCAAAACTGGATCCTCTAGCAACCCTAATCACCTACTCCTTTGTCCTACAGTGTTTCAGTGATTTAACCTAAATAAGCAAATATGCCATTTACAAAATCTCACCAAACCAGATTTCAGGTTTTCACCAAAACTCCTTTGTTGTTTTGAACACTATTTTAAGAGATCAAGGGGGCAGTGGGGAAGAAAATTAGTGACACAGAGAGACTCCGATATCACTGTGAAGGTTCCAGTAAAGAGACTAAAGCATCAAGGAGACATTCTAAATTCTGGGAGTGTTTCCAGAACATTCCATGAGAATACTTTGGGATTTCTTCTGCCAACCAAAATAAAATATGATATCAGAAGGGCCTGTACCTATTTCTTCAAGAAGACACCTTACCTGTTCAAGCATAAATGTCTGAATGTCTGAATTTATCCTTCACCTAGACTCATAGGACTCAACTGGCATATTGTTTTTCAAAGGCCTATTAGCTATATATGAAGTTTCTCTTATTGTGCCAAATTTAATCTAGTTACCAAACCTCCAAAAACATCAGTCATGTTGAAATAACAAAAAGAATTCTGTATAGTACTCTTGTAGCTTTTGGTCCTGCTGAGAAAAACATATGTTTTAGGTAAAGCTTGTCTTGTAATCTGTGTGGTATGGACAAAAGAAAATTGTCAGGCTCCCCATAGTATATTTCATGTCCCTTTCCTTGTTTTAGGCGGTTGGCAGTTCTCCATGAATTGTTCTTTTGCTCTAGATGTTGGCCAGGAGGCTGTCCAACAATCTCACCAACTAGACACAAGTCATTGCCAGAGCTGACTTCTTTCCATTTTTCTCAACACCTAGACACTACTCAATATCAAGCCAGCATTTTGAGTGACCGGGATATAGCTCATGGTTCTATTTAGGATCTTAATTAAAGTTAGCAAGTCTGGATGGAAGTGAAAGCTAGACAGGATACAGCTGGTTATTTCATATGATTACTTGATAATTATTGTTTCAGCACCTCCCATGTGCCTGGTACTATGCTGTGTGCAGAGAACTAACCTGAGACTCTACATGAGAGTAGGAAAATAAGAGAAAATAAACGAGAAAACAATCTCCTATTGACCACATTATACTTTGAGCCTCCCCTGTCTCCTGCTGTAATCACAAAGTGTTATTTTTCAAAGTTTCAAACAAGTAGAAGCCTGCAGCATGTAGTTCAGGGACTGTGCTGTGTTGGAAGATGAGAGAGACTCTTAATTGGCTGGCCTTTGTTGAAGGGAATACTAACCAGTGCATGACAAACGAGAAATCACATTGTAAATATGTTGTTTCTTCAAATGATCTTGGCAGCAAATTAAATTGCACATTACTTTGAGTAATGTGCCAGCCCTGTAATTCTAGTTACTACTTAGGAGACTGAGATCTGAGGATTGAAGTTCAAAGCCAGACTAGGCAGGAAAGTCTGTGCGACTTATCTCCAGCTAAATACCAAAAAAGCTGGAAATGAAGCTGTGGCTCTAATAGTAGAGCAACAGCCCTGAGTGAAAAAGCTAAGTGATGAAAAGCTAAGGGCCTGAAGTTCAAGCCCTAGTACTAGTGCACACGCACACCACACACAAAGAGAGGATGGTGTCAGTGACCCTCTGAGAATTCCTATTGTCTCTTCCCTCACCTACTCCATCCTCTGGGAAGAATCTGACCACTCTGGGAGAGAAGTCTGACAGCTCAGCCCTGGCTCCTGAAAGGCAAGGGCTTCCCCACTTAGGTACCTGGCGTCGTCTTTAGCCAGCTATAAGCTGAGCTGGAACTGGCTCAAAACCATTTCATCAGAATTAGTTGTTAACGTTTCAGGAATTTGGAGAGTCCATTGAGAGCCATAGCCATTATTTAAAAAATAAATATAAGGAAGTTCTATTTTTTACCAAGTTAATAAGCACCTATTCAAACTCATTCAGAGAACACTCTATGTTCATACTCATTTTTGCCTTGTTTTGCTATTATGTGCCCTTGAGGAACAGATGTCTATGGAACCTATACCCTAGAAGTACCGTGAGAGACACCATGTTTAGATGATGATGTCAGCGGGGAGGGTGGGGATACTTAAAGCATGGAAATCTATAAAGGCTACAGATCACACTCTCCTCTCATCTCTCAAGATGTTGAACATTTACCGGGGCATCACCACTAAAGCCCTGAAGAATGTTTTTTCTCCTGAAGTTCAGCAGCAGAGCCCTTGTCTAGCTCAGGCTGGACCAGAAAAAAAGAAAAATTAAAAAAGAAAATAAAAAGAATACTTGGTCTCAAAGCCAGGCCATATAGAATTGAGCCCTATGGGCTTGTGGCTCAGCACTACCCACAGGCCTGAGGGAAGGAAAGAGTGAGCAGGTTCAACCTGGTACCCAAAGGAATCTTTCTACCTTTGTATTTGCTCAGAGTAGGATCCACAGTGCAAAAGAATCTACTGCTTTTCTTTGGATGTTATTCCTTCTGGGAGATTATGGAGTCAATTGGTTTTTTCATGTTGTGCAAATAAAAACAGACTAGTCTGAAGTTACAAAGGATCTCCCCAAGCAGTCAAAGAAGGAAATCCCATCTTTGTCTTTGACATTTACCAGGTCTGCCTAGACAGAGCTTGGCAGGGTAGCTTTCATTTTCACTGTGATGCTAACACATTCCTCATACTGAGTCCACGCCCTGAAGCAGTTCACAAAAGACAGTGGGGGGGGTGTCTTTGTTGATTTGTGCTTTCCAAAATGTGGATATGTCCCCTTAGCTTGACCTAGAAACACACTAAGCAGACCATGAGTCCGAGTCAATGTCTAGATGGGTAAAGAAGGGCCTAGCAGTTTCCCTGGGGTCCACTTTGTTTGGACTATGGAGCCTACTGTCCGTTCTGTTTTGCAGTTTGAGCTTGGCAATGGGGATATGGATGTTTTGCTTCGTGTTCTCTTCTTTCCACTTTCCAATGCTCTGTATACCCCTCTGCAGTGTTTGTCCCAGCTACCCCTGTACTGTATATCTGTGTGCTGCATGTGTGAACCCCTTTAAATTCTGTTTTAGACTTCTGGAGTTGTCATCTTAAGTACAGCTGATCCTGCTGTGAACTCATCTCTCTGGTATGCTTCTCTGTGTCTGATTCCTAATTGCCGAAACGTTGGAGCAAGTGTGTTTTCACAGATGTCCTGAGACACCATGCGTATCCTTGTGGAAGGCATGCTTTGTGTGCAGTGGCTCGTGTATAGCATCAATCTGCCCCGTGTGAACGTGTGTATTCATGTACGTGCCAGAGAACTATCCTTCATGTAATAGCTGCAAAGATATTTAATGTATATCAGATGAATAAAAGAGCATTTTTGCTCCATTATATTCAAATAAAAGTTGTTGTATGACTGACTTCCTTTCCCAGCATAAATTAACCCTTAAAAATTATCACCTTTTTTGTATATGTGTACACCGTTATATGTTATAGACCGTGATAGACAATTTGCTCCAGGAAAGTTAGAATGAACTTGTGACTTTAACTGAGCATCATTATTCCACAATACTGTGTCATCACTTAATCACAATTAAAAGAAAAAAAGAACCTCGGGGAAAGTAGGGAGGGAAGGGATAGTAGGGGGAAAACAGTGGAGGGGGTACAATGCCCAATAGGAAATGTACTCATTACCTTACTCATGTAACTATAACCCTCTGTATAGTATCTTTACAAGAAAAAAAATGATCACCTTTGTCAGGTACTGGTGGCTCATGACTGTAAGCCTACCTACTCAGGAGGCTGAGATCTGAGGATCATGATTCAAGGCCAACCTGGGGAAGGAAAATCTGTGAGACTCTTATTTCCCATAAGCTACTCAAAAAAGCCAGAAGTGGAGCTGTGGTTCAAGTGGTAAAGCACCAGCCTTGAGTGAAAAATCTAAGGGAGAGAGCTTTGGCCCTTTGAAGCCCTAGAAATGGCACATACACACACAAAAATAACCACCTTGTTCCGTTGGTGGATACAGAGAAAGCTTGTACCCCTACTGCAGGCTGCTTTGAGTTGTTTCTGTAGGCTTGTGTTATAGGTACTGATTTGATGTTGATGCTATGAGAACACTTTCCAACTGTTAGCCAGGGCCACTGTTTAAGAAAATGTTTGTGTGGGAGTTCATGGCAAAGCAGACGCTTGTGTTCTTTTGTCCTAGAGAGAAAATAGCAGATTTCTATCTTGAATTTTATCAGTGGCTTCTTCAAACACTGGTTTGTGAAAAACAATGAATGAGAGAAAGCTGTGTTCATACTGGAGGCAGAAACGAGACCACAAAGTCACAACTTTGACTGGCTGTAACACAAGACCTACATATCTTTGTTTTTGTTGCTGTTGTTTTTCTTTTTGAGATAAAGTCTTGATATGTTGCTCAGGCTGGTCTCAACCTTTTGGATTCAAGTGATTCTCCTACCTCAGCTTTCTGATTATCTGCAACTACAGGCCACTGTGCCCAGCCAAGTATCTTGACTAACAATGGAGGTAAGAAAATTGCAAGGTTGTTCCATGTGGGTAGACATTGCCCTTGAAAACCCACTTCCCCTCCCCCCTTTTAGATCAGCCAGTCCTGCATGCTGACTTTTGTTTTCTCAAGGATATGAAATGGTAGCAGTGACTCTAAGTATTTTATCTTCACATAAAAACGTATAGGCCAAGCCAGGCTGGTGGCTCATGCTGTAACCCTAGCTACTTAAGAGGCTGAGATATGAGGATCGCAGTTCAAAGCCAGCCTGGGCAGGAAAGTCCATGAAACTCTTATCTCCAATTAACCACCAGAAAACTAAAAGTGGCACTGTGGCTCAAGTGGTAGAACATTTGCCTTGACCTGAAGAGCTGAGGGACAGCTCCCAGGCCCAGAGTTCAAGCCCCACAACCGACACACACACACACACACACACACACACACACACACACACACACACACACACACACACAAAATTTAAGGGCCATGTGTCTTCCTTCTGCATATGTTTCTTCCTCCAAGTCAGACTAGGGGCTGCTTACTAGAAATCATTGTAATCTATTTATATCTTAAAGGGAAAAAAAACACCAAAAACCATCTCCAATCACAATCACAGTCTGAGATCCTAGTGTTAAGATTTCAACATATGAATTCAGGGACAAGACAATTCAACTGTAACATTATCCCAAATGTTGGTTCTATTGTTTGTGTTTTATATATTATGTACAGAATGAATAAATGTAGCTGTGGCCACATGTAAAGGTAACATAAGCTGCTACGTGTATAATTTCACACTTGTAGGAGTTGTTTATCCAAAGGAGATAAAGAGAGAGATAAAACTAAGACCTAGGTACTACACTGTGAAACCACAAGCCCACAACTCTGGGGCAGACACTAGGGTAGACTAACTAGGTTTGGAGGCCTGTGTCTGACTGTTCTTAGACCTATGTCTATTGGTTTCCTTCTGCCTCTCTTCACTTTAGAATTCTGTAGGAGAGCCAGGCACTGGTAGCTCACGTTTTTAATTTTAGCTATTCAAGAGGCTGAGATCTTATTATTATGGTTCAAAGCTAATCCAGGCAGGAGAATCTGTGGAACTTTTATCTCTAATTAACCAATTTTAAAAAAAAAATGGACGAGTGTGGCTAAAGTGTTAGAGTGCCATCCTTGAGCCAAGCAAGAGTATGAGGCCCTGAGTTCAAGCCCAAATACCAGCACCAAAAAAGAAAGAAGAGGAAGGAAAGGAGGGAGGGAGGGAGGGAAGGAGGGAAGGAGGGAGGGAGAGAAGGGAGGAGTGGAAGAAGGAAAGAAGGAAGGAAGGAAGGAAGGAAAGAAGGAAGGAAGGGAGGGAGGGAGGAAGGGAGGGAGGGAGGGAGGAGAGAATTCCCAGAAGATCTGTCTATATAGTATTTTTCTTGAATCCTGGAGTTAGTGGGTAGATCACTCTCTTCACTGCCTCTAAGCAGCAACCCCCCCAACCCCAAATCTGGCCCCAGAGAAGCTTCCTCCAAGACCAAGAGCATCTGGGGGGAGGAGCATTCCTGGAGCTTGGGTGAGACCATGTCACCTGCCACCTGCTATCTCTTCTGTTCAGCTATCAGGAAAACAAATGCATGGTCATAGCCTGCAATTTTCAGTTTAGACACCAGGTGGAGAAGTGAACCCCACAAAAGGAGATGTTCTTCCAAGAGAGCTAGGCTCCAGCCTCACAGTCACAAAACTCCCTGGGGCTAGAGCACAAAGGCTGGATGAGCTGGGGTCATGGAAGAGACAACAGGCTCTAACTGTGACTCCAACACAGGAAGCCACCTGCTTGCAAGTCCCATTTCTGCTTCCTCAGCTCAAGAGCCTGCTTGCTGAGAGGTAATCCCTCCCCTCCCAAGTGACCTTAGCTGGGACCTTGGCACTGACATTTCCTAGGAAATCTCAGCAAATTCAGGCGCAGCCGGGGCTCTGGAGAAAACCTCCATCCATCCACCACAAAGGGCTCCAGGACTTTCAAGCTGCGCCTAGGCCTCTTTGGTCTTTGAAAACTTTGTGGAGTAAGCTGTCCCACCAGCTGATAGGAACGGGGCGGGGCTGTGGCTCCTCTTGAGAAGACACTAGAAGCGCTTCCCACAGTCTGGAAGCTCCAGCTTTGGCCGCCGCAAGGCCCCATTTCTCTGCCCACACTTAGGACCAGTAAACTTCCAAGATGGAGGGCAATTATCACCACCCCAAAGAGCACGAGATGGGCAGTCGCAGTTCCTGGGATTTGAAGGGGGTTTTTGAGGTGTAGAGGAAGGGGAAGAATTGTTGTTGTTGTTGTTTTTAAAATAATACACAGGTGGGCAGATGGGAGTTAGATTAGAGGTAGGGTGTTTGCCTAGTATGCATGAATTCCTAGATTCGCTGATAATAATGATGATATTGACAATGATGATGTTGATAATAAGGATGATACCAAACTACAAACACTAAATTAACTGCAAAAGTAGCTCTTTGGAAGGTAGAAAGAGATCCCCATGATTTGCCTATTTTAAAAAGCTTATAAATACCACAAACCATAATACAATCTAGAAAATAATTTATTTTTGCTTAACTCCTGACATACTTCTTTTTTTTTTTTTTTGGTCCACTTTTGGGGCCTGAACTCTGGGCCTGGGCACTGTCCCTCAGCTCTTCAGCTCAAGGGTAGTGCTCTACCACTTGAGCCACAGCGCCACTTCCAGCTTTTTTTCTTCTTGTTTATGTGGTGCTGGAGAATCGAACCCAGGGCCTCATGCATTCAAGGCAAGTGCTCTACCACTGAGCCACCTTCCCAGCCCCCCTGACATACTTCTATATTTACTTTTCTATAGCTTTCTGTGGCTGTATGTTGTTTGACTCTCTTTTCATATGTGACAACAATTTTGTGATAGCCTTGTCTACAGAAAGAATAGAAAGATAAAAGGTGGGGCTTGTTTTGTTTGGCTCTTTTCTTTCATAGTACTGAGGTTTGAACTCAGGACCTAGCACTTGCTAAGCTAGTGCTCTGCTACTTAAGCCACATCTCCAGCCTGGCTTTTTGCTAGCCATTTTGGACATAGACTCTAGTGTACTTTTCTGCCTGGGTTGACCTGGAAGCTGGATCCTCCAGATATCAGCCTCCTGAGTAGCAAGGAAGCTAAGTGTGAGCCACCAGAACCCAGCTAAAGTTTACTTTTATTTTATTTTATTTTTTTGGTCCGGTTGTGAGGCCTGAACTCCGGGCCTGGGCGCTGTCCCTCAGCTCTTCAGCTCAAGGCTAGCACTCTACCACTTGAGCCACAGCGCCACTTCTGGCTTTTTTCTTTTTGCTTATGTTATGCGGTGCTGAGGAATCGAACCAGGGCCTCACGCATGCAAGGCAAGTGCTCTACCACTGAGCCACCTTCCCAGCCCCTAAATTCCTAATTCTTTTAAAAGTTTTCTTGCTGGATGTTGGTGGCTCATTCCTGTCATCCTAGCTATTCAAGAGTCTGAAGTCGGAGGATCGCGGTTCAAAGCCAGCCAAGGCAGAAAAGTCTATGAGACTCTTAATCAATTAACCACCAAAAAGCTGGAAGTGGAGGTGCAGCTCAAGTGCTAGAGTGTCCATCTTGAGTGAAAAGGCCAAGAAGAGGATAAGGTCTACGCTCAAGTCCTGGCCGTACCAGCATATACAAAAACGTTTTCTGGTTTCTTTTCCATTTCTCACATATTTTCTGGGCCAGACACAGGCCACATTCATATTTACAATTCAGGCTCTGGCTCTGTATTTTTGAAATCAGGACAGAGATAAGTGAGAAGCATATACGTAGAAGCCATCCCTCCAGTAAGCGAGCTAGCTAGCCATCACTTGACAGTCACAGAGGAGACTGAACCTCACAAACATACCCCCCCGAACCTGAACCTGAACCTGAACTGAATCTATCCCCCACTCATTTCTTTCAGCTGATGCTCCAAATGTCAACTGTGACCCAACAACAGAATAATTTGAGAAAAAGAAGGCAGAGTGAGACAGCTGTGTCAACTGACTGAGGAAACAATCTATTATTATTTTGCAACGTTTCTAGAGTTTTCAGTACTTTTCAGAAGCCTAGGTACATGTGAACATATTATTAGGCCCCTCCTAACTCCTTGGAAGGGACCTGTGCAGACAGGGAGCCCAAGGCTTAAGCTTTGATCAGCTTCATGGTAAACACTCCTGTGAGTTCCAAAGTCAGACAGATGTAGACTTGAACCCTGCCCCTGCCCCTTGGCAGCTCTGTGGGCACGGAGGAAGTGAAATATACTCCTTCAAAGGATCTATTTCTGCAACTTGACATTGAAAATTATGATAGCCTGTATTTCACCACAGGTGAACTCTCAGGTTAGGACTGAGAGGAGTGTATATAAAAGGCGCCTGGCACCAAGTCTCAACAAATGGCGGCCACTATGACCAGCAATCCTGCCTTAAACCTGCTACAGAGGCAGGGGCGCACCTCCCTTCGCCTTGAGCATGTTGAGGTAGAGTGATTGTGGGAGCCAAACCCTCCTGGGAGGGCTACAATGAGGTTGTAAGGTTGAAGTGAAGTCCTGACTCTCCCAAGACTGCTTCGTAAGGCCGGGTGTGTGATCCCAGAACTCAGGAGGCTGAGACAGGAGGATTGGGAATTCAAGGCCACCTTGGGCTACATAGCAAAACCCTATCTCAACATTAATTAATTAATTTAAAAAACTATTGGCAGGACCAGCTCACTTCTCTTTTCTATCATCACAGGCATGCCAGGTGGCCCTGGAGTGACCCTTAGCCATCCTAGGTCACTTCCCCACATCTCCCAAACCCTGCTGTGGTTCTGTTTCTCACAGAACCACAGAACCACTTCTGTGCCCAACTGCACAGAAGGGCCTCAGGCAGCCAGGAACAAAAGGAAGGAGAAGCTGAGACCTCACCACCCCCAGAAGCCTGAGAACACAGCACTGGGCGCGGCAGCCCTGCACTACTAAACAAGGCCTCCTCTTCCCCAGTACAGACACTCTGCCATCCATCCTGCCAGATCAGTGAGGCTGCAGACAAAGAATGTTTGCCCAAGTTTTCTGAGCTTACCCCATGTGCAGCTGCATGCGTTGTACCCAGAGGAGGCCCAAGAAAAAGACTTAAAGATACACTGGTCATGACAAGTCAAGTTAACAAGGCAACAGTGGAAGAAATGGATGATTTACAGGGAAAAACCCGAGGCTATGTTAGGTGACCTCTGTACACTGGAAGCCAGCAGTGACATGTGTGTGCCAGGCTCCTCAGGACATACTCCCTGTGAAGGAGGAACAGCACCACCACAAGTAAGGAACTTGATATAGAGAGTGGAGTCAACCTGAGTTTAAAGCCCAGCTCCTCCACTTGGAAGCTGTGTGACTCCGGGCAAATTCATTATTCTCACTGCATCTCAACTCTGTAAGACAAAGACACTTCCGGCCCCGTGTGGAAATTCAAATAAGATGCGGGATTGTGGGAGGGGATTACTGTACTTTTAGCCTTCAGGAGACTGAAGCAGGTGGATTGCAAGTTTAAGGCCAGTCTGTGCTACATAGTAAGATCCTGTCAGTAAAGAAAAGATAAAAGATAAAAGAGGAAAAGGGAGGGAAGGAATTCAATCCTATAATACTTAAAAAATACAATTTTTTCACACATAGAACTTATTCTGTTAAGTTTGTATTTGATGTATACAAGTTCCTATTTTTAGGAATTGAGATGTGGTTTCATGTTAGACTCTTGATAAGCACGCAAGAAACCCTGGGTTCTATCACCAGTGTACACAAAACAACAACAAAATAAAACATTTCTAATTTTAATGAAGTCTCTAAGTTACACATCTATCTACTTAATGTTTTGAGGATCATAGAAAAGAAATCTTTGAGCTGACTGCTTTGGTGCATGCTTATAATCCAGTGCTAGGGAGGCTGAGGCAGGAGGGCTCCGAGTTTGAAGCCTGCCTGGGCTACATTCCAAGAAAAACATAAAAAAGGAAAGAAAAGAAATCTTGGGGCCGAGTGCCAGTGGCTCACGCATGTAATCCTAGCTACTCAGGGGCTGAAATCTGAGGATCGCAGTTCAAAGCCAGCTGGGGCAGGAAAGTCCATGAGAATCTTATCTCCAATAAGCCACCAGAAAACTAGAAGTGGTGCTGTGGCTCAAGTGGTAGAACATTCGCCTTGAGCTGAAGAGCTGAGGGACAGCGCCCACGCCCAGAGTTCAAGACCCATGACCGGCCAAAAGAAAAAAAGAAATTTTGGTCTACCTCAAAATCCTAAAGCCTCTCTCTTTACCTAGCTTCACTGTTATTACATGTCACAGTGAGATCTACATTTAGCTGGAATTTGTTTTATGTTTCTGTAAGTAGGTCAGAAACACCATTGTAGGATTAAAGGAGTAAGGGGTGAGCCTGAGTCAGAGAAGACATTGGCACTGAATCTCTAAGAAAGGACTTTCAGCAAGAACTACTGCACAGCTCCAAAAGCTCAATTTAAAAAAAAAAAAGATATTCAGTCTAGCATTCCTGATCCGAAATTAAGGAGGCTCCAAAATCTGCATCTTTTATTTGTTGACAGCATGCCACAAGCAGAAGACTCCACAGAATGAAACTGTACGTGCAAAATCATTAAAAGCATTTATAGGGGTGGAGATGTAGCTCTGTGATGGATGCTTGCCTAGCATGCAAGAGACCTTTGGTTTGCACCCCAACACTGGAGAAAGAAAAGTTAAGACAACTACTGTATCCTGGGCCTCTCTGGTCTGGTGCCGCTTCTTTCCTCAGCTTCCTTTCCCACCATCCCCAAGCCTAGGCACATCACTTGTGCATGGCATGCTGCCAAGGACACTGGTGCTGTCCCATCTACTTCAAGGCCTTTCCATTGTGCTTCTTCCTTAGACTGGGTTTCCCCAGAAACATAGAGAGACAGACAGACACAGAGATACAGAGAGAGAGAGATGAGCAGATAGAAACAGACACAGAGATACAGAGACAGAGGTGTGTGTGTGTGTATGTGTGTGTGTGTGTGCGTGCACATGTGTGTGTGCATGCACACAAAGTATTCATGAATGTTCTTCTGAAGAAGTGAAGCCAAAATACAGTGGTACACACCTGTAACCCCAGCTGTTCTGGGGGCAGAAGCAGGAGGATTATGGTCTATGACCAAGGCTCCATCTGTAAAAGGAACTAAAAGCAAAAAGGGCTGCAAGTATACCTTAAGTGGAAGAAAGCTTGGCTAGCAAGTCTGAGTCCTAACTTCAATCTCCAGCACCACCAAAAAGGAAAATAAAATGAGTGAATAAAGCTGGGCTGTACTGCAGATACAACAGGGGCATCTCAAAAAATCCCATGGGAGACTCTCCAACTACAGCCTTTCAGAAGTCTCCCAAAGGAAGCAGAGGGTAGGCCCTTGTACCTCACCATCGTACAAGGGCCATCTCAAGGAAAGGGAATGACTTTGGTCAGAGTAGCCACCTGTGACAAAGGCAAGGCTCAGGAAGGACCAGCTGGGGACTGTCAGAGCTGACATCCCAGGTAGCTGGGGAGTGGTGGCTCAGGCCTGTGGGTGGACTGGGCCACATGCCTTGATGTCCTACCTGCCACTTCCAAGATGAATTCCCATAGCATCCAAAGTTCCCATGTGTCTGTCTCCTCTACCAGAAGGCAAGAGCTGTATCTCATCACCGTTGTCTCCCTAACACAGGAAGCTCAGCACCCCATCTCACCGAGAGGCCCTGCTGTAGGAGTTTGACTCTTTGCAGGCAGATGGAGGTCTCAGGTATCCCTGCTTCAAACACAAGCCATGTTGCTGCGATCACGAAGCACCTGGATGCTGGAGCCAACGGTTCTGGGTCCATTTCCTGGCTCTGTGACTTTGGACCAGTTGCTTCATTACTCTGTGCCTCAGTGTTTTCACCAGTGATTTTTTAAAAAGACACAAATTCTTATTCATAGTATGCTTAATAAGTTGATAATTATTATCAGAGATGTATGTCTTTTAAGCAATTCAGTGTAGGTGATCAGAAAATGACTGATTATATAAAATCCTTAAAAGTCTTGATTAAAAAAAAAACAGATAGCGTTTTAGCCTTAATTTCAATAGCTATTCTGTGTGTGTGTGTGTGTGTGTGTGTGTGTGTGTGTGTGTGTGTGTGTGTGTGTGTGTGTGTGTGTGTGTGTGTGTGTGTGTTTCTGAGGATCAAACTCAGGGCTTTGCCCAGAATGCTTGGAAAGCCCTCTACCATGGAGTTATATCCTCAGCCATTGGTCGTTAGAGACAAGGCATTTTTGTGTAGCCCAGGTTGCCCTTGAACTTTCAGTCCTCCTGTTTTAGCCTTCTGATGCTGAGATAGCAGGTGTGCACCATCACACTCAGCAAGATCTACATTTTTTTTAAGTCTCATGGCACAGTAGACATTCCAAAGCAGTGGCCTCAGGGAAACTAGCTCAGGAGACTGGCTTGAGCAGGTATGGGTCAGAACATTTCCACACCCACCCAACAGAAACCAATTCATGACGGCATGATGGCGTCAACAAAGCCTTGACTTCTCATATTCAGATAGTAGGTCCCAGTTTGGTGAATGAAGGAAGCAGGTCATCTCCTTTATCTTGAACTGCTTGAAATGGTACAAGAATCAAACAAGCATGAGTCTGCATGTCCCAAGGTGACCACTTCCTCTGCCCTACTCTCCAGGCACATGATTTTCTTCTCCTGGGATCTTCTCATTGCTAGAGAGAAAGATAGGAGAGATTTCCTGCTCGTTGTCACTGTTACCAAGGGGGGCCCAGTTTGCCTCTGTATGTTATGCCAATCACTGAGACAAGTTTTGTAAAAGGCAGAGAAGACAGGTACTGCTGGCTCACACCTGTAAGCCTAGCTACTCAGGAGGCTTGGCAGGCAAAATGAAGGGTTTATGGTTTCTACTGGTTTGTGTTCCCTCCAAGTTCCAGAAGAACAACTGAAGCAACCCTGACCATTATGTCCCGTAGATCAGAGATGCTGACTGCAGTCGAGCTCATGGAGGTAAACTGCTTAGCTCCATGACCTCTAAAATGAATGTGAAACTAGAAAGCAGGTGACGCTACAGGATTCATTCATGTCTTTCTGTCCATTACGATCGCTTCTTAGGCTCTCACCTTCATCTAGAAGCAGCTAAGGGATAGGAGAAGAGACAGAAGAAACAGAGAAGGGATCACAGGGGACCCTCTGAAGGGAAGTGAAACAAGTCCCTTCCTTCCCCAGCTCAACCTTTCCTGGGGCAGATAAGGTCAGGTTCCTGTTGAGATTCTAATGAGTGCAGCAGCCAGGTTTTGAGGTCTTGCTTGACTTTTAGTGTGAAGTGTCTTCAATAGGGGCGGACTTGTGGGTCCTTGCATATAACTGTGGGCTCTACTAATTCTGGATCCGTATTGTCAGGATGGGAATTTACGAGCCAGGTGCCAGTGGCTGACACTGATAACTTTAACTACGAGGAGCTGGAATCCAGAGGACTATGTATGGTTTGAAACCAGCTCAGAAAGAAAAGTTTGCAAGAGTCCATATCCAAATTAGACAGCAAAAAGCAAGGCTGAAAGTATGGTTCATACACTAGAATTCTCCAAGTTCAAACCCTGGAACTTGAAAAAAGAAAAAGAAAAAGGAGCAGCAGGAGGAGGAAGATGAGGAAGAAAAGGAAGAGAAAAGAAAGAAATCTTTTAAACAAAATAAAGAAAATACAAGAAGATAGAAAAGGGACGTGACAAGTTACAAAATAAAGAATGAGGCTTGGTACTAGTGGTTCACACCTATCATCCTAGCTATTCAGGAGCCTGAGATTTGAGGATGGAGATTTGAAGCCCATCCTGGGTAGACAAATCAAAGATACTAACCAGCAAACACACACACACACACACACACACACACACACACACACACACACACATAAATAGAAGTAGAAATAGGGCTCAGTGATAAAGTGTCAGCCTTGAAAGAAGAAAGTGGCAAGGAATGTGGCTTAGTGGTAGAGTGCTTGCCTGACATACATGAAGCCCTGGGTTTGAGTCCTCAGTACCACATAAACAGAAAAGGCCAGAAGTAGCACTGTGGCTCAAGTGGTAAAGTGCTAGCCTTAAGCAAAAGAAGCTTGGGGACAGTGCCCAGGCTCTGAGTTCAAGCCCTAGGACTGGCAAGAGAGAGAGAGAGAGAGAGAGAGAGAGAGAGAGAGAGAGAGAGAGAGAGAGAGAGAGAGAGAGAGAGAGACAGAGACAGAGACAGAGACAGAGACAGAGACAGAGACAGAGAGAGACAGAGAGAGACAGAGAGAGAGAGAGACAGAAAGAGAGAAAGAAAGAAAAGAAAGTAAGAAAGAAAGTAAAAAAGAAAGAAAGGAAAGAGAAAAAAGGAAGAAAGGAAGGAAGGAAGGAAGGAAGGAAGGAAAGACGGAAGGAAGGAAGGAAGGAAGGAAGGAAGGGAAAAGCTAAGAGTGCAAGGCCTTGGCAAGCCCCAATACTGGCACAAGGAAAAAAATAAAAAATTATAATACTAAAGTAAAATAAGATAAAATATTCCCATAGGCTCATATATTTAGTCTGGGTTACCAGGTGATAAGCTTTCAGGAAGCCATTGGATCCTAAGGGCTCTGATTGAATTAGTGAATTAATCCTTGATTAGATTCACTTGATGGAATTACTGGACGAGTGGTGAGAGGTGGGATGTGGGGCCTAATTGGAAGTAGGTCATAAGAGCCAGGTCCTTGGAACCATTTCTTTCCCTGATCCATTCCTGCCTCTTTCTCCCTCTACCTGCTGGGAAATGAAGAGATTTCTTCACCTCACACTCTCAACACCAAAGACTTCTACCCAATTGCTTGCAGCCAGCCAGCCACAGACTGAAGCCTTGGGTCAAAATTCATCTTTCCTTCTTTAAGTTGTCCTGTCAGCTGTTTTGGTCACATGCGCACTGTTGGTACTGGAAAACAATCCAGATGAACTCTAAGCTCTTTCCACACTGCTGTCTCCTGAGCCGAGACCCAGCACTGGAAACCACCGACCTCAGCACGTCCACCAGAGCAGACCATGCTTCTCCAGGTACACTGTGCATGCCAGCCGAGTACTCTGTCACCTAATCAAGGCTCACCCTCTAGGAAGAGAGCAAATAAAGAAAGAAATCCATTTTCAAATTAGAATTTAATCTGGGGAAAAGTAGAATCCACTTTGAGCCACTTTTCACCAGCCACAGAAGCTATCATCTTAATTTTCTGTTCTACTGCATGGCTGAGCTTTATTGTGGTTTATTCCTGCTGAAACTCACCCTGGAATTTGATGCCCATTGTAATGGGTTGGAAGTCATGTGTGGGACCTTTGAGAAGTGACAGGGTCCTTGAAAGGAGCAGATGCATTTGTGGTGGGAGTGAGGGAGTTCTTGATCTCGAGGCACTGGACTGGTTCTGGTGAAAGCTGGGGTACAGCAAAGCTGCCAGGAGGCTTTGCCTCTTCTGCAAGTGTGCACTTGCCCTTCTGCCCTGACTTCTGCCCCAGAAGCCAAGCAAATACTAGTGCCATGCTCTTGGACTTCCCAGCCTGAGAAAAGTGAGCCAAAATAAATTGATTTCCGTAATGAAACAAAATCTGTTTAAAAGCAAGAGAAGGGATAAAGTAGAGTAATATAGGGTGTGAATTTGATCAAACTATATTACATGCATGTATGAAATACCATAATGTAACCCCTTTGTTTAATTAAGGTACTCTAAACATTTTGTTTCCTTAAGTCTCAAGTATTTTATCATAGCAGCAGAGAACAGACTGAGACACACAAGAAACACACAGCCCTAGCCAGGTCCTGACACTGATGCACAGAAACTTGAAAAAGATTAGACATTCCACTGGCCAGAGAACATAAATGTGTTTCCTTACCCTGATGGACTCATTTGATTTTTAAAACACTGCAGCCTCCTCTAAATTCCCCCACAGCTCGAGTTTCAAGTCATCAAAGCTCATGATTTGTCCTGAATCCAAGAGATAAGAAGCAGGTGACCTGAGCCGCCTCTAGAGCTGGAAAAGAGCTATCCTGGAGGCCATATTTCTTGTCTAACCATTGGGACCAGCTTCCAGACAGGAGTGTAGACCTGTTCTGAAAATCCACTCTTCTGTCTCTAATACATATTGCATCTCCTCCCTGTTATGCATCACCTCTCTTGGGCAAATCAGTCTCCAGTCTGATCAGTGGCAATGTTCTGCCACTAGAGTAATAAATGACAGCCACTTGACCTTTTTAGGGAAGTCATTATCATTATGATGACTTAATTGGAAAAGCATTTCCTCCTGACTGTTTATATCATCCAACCCCTAAGGACATGAATTGGAACCCCAAATGATCCCAGTATGTTTTCTTCTTCTTCTTCTCCTCCTCCTCCTCCTCCTCCTCCTCCTCCTCCTCCTCCTCCTCCTCCTCCTCCTCCTCCTCCTCCTCCTCCTCTTCCTCCTCCTCCTCTTCTCCTTCTCCTTCTCCTCCTTCTCCTCCTTCTCCTTCTCCTTCTCCTTCTCTTCCTTCTCCTTCTCCTTCTCCTTCTCCTTCTTTCTTCTTCTCCTTCTCCTTCTCCTTCTTCTCCTTCTTCTTCTTCTCCTTCTCCTTCTTCTTCTTCTTCTTCTTCTTCTTCTTCTTCTTCTTCTTCTTCTTCTTCTTCTTCTTCTTCTTCTTCTTCTTCTTCTTCTTCTTCTTCTTCTTCTTCTTCTTCTTCTTCTTCTTCTTCTTCTTCTTCTTCTCCTTCTCCTTCTTCTTCTTCTTTTCTTCTTCTTCTTCTTCTTCTTCTTCTTCTTCTTCTTCTTCTTCTTCTTCTTCTTCTTCTTCTTCTTCTTCTTCTTCTTCTTCTTCTCTTCTTCTTCTTCTTCTTCCTATTTTTAGTCCTATACCATAGCCACAGAACAAATAGCACATTCCCAGCCTACCTTGTTGACTTGGGTAGCCTTATGTCCAAGGGAATAGAAGTAACAGTATCTTATACAACTTATGGAAAGGTCTGATATATCTGATATATAATAGGAAGACAAGACCCTTAATCTCAGTACTGTGGAAATCTGAAGATGCCTGGGGACAGGTTGTGAGGACTTCCTACTGAACGCTTTCATGGTAACATGCTCTTACCAACTATTGACCTATGGATTAATTGATGTTGCCTGATGCCCCTAGAGTTTTGGGTTGTTTTGTTTTAGGGCTTTTAAAAAAAAGTGGTTCTCAAGTCTTTGTATTTGCTTGTCTTATTTTGCTTGCCTTGCTTGCTCAGCTGACAAGCTCCCATTTGAGTTTTGCTAGTTCAGATTTTTGATGGTTACTTTAGAAATGGAGTCTGTAGTGGATTTTTCTGCCTGGTGTTGGTTCTGAACTGCCACCTTTCAGATCTCAGCTTCCCAAGTAGGTAGGACTGGAGGTGTAGAGAGAGACATTCTTATTGGCTTGCCCATCCTGTATAGTTAGTATCAACTACCTCAGTTTCACGAGGCTTTTCCAACAAGCCATTTCCTATGTCAATGACTAACCTACAGACCAGCCTTGCTGGGGTCAGATGTTTACTTTGTACACATTGGTTGGCCAGAGTGACTAACTGTGTAGCCAAACTTCTCTAAAAGAACTAAAGGACTTGGGATGTGGTTCATGGCAGAGTGCTTACGTAGAATGTACAAGGCTCTTGGTTTGAGCTGTAGCATTTAAATAAAAAGGGGGAAGGAGGGAAAAAGGGAGAGAGGGAGAGAGTAGAAATACACTCTGATCATAAAGACATTCAGAGTTTGATAGGTTGTTGTTTGTCTATTTGTTTATGAACTGGTAAAGCCAATTACTATGTAAAGTTGGAGAAGGTCATTGTTAAATGTCAGTTTTTGGAGTAGGAAGAGCAAAGCTGCTTCAATTTCCGTACAAAATGTATTGATATCACTCATTAATTCCACCTTCTGCTTTTCAATCCAGCCACATAATTTTGTTTTTAGTTTTCTCCTTGTCTTCTCTACACACACACACACACATACACACACACACACACACACACACACACACACACACATTGGATGTATAGTTTTGTCTGTCTACAACACTTCTTCCACACTTCTCAACATGGCTAGAATGGCCATTCTTTGATTTCGGAAGTTTTATAGGACTTTGAGCCTGGATCTATCTAGTCTAGTTCTCTTATTATAAGCTCCAGCCATGGTTATTATTTCATCCCTCAGAAAATTCCTTTTGTTTATAATCGTTTAACATCTGTCCGTCTTTCCCGTTGAGTGGAGCTCAAGGAGGGTGGGGACTTGTGTCTCATCCCTGCCGTTTCCTCAAAATCTACTCTAGCTCCTAACACTTCGTGGAACTTTATCAATATTCATGGAGCAAGTAAGATTGGGTTATCATGTTATCTGAACAACGTGTTGGGTTTTTTTCTAATTTAAGAAGAATGCATGACCTCTAACACTCAATGTCAGGCAGCACCAAAATAAACTGATTTAGAGGTGTGCTAGCAATTCTAGAAAGCCTAGCCCTGATCTGTACATGGGGGAAACTTTTCAGGTACATCCTTAGGGAAGGATTCAGGACAGCACTGGCCAAAGGCAGGGCAGGAAGGGTGTCAGGTGCTGGGGCACACAGGTAAGTCCACAGGGAGAGGATATACATACACATGCTCCATCTCTTTTTTTTTTTTTAATTGTAAAGGTGATGTATAGAGGGGTTACAGTTACATAAGTCAGGTAATGACTACATTTCTTTTTGAATAGTGTTGTCACCTCTTTCCTCGTTTTCTCCTGGTTTTTCTCTCCCCCTTTCCCCTCCCCCACAAATTGTATAGTTCATTTTCAACATAGTGTCTAGTGAGTCTCACTGCTGCATTTGTTCGCCCTTTATGCCACCATTTCTGGGTTCCCCCTTGCCCTCCCCAAAACATAAACTTACATACAAGACAAAAGCTACAGCAATCAAAAACAGTGACAAAGGAGGGGGGGGGAGAAGTAAAATAACATAGAACCTCTTGTTTCCATTTCTTGGAGTTCATTTCAATAAACATGTTTTGATGTGATAATATGCCCATAGCCGTTGAACCTTTGTAATCCTCTTGAAGATATCCTCCACATGCTCTACCTCTGTCTCCTTACCTCGCCTCCCCGCCACCTGGCTCAAAGGAGCCGCTCCAGGGCCACTGTGGAACAGCAAACAAGGGTTGTGTTTGCCCACTTGGCTTAGTAACAAGATCTTGCTCTGATTGTTTTCCTGTACCATTCTAAAGAGAAAAGTGGGATCACAAGGTTTCCCATGAATACTGCCACCCTGTAAATAGAAACAACTCAGCTGAGCATTTGGGGCCTAGGATGAGCAAGGGACACCCCTCACCCCCCTTCCCTGAATGCAGGTACCTTCCTTATAGGAAGAAGGTCTGAGGTAGTTCAACTCTGCTCTTGGGAGCCTCTGCTGGATGGGGTCCAGGCAAGTGTTCAAGTTTTAGCTGTCAGGAGCCTTTGCTGAAGAGGCCAGAGACCCATCCCTCCAGTAATCTTGTTAATGGTGAAATGGCGTTTGGATATTCCATGCGAGAGAACAGCCACACCACCAAGCTACATGGACACCAGGACATCATTCCAGCTAGAGTAGTCAGCTGCCATAGCTCAGATCTCATATCTCAGCCACAGCTTCTGAGTCATTTTCCATTAAGATGACTCTGTGTGTGTGTGCATGCACACCAGTACTAGGGCTTGAACTCAGAGCCTGAGTGCTGTACCTTAGCTTTTCGCTCAAGATTGGCACTCTACCATTTGATCCACAGCTCCACTTCTGGCCTTTTGTCAGTTAGTTGGAGATAAGAGTCTAGATTGGCTTCGAACTCTGATCCTCAGATCTCATCCTTCTGTTTGGCTAGGATTATAGGCATGAGTCACCAGCACCTGGCCTAAAATGACCCATCTTTACTCCATCCCCACCTCTGCCACTCTGGTTCTGTTGACCCTGTCCATCGATGTCCTCTTCCCTGAATCCCATCCTGTCAGCCTCCCTTTCAAGACCTCACAAACTCCCAAGGAGGCCCCAAGCATTACCAAGACAAAAACCCCAGAGCTGATACCCTTATAGGCCATTGGCAAGTGGATGGGATGCTGCCATCCATCCATCCAACAGAGAAGCAGGCCACCTCCAATGATCGGGTTCTGTGCTAGCATGGAGAACACAGTGTGAAGTAACAACAACACAGCCTTGGCCTTTGTGACCCTCACGTTTTGCTGGGGCAGGGAGGACTGCCAAGAAATGAAATGTATAGTAAAAGCTAGATTTGATTTCATGAATGTTGTGGAGAAAAACATGCCAGACAGGGCTATACAGGGAGGGCCTGGAACAGGGCTATGTATGACAATTTTCAATAAGGTTGGGGAAGCCCACGGAAGAGAGCGAATGTGAGTCATAAACAACCCAGAGGCAGTAAAGAACCAAGAAGGAGCTCCTGGAGGAGTTCTAGTCATGCCAAACACAATTAGAGCTCTAAAGACAGACATCATCACTTGGTAATAACGCAGTCAAGCATGGAAACAGATAGGGTGATACTGTGGTACAGGATACAAGTACAGGATACAGGTGCAAGTCAGAATGACTACAGCGCAAAAGACATTTAGAAAGAACCAGAATGCAGTTCCCTGTGCTCTCTCAGCACCCCCCCCCTGCCCCCCGCCATCCCAAAGCTCTTCCACCGGAGCAAGGATGCTGTGATCTCTCTAGAAGGAATGTGCTAACTCAGTGGGCCTTGAACCTTAAGGCCTGCTTGGAATTACTGGAGGTCTTAAGAAAATGCAAAGCTGGGCTCATTCCCAGTGGTTCTGATAAGGTAGGTTTGGGGTAGAGGACCACACATGTTCATTTCTAATACTTTCCCAGGAGGTGCTGATGCTGTTAGTTTGGGTATTCCACTTTCAGAACTATTCTCACTTATAGTCATGTATATCATTCGTGTTTATATTTATGTACATTATTTATATTTATATTCATGTGTATCATTTGTATTTATATTCATGTATATCATTTCTATTGTATTCATATTTATATTTGGCATATATTAATGTATGCCATGCCCTCCCATCCCTTCCCATCATTCCTCAGTTCCTCCCACTCTCTAAAAAGGCCTGCTTCCTCTTCTGTCTGCTTTTCCTTTAAGGCCAAACCCAGGAACCCACCTCCTCCAGGAAACTTCCCTCATTCTCCCAGCCAATCCCTCTCCTGCTCCTCTGAGCATTTCATCCCATCCTGTGACTGTGCTGACAGCCACAATCCTGAGCACCCGAGGGCGATTTCTGAAATCCAGGTGCCCCTCCTGATGTCTCCCGAGAAAGCTGCACTGGAGAAGGCTTTTAATGTGTCCTTCCTGAGCTCCCGCACTATCACAGCCCCATCTTAGATTCCAGAAGCTCCTTGGCTCCTCTGACCTAACCGGTTCCAACAGGTCCAAGCTCACTTCTGTAATCACATGTGGCTGTCAGCAGTGTGGAAATTCTCTTTCTGATGAAGTGATATGGAGTCTGCAGTTTTTAAAAGGATGTTGATAAGAGACTCAAAAAACAAAATCAAGCTCCCGAATGGCAAAGAGTACCCCGGGGGCCAACCACGGGTCAGAAACCCACTGTTTCAAACTTGCCTTTGCCACCAGCTGTGACCTTGGACAAGTGACCTTGGACAAGTCACCAGCCGGGCAGATAATAAAGGAGAGATACCTGAACTAAATTATTCCCCCACCACCACCTTTTTTTTTTTTAAAACAATAGAGCTTGAACTCAGGGTCTCTCATTCTCACTCTTGCTTGGCTTTTTTTGCTCACAGATGGTACCCTGCTACTTAGTCATATCACCAGCTCCAGCTTTTTACTTGTTAATCAGAGCTGAGTCTCTTAGATTTGTTTGCCTGGGCTGGCTTTAAACAGTGATCCTCACATCTCAGCCTCTTGAGTAGGTAGGATTTCAGGTGTGGGCCACAGGCACCCTGAAGAACTAGATGATTCCTAAGCTCTCATTGTCAAAGAGTCTTCATGGATACATCCTGAAAATCTCTCTGGTTCCTGATGAGCAGACAGTAAGGAAAGACAGCAAAACTGGAGCATAGGAAAACAGGTGCTGGCTGGTGAAAACAGAGTGAGATATTGGAGAGGGTCTGCAGGGCGACATTCATTGGTCTGACAGATGAAGTGGATGAGCAGGACAAGAGGGAGGAATGAAGGAGGGGGCTACACTCCTGGCTTGGATACCTGAATGGATGCTGGGGTTGTTAACATATATGTGGGTGAGGAAAATGGATCAAATCAGTTTGAGGATACAGGGTGTACAAAGATAAGAGAAAAAACTATTCAAAGATAAGAGACACCTGACCCATAGGTCACTGAGAAAGAACCAATCAAGGGTACTCTTAAAGACAGAGAAGAAGTTGGGGGGTGGGGGGGACAGCACTTAGTGGTATAAATGGATTTGAAGAGATGAGTGGGCCTGTAGCCCAGAGCAAGGAGGAAGTGTGAGCTTTAAACTGGAGCCAAGCCATCCCCTGCTTTGGGGGTGAAAGACAGAGGCAGCCACAGGCATGCAAACATCACAGATCTCTTTACTCCCATCCCTGGGAGTCCTGTCTTTCCCAGTCCCCATTGGTCTCTGGCCCTAGTATTTAGTATGTATTGGTTCCTCAGTCAGGTGGTGAATTAGTCATTCCATGTAGTACCTCACTGACTATGTGGACCAAATAACTATTTGGCCTTGAGCAAGTGATGCTTCATGCTTCGGGTTCCTCATCTGCTTGATGGAGACAATGTGGTGATAACAGAAACATCTTACAGTAGTGGCTGGTGTAGAGAGATCTCTTTGAAGTAATGTCTCACATTAGACTCTGTCTACAGGACAGTAGACTCCATATTTACCCAACATACATGAGAGCAACCTCTTAGTCAGAAGGACACGTCTTGCTTCTTTTCCTTTCAAAGTCATGAAAAAAAATGTCCTTTTTTAGCTGTTTATTAAAATTCTTGTTTCCAATTTTGCTCTTCGTTTGCAAAATAAAGCATAATAAACTGTGTGTGATCTAGCACAAGAATTCCTCAAGATCATCAGCATTAAAAAAAAATCTTGGGGCTGGGAAGGTGGATCAGTGGTAGAGCACTTGTCTTGCATGCATGAGGCCCTGGGTTCGATTCCTCAGCACCACATAAGCAAAAAGAAAAAAGCCGAAAGTAGCGCTGTGGCTCAAGTGGTAGAGCGTTAGCCTTGAGCTGAAGAGCTGAGGGACAGCGCCCAGGCCCAGAGTTCAGGCCCACGACTGCCCCCCCCAAAAAAAATCCTACCCCCCACCAATTATCAGAATTTCTTGATTTAGGTCATGATTTTAAAAAAGAAGTCACTGAACTGGGTGCCTATAATCCTAGCTACTCAGCAGGTTAAGATCTGAGGATCTCAATTTGAAGCCGGCCTGAACAGACAAATCTGAGAAACCCTTATCTCTAATTAACTAGCAAAAAGCATAAGTGGGGGTATGGCTCAAATGGTAGAGCACCAGCCTTGAGTAGAAAAAGCTAAGCAAGAACACGAGGCCCTGAGTTTAAGCCCCACTAAAAACAAAACAGAACAACAAGAAGAAGTCACTGAAACTGTAATAAATAGAACTAGAATTAGTCCTCCTGAATTATTTTCAATTAAGAAGCTTTGATTTCCTCTTCCATCAAGTGAGGATAATCAAACCTACTTAAAGAATTAGTACAAAAATTGAACCAGCCTGGTATGGCGGTATCCCCAATCTTGTAATCTCAGCTATGTAGAAAATAGAAGTGGATGATCAAGGTCTGAGGGAAGATAAAGGAAAATCATGGGATCCTATCTAAAAATGACTAAAAGAGCAAAAGACTATGGGCAAGGCTCAAGTGATAAAGTATTAGCAAGACCTTGAGTTCAATCCACAGATAGAAAGGAAGGAAGAAAGAGGGAAGAAAGAGGGAAGGAAGGAAGGAAGAAAGAAAGAAAGAAAGAAAGAAAGAAAGAAAGAAAGAAAGAAAGAAAGAAAGAAAGAAAGAAAGGAAGAAAGAAAGAAAGGAAGGAAGAAAGGAAGGAAGGAAGAAAGAAAGGGAGAAAGGGAGAAAGGGAGAAAGGGAGAAAGGGAGAAAGGGAGAAAGGGAGAAAGGGAGAAAGGGAAAGGAAAGGAAAGGAAAGATAAAAAATCAAATAAGCAATCACAGGGCAAAGCTCTCTTTAAGGGTTGCAGTATACCCCTTAAAGGATGTAAACTGTTTTAATGGGGCAATGAAGTCGAAGCTGCCTAGCTCAGGTTTTATTTGATGACTAGGCCCCCAGAGAATTTCCAGACTCCTCCACCATAACAGTCACACATCGCTAAGGAGAATTTCATAATATATATTACTATTTTATTGCATGTCACCCCCATAAAAGAAGTGGGATGAATTTTAGTTAAAACCATATGTTCGCCACCCCCTTTGTCAGAGTACTACTTGTTTTTATCTGCCTTCTGCAGATCTTTGTTAAAGTCTCAAAGGAAAACCCTCGCAACCTGGCATCTGAAGAACTTAAGTCCTTCTGGTCTAGAATTTCATCAACATTTAGGGTGATTTCTTAGTCCTCCTGCTCAGTGCCCCCTCATGCTGAGATATCCTTATAAAGCAGCCCTCTCCCACAGGCTACTCCTGGCCTAGGAGCTTGCCCAGCGTCCTACCCAGGGAAGCAGGTGGATCACTTCTCCATGGTCCTTTAAGCCCACAGCAAGTGGCTGAGCCACTGACACAGCCATTGCCCACACCACTGAGTTTCTGGGAGCCCAGAGAGGAAACAGATAAGGAAAATAGCTTGCATCTGTCGGTGTGGTTCCGCTCAGCTCACCGCAGGAGGCAGTGGGCAGCTCTTTTTCAGCTCGGCTCTCTTCGCTAGAACCCATTGTATAAGACATCACTCAAAACTCCTATGGTTCCTCATAGATCCACAGGGCTCTATTTCACTCCACAAACTCTCATTTTTAGGGTGCTTACTTCTCCTTCACATTTTTGGGGGGGTCGGTCATGGGGCTTGAACTCTGGGCGCTGTCCCTAAGCTCTTCAGCTCAAGGCAAGCGCTCTGCCATTTGAGCCACAGTACCACTTCCTGTTATCTGGTGGTTAATTGGAGATAAGAGTCTCACAGACTTTCCTGCCCAGGCTGGCTTAGATCTCAGCCTCCTAAGTAGCTAGGTTTACAGGCGTGAGCCTGCAGCACTTGGCTTCCTTCACACATTTTTCTGTTGAAAATCAGGCTCTTGAGGTTAGACTCTGCAGGCATGGAGCCCTCTTTGTTTTCAGTTTTTAAGCATTCAAATTTTTTTTCTTTCTTGTGATTGTTTCTAACATATTTATAAGATGATTTATAAGATGATTTCTTTGTTGCTTTGTATGTCCCTCCCCCATGGTATAACCCCTGCTTTCACTGTATTTGATGTTGGTATAATTTGTGGAGGGGAAGGGAAAAAATAAATCGTGGGGGGGGGATGGGGAGGAGTATGGGAAGGGATGGGAAGAGGAAACAAAAAGGAGGCAACAATGCTTGATAAGAAATGTACTCATTAGAAACTTCTCTGAAGAGGAAAGAAGGATGGCCAATAGACACATGAAGAAATGCTCAACCTCCCTAGCCATAAAAGAAATGCAAATCAAAACAACATTGAGATACCACCTCACCCCAGTTAAAATGGCTATAATCAAGAACTCTAATAACAACAGATGCTGGAGGGGATGTGGACAGAAGGGAACCCTACTGCATTGTTGATGGGAGTGTAAACTTGTTCAACCACTTTGGAAAGTAGTATGGAGGTTCTTCAAAAGACTCCACATAGAGCTCCCCTATGACCCAGCAATCCCACTTTTGGGCATTTACCCAAATGATCACAAACAAGACCACACTAAAGCTACCAGCACAACTATGTTTATTGCAGCATTATTTACCATAGCTAAGATATGGAACCAACCCAGATGCCCCTCAGTAGATGAATGCATCAAGAAAATGTGGTATATATACACAATGGAATTCTATGCCTCCATCAGAAAGAATGACATTGCCCCATTTGTTAGGAAATGGAAAGGTTTGGAAAAAATTACATTAAGTGAAGTAAGCCAGGCCCAAAGAAACATAGGTCCCATGGTTTCCCTTATTTGCAATAACTAGTATATGTCTGAGTCAAGCAGAAAAGGTCAGATAAGTTGATGTTAGGTGAAATGAACCCCAAGATAAGTATTCAAATGATTTTTTTCTTTCTTGCAATTGTTTCTAACATATTTATAAGATTATTTCTTTGTTGCTTTGTTATGTCCCTCCCCCACGGTATAACCCCTGCTTTCATTGTATTTGATCTTGGTATAATTTGTGGAGGGGAAGGGCAAAAACAAACCGTTTAAATAGGGATACAGGTGGACCCATTGCAACAATGAGATGTACAAATCCTAATGCTGAAAAACAACTTTACAACTTTGGCCGGGCGGGCCGGGGGGCGGGGGCGGTGAAGGAGATGGAAAGGGATGGGAAGGGGAAACAAAGGAGGAGGCAGCAATGCTTGATAAGAAATGTACTCATTACCTTGCCCATGTAATTGTAACCCCTCTGTACAGTATTTTCACAATAAAAAAAAAATCAACAGTACCTGTGTGAAATCTAAGGTTTCCCTCAGCAGAAGGGCCAGCCATCTCATATACACCTATGCCATTTCCTCTGGGCCAGCAGTGCTTGCTGCCACCACCACATCCAGGCATAGCAGACTGGACAGAGATGGCCTACGCTGGTGACCACAGCTCTGGGCTTCAGGAAGCAGTGAGGAGCAGAAAGCAGAAGAAATATATTTCATACAAAGAGCCTTCTCTATTTAATGTTAAGACTTGGAGTTGAATATCCTTTTAGGTATTCATTTGAGAGAAGCCACTACATGGTAACATCTAAGGGTCTCTCTGCTCAGACCCAGCTGGTAGGGCCAGATTCATGTCAGTCCTAGCTCAAAGTACCCAGAGGTCTCCCCTCACCCCTGACCACCATCACTCTCATATTCTCTGTCTCTGTCTGTCTGTCTCTGTCTGTCTGTCTGTCTCTGTCTGTCTGTCTGTCTGTCTGTCTGTCTGTCTGTCTCTCTCTCTCTCTCTCTCTCTCTCTCTCTCTCTCTCTCTCTCTCTCTCTCTTTCTCTCTCTCTCCCTTCTTCCCTCCCTCCTTCTTTGGGGAGAGAACCCAGAGCCTCAGATATGCCATAGACAATTTCAGCATTGAACCCACACCCATCTCATTTCCCATCTCTTGAGAAGGAAATCTAAACTCCTACACAAGCTGCCCTGCCTCTAAAACCAGCCTTCTGATCCTTCCAGGCTCTAGCTTTTGTGTCTTCTGTGGCCTGGAATGGGGGTCTTTCCCTGATTTCTCAGCAGCCCCTTTTTTGGCCCAGGTCAAAGTCGTATGAAGCCACATCAACTAGTAGTCTGACCTAGGGACCTAACATCAGGTCACCATCTGCCCACATCCACTTGTCTATGTGCTGTTCCCAAAGCCCCAGTAAGAACCACTGCTCAAGGCCCCAGTGCTGCCTATCTCTTGGAACATTATGTTCCCTAAAGTCAGCACCTATCTAACATTCTTTCACTTCCTCCTGTCTTTCCTTAGTGAAAAACAATCTTTTGCTCTGCTCCATTCATCCAGGACCCCATGCAGGTAAGAGCTTGACCATGGAGATAGAAATATATTCAGGAAGAAGCCTAAGGTGTGGTAGATTGAATCTTAATACCACAAAGGAAGGGAGAAAGAAAGAGGCAGAAAGATAGAGAGAAGCAACAAAGATCCTTGGTAGACTGAGCCAGGCACTGTATTAGGTATTGGTTAATCCCAGTGTTTAAATCCTAGCTTTTCAGTTCTTTCCATTTACCTGGTGATTACCTGAGTGACTGTGTAACTTCTCAAATCCTCTGATTTCTCATCACCAGGTATGGTGGCTACATGTATGTAATCAGCATTAGGTACAACAAGAGAATCATGAATTCAATGCCAGCCTGGCTATGTACTGAGATTATATATAAAATATATTATTTATTAAATGATCATATATATGAGCATTTAATAATCATTTAAATTATTATAAATTAAATAATCATAATAATTTAATCATATATATAATTAAAAAGAAGCAATTAAATAAGTTAGTAAGTATATTATTATTATATATTTAATGGAGCTAATAAAGTCTACCATAATGATTAATTTTGTGTCAACCTAGTAGGGCCATGGTACTCAGATACATTCTTGAACATTATCCTGGATGTTTTTTGTTGGGGTTGTTTTTTAGCAGAAACTAGGAATTAAATGGAGGTTTAACCAGGTGTAGTAGTATAAGCCTGTTCAAGCTACTCAGCACATGAGAAGATCAGTTGAAACCAGCCTTGGTAAAAAGGACATCCCATCTCTAAAACCAACATCTAGAGCACCTGCCTAGTAAGAGCAAGGCCCTAAGTTCAAATCCCAGTACCATCAAACCCAGAAAAACCAACACAATTAGTAAGTAACTGTTCTAAAATAAAGGCTGGGGATATCACTTGGTAGTAGAGCATGTACCTGCACAAGGCCCTGGGCTTGATTCCTAGCAGTAAAAAAATAAATGAATACTCATGGACTTGGTGTAGATCAAGCACGGGTAGGTCCTTACCAATGAGTTGAAAGCTTAAATGAAACAAAAGCTTGACAACTCCATCACCGCCCCAGCAAGAAGGAATTCTGCAGTGGATTGCTCTTGAACTTGAACTTGAAATCCCCTGATTCTCCAGCCTGCTCATCTACCTTACAAATTTAGAATTTTCTAAGACCCATAATCACATTGAAGTAAGGAGACTGGATCTATGCTTCCCCTAGGTAATTGACCCTTGATTTCCCAATTGTTTCCCCCACATGGTTTGCTTTTCTATTAGGTTCTCATCTGGTTTGCTTCACTTATGTATAACACTTTCGTTAGGTTTAATTCCACACCTTACGTTGTTTGGGACTATATAAGCTTTGTGCTAGCTGCATTCCAGGATGCTGGTCTTTGAGATAGGAGTCCACCAGCAGTCCTCAAGCTCTCCAATAAAGGCTCATAATTTGGCCTGTTAAGTGGTAGCTTCTCTAGAGAACACAAATACATTTGCCTGCTTACACTGCAGGAAACAAAGTCTCATTACCACCAATAACTGCTGCTGGCTACTGAGCACCTATAGTATGCTTCCCATCTTGCCAAGGATTTGCCATATTGGATTTATTTCATGTAATCCTCACTACAACCTTACGAGATGGGTACTGTTATGGTCCGTGGGACTCAGTGAGGAAACCCAGGCATGGCGGGATTTCAGCCACCCACGGAGAGTACAGGGTGCAACTGTGATCTAAGTTTTTACCATATTCACTGCCTCTCCACTGAGTGTCTAAGAACAGATGCTCTTCCTACCCAATAAATGTTCTATTCCACCCCCAACCCCACGCTCAAATAGATGAAGCCTAGTCATTTATTTTTTTTCATGGATTTTTATTATTTCCTTTAAGCATCTGATTTCCATGATGCCCAACTGCTGTCAGGGAGAGCCAGGGACAGGAAGGGAAGGTCTGACACCTTCCTAAGACCATCCCACAGAGTCCTCCTGGAACCTGCCCTCCCCTTCCTGATGCCATCTGCGAGCAGGAAAGCTGCCCTGCCCCTCAGACCCTCCTAGAAATCACAGCCTCTGACTCCCTCTGTGCTGCAGAGTTTCTAGGTGTCCTAGCCTGATGCGGGGGGCGGGGAGTATATAAGACATGGAAGTAACAAGGAACCCAGACCTTGTCCAGGTCTCATTTCAAACCTGTTCTTCCAAGTCTCTTTTTCCTGATAGGCCCTCCACCAAAACAAGATGCTCCTATGGCTGAATTCCAGTGTGGCAGAAAGTTAGGGTGGGGTTGAGGGGAACTCTAGTTTGCAGGGTGCTGTGGCTTATCACATGCTGCCAGAGAAATGCTGATCCAGGTCACCACCAGGTTTAACCCTGCCTGTCCCAATGTCACAGAGTGGTGAGAAGGCTCCTGGCTTGCTCTGGAGGGGCATGAGCCCCTCAGTACTGGGCCCTAAGCCTTTCTGCAATGGGTCCTCTGGCTCACCTGGAAAGTAGACGTTTTCCCAGAAAATTTCTTTTACCCATGGACAAGTTTTGGTTGTTTTTTTTTTTTTCATTTTGTTTTCAAGTTGGAAAGAGAAGGACCAAATGAAGTTTTTAGTTTGTTTTTCATTTAAAAAGCCTCGTGGGGCAGCTAAACCTGCAACTTTCTTACGCAACTTAGAACAAATTGTGCAAAAGCACGTTTCATTTATTATGATTCTCCTGGTACTTTGCTACAAGAGCTTGTTTCATTTAGTTTTATTTTGCAGTGTGGTGGATCTCACCCAAGTGAGAGCTACCCAAGTACTCTATCACTGAGCTACACCCCCCGAACCTCTTAGCAGCTTCACCCACATATTCTACCTTGCTGTTTCCCTATTTCCCAAGCCCATTAACTAGGTGTAGCTTCACAGATGATTGACAGCAGCTCCAGGAACACAGGATTTACACAGGGTCACATGGGCTGGAAACAGCACAATTACTACTCCCAGCTTCCTGGATAGATCAGCCAATGTCTCTAAGAATGACACCTTGGTCAATATGGAGAGGACTGGGACTGTCATAATTACTAGGCCTGCTGGGAAATGTGCTAGAAGGAATGCCAGAAAATAGAACCTATCTGTCTCTTTCTCTGAATCTATTAATTCAACAAGCATGCACAGAATGATCCCACTATGCGTCCGGCCTCTTCTAGATACCGTAAATAAGACCTACTCCTGTATCCGACCAAACCCTGGGTTGCTATTATGTATTTTAAACGATAAATCCAGCCAAACCTTCCCTGATGGATCTAATTTTATCTTTGTGGTAGAAACTCACTGCACTAATTCTGGCCAAGAAATGTCCTTCCTATAGCCATCCTTCTGACCTTGTTTGGCAAATATTTGTATTGTTCTCAAGCCTTCCCAAGCCCAGGCTTTCTTAAACCAGTTAGATTCTGAACTCCTTAGCAGAGGTTATCCACTACCACTCGCTCAGTAAACACGCTCCCACTTCATGAGTTCTGTTACATAAGCTCCCTATAGGAGCAAAATGTTCACACTTCAGCAAATCAGCAATTTTATTTTTAAGTATTGAAATGCATGCTCTGTTCTCCTATCACTCCCCGCCCCCCCATCTAAATCTAGACTATAAATCTATGCAGGATGATTAAATATGGTGTAACTTGAGATTCAGCTTGTCAAATCTCACATTCCTGCAAATCCAAGGGATTAGCAACATTTGCAGGGACACATTCTCTTTAAGGGCTTATTTCCAAGCTGTGAGGACTCCCTCTCCTTCCCTCCCTCCTTCCCTTCTTTCCTCCCTCCTTTTTCCATCTCTTATATCCCACTATGACTTTTCAAGTTCATACAATAACTTTTTGGAGGCTGTAAACAGAAACTAGAGGACCAAGAGAAGTCACTAAGCTCTGCTTATTTTTCCTTCCAGTTCTCAAGATTCTCAATTAAACACAGGACTTGTTAGGTACTTCCTAAAGCCAGGCATCTCTAGAAGTTTCAAGAAGGAGAAGGAAAAGCTGTAGGAGTGAAAGCAGCTGTCGGTCTGATGCTCACAGTACAGAACTAACACAAGGCCAGTCATGGGGGAAGAGCAATAGCAGGGGAAAGGTCTAAGTAAGTGAGCTTCCCCCCTCACTGGGCTGAAGGATCTCAGGCTCCAGGACCTTGCCGTGGCTGTCCTCCAGCCTTACCTGACCTTGGAGCTGTACCTGAAGCATGAGGGAGGAGCCACGTATTTCCCTAAGCAGTGCCAGGCTCATTGCCAGGTGGCCCGGTGCCCTGCTGGCATCTCAGGTAGCTATGATGGCCTCCTTCCATGCTTGGGTCCCAGTGCTGCTTGGCCTGGCTCCAGAAAGAGGCCTGCGGAAGCCCTAGGTCTCAAAGACAGTCTGTTCCTTGGAGGAAATCTTTGCAGGTGGAGGGGATGGGGAGGCCTCTCTCTTTCCTGGAATAACCTCAGGGAAGGGGTATCACCAGTCTGCCGCTCTCCTACCTAGTCACAGCCTCAAATTTGGACCTGTTCCACACTCAAGAAGGGATGATCAACTGGGTGCCAGTGCCTCATGACTGTAATCCTTACTACTCAGGAGGCTGAGATCTGAGGATCAAGGTTCAAAGCCAGCCCAGGCAGGAAAGTCCATGAGACTCTTATCTACAATTAACCACCAGAAAGCCAGAAGTGGCACTGTGGCTCAAGTGGTAGAGCATTTGCCTTGAGCTGAAGAGCTGAGGGCCAGCACCCAGTCTTAGAGTTCAAGCCCCACAAACCCCCCCCCCAAAAAAAAGGGATGACCCACCCTTCTAGCTGGCCCAACAGGCAAATTCACTGGTACTGAAATCTTTCTCTACCTACTTTGATCATCTAACACAAAATACTGTCCCAGTAGGCCCAGAAAATACAGTAGGAATAAGCATTTGGGGAACTGCATGATTCATGGCAGTCCACAGTAGAAAGCAGGACTCCAGGAAGCAGAACAGGATTCAGCAGACATTCATTGATGGCAGAGGTGAGTTCGGAGAATCTACAGTTGTAGGAGTGAGAAAAGCAGGAGAGAGAAAGGCTGAGGTCCTTGCAGGCAGGCCCAGCCCCAAGGTCGCAGGCAGCTCCTACCTGGCCCAGCTTGTTGCTCAAAAGCAGTCTCATCGACCAGCCTACAGGCCAGACTTTTGCTTTTTATTTTTGTTTAAAGAGAAGGTCCAGATCAACTCTTTTTATAGGTTGACAACTAACTTAGTTATTTTTAAACAGTGTGTGGGCCAGAACAGTATAAGCTACATGTAGTATCTGTAGGGCACTGCCTAGCTATGGTAAGTAAGAGGAGGATTCTGCTCAGCCACTATGCTCCCAAGGGCAGCTGAAATACTCTTCTTTCCAGCTTTAATGCATAGCTCATAATGATTTAGCCAGCAAGAGGCCCTCTTAATAGTCAATCAAGCCCACCATTGCCACTTTCCTTATACCTCAGACCTAGACCGGTATCTTCACCCTGAAGAAGACAATTCAGCCCATTCTTTCCTCTTTTTTCTATTCAAGCTCAAATGTGAAGAAAAGCCACAGTAGGCAAGTTTCTTTGGAGAGGCAGTATTAGCTTGTTACTGGAGACATTTGCCTCTGGGTCATTAGTCAGGAATGTTCTAGGTGGATCCCAGAGCCAGTAATATTTGGAGCTTAGACAAAGGTGAATGCCCTGGGAGGAGGTTCTTAGGCGACCCATTCCCTTCTTTGGTTCCCTAAGGGAAATTTCTGTAGTGGAAAAAAGTGGCTAACCATTTCTCTTCTGGGCATCTTGTATCTCCATTTCTGCCTCTGTTTCTGGTCTCCAGGAATGAAGGGGGGCTCTAAGCCTTCTGCTTTTGCCCATCCTCCTGGATGGAACTCTAACTATTTGGTGAATCCAAGTTAGAAAAAGACATACTTAATCCCTAACTTCCTGGCCAACACACCAAATGGAACCCCTTGAATTCTTTGCTTTCCATTTCTACTTCTGGGAACTTGATGTTGTAAGAGAATCCCACGCATCCATCCCAAGGGACCACACAGAGGCAGGCAGGCAGGCACAGGAGAAAGATTATTATAAGGTGTATTAGAGGAGCCATATTTCCCCCAAAAGGGAGCACATGGCCTCTGTCCCCATCCAGGTAGCAGGAGGGTCTGAGGGATAGGAAGGGAGGTAGATGGGAGTTCAGGTGGGTCTGGACAGAGAGAGGGAGGGGCCAGCTGTATGGAGGGAACTCCAGGATGGGAGGGGGCCCAGGTGTGGGTGGAGCTGAGGACCAAAGGTGAGCATAACACTAATAGATGTCCTTTGGCAGAATCCTGAAATTTGTCCAGGGATGCATCACTGAGTAAAAAGAGATGATAGGTCATTTCACTGATAGCAAGGAATGCCAATATGTATACAAGAAGGCAGAGAGAATATCCCATACATCTAGATACCACTGGTACCAACAGCTAATTACATGATGATCTTGTGCGGTGCTGTCCCCTCAAGGTGTAGAAGGCCCTAACTGCTTCTTCTAGAGTCACATCCACTGTTCTCCTGCGAAATGGCCTTGTATGTTCAGGAGTTCTTGGCTCATTCTCTTTGGAAAGCAAGTTTATTTACTCAGCCTAAAAGGAAGTATTTGAACTCACAGGGATTGTCTGCTAGTTTTAAAAAGCAGCAAGACTGGACAGGCAGCTTTTAGAATGAGAAGACATATTTTGCTGTCCTGAATATCACTTTGTGATCCTGACTGTATAATCAGGGCCACTTTAGGAGCTCAATGCTCAAAAGGACATGAACTTGAAACAGATAGGAAATATATTTAGGTGATAAAAATGAGCCCCTTCTCCTCTTAAATTTCCTTTCTTCTTTATTTGATTGTTTTGTTTTGTTTTTGGCTTGTTTTGTTTTGAGTCAAGGTCTTGCAGTAGAGCCCAGACTGGCCTCAAGCTGAAGATCCTCCTACTTCAGGCTCCAGAGTGCTGGGATTACAGCTGTTTGCCGTCATGCTTTGCTGGCTATTTTGCTTTTTGCTTTTAAATTTTAATTAATTGCTTCTTGTTTTTGTTTTTTTAATGGTGCAGGGAAATGGTAGCCAGAGCCTTGTATACATTAGACAAGCGCCCTCTCACGGACAACTTTTCCAGTCCTTGGTTATTTAGGTTTAAACCACATTTGGGAGGAACATGCAGACAATACTTTTTGTGAATAGTTATGATATCGTCTAAGTGTAAACAGTAACTTTTCCGATCCACTCATTATTTTTCCTGGGTTATTTAGACCAGCCTTTCAGAATTACAGATTTGCAGACCAATTAGAAAAGAGCAAAGGAAACTGTAAAGTACTATAGGTAGGGCTCAGCCTCAGCCAGATGGCTTATATTTCTCTTTCTAACCCTCTGTACACGTAGCAGTATCACCCACAAAGAAGGAGTTAGATAAATTATGAATATACCGTAGTGAACAATAGAAAAGATCAATTTAAGGACCTGATGCCTACAAACCTCAGTGAAACAAGAAGAAGGCAGAAAGGCTGCCTGCAGATGGACGCCCACCTGTTCCAGCCTGGGATCTGCACTGGAGTTACAACAGGCCCTCCTCCCATTCATCCCAGCTTCCCTGGTTGACCTGGAACTCCTTCTAGAAGGTATTTGGTAGAACAGTTTCCCCCTGTGGCCAAGCCATTGGAAACCTTTGGTTCTCCTTTTTCCTGCTAGGAAGCTGAATGAGGCTTTTCAATCCCTTCCTGCCCTCACTTCCTCCAGACAGGTAATCATTTTGGTTACTGACCTCTTATAGCCGGCTTTGCATGAATAATTCAGAAGCTACTAATAGAGGAAGGACATGGCAGTGGATTCATTCCACCCACGCTTCCTTCCTCTGAGTGAGTAGCCGCAACCAGCATGGCGTGCTGTGCCCCCATGACAGTGTTTGGTTGATGATGCACTCATATCCACAGTGCCTGTGACCCCTGGGATTTTCCCTGTTCTATTCTTCATTGTAGCCTGTCATTCTTCTCCCTTTATTTTTGCAGCTTGTGTTTATCCTGACCCTTCTCCTCTGCCTGAGTCCAGACAGTGGAGCTATTAGAACGTGTTGATGTAACTTTTGCCCCTGTCACAGTCCCTGGATCTGCAGCCCGTGTAGCATGACCCTCTTGCTACCAGAGGCCTTTGCTCTGGCTGGATTCATTTAGCCTGTCCACAAGGGGTAGTTTCTGGGAAAGTTAGATGCCAATTTTGTTTTAAGTGTGTGAGACAGATTCTGGAAGTGGAGCTGATGGGCTGTTGGGATAAATACGCAAAGGGAACATGTAGGAGACCTCTAAATGTTTTTCCGCCTCAGATGCCATAGTACAATCTCCCTGCAGATCCTACACTATTCTTTCGTGTCATTTGGCTACATCCCTGTTCTGCTCTTTTCTGGGTGAGAAGACCAAGGCTAGAGGCTGTGCTGAGGTCGCATACTGTTTGAATGCCTGCTCATCCACTAAGCAGGATCCAGATATTACTGAATTTCTCTTTACTTCTTGCTGGCCTCAAGTTGCTCAGAAATCAATGTCTGAATCCAGAAATTAATTTTGAAGGAAACTGAGATTGGAGTTAATCATTCGTTGATGTGACAAACATTGGTGCCTAATATAAGCAAGGTACAGTGAATGGAAGTGGAACGCTGGCTAACCAACACAGTATATGAGGTTGGGAGCTGGTGGCTCATTCCTATAATCCTAGCCATTTAGGAGGCTGAGATCTGAGGATTTGGGCTAGAAGCCAACCCTGGTAGAAAAATCCTCAAGATCTTATCAACAATTAACCATGAAATGTTGGACTGGAGGCATGGTTCAAGTGGTAGAGATCAGTTGTGACTGAAACAAACTGAGCAAGAGCATAAGGTCCTGAGTTCAAACCCAGAACTGGCTTAAAAATAAATTTAAAAAATAACATCAGTTATTAAGAGTGCCTAGTAAAGCTGGTGTTGTGGCTAATGCTGTAATCTCACATACTCAGAAAATAAGAGATTTGAAGGATTAGAATTCAAGGCCAACCTAGCCAAAAAGCTAGTAAGATCTGATCTCAACTCATGAAAGCTGGGTATGTTGCAGTGTTTCTGTTGTCCCAAGTACATGGGAAGCACAAATACAGAGACTGTGGTTCAGGCTGGCTTGGTCACAAACATGAGACCCTATCTAAAATCTAAAATATAAGTAAAACAAAAGGCATTTGGGCTTGGTTCCAGTGGTAGAGTGCCCGCCTAATAACCCCCCCACCATAAAAAAAGAAAAAAGGAGCCAGATGCTGGTGGCTCACGCCTGTAATCCTAGCTATTCAGGAGGCTGAGATCTGAGGATGGAGGTTCAAAGCCAGCAGGGACAGGAAAGTCCATGAGACTCTCATCTCCAATAAACCACTAGAAAACCAGAAATAGCACAGCACCCAGGCCTAGAGTTCAAGGCCCACCACTGCCAAAAAAAAAAAAAAAAAAGATAAAAGATAAAAGCCTTAACTCATGGAGACTCAAAAGCTTTCTTTGGAAGAAAGAAAAATTACCTCTAAGTCGGATTTATTTTCCTTTTTTTTTTTTTTTTAAGTACTAGGTATTGGCCTTGCACTTGTTAGAAGAGTACTCTACGACCTAAGCTATATCACTAGTCCTATAAGAATTTCATGTACTAGATCAAGTTTGAGTCTTCCTTTTCCTTTTCCTTAATATTGTTTGTTGTTGTTTTTCAATATCCTAAAATAGGCTCTTCCTTCAGAAGTGTTGATGGAGGTTGACAAAGACATCACAGGAGAAAAACCAGTGTCTCCAATGTAGATTTAGAGGAAGGTGAGTGGGATGATGACCTCCCCGCTTTGTGACCCTTTGACACTGGATCTGGGCTATTTGTGTGTGTGTGTGTGTGTGTGTGTGTGTGTGTGTGTGTGTGTGTGTGCGCGCGCGCACGTGCGCGCACACCAGTTGTGGGGCTTGAACTCAGGAGTTGGGTGCTGTCCCTGAACTTTTTTGCTCAATCCTAGTGCTCTACCTCTTGAGCTATAACTCTACTTTCAGCTTTTTGGTAGTTAATTGGAGATAAGTATCTCATGGACTGCCCTGCCTAGGCTGGCTTTGAACCATGAGAGGTTGAATCCTTAGATTTCAACCTCCTGAGTAGCTAGGATTACAGGTGTGAGCCACTAGCACCTGGTCTAAAACCCAGGTTTTGAGGTTAAGTCCTGTAAAACCAAAGTCCCCAGTGTTAGCTGAATTCTACTAAAAATTATATCACAGAGAAGCAATAGCTTAAGTATATGAACTATAAAAAGTTAACATAATGCTACAAACAAAATAAAGAACAAAAATCCATCCAAAAGTTTAAAAGAATTATTTGTAAACTAGTTTTCAAATAAAATTAGTATTAAAATTAGAAGTAAAATCAAAGGGGAAGGGGCTTGGATTTTCTGGGTTCCTGGGAGGTTTGGAATGCTAGCAACATCTTTAATGATTCTGAAAAGGAATTACATATGAATTGGGGCCAGATTTTTGAACTTTTGATCAAAGGTTTTGTTGCTTATTGAAAGGGTCTCCCTGCTGGTCCTTGCATAAATCTCCTGTAGCTTTTTTATCCAAATGCTTTCTATAAAGAGTACCTCATACAATTTCCATGCAGCCTTGTTCTAGGCCTCAAGTTTATACTAATAAGCAGATTTTGCAAGAATGCATAAGCTCCAGACATTCAGAAGAGCTTAATGAGCCTTTTCTTTGCATGGGGGGTGGAGGAGGCCTCGGGAATGGGGACTCAGTGCTGGGTATTGAACCCAGGGCTTTGCGCATACTAGACAAGCTCTCTACTACTGAATCATAGTCCAGCTCCAGGTCTCCACCTTTAAAAAAGGGCAGTAGTTAGCATTATAGTTTGAAAAAGAAAAATGACACATCTTCCTTTATTTTGTTTACGTTACCTCTCAGAATATCTTCAATTCTTTCAAGAGATTGTCGAATTCATTGTTAAAGTGAAACAGTTTACATTTATCTAAAAATAATTTACTAAAGTACCCGACAACACAAAGCACCTAGAGTGGGAAGAAAGCCAAGGGTTTCTGAGATGTGAGAGTTTATAGTAACAGGAACCTGAGCAGCTTCTTTTGGCTAGAGGCCTCCTCTCACCAACTAAGCCTTGGGTAGATCAGCGGGAGGTTCCTTGTCTTACCTACCACCTTTGCCCTGTATGTGCCCTTTTGCACATGAAATTCTTATGAAAATATAGAACATGTGACTTAGTATAAAGGGAAAACTCTGACACTCCAACGTGCTTAGACTACAGACATCTTAAATGAAAAGATGTCTTTTCAAGCCAGCTGGTTTCAGTAGGAAATGCTAAAGATCAAATGATTATCTTTCTGTGCAGTAGGCAGACACTTCCTGTTGATGTCAGCACTTGCAAAGACCCAAACAGATCTCTACCATGATGGTAAGTCTTTACTGAATCCCAGCACTAGGGAGACAAATGTAGACAAATGTAGGAGCTCAAGGCAATTGAGATCCTGTGTCAAAACAAGACAGAACAAAACATAAGATAGTAACTTTAGTAAGCATGCTGTATGATAGAGTTCAAATTCTGATTCCATGAGAGTTCTCAATTTTTAGGCTTTCAAAATCTCTAGGAAGGAAATACAAGCTTGAATTCGATCCATAGAAGGACTGCCTGAAGTCTTTGGGTCACTCACTTTGAGTTACTTCTCTTTTTTACTATTTACTTTATTAAATTACTTCTTTTGTTTACTATTATGGGTTGTAAAAGCAGTCTGGTAATTCAGATACTAACTTTTGTTTAATCAAGGGGACAATAGAAATACAAACAGCAACTAAGGTAGCATTTGCTAAGGGCTCAATTTGCTATGGGCTTAGAAGGGGAAATTAGTTTAAAAAAATTGGAAGAAAAGTTAAGCTCAGAGAAACAAATGACATGTTTTCTCAAATATGTGGAACTTAGACCTAAAGAGCAAACATACATGATAACAAGGGGAAAAAAAAGGAATAAACCAATATCTCCAAATGTAAGATAGTAACAGCTTGAACCAGAAGAGCAAGGGTGCTGGTTATGATGGGAGCCAAGAAGAAAGAAGAGACATCAACAAAAGAAGACGGACTAACCCAGAATCACCAATAGTTGGTGACGTACTGAAAGCTAAGGAGTGATCGTGGAGGAATGCAACATGAATGAGGTTGTGAACTGAAATGCCTAACAATGTTTGTATTAACAGTACATGGAAATCAGAGGAAAGACTTGTTGATAGGAGAGCAAAGTGGAATGGGGCTGTTGACTGTGACCTGACAGTTGTATTGATGTTTGACAAAAGGCAGCCATGGGTGGGTGATGTCAGCCCCCTTGGCTGTGGTGCCCTTGGGGTACCACTGGCTTTTACACTGGCCTTGGGCTGACCAGATCCAGATGTGAAGTTAACTCTTAACCAACAGCCACTGAGAATTAGCACTTGGTTAGCAACTAAAAATAAAGGGTAGAAAGTGTTTGAAATGAATGGGCTTTGTAAAAGTGTGACTATTTGTGCTGAGACAGTAGAGCAGTCCTGTGGACAGTCTCTCATTTATTCATAAAGAGTTATTCTTCGGTTGAGTCTTCAGAGGAAGAGCATGATTCTATAACTACATCAGTTTTTCATCACTGTGACCAAAATATCTGATTTAAGGGAAGAAAGACTGATTTTGTCCACAATCATCAGACTCTACACACCAAAGCAGAATATCATGAACATCTGGAGGAGGTGAAGATGCCTCATGGCAGACAGGAAGCAAAGAGAGGGAGAGAGTGGGAGAGACAAACTTATTTGTTGAGATCTGAGATCGTGTCTTCTAGCTTCTTGCGTGAGCTGATCTGGAACCACTATCCTTTTGATTTCTGCTTCCAGCGTGGCTTGGATTACAGGTATATGCTACTATGCTCAGCTGTTTTAATTGCTTCTGAAACACTGGTGCATATCTGCTCTTGTATCCAGGTGGTACATATGTATTTCATATTTTGTCTTCAATTTCTTTCTCTAGGTTTGGAGTAGTTTTTGTCACATTTTTTTAGAGGAGCAAATAGTCCCATAAGATATACAAGAAATTATTTTGTTGCTTTACCAGTTCTTTAGTTCAGATTTGTTGAGTTTCCTCAATTAAAATAGATCGACATTACACAGCTAGTGGGAATGTACACTTATACAACCACTTTGGAAAGCAGTCTGGAGGGTCCTCAGAAAGCTAAATATTGACCTCCCCTATGATCCAGGCATACCACTTCTAGGCATCTACCCTGAGCAACAGGAACCCGGATACAAGGACACATGCACCTCCATGTTCATTGCAGTACTGTTTACAATAGCCAGGATATGGAAACAACCCAGATGCCCCACCACAGATGAATGGATCCAAAAATTGTGGTATCTATACACAATGAAATATTATGCAGCCATTAGAAATGACAAAATAATGGCATTCCCAGGGAAATGGATGGAACTAGAAGAAATCATGTTGAGTGAGGTAAGCCAATAGCAAAGAGCAAACAGCACATGGTGTCCCTGATAAGTGGATGTTAAATCCAAAACATAAAGTGATACAACAAAGTAAACAAGACTGGAGAAACAAAGGACCTCCACTCATCTGGTTGAGTCATTCCTAAATGACCCCATGCTGCTGACCACATATATGGTATATATGTGCACATCAGAGGGAAACTAGTAGGAGAACACAGAAACAGGGAAACAGGGGAAAACATACAACAGTGAGACCCATCAGCTGCACTGGACATTGATCAAATGAACTAAGCAACTCAATGCAGCGATGGGAGGGAGGGAATGAGTAGGAAAGAGGGAACAGCTAACACTAAGCAAAAGGAGAGAAATGTACATATCACCCGATATGGAAGAAATAACTGTATTGTCAAAGCTCACAGAACTCATAAACTTTATAGACCATAGTAAAGACAATTTGCCCCATGAAGATTAGAATGTGTTTGTGACTTTAACAAAGTATCACTATCCCACAATACTGTGAAATTTATGTAATCAATCACAATAAAAAATGCAAATAAAATAAAATAGATCAACATTATTTCAAAACAAGGCCCCATTAAATTAACCATGTTGATGGTGGAAATATAATTCAGTGAACATATGGTTCTTCATAGAAAGATGCTAGTTATTGATTGAAAGAATTGATTTTACCCCCAAACTCAGCCACTCCCCTAAGGAACTGCTGAGATCCATTTCTTGATGATCAACTTCTCCGTTTTGAGACTGGCTAGTGTTACGGTTTGGATATGACATGTTCCCCTAAAAACCTCATGTATTGGGGGCTTGGGCTTAAGCAGGTGGTGCTATTTGGGGGAGTTCTGGGAACTTTCAGGGAGGAACAGGTCACTGGGAGTATCTTGTCCCTGCTCCTTCTTCTCCCTTTCCCTCTTACCCCTCTTTCTCCCATTCTTTCCCTCCCATTTACACTCATATTATTTACACTTCTCTGAAAGGTTTTAGTAAATGTGGAAATGCTGGGAAATGTACATCTTTATCTTAATTAGAGATGACCAACTTATTCCTTGAAATAATGCTCTATGTACGCTCCTCTCAACACTACATGAAAGTCCCTGGTTCCTTATGCTTGTTAAATGGAAACATTTTTGTTTAAATTTAAAATTTTTTAATTTTAATTTGCTGATAATTTGCTCTCAGTCAGGTGCTGATGGCTCACTTCTGTAATCCTAGATAGTCAGGAGACTGACTAAAGAATCAAGACTCAAAGCCAGCCTGGACAAAAAAGTCCATGAAATAACCCATCTCAAAAATAACCAGCAAAAGGGCAAAATGGAGGTGTGGATCAAGTGGTAGAACACCAGTTGTGAGCAAGAAAGAGAAGCAAAAACACAAGGCACTGAATTCTATTTAAAAAAATTTCTAATTTCTCTTTGGCCAGTTAGAAGTTTGTCTCTCAATGAAGACAGAGCCTTCCAGAAGGAAATGTAAGATCCAGGCAGGGAAAATTAAAGCTAAGACCACTAGCCAAAAAGAGATCAATCTGGGATTATACTTAAAAAGACACTTTGAGTTAAATGGGAAGTCATGAATGAGTTTTAAATTTTTGTTTAGAACAACTTTACAGGTACGTGGTAATGTATTTTGCAATGTAGCATTTATACATAAATAAAAGGCCAACAAGGAGCCATACAGGTTATGGTATTTCATAAAAGGATTGAGAACCAGTGTCTGGAATCAAACCAGACTCCAGGTTCTTAGCTTTTCATGATAACCCCAAGATGCTGGTAGCTTGGAGGTGTTTGAAGTAGGTACTTTATTCAGAGTTCAGCTAGGAAGAAAGAATGTGTATATGTAGACCAAGAACATGCTGAAACTTGTATTCGTTGTGTCCATCTATAGACCAGTTCATAATGAGCTGGGCTAACCCAGCTTTGCCATGTCCTACCTATAGGAAGTATGCTGAGGGTTGAAAGTAATCATTAGTCTTCTATAGAGACTGATGTATATAAGTGTTTGATAAAGTCATATTTCCAGTACAATAAGTGGGCAGCTATTATATGCCAGACATTGCTGCGAGATGCAGACAGACAGCACTTGAAGAATTAGAGCAAATTCTGGCTGTTGAGAACTCCACATTCCACAGGGACATGACCAATGATCAAGAAACAAGCCAATAAATATCAGGCGATGAATGCAATTGGAAAAGTTAATGTGGGGTAAAGGAGAGGAAGAATGCTAGGGATAGGGCCAGGGCAGCTCAGTGGGTGAGTGTATGTGTACCACCTGGCAATCAATACTGCCTTCTCTGCCTGCACATCTATAGGCTGCCCTGGGGTTTATCATCTCAGACTTACTTTGGGGCTCTAATGTTCTTAAACTATGGAATGGGGGAAAAGAATCATGCAATTGTATGTAGGTTTTTTTAATTTGCTAAAATTAAAGTTTAGACATTTTCCCCCAACTTTGATTGGTTTACAGCTTTAACCTTAATGCAAAGGGGATGGGGAGGGAGGGATGGAGAGAAGCAAGACTGTACTTATTTAACATTTAGAAAATATTTGAAAGTTGTCCAAAACTATATAGGCTTTAGTGAACTGGAAAATGATTTTATTAAAACGCCATAATGTATATGCAAACAAAAGTGTATGCAGAAGAAAGAGCAATAGGCTAAGATTCTCAGAAGACCTGAATTAGAGTTTAGGCACTGTTGCTTCATAGCTGTGGCACCCATACAACCTCTCTCTGCCTCAGTTTCTCATCTGTGAAATGATGCTAAGATTTCAGTTCTACAGTTTGCTCTCCATGGACACTACTACTCTCAGTTTCGTTTCTGAGAACTAGAATTCCGTTTCATTCATATCTGATTCTGGGTTTTTTTTTTTAAAAGATGATGTTGGCTGTAGCAATTTCCTTTCATATATAGAAGTCTTGTTCATAATAAAGTACCATGTTTGTTCCTTCTCAGCTTCTCTCTTTTTCTGGAACAAGGGACAAAGTAAAATATTTTAAGCTGAGTGCCACTGGCTCAAGCCTATAATCCTAGCTATTTAGGAGGCTGACATCTGAAAATCATGGTTTGAAGCCAGGCTGGGCAGAAAAGTTCTATGAGACTCTTTTTCTCCAAATTAACCAGCAGACAGCCAGACATGGAAATGGAGCTCAAGTTATAGAACACCAATCAACCTTTAGTGAAAAAACGAAGCCAGAGCTCAAGGATCTGAGTTCAATCCCCAGTACTGTCAGAGAGGGGAGTAGGGGAGGGAGGAACTTTCCACAACTCAAGACTTTCAGCACTGCAAAAAGTCTTGATTAATTTCTCTCCTGTGATTTAGTCATGTCGTACTCTTGGTGACATTTGGAGTATGGACATTAAAATGAATAACAACTTGGAAACAAGTCTAGGCTACCTAGACCTTTTCTTCCAAACAAATTCATTCTTATTTCAGCTTGTCCAAATAGATAGGGTTTTAAAACATAATATTACTTTCTTAAAATTGTTTAAAGCTGGGTGTGGTTGTGCACCTCTGTAACCCCAGCATTTGGGAGACTGAGACAAGAGGATCATGAGTTTGTGACCCGAATAAGCCACATAAGCAAGACTCTGTCTCAAAAAAAAAAAAAAAAAAAAAGTTGGTTAGCATTGGCTCACAGCTTTGCAATGTCATCTTTTGTTTTATATTAAAGAAAAAGTCTCCTGCCTTATTAAATTTTTTTTTCACTAGCTGGCCTGTTTTCTTTTTTTAAAAAATATTCTTGCAAGCAGTCCCATGGTTAAATTACTTGGCATGTTGCCTTGTATTTAGTTGAGTCAATCTTCAATGTCAAGCCTTAAGAAAGAATGCCCAGTGTTCTGCAGACATGTTTTTTATTTCTGAGATGCCGAAATCCAGTGGTATCTTACTCAGGGAATTCAGACCCAAAGGACAAACATTTCAACATGTGAAATAGGAGTGTTTGCCTTTACAAGTTCTTCTTCCTGTCCAGTTCTCATTAGTGACATTAGCCATCACCACGGAGTCTTGAAACATCCCGGATCCTCCAAAGAGCTAACCATCTACGCCATGAACTTAGAACCTCTGCCCTACTCCTGTCTTTGTGCTGTCACCTTCACTTTCTACCAGGAACAGATATTTGGTTTGTTCAGTTACTTATTAGTATGCATGCTATCTATATGAGGTTACCATGACAACAACCCCTTCATCCTGCTTCTGGAGACTCTTCTTTCTCCAGTTTCTGCGACAGGCCCTTTCTCTGGGTTTTGTCAACATCTCCAACTTGCGGGCTTTAATGCATCTGTAAACTCTCTCACACCAGGGGATCCCACGCTCATACAATCTTCAAGAGCTCTCAAACGTCCTGATGGTACCATTCAGTACACGAAGACTGAGATTCAAAATCCTTTATCCCTGATAGCAGCCTTCAGCTCCCATCCAGGGCAGCCTCAGGGCCCTAGCCTGTCTGCCAGGAAAGAACATTCTCCACTCTACTTGTCCTCATTCTTCAAGGTCTACCTCAAGCCACAGTTTCAAACATTGTCAAATCTCTTGATCATTGTAGCTCCTGGTGATTTCTTCACTTAGCTCTAAATATATAAACTCTTTACTTATTTGGACCCTAAGTTATGTACTCATACTAAAAATTGATTCATCTGGTTGTTATACTTCATATATGGAGTTGTAAAGGCGAAATGGACTTCACATGCCATTCAATTTACCAACTTCTGAAACACAGAAAAATTCCCTTCAGGGCCTCTTTCTTTGAACTTGAATGAACACTTCAAAATGTGGCCATTTCCTTTCTGGGTGCTCTTATTATTAGAGGCATCTGCTTTCTTCTTTCTCTTTTTCTTTCTTTCTTTTTGGCCATAATGAGGGGAGGGGAAAGGGGGGGAGGGTTGAATCCCGAGCTTCATATCACCACTTGAGTCCTGCCCCCAGCCCTTTTGGCTTTGGGTATATTTTTGAGATAATGTTCTGCCTTTGGAAGACCTGAACCTTGATCCGCAACATCTTGTGCAACTCTTACTGGTTGAGGTCTTCCAAACTTTTTTTTTTTTTGGCCTGGATAGTCCTCAAATCAACATCTGTCCAATCTCCACCTTCAGAGTTGTGGCAAACTGTGACTACTCCTTTTATATTTCCTTTCCTCTCTCTGCCCCTTTGCCCTTCTTCCCCTTCTCTCCCCTTCCCACTATGTAGCTCAGGCTGGTCTAGAACTCTTCAATTCTCCCTTCTCAGTCTCCCATAGTTGGGATCACAGGTATGCATTAACACACTTTAGGTGGCACCTGATTTTTGAAGAAGAGAAACTCCACTTAACCCATTCCACCAGGTGAGAATCTAATGCCTGCAGGGAAAAAGAAAACATTCCCTCACCACCACCCCTGAGAACTGGCTTTCCCCACTTGCACTGTAAAGCCCCCTACTAACTGAACTGCTCCACGTGTGGTCTGAAGATCGCAGCAGCAGGAGCCCCGCGGAGCATCTTGTTAGAAATGCAAATTAATAAGCCGGGGCCTAGACCAACTCGGTTGGAAACAGGGTTGACGTCCATCCCAACCAAGAGTTTCAGATCTGGGAAGCACCGATCTTCCTGGGGGCAAAAGAAAACAGCTCCTTGCCCTCTGCATCTTTGCATAATTCACGATGGTTCGTGTCTCTCGGCTATCTTTGTCTTCACTGACATCTCAAAGGGCGCGATCTCCTTTTCACGCACACACCTCACCTTTGTAAAAAGGGCGAAGACCCCGGTAGGCAAGGGGCCCGCGCATTCCTCTAGATCGGACCAGTCAGTCTAAGATACAAAGAGACGAACGGCTCCGGGTCACCGCACGAGGCTCGGGGTTCAGAACAGTCACCCGCAGCCCCTTTCCTCCGCAGCCGGCCCGCGCGCGGGGCGGGGCCGGCGGTGCGGGGCGGGGAGGGGCGCGCGGGCCGGGCACCGGGCTCGGAGGGCTGGTGCGGGCAGGGCCGCCCCTCCGGCCAGCGCGCGCACACACCCGCAGCTTCTTGTCACGTAAAGGGAACCCAGTGCTTTGCAGACAAAAAGTCGCAGAAACAACTTTCGACTTACAAAAGAAAGAAAAGAGAACGCGAACGAGTCCACGTGCAAGCGCCCCGAGGAAAAGGAGACGCGCGCTGCGGTCCCTCACTCGGGGCAATCGGGGCTGCCCTGGTCTCCCGTCTCCTGCGGGCTTTCTAGCTGTTCCCCACGTCGGTTCACTCCCAGCCTCTGAAAGGCTCCGGCAGTGAAACTTCGTGCAGGGTGGCCTCTATCTGCAGGCCGGGCGCAGGGCTGCAGTGGCCGGGGTCCCGGGCGCAAGTGCGGCTCGGCCCTCTCCTCCCAGCCCGCCGGGGGCCGAGAAGGGGCCGGGCGGGGGCGGGCCCACGCGGGCCTGCGCTGCGCCCCGCGCTCGGTAGGGGTCGCTGTGCGGCGGCGCGCGCTCGCACGGCGGTGAATAACGGGGCCGGGCGGGAGGAGAAAGGAAACCTGCTGGGCGAGGCGGCGGCGGGCGGCGGGCCGGCGGGTTGCAGGCGGCGGGCGGGAGAGGGAGGAGAGTTCACTTGGGCTCGGGTGTCAGCGCACAGCGGCAGCAGCGGGCGCCGGCGAGTGAGCACCGCGGGAGCCCGTCGCCCGTTCTGGGATAGGCCGGGCGAAGGCACCCGGGAGGCGGGATCCGAGCGCGCCGGCGGGGCGCGGGGCCCGCGAGCCTGGCCAGCGAAGGGAGCCGCGGGGCGCGCGCCCCCGGAGGGGCTTCAGAACCGCGCAGGATGCCCCACGAAGAGCTGCCGTCGCTGCAGAGACCTCGCTATGGCTGTAAGTACGCCGAGCGCGCGGGGTTCCCGCCAAGCTTGGGGAGCCCTCCCCACCGAGGATCGCCCGGGGTGTGTGGGGCAGGGCGGGGGGGCGGGGGGAGAGGAGAAGCCGGCCGTGCGCCTCGAGGGGGAACTGGAGGGTAGAGGCTGGCAAAGTTGGGAGCTGGAGTTGCAAAGAGCGGCGAGGAGCGTCTTCCCGCGTTTCCCTCCAAATTCCGAATCTCCCGCTGCAAGCCCTGACCCCCCCACTCCGCGAACCTCCACGGGCGCCGGGGCTGGGCTCTGGGCCCGGCCAGGTGGGGGTTTTAGGGGTATCAGGTGAGGAGCCCCGAGAGCCCCGGGCCGCTGCCAGCTGGGGCCAGGTGGTGGCGTAAGGGACTTGATTTCTTCTGAAGCCAGAAGGGGCTGGAAGTTTGTTTGCCGTGGCTACAGGTGGGCACCCCAAGTAGTGTGCCCGCGCGCTCTGCTCGTGGCGGCGGCGGCTTTCCTGGAAAGGAGGCGACTCTTCTTATCCCGCTCCTTCTATTCGGGCTCACCTGAGCCTCTGGAGCCAGTTCTAGTCGCACGGATGTGAATCCTTTCCTGCCAAATCCCCAAGAGACATTTCGCACCAGTCCTCCTGCACCCCCCCCCCCCATCCAGTGTGCGCCTGGGGATTGCTGCGCGGAACTGGGAGCCCGATTGCCCCGCCATGGGCTGCCCTCAGAAAGAGGTGGCCTTGGGCGATCGTGAGTGGATGGAGCCAGATTAGCACTAACCACGTGGCTTCGTGTGCAGAGTTCAGAGTCCTAAACATGTGCCAGGAAGTATTTCCTTTAAAACAAACAGAAAGTTGGCTGTCTTTCTCCAGGGCTGGCCCTGTTAGTGAACCCATGGCCACAGGTTAATGTTTTGCTTGAATTGGCCTTGGTGGCAAAGGAACCAGATTTAGATTAAGGTTGGTGGGTGGTACCTGCCAGCAAGGTGTGTTGTGTGTAAGTGTTTGTAGGTTGTGGGTAGGGTCACGGACATAATTTTCAAAAGAAGTTCCCCCACCCCACCCCCTGCCATTTTCCCCCAGTCTTGGAGTGGAGTGTCAAAGGTTAGTTTTCCTATATGACCTTTGGTGGTGTCAGGCTGTGAGAAAGGCCTCTGAGATATGCATTCAGTGGTGGATGAGGCCTTAATTAGTTTGCAGTTAGGTTAAACCAGGCAGCAGAGCTGGGGGAGGCCCATCTGGGGGCTGTAGTGTCAACCTTAGGTCTCTGGAAGTGCTTGAATGTGATAAGCTCTCTGAAGGTCAGGTAGCCTCACTACAGCTTGGAATGTATGCGCATGCGCACGGTCCCGAGTTATCACTCATCAGTCAGGCAGACTGCAGCCTGGCCCTAAGGTGGTGAGTGAACGCTGGGTTCCCATCCACCTCAGCGCGGGCGTCCGAGGGGGCGCCTGGATTCTCACTGAATTAACCCCGTGGCTTCGGTGTGCCTCAGAAGTAATCAGGGAGGCTTGGAGCTGGCAAGCCCCAGGCTCATAGTCCTTGGGGCCCCCTACCTTGGAAGTCTTCCTGCAACTTCCCTCACCAATCTGCTATCTGGAAGCCATTGTTGCAGTCACTTTACCTTCCCTGGACTCCTCAAGTGCTGCCATTCAGTGGCTTCTGAACCGAGTCAAAAACAGACTTGTGTGCTGAGGTTTCTGTGGCCTTAGCATCACCATGAACTACAGAGTCCATTACACAGCCAGTCTGTCACTGGTTGATGAATGGATGTTTTACAGTGTATTTTAAATGCAAAGTAGCAGAATATACTATTGTTAATAGACACTCCCTGATATCGAGTATTCATACCAAAGGAGATGGTTTGATGTGTCAGTACAATTTCTGGTGGTTGTTTTCTGTCAACAGTCAGCTGGAGACTGTTCTCAGAAAGACCAGGGAAGGATCACAGTGATCTGTCCTTTCCCTGTTGCATGAGTTACAGGGTTGTGGGGTTTGGTTTTTTTTGTTTTGTTTTGTTTTGTTTTTGGTTTGCTTGTTTTTTGAATTAATTTGGCAAGGAGGTAGGTAGAGGTTGAAGAAAACCTCTAACTGAACTACAGAGGCTTGCTTTCTCCCCAACACTTAAATATAAGGTACCAATAAATGATTGTCATTTTATTTTCAATGCTGCCCCTGTGTGTGTGTTTGTGTGCGCGCACATGCATGTGCTAGTACTGGGGCTTGAACCCAGGGCCTTGAAGTCTTGCTTAGTTATTTTCCACTCCAGGCTGGCGCTCTACCACTTGAGCGGTGCCTCCCTTCTGGCTTTTTTTCTGGATAGTTGGAGATAAGGGTCCCTTGGATATATTTGTATAGGCTGTTTTTGAACTGGGATCCTCAGGTCTCATTTCTTTAAACTATACTTTTATTATCTTTACTTAAGCTTACAGTTCAACAACATGTCAGCTCATGAATACAATGCATCTTGATCCATGTCCCCTCTTGAGTAGCTATGTGCCACTGGTATTCAGCCAATGCTGAACATTTTTTAAAATTTTATTTTCTTGTAACGATGCTGTAAAGGGAGGTTACAGTTACATCAGTAAGGTAATGAGAATGTTGAACATTTTTAGTGTAAGTTTTTGAGGCTTTAACAACTTTTTGATGGCTTCAGTGAAATTGTTTAACTTGGGTCAGGTGTGGGCTTTTGTCCTGCCATCTGCTCTACTTCCCTGAACAGTCTACATTAAGTAATTCCAAATTCCTACACAAAGTAATTAACTGGCTCAGGGCTGTTGTGGTCTTCCCCTTCCCACCAGGCTGAGAGTCTGTAAAATACATCAGAAGTTGCCCTTGAGGGAGTTTTCAATGTGTTCTTCAGCAGGCTGCAAGCCTTCTCAGCTTTCTGACAGATGCAGGATTGCTTCAGAAATCTGATTTGTACACAGGAGCATTGAATTAAAATTGCATAGACTACTTTCCATTTAAATCCTGCAATTTTCCTAGGGACTTTGACATTAAGTGGCGTGATACTGATGCTTACAGAACCAAGCTGAAATATCAACTCAGTAACACAATGTCAGGAAAGAATGGATGCAGACTCAGGCAGGGGCACATGCAGAACTGATTCTGTACTCAAACCCAACTCTAAAAAACACAGATGCTCAGCTGTGATTTGCAAATACCTTTGGTGGTGTTGTAATGAACCATGTTGTGTTTGCCACATTAGTTCTGAAAACATGTTGCTGCTGTGACCTGTCAAAAGTTCTCTTTCCAATTATTTCTTGAAAGTTCAAAAGAGCAGGGTGAGCAAAAGGGGCTTTGTGGCTGGAAAGATGACTTCAGTCACCACTGATAATCTAATCAACATTTCAAAGTTGCTGTGGGTCACTGATTGTGGGTCACTGTCACTGTAACCTATGTAAACCTGTGGGTTTCTGCTCTGGAAAGTGGAGATTCTTGTTTGTGTATGTGTGTGTGTGTGAGTGTGTGTTTTACACATTGTGAAAAGAATAGTGATCGGTTTCCCTGTTTTGTTTTTTGTTTTTGTTTTTGTCGGTGATGGGGTCTAAACTCTGGGCCTAGGCGCTGTCCCTCAGCTCTTCAGCTCAAGGCTAGTGCTCTACCACTTAATCCACAGTGCCACTTTTTCTGCTTATGTGGTGCTGGGGAATTGAACCCAGGGCCGCATGTATGCAAGGCAAGTACTCTACCACTGAGTCACCTTCCCAGCTCCTCCCTGTTGGTTTTTAAACTGCAGTGTAAGTCTAGAGCACATGTATGTGTGTTTTTGTGTGTGTTGGTGGAAGGGTATTTTTTTTTTTTGGCAGTACTAGGGCAATGGGGTTTGAACTCAGGGGCCTCACACTTGCTAGATAGGTACTCTGCTTCCAGGACTGTGCCCCCAGGTATTTTTGCTTTTATAATTTGTTTTTCAGATAGAGGCATATTCTTTTTCTTGGGACTAGCCTCAGACCTGAATCCTCCTATCTAGCTTCCAGAGTAACTGGGATTACAGGTATGTATCACCATACCCAGGTGCTGCTATCAGCTTTTGAATAATACTCTTGTTTGAACGAGAGTTCTTAATCTCCTGGTTACTGGATAAGTATTGAGGTAGTCAAGACAACTGAACTTTATTCTGTGACAATTACCAATCTGAGATGGAGAACTGTGAGTTCTTACTAGCTGAGTCCAGCTGTGTACAATGGGTTAGCTAAGCACATATGTATGCTTGGCGTTAATGTTCTATCAGCACTTCTGTTTCCTCTGAGGAAATGTAGGCAGTGCTGCTGTGGGCTGTTGTCTTGGGTAGACAAGAGTCAAGCTATTCCTTCGTGGGCCTCATGTCTTGGTTGAGCTTTTCCAGAAGGGGCTTTAAGGTCAACAGTTAAAGTGTTACTTTAGTATGCTTTTAACTTTAATTACATGTGTTAGTCAAAATGACTTGTTTGGGAGAGTTTAAGCTTGTAATTCCAAGTTCATTTTAAAATTTAATGTTATTTAAGGTGTTAGCTAACCTCTTTTTCTCTAGGGAACTATTGATTTCCTGTGGCTTCTTACCCTTCCACTCCATATGTTTGGTGTATGGTAGTGTGTGTAGGGGTGTGTGTGTGTGTGTGTGTATGTATGATATTTAGGATGGAACCCAGGATCTTGGGGAAGCCAGGCAATGCTCTTTCTGTCTGAGTTACACCTCCTATCCTTGTCTTGCTTTTTTTGGTCTTGGGGCTTGAACTCAGAGTCTGAGAACTGTCCCTGAGCTATATTGCTCAAGGCTAGTGCTCTACCACTTTGAGCCACAGCTCCACTTCTGGTTTTCTGGGGATTAATTGGAAATAAGTGTCTCATGGACTTTCCTGCCAGGACTGGCTTTGAACCACAATCCTCAAATCTCGGCCTCCTGAGTAGCTAGGACTACAGGCATGAGCCATCTGCAAAGGCAGTCTCTTGACTTCTTTGCTTTTCGAAAGTACTGTTTAGTTAACGGCTTGCATACAAATAGATCTAATATTTGTCCAGGATTCATGGTAACCAACAGAGTATCCAAAGCTACTAATGCTCTGAACAAGCAGTTAGCATGGGAGAATGGAACTAAGGTTGAGTGCCTTTCATGTGTTGTATTATTACAATCAATTGCTCATTATTACTTTGGGGAAGACCAGAGAAACTGAAATCATGACATTGTGTCCAGGCCACACAGCTAGTTGCTTATGGGAACTTGAAGTGCTATATAGTCAGACCTAGAAAGAAGCCTTTCCTCATCCCCTCTCTGTTGCCAACTTGTTTGGCCTGAGGCATGGGGGCTCCTTGTCTTCTACTTTCAACTATTTGTCCTGATTTATAGAAACCTGTAGCCATTTGAATGGCGTTCTCTGGGTAAAACAGATACATGGTATTTTATTTTTATTTTTGGTATGTAGATGCTGGTACTGGGGCTTAACTTAGGGCCTGGGCCATTGCTGTCCCTTAGCTTTTTCTGCTGGTGCTATACCACTTGAGCCACAGCTCTCCTTCTGGATCTTTACCTGCTCTGGCTTTGATATATGATCCTTAGATCTCAGCCCCTCCTGAGTAGCTTGGATGTGAGCTAGGTGCTTATGCCTACAGGATGCGTGGTATTTTTTTAAGAGTCCATATTCTTGCTTTATATTTTTCCCCTAGAAAACAGACAGGAACACAAGCACATTCAGATTTGTTAGAGGCTTTCATGAATACATGAAGACAGCCCAGTTCACAGAGGTGCTTGAAGTGAAAAAAAGACTTTTTTCCATGGGATTATTTATAAAATGCACCTAATTACCTACATTGGGCATGCCTTAAAGTCTGCATGTGATAAGAAATGGGCAGCAACTTGAAGTTGGGCCGCTGACTAGTAAGCTGGGTACTTTCTGATACTATTGCTTGATTGTATCTTGTTTTTATTCATTAATTATTTTAATTATTATTTTAAAAATGTCTCACTATGCAGCCTGGGCTGTCCTTAAACTTGATATCCTCCTGACTCAGATTCTCTAGTCCTGTATTACAGGCAATGGACTACCCCACCTGGTGTTGATTGTTCTTCTTTTATCTTTCCCTCTTGAGAAGCTGATGAGGCAGTGGCAAAGCTTTGGAGCTGACAGATGTGGGGTTCAATCCCAACTACCTCTGACTGCCTGAGTTCTTGGGGCATGTATGGAGTCAGACTCCTGGAAGTGACCAATATGGCTCTTGGCTCATCATTCTGAGCAAATTGCATATACTAAAGTGAATTGATCAGCTAATATGCACGAGATGTTGTAGATGAGGGGATTATGACTAAGGTACTTACAGTTTGCAAGAGAGTCTAGAGATAAACAATAATGCTTATATTCCAAGTGCACTGTCAGGGTCAGTGGAGGTGACAGTGTGAGCGGGAGGAGTGTGGATTTAGGAATGGAAAGGCCTCCTGAAGGTACTGAATTTGGACATGACCTTGAAATAGAGAGTGAATTTGTTGTGTGGGTAGTTTGCTTGGGTTCAGGTTTAGATCTGTGGATACATGCAGTGGGTGGATAGGGGGTAATTACAAGAAGACAGATCATGGAATCCTTTATAGGCAACACAGGTCAAATTGAGCCATCTTGTGAATTGCTTTAGCCAGTCCCTCATTGAAATATCTGTTTGTTTTTTGAAATGCTTAGAAAAGTTTTTTGTCATTATTCATGGATGAGTAGCCCAGTACAGTGGGAAAGAGGAAAAGCTAGGGGTGGGGGTGTGTGTGGGAGGCTTGATATCTTCTCTCCTGGTTAGGCTTGGGAATCTCTCTCTCTCTCTCTCTCTCTCTCTCTCTCTCTCTCTCTCTCTCTCTCTCTCTCTGTCTCTCTGTCATCGTGGGGCTTGAACTCAGGGCCTAGGTGCTGTCCCTGAGCTCTTCAGCTCAAGGCTAGTGCTCTACCACTTTGAGCCACAGTACCAATTCCAGTTTTCTGATGGTTAATTAGAGATAAGAGTCTCATGAGCTGGGTGCTGGTGGCTCACGCCTGTAATCCTAGCTACTCAGGAGGCTGAGATCTGAGAAACATGGTTCAAAGCCAGCTCCGGTAAGGAAAGTCCATGAGACTCTTATCTCCAATAAACCACCAGAAAACCAGAAGTGGTGCTGTGGTCAATGGTAGAGGGCTTGCTTTGAGCTGAAGAGCTGAGGGACAGCTCCCAGGCCTAGAGTTCAAGCCCCATGACCAACCAAAAAAATAAATAAATAAAGAGTCTCATGGATTTTCCTACCTTACTGGCTTTGAACTGTGATCCCCAGATCTCAGCCTCCCGAGTAGCTAGGATTATAGGTGTGAGCCACCGGCGCCCAGCCGGGAATGTCTTTTGGATGAGCCGCACTGTCTGATTGTTTCAGTAAGGACAGGGGATTTCTCTGAGAACAGGTGAGAAAAACAGATATAGTTAAAGCAGGGCAAAGATCTAGACTACTAAATTCTCTGAGGGTAATATTTCTCCTCTTTTATCCCCCCTCCCTCCCTTACTTGTGACAATTTTCACCTCTCCTCACTTTCACAGGAGATGTAATGACTTCCAGTGACAACATCGTAGTTTTATTAAAGAATGATGAAGACCATGTTTCCAGTTTCTTAGCTGTTGTTTGAAGAACTTTTTCAATAGTTAAGACTCCTTTTTGGCCAGAAGCCCACTGATTTTACAAAACCTAATTTGACTCTTCTCTAACTTTAACATCATATATCACTTCTTGGCTTTTAGCTAAGATCAAATACAATTTGACAGTCGTGTATTACATATGGCCCTTCCTGTCAAGGTGTTAACAGTAGCAGACAGCTGTTTCTCCATCATTGCTGTGGGTTTCAGAGAGCAGTCACTGGAGCAGCAATAGCAGAATGTTGCCTGAGAACTTGTAAAGACAGATGCCTGGCCCCACCCAGACCTGTAGGAACCCTGGGGCTGCCCCCGCCTCTAACCCCCTTCAATTTAACAAGCCTTCCAGGTGATGTTGATGCATGGGGCATTGGAAGGGTAAAAAGACATTTCTAATATACTATTACTCTTCTCCACCATGTTGGCAGGTTTTTGTCAAGTAAGTGAAAACATATGGGCCTGTTACAGAATGTTTTATGCATAGCATTCCTTGTTGGGTTTGCTTTGAGCATGCTCAAGGACCACATATAAACCCAGGCACTGATTTTTTTTAAGGGTTTGTGTTTATATTTTATAATCTGTCTTGATGTGGCTTTAATAAGATTACTTGTCCCTCCTCTTGAGACAAATATGATTTTGAAGGAAAAATTTTGCTAGGGTTTCCAATGTTAGGACCATCGGCCAAGGCTGGGGCTTCTTGTGTAAAAAGGAGGTCCCATGCCTGGCAATTCTAGGTTTCTACCCCTTGGGTGTGGGGATGGGGATGGATGGTAAGAATTGGAAGATGTCTTCTTTTTTTCTCCACATCGATATACAGGTTTCTTTTTTCATTCATTCACATTTTTGCTAACTGTTGAATATGTTAGCAGGAACATTATTTAATAGGCATAAGTATTCACAGCTCATTTCCTCTTTGCAAGGTGATTACAGATCTGTATTTTTATAAAGGGTGTTGGTAGTTTTGTTTGTTTGTTTATATTTGAGACCCCAAAGGAGAAAACTGAACTGTGCTCTTTTTTTCTTCTACTGTAGAATCTCTGAAGGAAAATATTTTTACATAGCATAAAACATCGGCCAGGCATGGTGCTGTACGCCTGTGGTCCCAGCTACTAGGGTGGCTGGGGCAGGGTGATCACTTGAGCCCAGGAATTTGAGATCAGCCTGGGCAGAAAAGCAAGAATCTGTTCATCAGTCAATCAGTGGATACTTAGCATGTGTATGGACCCTGTGCTCAGTCTCAGAACACATCCACATACACATACAAACTTGGTAGACTCGTTACTTCCTAGTAAGTTTTGTCTCAGTTCTTGTATTTTTTGGCAGCATGAATTCAATCTATAGTAATGCTAATACATTCCCTAATGCAAGTGGACTTGATTAGCATGTGATTGAAACATGTTTTCCTCATATTTAACTATCTAGCTAATAGGCTGGTGCCCTGGTACCCCTGTTCAAGAAATATTTTCTATTGCTACCATTTTTGCTTAATATATCATTACTGCTTGTCTAAATGAGAAACTTATTTCCATTACCTGGCATATGAATCTCAAGAGCTTTCAAGTGCCAGGTGCACATTTTTTGTAGAGTTTAGGTTTGCCTTCCTTGTGCAGCTGGTAAGTTATTTTATTATTATTATTTTTTTTTTTGGGTCCGGTCGTGAGGCCTGAACTCTGGGCTTGGGCGCTGTCCCTCAGCTCTTCAGCTCAAGGCTAGCGCTCTACCACTTGAGCCATACCACCACTTCCGGCTTTTTTCTTTTTGCTTACGTGGTGCTGAAGAATCGAACCCAGGGCCTCGAGCATGCAAGGCAAGCGCTCTACCACTGAGCCACCTTCCTAGCCCAAGTTATTTTAATTCTATGTGCCTTACTTTCCTCATCTGAAAAATGTGGATGAGAGAGTGTATGTTCAAAGGGTTATGGGTAATACATAGGCTCAGCCTGTGAATGGTGGGTAGCAATGGTTATCTCCCCTTTTCTATTGCTGTCTTCTATTTGTCCTCTCATTGTTCTTCCTTTCCCATTTGAGCAGAAGTGAATTTAACCACTAAAAATTCCTGTTATGTTTATGGAAATATAGTTTAACCTACCAATTTAGAAGGAGATCAGATTTATCCTTGTGTATGTATGCTTGAAAAAAATAAAACAAAAACAAAGGCCAGCAGGGTGCTAGTGGTTTACATTTGTAATCCTAGCTACTCATGAAGCTAAGATCCAGAGAGTTGTGGTTTGAAGCCAGTGTGTACAGAAATGAGACTCCATCTTCAATTAACCAGCAAAATGCTGGGCTGGAGGTGTTATTCAAGTGGCTGTATGCCAGCCAAGCAAGAAAGTAGAGCAAGTGAGAAGCCCTGAGTTCCAGCCCCATTCCATACAACAAAACAAAATCCCGTATTTTCTGTACTGGTTCCAAGTAAAGTTGGTGGGGTTTTGGGGTTCTGGGTTGCATGTTATATCACCTCACAGTGATCTTGGAGCTGTCACTTGCATGCATACCTGAGTGTGAGCTAGGAGGGACCACTCTGGATTTACCAGGATTCTCTTATTTAGGCTTCCAGGATTAAGTTGCCACGGTATGCAGGATTTCTTATGTCATCTACATGAGACAGGGCTGCTTAAAATATGTCTGAGGCTTTCTCAGATTGTAGAGTTCACCACCAACCTTGTCAGCCAACCCTGTGGTGAGCTCTGTGATAGGTAGCGTACAAGGGAAAGTAAGGAGATGGAGGAGGAACACTGGTTTCATCTGACAGCCTTCAGGCCTACTGTGTTGAGAAGTTAGCCAAGTTTTAGGTTTCTGGACCTAAAGAAGCTCAACTGAACTGGATAAGTGGAACATTTAGGGACAGGGTTTCAGCTCAGTGGTTGAGCACTTTGCCTAGCATGTTGAGACTCTGGGCTCAGTTCCCAAGTACCGGAAAAAACCCAACAAAAACCCAGTAGAAAAGAGAATCTTGGTTACTTACATCCAAATTGCACACCCATTCTGCTATCTTCTCCTTCCTACCTGGTTTTTTTTTTCTCTTTTATTCCAGTGTTTGATAAAATCATTACTTATTACCCCTTTACTCTTCACCTTCCCCAAAGGGGCCATTTCTCTCAGCCACACTTGGCCGTTTCCCCACTGGAAACTCAAGTGCTTCAGCTTGGGTTTACTGAGCAGGCTTCACAGGATTGGGTTGGCAAGGTGTCAGTCACACAGCAGATCTCATGGAATGGGTTTTCCATTTATCACCTGTTAAACCCTGGCACCCAGGAAAGCTCCAGAAAAGGCAGCCTTCCCAGAGCCTGGCAAGGAGAGCTCAGGAAGTTTGTTCAAGAAAGGGTCATTGCATGATAACCTGTACAGGACTCTAGGCCTTCACACACTGTCAGACTAAAGGAGGATACTCTTAGTGGAGTTATACCCAAAGGTATAACTTCCCTGAACATTTGAAATACTGTTCATCAAAAGGAATTCCAGGAAATGGAAACAGGTTTTTGTTGGAAGTGGTGGTGGCGATGGTGGTTATTTTGGGGGTGGGTAAAGAGAGGTACAGAAAGGGAGGGAAGAAAGGTGAACAAATGTAATCATGCTATTTGGTATACACTCTGTGGAAAATGACCTATGTAACTTGTGGGCAGGGATAGGAGGGGGAAACTGGGAGAAAGTGAAGGAAGGGGTGGCATTAAAAAAAAAGAAATGTACTCATTATCTGACTTATGAAATGGTAACCCTTCTTAATAACAATAAAGTATTCTTTTAAGAAAAGAAAAAGTCATTACAGAGTTAATAGAAACATGCCCTTGCTTTTGTTATGGATTTGCTAATGAATTTTATTTTTCAAATGAAAAACATGTTTGTTTTTAATGGGTGAATTAATTTGCTAGTACAGGGGCTTGAACTCAGGCCTTTGTGCTCTTGCCTGACTTTTTTGCTAAAGGCTGGCACTCTGTCACTTGAGCTATACCTCCACTTCTGGCATTTTGCTGGTTAATTGGAGATGTCTCTGGTCTTTTCTGACCAGAGTTTGAACTACATTTCAGCCCCCTGAGTAGCTAGGATTACAAGGCATGAGCCACCAGTGCCTGGCCATGTTTATATTTTTAAAAAGAATGTGTGAAGGTGCAGTGGGGTTTTTTTCCCATGAAAATCCAAGGCCTTGTTTGATACTTCTAGATATTGCCTTAAAGCCTTCTTCCTTGAATCTCCAGAATTGTGTTTGCTTCTTTTGGCTTGAATTGGCTGATTATTTAGAGGATTTGGGCTTATATCTTCTTCTCCAGTGTAGACTCTGGCTGCAACTTCAAGTTTGAATAGGTGAACTCTAGGAAAAACATGAAACTTAAAATTGCTTCTATATAGTAATATATTTATTGTGTGGTATTTGGGATTGAACCCAGCATCCCATGAATGCTAGACAAGAACTCTACAATTTGATCTACATCCCCTGCCCTTTTGTTTGTGTTTTGTTTTTGAGATAGAGTTTTACTGTGTTTATCTGGGCTGGCCTCAAACTTGAAATCCAACTGCTCCACCTTCTAGAAGTAACCTAGGAAGTATTGTCAGCCTGGATTAGTGAGAGATGTGAAGCACTGTGCCACCAAGGGCAGCTTCTGGCATTTTGAGATTTGGATTGAAGTACCAGTTACTCTTTCTCTAAGTATGATTTCTCTGAGCCTCCTACTCTTTGGTATGGGGATTTAACCTAGCACTTTTACTTGCAAGGCAGGTGCTACACTATCTGAGCCATGGCCCCAGACTCTGAGCTTCTTTCTACATCTGGAAAAAAGAATGACCACCTTCTCTTCAACTCCAGTATGGTATTTTTCTTGTATTTTGTCTTTCCATGTTTGAATCTTCAGAATCTCAGAAAGGACCACAGCAGCCATCATTCTTAGTTTTGTGGGACAACATAAACCCACATAATTTCCCCAACTGACCTTCAGAGCCCCCCTTCATTTGCCTGTGACTGCTCTTCCTGTTTAGGCTCCCCTGGGCTGGAGCAGTGAGTACCTCCCACATCTCCATTAGTTCTTTGTGGAGTTCAGGCCAGTTTCCAGGTATGAATGTCTCAGGAGTGATTCTCGTTTCCCCTACATGGGTCATGTCTGGCCACAGTGTCCGGTCTCCCGCTTCTAGTGATGAGGCAGTTTAAGTCCTCCACTGTGAGGCCATTTTTTGAAGTCCATTGAGTTAATTAAGTTCCACATGTAATGTGCATATTTTATTGTGGTGAAATACATACAACGTACAATTCTTGTTGTAAACATTTTCCAGTGAGCAGCCTGCAGCATCAGAAGTACATTTACACTGTTGTGTAACTATTCCACTGTTGTATAACATCATCAACTACGTTCAGAACTTCTTTTCTCCCCAAACTGAAACTCTGTACTGGTTTAATAATAACTTTACACTTTTTCCTCCATACATACTGTCTTAACCTCCATGCTACTGTGTATCTCTTAATTTGACCACCCCAGGTGGCTTACCGAAGTGAAATCATATCGTGTTGGTTCTTCTGAGTCTGGCTTATTTCACTTAGTATGCCCTTAGTGTCTGTTCATTTGTGCTGTAGCCTGTGACAAGATTTCCTTTCATTTAAAGGCTGAATAATACTCCCCTTTATGGATGCTATGTGTGTATTCTACATTTGGCTTCATCCAGTCCTCTGTTCATAACATGTAGGTTGGTTTTCACCTTTTGACTATGGTGAATTACATTGCTATCATCAGTGTGTACACACTACTCAAGTTCTTGCTTTCCCTTCTTTTGGGTGTATACTCAGAAGTGGGAAGTAATCCCTTACTTTTAGTGGAATGAATGGAGGAATACTTGGAAGAGCAAAGTACCTTTGATTCAAGGAGGATTCAAATCAAATATGGGTCTTTAGACTTTTTCAGTCTACCTCCTGGGAAGTCTTGTGTGGCTCTATCTTATCTTTGAACAGAACAAAGAAAAATGGGAATAAAATCTGGTTGTGACAGAACTTCTTGGTGACATTGGGTGACAAGAACTGGAGTCTACTTTTTTATTGTTACTATGTAAACTAATATTATTTATTTCTGCCTTTTGTCTGTAAAAGTAGTAAATAATAAAACCACAAGCTAACTCTCTGGGAAATATGGGATTTCTCTCTCTCTCTCTCTCTCTCTCTCTCTCTCTCTCTCTCTCTCTCTCTCTCTCTGGTGCAAGTATTGGGGCTTAAACTCAGGGCCTGGGAGCTGTCTCTTAGTTTTTTGGCTCAAGGCTGGTACCTTACCACTTGAGCCACACCTCCACTTTAAACGTTTTGCTAGTTAATTGGAGATAAAAGTCTGACAGACTTTCCTGCCCAGCCTAGCTTCAAACCAAGATCCTCAGATCCTGAGCAGCTAGGATTACAGACATGAGCCTCCAGCATCTGGCTGCATATGGGATTTTAAAAATAGACGATTGGTGCAGTTTGTTAGCCTGATTCTCCGAATATTAGCTGTGAGAGACTTTGGGCAAGGTGAGAAGTTTCTTGACTCATGATCTGCACTAAAATGGTCAATCAGAACCAGAATTGCATGGATTCATCTATGTAAAGTTAAAAGTTAAAGGAGGTTTTAAGGGGTGATATTGTCCAAAAATGTAGTCTTTACCTAATTTATGGAAGTGTTAACCCTCTGCACAACACCATTTAAAACTAATAATTTTTTTCTAAAGTTGAAGTTTTATATAATATCACAGCATTTCCCATTGGTTCCAAAGAAAATCTAGATAACTGCAGATAACTCCAGACGCTGTCATTTCTTTTTTCTCTTTTCTTTTGTAATCTCTCTCTCTTTCCCTATTTCTCTCCCTCTTTCCTTCCTTTCCTTTCTTTCTTTTTTATTGGCGGTACTTGAGTTTGAGCTCAGGGATTCTTATTTGTTAGGCAGGTACTCTACCAATTAACCCACATCTCCCTCCACTCCCACACTTCTTTTTTAAAGGATTATTATTATTCAGTTCTTTTTTAGGTTGGGTTCCCCTTCCCCTTTCTCTTTTTCTTTCTTTTTCTCTTTCTCTCTCTCTTTCCTGGTCTTGGGGCTTGAACTCTGGGCCTGGGTACTGCCCCTGAGTTTCCTTGTGCTCAAGGCTAAAGCTCTACCACTTGAGCCACAGTGCCACTTCCAGCTTTTTCTGGGTAGCCTGGGCTGGCTAAGAGCTGTGATCCTCAGATCTCAGCCTCCTGTGTAGGATTATAGGTGTGAACTACCTGCGCCTGGCTAGGTTGGGTCTCTTATTTTTGCCTGAGACTGGCCTCAGACCTCAGTATTCCTACCTGTGTCTCCTATATAGCTGGGATGACAGGTGCATATCAGCATGCCTAGCTTATTGGTAGAATTGGGGTCGTGTTAACTTTTGCCTAGGCTGGCCTTGAACCAAGATCCTCTTGGTCTCTGCCTTCTAAGTAGCTGGGATTATGATTGGGAGCCCCTGCATTTGACTAGAAACTGTTATTTTTAAATGAGTTATTGCTTTCTCTCTCTCTCTCTCTCTCTCTCTCTCTCTCTCTCTCTCTCTATATATATATATATATATATACACACACATATATATATATGCACATTTATGTATATATACATATATATTTGTTATTGTAGAGGTGATTTACAGAGAGGTTACAGTTCCATGAGTCAGGTAATGAGTACATTTCTTTTTGAACCATGTCTCCCCTTCCCTTGTGCTCTCTCACTGTTTCCCTCCTGTCAACTCCCACAAGATGTACAGTTCATTTTCCACATAGTGTCTAGTGAGTACCACTGGTGTATCTGTTCACCCTTGTTCCACCTTTTCTGTGCCCTCCTTATGGAGTGGCCTTTCTGTTGGTGAACATGAGACTGCAGCTGAGGCCTCTCAAATGGTGGTTCTTAACAGGGACACTGGTATGAGGAGCAGGTGAGGACTCTGGACGAGTGTGAACTTCGCCTATGGGAAGTTCCTTCCTATCCTGAGGGTGAGTGTCTGTGATTTTAACTGCTCAGGGTGCAGACTCAGCAGGTATGTTTGGAGGATTCTGGATTCATTGTGCTTTGGCAAAGGTGCATGGTCCAAGCTTCCTGCCGATTTGGAAAGTCACTCCTTCCCTGTGGGTGGCAATGAGAATGATAAGATCACCAGTCTAATTCCAAGTAACTAAGTTGTTGTCTCTTAATGATTAGTTTGCAGCTTGTGCTAAGTACAATGTATGGAGTTCCCAGGGTTACTTAACAAGAAAAACCGTTGGCTCTGCAGAAGAGCTTAGTAAAATGTGAAACTTGGACATTCCTACCTCAGTGGAAAGCCCTGCTCTTCTTCATAGGTCTTCTGTGTGTCTCCAGTTCCCACATACAGGCTGTAGAGAGTATGTTTCACATTTGGTAGGAGGTGACAGCACCAGGAGAAGTAGTTTTGTGTACACAGCTACAAGAGAATGGGCAGGACATAAAACCTTCTCAGTCAGACTCTAATAATATTGACAATAGCCAATATAGCTAATGCTTATAAATGCCCAGTACTGTTCTGAACACTTTTATGAAATGCCCAATTTAATCCTGTAACCATGTTCTGAGGTATTATCAGCAGTTTACTGGTGGGAAAGATGAGGTACAGAGTAATACACTTAACCCAAGGTACAGCTAGTAAGTGACATAGTGGGATTGGAACCCAAGTGGTATGACACCAGACTTTGTACCTGTGGAATTAAATTGCAAAAAAATCCACCTTTGGTACTTGGTACGCTGTCTTTCGGGTAAAGCATTTAACTAGTTTCCTTTTTTGTTCTTGCCATAAAAAATTGCTAGTCTTCAACCCAGGATAGCCATTAAATTTCAGAGAAAGTAGATTTGTAGGCATCCTAAATTTCTTGGCATAGTGACTTTTGGCTAATTGTGAATGGCGATGGGCATCTCTCTAGGCAGAGGCAGCAAATTAGTGGTATTGGCTAGTGTCTGCTGCGGTAGTTATTATTATTATTGTTGTTGTTGTTAGTGGTGCTGGAGATGAAATCCAGAACTTTGTACATGCTGTACAAGGGCTTTACTAATGAGCTACATTTCCAGTCCTGATGTTTATGCTTTTACATCTGAGCTTGGTCATCACCAAGGCTGAGATGTCATCACAAAAGCAAAACAGAAGAAATAGTGGGAAGTGTCCACAAGCACCAAATAAACTAAAGCCTTGGGAACATTAAAAATCAAAACCGTGGTGGATGTTACTAACTCTGAGAGCACATGCGTATACAAGCATGTACTCAGAAAAGCATCCTTCAACTATAGGAAGGATCAAGTAACTCAATGACTTAGACCTATGCCCAGTAACTTTAGCACATGCCAAGTAAGGGAACCAGGAAGTGTGTAGTCCTTACTAGAATGGTTCATCACATTTACATGGTAATTCCTATCAGTTTAGTCAACTGTTAAGTATAAAATTAGCTCGTTGTGAAGCCCTGGATCAGGCTGGATGGCAGAGACAGACATCTTTCCAACATGATCTCCATAGCAACAAGACTTTCTGAGATAAATCCATAACTCCTTTATGAACTTCCACTTTCTGTATTTTGGTTTGGCAAATAGAAAGCACAGAACCAAATCTGGAACTCAACTATAGAATTCATGAAGTGTTTAAGCATGGTTTTCAGGGTATTTATATCCTTGCTGCCTTCCTTGTTCTTGTCTATTTTAATTTTTCCCTTTATCTGATTTCTCTACTTATTCTTTTCTTGTTTCTAACAGATTTATGTCCACAAAATTGTGTAGGCAGGAAGTGAGATGGAAATAGCATTCGATGACACACCTGTGCTCTGGGCGGCCCTGTGGCTTTCCAGTGGGGGCCACGGCGCAGTAACTCAGAGCAGTATGACTCTGTCACTTACTACTACTCAGTTCTGGTTTCCTCTGTTTAAACTGAAGTGATTTAAGATCATGGTACCTGTCTGATAGTATCACTAGGACAAAATGGGATAGCAGATCTAAAGCACAGAGTGCAGTGTATGGTGTGGAGAGAATACCCAGTAACAGGAGAAGAAAAGAACCTAGGAGGCAGAGACAACTGAATGGTGGCAGAAGGCATAGGTGTGTTGGAAAATGGAAGAGAAGATGGGAAGCTTAGGGCACCATGACTGCTCTAGATGTCAAGGATTCTGTAGACCCTGAGAAGGCATGACAGCTGACAATGAGCAGTCAGATGCTTTCTGCTTTCTCCTCTTTAGCATTACTTCTCACCCTTGGTGAGAGTAAGCCCTGATCTCCCTACCATTTCCTTCTCTGAGTTTGCTTGATCTTTCTGGAACCTATGCAGGCTCAAATAGGATTTCAGGAGGGCTTCAAAACCCAGTACCCTGGGGAAAATAACTATTCTGAGAGACAGACTTGTCATTAAGATTTTATTGTTTGGTTTCTTTTCTCCTCTCCATCCTCTTTATTTACTACCTTCTGTTATGCATAAACGTTTGAAGTCTCAATAGCAAACAGCTGTAATTGTTGCCATTTGGCGAACCACAGACACAATTTAAAATAAATAGATTAGTTCATAAAATTATGGAGAAATGCTTATATAACAAAGTGAAAAAACAAGATCCACTAGGGAAGTGAGAAGTTAAGCAATGTAGGGGGGAAAGCCTGGAAGGAAATGCGTCAAATTGTTAACAGTTGTAGATTGAATGCTATTTCCTCTTCTGCAGTCTTCTTTTTTCCCAGAGAGACCTCTAATTATATTATGAGAGAAAATGACATTTGTCTTCATGTAATTTCTTCCAGTTTTGAGAAGTGTTCCCTTTGGGGGAGACTTGACTTGCTTGGGCTTTCAGCATCTCAGGTAGAAGTGAATGTTGAGAAGAATTGTTAATGATCAGCTTGCTGACCTTGCTCTTCTGGTACTCTTACCCAACTCCCTGCCTTCCTTCACACCACACCTGAGTCAGAGCATATGCACCACACAGAGATGTGAGTTTTTAGAGCCCTAGAAAGATGCCCTGAATTTGAACTGGCAATTCTTTGGGTAAGTAACTTTGCAGGTCTGCTTCAGAGCAGTTTTCCCATGGTTTGTGCCAATATCCCCTTCAAGATTAGAGCGTGTTTGCTTAACCTGGGTTTTCCTTCATCAGTGTCCAGTCATTTTTTAGTGAGCAGGCAGAATTTTGGTCAGTTGGCATGTCACCAGCAAAGGCCAAATTAGACATAATTGCACATGAGTTTAACTTTAAGGTCTCTGCAAAAGCATGCCAGGCTTGCTGCTTTGTTCTCCCTGGGAACAGTGTGCCCTGGAAGAAAGGTTATAACTGATTGTCCAAGCTGAGACACCTAGGAAAGGGAACTTATAGTAATTTCACTACAGCAACACTGCAAGTTGGGCCAGACTGGGCAAAGCAATATGTATCATTATTCTGCACGTAAGGAATGGTCTTTCTCTGTTGTGTGAAATGAGGTTCACTTTCTAGACAGTGTTCTCAGTGATCATTGGTGGGAGAGAGGATGCCCAAAACAGTTGGGATTAGGATGCCTGTGCCTTCCAGAAAAGGAGAAGCAGGTTGCACTTTTAGGAGAGTTGAGCTAATGCTAGAGCAGTGTCTTTCAATGATTGCTTGCATTCTTCACTCTTCAGACACTAGGTTTGTCTCCAGTTATTGTGTCCTTTTTCTGTTGTCCTGCAAATGAGGGCTCCTTTTGCTCTGTTATAAAGGGTCTGTGTGCTGGGTCTGCCAGGATGCCTGCAGCCCCTTTCATATGCCAAGGGAGCTGGGCTAGAGGGCTGCCCAGGCCCCTTCCAGTTTTCACTGCACATGCGTGACTTCATAATAGGTAACTGAAGGCCTGGGCTGCATGAGTAATGAGGGGACAAGCGAGGCCCTTCCTGCGGAAAGGACTGGCCAGGCTCTCAGTCCCTGGCTGTCATACACTCAATAGCAGCCCTTCTTGGAGCCTCGGGTGGGGGTGGGGGTGTCTGCGAAGTGAGGGAAACACAAGCTTCTACTGGTGTGAGAACCTTGGTGGGGTGCTTGGGGCTCCAAGTGGTGAGACAATGACATTCCAGAATCCTGCAACTAGGTTTTCTCAGCCTGGACACTACTGATGATTTTTTTTGCGGGGGGGGGGGTGGGGGTGGGGGTGGGGGTGGAGATTGGCTAAATCCTTGCCAGTGGTTTGTAGCATGGAGAGTGGTAGGCTGGCCTGGGCTTTGTACGAGGTTTAGCATCATCTCTGAGATGCTTGCACCCCCTTACTTAGGACAATCCAGATGTCCCCAGACCTTGCCCAGTGGAGAATCGCCACTCTAATAAAGAAATGAAATTGTTTGCTGGCCATCTCATCTTATGAGGCTGTCTTTTGCCTGGCCATGCTGCCACCTTACGCTTGTATAGTACCATTTACTGGAGAAATTTGCATTTGTGATGGTGGGTGGTGATTTCAAATAAAATTCCCTCACTCGCTTTTCCTACCCTTGGATTTGGCTCTGAAATAAAGCGAGCCAGGCTCCTGTCTCCCCATTCATGAGTGTGTGAATAATGAGGTATATCTGCTGGGAATGGGATTATGCTTTCTTCCCACCCTTTTAAAAACCATTTCTCCTATGACTAGTCTCACAGGTTTGGTTCTGATGAAAAGGTCAGAGGGTTCTCTGGTTCAGAGTGGCCCACATTGGATGTATGTGTCCTTGGAGGGTGCAGTTCAACTGTAGTTCTACTTGGGATAGGCTGGGGCCTGAGCCTCTGCAGTCTGAGCCTTTAATAAGCACCCAGAGGAAGCCCACACTTGGCCTATAGGCCAGGCTGGAGTTAGGAGGCAATGAGAGACAGCTTGGCACCTATGTCCAGGAGGTCTGAGTAACAGAGTTGCATAAGGCTTTGGACAGTCTGGTGTAGTGCATAGTGTGTGTGTGGAGGGGATGGGGGGCTAAGGGACGGGGAGTGGACCATACACAGATTTTTCCGGCCACATGCTAGCAGTAACCCTCTTTCCCATCTGCAGCCTTGCAGACTGTTAGGAAGTTAAGGACCAGGGCATCCGGAAGTTTCCCTGGAAATTAATTAGAAGAGCACTTGAAAAGGACAACGTGAGACAGATGGCTGTATTTCCTAAATGGGCACTGAAGGGGTCAGGTGGGCCCTTCAGTTTTAGACCCTGGGTTGTGCACTGTCTCTCTGATTTGATTTGAACAGAGACCACAGAGGTGAAGTATTCCCTCAGGGGGGCCTTGGCTGTCTGTAGGGTACTCAGCAGTTTGGGGTGACAGGCAGTCAGGGATCCACTCTCCTAGCCCAGATGCCACATGAGGAGCAGTTGTGCTGCTCTAGTGACCCTTACCCTTTGTCCCTGTGGCTCTGTTGGGTCCTGGGGAGAGAGCTGGGTTCGGGGGAAGATGAGGTGGGGAGCCCAGTGTGAAGTGACTGAGATACATTGCCTTTCCTCTTAGAGGTGAAGGTGTCCTTAGGTCCAGAGCTTCAGCTTCTACCCATTGTACACACAGCAAAGTCGAGGGCCAGAGGCCTCCTAGACACAACAAGCTTGGGAGTGAATGAGAAACTACAAACATATCCCCCCTCCGGTTTTTTCTTTTCTTTTGTTTTTCGTGTGTGTGTGTGTGTGTGTGTGTGTGTGTGTGTGTGTGTGTGTGTGTGTGTGTGTGTGTGTGTGTGTGTGTGTGTGTGTGTGTGTGTGTGTGTGTGTGTGTGTGTGTGTGTGTGTGTGTGTGTGTGTGTGATAGGCTTGAACTCAGGGCCTAAGTCTCTAGCTCACCATAGCTTTTTTACTCAAGGCTTGTTCCTTACCACTTGAACCCTACCTCTTCTTTTGGTTTTTTGGTGGTTAATTGGAAATAAGAGTGTCATGGTCTTCCCCCAGGCTAGCTTTAAACCAGGATCCTCAGATCTCAGCCTCCTTAGTAGCTAGGATTATAGGTATGAGCCACTGGTGCCTGGCAAGAATTGATTTTTTTTTTTTTTTACAGTTCTGTCCTGGGCAATTTTTTCACTTTCTTTTTTTTTATATTTATTTATTTATGGCAAAGTTTTAATGAATAAATATTCCTATATTGCTCTTAGGATGAATTGCTATGTGTTTTTTGTTTGTTTGTTGGTTTGTTGGTTGGTTGTGGGGCCTGAATGGTGGGCCAGGACGCTGTCCCTCAGCTCTTCAGCTCAAGGCTAGCGCTCTACCGCTTGAGCCACTTTGCCACTTCTGGCTTTTTCTGCTTATGTGGTGCTGAGGAATTAAACCTAGGGCCTCATGCATGCAAGGCAAGCACTCTACCACTGAGCCACCTCAGTAGCTTTTTTAATGTCTATGTGTGATTTTTAATGTCTAAAATATATTAGTTTGGTTCCCTCGGGAGTACCAAAATATTTTTATATTTCAACATAAAATCTAGGTGTGCTGGGAGTGCTCTGTGCACATGTGGTCTGTCTATCTGGTCTGGTTGCTGTTTTGCTCCTCTTCCTAGGAGGTCATTCCTGGAATGTACAGTGATTCCAAATGATATTTTTATAATGGCTTTCGAAGAAGAGTAGACACATTCCTGTTGAGTTGATGTATTTAAGCTTGCATGGTCTCCCAAATGGAATTAACTGTATTTACATAATCAAATTGAGGAAATTCAGTGGCATTAGGAAAAAAATTACGATTTTATCCAAGTCAGGCTGGTGTGTACCTGGACTAATTTCTGGGGTGGGGCTTGGGACCCATTGTGTTGCTCTGATGCTGAGGGACCCGGTGACAGCAGGGCTGAGGGTCCACCTCTACTAATTTCCTGTGTTGCACAGCAACCTGATTATACCTCATTTTTTCTCATATAACTTCATAATTTAAAATACTATCAGGTCTCAAGCTTGTAAGCATTGTTTATCTCATGTCAGAGACTGTGCTGTATTCTGTCCCAACTGTGAATTAGCCCAATGCTTTCTGCCTTTAATGGCATCTGCTGTGATATGATTGTCAGAAACACAAAATAAGCGATAATGAGAGGTTTAGCTCAGGACAACTTTGAGAGACCACAGGCTGGTTTTCCTATTGGCCACTCTTCCCACCAAGTATGGTACCCCCAGCTTCCCTACCTTCCTAAGCTTGGAAGGCCGTGGTCTGGGCCCCTTGCCTGGCCACTATCCTGTAGGTGGACCTTCAGCAGTTGTTATAGCTCAATTCTTATTGGGTTCTGATAAACAGTCTCTCCCCGAGCCTTTAAACCTGCAGAGGCAATGGCTCTCTGTGGCTACCTGCTCCCAGTATTTCACAGTTCTTGCTTGGTGCCTTGTAAGTAGTTCTCTTGTTAAACAATTCCCATGAGCTGGTTTGACTACCATTTCTTCTTCTTCTTCTTCTTCTTCTTCTTCTTCTTCTTCTTCTTCTTCTTCTTCTTCTTCTTCTTCTTCTCCTTCTCCTTCTCCTTCTCCTTCTCCTTCTCCTTCTCCTTCTCCTTCTCCTTCTCCTTCTCCTTCTCCTCCTCCTCCTCCTCCTCCTTCTCCTCCTCCTTGTGAAAATGCCATACACAGGGGTTACAATTACATGAGCAAGGTAATGAGTACATTTCATATCAAGCATTGTTGCTTCCTCCTTTGTTTCCCCTTCCCATCCCTTCCCATCCTCCTCCCCTCCTTCCCGCACCAAAGTAGTAAAGTTCGTTTTTCCATATAACATCTTGTACATCTCATTGTTGCAATGGGTCCACCTGTATCCCTATTTAAACAATTTGTTTTTTTCCTTCCCCTCCACAAATTATACCAACATCAAATACAGTGAAAGCAGGGGTTATACCGTGGGGGAGGGACATACAAAGCAACAAAGAAATATCTTATAAATATGTTAGAAACAATCGCATGAGTACCATTTCTTTCCTGCCTCAACCCTGTCAAGTTAGATACCATCCCATGTCACAAATGAGGCACATAGTCATCACTGGGACTAGAATCCAGGTTATTTTATGTCCAAGCCTGATTCTCAAACTCAGTGCTTTGTTATTTGCTTGTTATTTGTATCCAGCAGATTCTCACAGTCCTTTTCAATGGAGATAGAGATGGGATAATGAACTCATGAGGTTCTTGCTTTAGTCTCCCAAGCAGTGGGATTACTTTTAGTTACTTAATGTGGAAATTGTCATCAGACTCATTTTAGAAGCCAGAAAGGATAAAATAATATAATGAAAGCAACCAAATAATCAGCTTACTATCTTATTGTCTGGACATGGCTCCAGTTGACGCTACACATACCTGATCCATATTTGAGGATATTTAAAAGAAACATATGGTTGAGTTGAGGGCATTTTACATGAGGCATTCAGAGGTGAGCTCTGTAATGGATGCTCAGTTTGGAGTGAACACCCTGCGGTGGAGGCTGTTTTGCAGGACAGAATATTTCTGTGTGTGATCTCTTGAGTTACAGATGCCAGGACTTCCTCGTGTTACCTGTCTCATATCAGTGCGTCCCAACTCAGTATTCATTTCCTTGACCTGCAGAGGAACTCAGGCTAGATGGAGGTCAGTGCTTAAAGGAAGGCCACCCACTGTTGCTTTCTAGTCAAAGCTGAAAGTGAAACAGGCTCATGGATAAGAGCTGGGTTCTGGAGCCAAACTGTGGAAGTGCCTATCTGGGCTCCACAAATGATCACCCAGGGCCCGTATGTTCCAATTCTTGGTTTCTTCATTTGGCAAGTGGGACTAATAGGACCTACTGCACACAGGTTTTGTGAGGGCTGCATTCATCCTGTAAAGGACTTAGAGAGTGACTAGCACAGCTGTAAATGCTCTGTAGAGGTTCACATGTGGTTTTAATCGCTGTCCTTCCCTCATCATACCCTGGGACTCCACTGACCCTCCCTCTGTGTAATCCCCTTCCTCCCTAGGTTTTATCTATCACATTTCAGTGCACTTTTTATTTTCCTGGAAAGAATACAGAAATTAACTCCTTGAAGTATCTACTTTGATTTTAAATGCCAGAACTGAGGCTTGATCTCAGGGTCTGGGTGCTGGCCATTACCTTTTTTTTTTTTTTTTTCACTCCAGGCTGGTACTCTACCACTTGAGTCACAGCTCCATTTCTGATTCTTTTTCTGGTTAATTGGAGAAAAGCATTTGAAGGACTTTTCTGTTATAGCTAGCTTTGAACTATACAATCCTCAGGTCTCCATTTCATGAATAGGTAGAATCACAAGATGTGAGCCACCCCACCCCCCCGCCTTGAAGTATCTACTTCTGAAAAGGTAGTATCTGTCCTAAAAGATAGTTTTAAAAATCAAAGGAGGAAAAGGGAATCTGGTGGGAAACTGAGTGGGAAATGAGCCAGTTCTAACAATACTGCTTCCTACTGAGCCAGTGTTTAGGATCCTGGGAGTCTTAGCAACAGGTTTGGGCTGGTTTTTACTTCTGGCTTTGTTATTCACTAGCCAGGATTTTGGCCCTTTATATATATATACCTTTTGTGTATTTGTGCCTATAGCAGGCAACGTTGCCTATATCTGCTACTTCCTTACCTTCTGGTTAACTGTAAGCAAGTATCCCTCTTGCATGACATATGTGAAGGATGGCAACATTAAGGAAAGTTGCTTTGCTTAAAGCAAGAACAAGAAGCCCCTGTGTACCTTCAATATACCAGGGTATTCAAAGCCAGCTGTGAGTAGCTGCTGTAGAAGAAGCCAGCTGCAGCAACTTGGGATGAGGGTCAGGCTGGCGGGGACTGGGAAGGGCACTAAGCTCTCCCTGTGCTATTGCCATGAACCTGGAAGGGCTGTTCTTTGTGCAGAAGGGGAAGAAGGAAAGGAAGGAGGGAACGAACTGGCAAGGAACTGGAGCCCAAAGCCTGGAATCCTTCATAGCTGATTCATTGATTCTTACCCATTCTTAGCCATGTGATTCCCCACCTAGGGGAGGCGAGAGACACAGGAAGTTATCTGAAGTGTGGAGGTTGAGGGATTGTAAGATCTTCATGGATAGCATATCTGTTTCTTCTTTTTTTGGTGGAAGACCTAAGTCTCTTTTTCCAATCCTTCCAATTAAAACGCAAGCCTGTGGTATGTTTTATAAGAAATGTTTTCAAGCTTCCAATAGCTGGATCTTATTTCCTTGAATGGAAATGTGATTGCAGTAATAAAACAATATTAGAATGTTTATAGTCCTTGTCATATTCAGACATTAGTACAGTAGCAGTGGGTAAGTAGGGTATTGCGGGGGAAAACTGGAACAGTTTTAGAGCCACAGGGTGGATATGAGAACACACCTGACCACTTATGCTACTTTCACACTGTGTGTAAACATCTCTCCTGAGTCACTCTTCTCTCTTACCTCCTCATCTTAAGATTATCCAACAATAGGATATGACGAATAAAGACTAATTTTTTTCTGTCTGAATCTGAAAACACATTAGATAGACATTTACCTACATCTACAGTCAGGTTGAAAATGGCTTGTAGAAGGGGCTGGACAGAGGGAATGCTTGCTATCCCATAGAAAAGGAAGTGCTACAAATTATGGTGAGAAAGCAGCACATATAAATTAATATTTTCCAGAGTTCTAAATCATATGCTCATTGTAGAACTTCACTCCCATGTGATGTTTATCTGGCAGAGGAAATGGCTGATTGATGGGCATGGTTTCATATACCTTAAAGTTTGACTTTGCCCCAGTGTATACATGGGAGGACAGGAACTGTGTAAGGAAAGACCATTGGCTTTAGAGTTCATGGCTTATTCCAAGCTGCCTGCCACTAGGGACCTTGGGAAAGTTCTGAGCTGTGGGTGCCATTTTCCTTCTCTGAAAGGAAAGGATAATGAGATCAGTGGATCCGGACCGTACCAGTCCTTGAGCACACAGAGAACTAACAGTGGCATGGCATGACATACCTGAAACACATGCAGGGGTTTGCCAGTGGGCAATGCTTCATGCTCTGATGTCGGTTTATGGTAGAAGTTCTAGTACATTTATCTGTCAGCCTCTAGTTTTATTTATGATATATTTATATAAAATTTAATCCTGTCTTGATGCTTTTTAAATTCAATACACTCTGGTATATTTATGATTTGAATATAGAAGGATTGAATGTAGACTCCAGAAATCCAAGCTGATATAAGTGAGGGAGACTTGGGGAAGATTTCCCTCATTGTAGTGGAAGGAATAATGAAATTAGACAATCACGATGCTAACATGAACAGATGGAAGGCTCATGAGGAAAGGGCTTAGAGAATCTGGCACACATCACCTGAACCAACTGGTGGAAGTCAGATCATTCAGATTGTGACACGCAATATCTCTTGTGCTGCTTTCTCACCATAATACCTGGCATTTTGTGAGCAACTTGGGTCTCCTTATGGGAGACAAATCTAAATTGATGGAGCCTTGATAATAACACAACCCCTGGCTAGAAATTCTCAAAATCCTAAGATCAGAAAGGACAAAAGCTGACAATCCTTCCAGATTATGAGAGACTAAAGACACTTGACAGCTAAATACATGGAACAGAGATCAATGAAGGACATTATTGGTATTAAACATGGACTAGAGAGTAGTATTGTGTTAGTTTTAAATTTTATGATTTGGATATAGGTATTGAGATTGCAATAGAATGCCCTTGTTCTTAATACAATAAAATAAAATATACTTTATAAAAGGTAGAGATAATGTACCCCTAATCTAAGGGAGTCTTACATTTGTATTTACACCTTTGCTATTTGGTCTGCTTTATTATTGCCAGTGTGACTTTGGGACAGGTATGCACAATGTTGATAATAAGAGACAGGTAATTTGATTTGGGCAGAGGTGAATCACTATGTGTATTGTGACTATTTTGTTGTCTTTTAAGTAGCTGAGTGACTGGCTGAGGGACTGATTAGGCCTCAGGAGCAAATGTTTGGAGAATTGCATGGGAATGTGATTATCATTGAGAACAGAAAATGTTAGCTAACCTTCCTTCCTCCTCGCTCCCTTCCTCCATTCCTCCTTTTCTTCTTCCCTCCTTTCTTCCCTCCCTTCCTCCTGTCCTCCTTCCCTTTTTTCTTTCCTCTCCTCTCCCCTCCCCTTTTCTCCTCCTCTCCTCTCCTTTCCTCCCTCCCTTTCTCCCTCTTTTCTTCCTTCCTTCTTTCTTTCTTTCTTTCTTTCTTTCTTTCTTTCTTTCTTTCTTTCTTTCTTTCCTTCCTTCCTTCCTTCCTTTCTTCTTTCTTTCTTTCTTTCTCTTTCTCTCTTCCCTCCCTCCCTCCCTCCCTCCCTCCCTCCCTCCCTCCCTCCCTCCCTCCCTTCCTTCCTTCCTTCTTTCCTTCCTTCCTTTCTCTTTTGCCCTTTCTTTTTCTTGTTCTTTTCTCTCTCTTCTTTTTTCTTTCTTTTCTGTCTCTTTCTCCCTTATCCTTTCTTCTTCCTTCCTTCCTCCCTCCCTCCCCTCTCCCTTCTTCCTCCTCCCTTCTCTCTTTCTGCCAATACAGAAGCTCAGATTCACAGTCTAAGAGTTCTTCCTCAACTCTTTTGCCCAAGGCTGGCTCTCTACCATTTGAACCACACTCCACTTCTGACTTTTTGTTTGTTTTTGATGGCTAATTGGAATCTCACAGACTTTCCTTCCTGGGATTGCTCCCAAAAGTGATTCTCAGATCTCAGCCTACTAAGTAGGCATGAGCACTGCGCCTGGCTGTCTTAATCTTTTTAAGGAGAGAGAAAGTGGAGTGAAATATTTTAACTAAAGACCATCTGGGAAATCTCTGGTTAGTCAGGTACTGGCTAATCCATGTTTACCTGCACAACTTGTACCAGAACCTTATTCTCTGGGCCACTTAGCCTCTCCCTGAACTAACCATTCCCCCCACCACACCCACTGCTCTCTGCTTGCCAGTCATAAGTAATAAGCCCCAGATAAGAAGGTATGTAGAACAAAAGAAAGTTTGGGCTTATGTGTTAGAGTGTGAAGAGAATGGGACTGCTCACTTTTATCCACCAAACTGGAGTAAACCTACCTTCCAAGTTTATTGTAAAACGTGAATGAAGAATGCCCTGAGCCTAGCCCTGGCAAACAATGTGGGAAAGACAAACTGAGTGAGCCAGTTCTGGTTCTTCTTTGATCAGCCTTTCTTCTTTCTGATATGCTTCTCTTCTCTGTGAACAGTGTCAGTGAGTGCCAAGAGCCACATCCATGGACCAGTGTTTGTGGATAGCCCTGGGGATGCAAGAAATGGGTATTGTGGCCTAGATTAGAGCCACCCAAGCCTGCTGGCTGGGATTACTAATCTGCTTGCAGTGCAGTGAGTTGAACTGGGCTGGAGCCCCCTATGGTTAAAGGTGAAGTGTTCCCTTGCATGGTTAAGCCAGGCACTGGTGGTGTACAGGCCCAGCATCCCCCTGCCCCCCGCCCCCGTACCACCAACATATGTCGAATACCAATTTACCTAGGTTTGCAAGTGAGAGAATCCCTATGTGTTCACTATCTGAACATGGATCAGTTGTGGATGAGGACTGTTTAAGGGAGACACCAACATGAAGACATTTGTTCTACTTGGTCTCAGGAAGCTCAGGGACTTTTGGAGGGCTGAAGGGGAGAGGAATAGCTTGCCTTCAGTGTTTTCATTAAACAGAGGCTTGGAAGGAATGAAAGACAAAGAACATAAGTGGTTTGGTTTGGTTTTTCAGTTGGTCATTAACCCTGAGCCTGTACTTCTAGTGCTCTACTACCTGTGCCATGAGCCTAGCTCTCTTGTTGATGGTTTTTATTTATTTTTTTAAGCAGAGTCTCACTTCTTTTATCTATAGACGGCCTAGAGCCTCTAATTCTTATTCTACCTACTGAATAGATAAGATTATAGGCTTGTACCACCATGCCTGACTCACAAGTGCATCTTGAAGTACCATTTCCTTTTTCTTTTTCCTTTCTTTGATTCTTTGGCCTGTCCTGGGGCTTGAACTCTGGGCCTGGGCAATGTCTCTGAGCTTTTTGTGCTCAAAGCTAATGCTCTACCACTTGAGCCACAGCTCTACTTCCAGATTTTGGTCGTTAGTTGAAAATAAGAGTCTGTCAGACTTTCTTGTCTAGGCTGGCTTCAAACCATGATCCTCAGATCTCAGCCTCCTGAGTAGCTTGGATTATAGGCATGAGCCACTGGTGCCCCTTCCCCACCTCCTGGGAATTTCTTCATGTAGAAAATTGGTTCTAACGAATCTCATCATTGAACAATCACTTCTCTCTCCTTGGCCTTCTTGTTCTTTGTACTGTAATTACTTTGTAATTTTCCAAAGGAGCTTTATAACTTTCTCCTGTGTGCCTTCCTGGTTAGATTGTAAGCTAGTGGCTGGGTGATACAGCCATGCTGCCACCCCAGTCCTCCCTACCCATGAAATACTCTCTATGTATTTAGCCATTAGTTACTCTGTCACAAACCAAAAGAAATAGATTGTGTTGTTGTATTTACTGGTGTTAATTATAAGGCATTTGGAATAAGTTTTAGGATTCCACTCAACAGCTCCATAGTTCTCTGCCAGCATTTTGCACCTAGTGAACCATTTCCATCCTTGATTGGCTCTATAATTGTGGAGTCTTCTGGCAGGGTTCTCATGTCTGGAGTAGAAACAATGACTTAACTCTGCATTGTATTCCAGTCCTCCAAGGAACCTAGAGGCTGATACACATGAAAATCTTGGCTCTCTTCTTTGGCCTGCAACAGACATGTGGTGAGAAGGGATGTAACGTATGGTACCATGGTTCAGTCTCCAGCCAAGACAGAAAAGTGTGCAGACCAGCTAAGTCTTCAGAGCATGGGTCTGGAGAATAGTGTGCATTACATCTAAGGTGTTTGCTGTTCTGGATATTGTGTAAAGTTCCTGGAGCTTTGATGAAGCCTCAGGATATCTGAAATCCTTCATGTCTGTCTTGTGTTTACAAGAAAATCCATTTTCTTAAACTTGAGACTGTCTGCTATCTGAGCTCAGGAATATGATGTGTTAGAACAAAAGCACACAGCCAAAACCAAACTGTTTGCAGCTTTGTTGCCCTTGTGGGACATTTTTTTTTCCCCATGAAAGAGCTTTCTCAGTGTATATTGTCCACTCTCCAAGTAGTTGACAAAATCCTGGGTTGTATGTTCTTTTCAGCCTGCAAAGTTGCTGTGAGGCTCCCCTACTCCTTCCCATACCAGCTTTTCCATTTCCACCTCCTGTCCCTGTGTTGATGACGGAAAAGAAGGAAAATATGCTTATTCAAATATAATAGGGTACCACTACCACACAGAGGTCAATGAAAAGTAAACCAAAACCAGCTTATTTGTGCCTTCAGCTTTTTTGCTGGTTAGTTGGAGATAAAAATCTGCTGGACATTTCCTGCCTGGGCTGACTTCGAACCCTGATCCTCAGATCTTAGCCTCCTGAGTAGCTGGGGTTACAGGCGTGAGCCACTGGTATCCGGTCGGTCCTATGAGATCATTTATGAAAATACATGATGTTGTTGCAACTAACGAGCTTGACATGTGGGTTCAAGTCCTGTTGTCAGATGTTGGTACCACATGCACAGTTTTATGATTGCTCATAAGCACAATCTCATATAAGCCGTAAGTGTATAGACTGATATGACCTCCATAATATACTGAAAACCAGAGAAGTTTCTTGCTCGTGAGAACTGGTCTGATCTACTTTAGTCCAAAATATAATCACATCGAAATGTTTTCCTGGTCCGTGACTGTGTTGTCAACATGTCCCCATTTGCATAGTATGTCCCATTTGGGAGCTGAGATTTTGGCAATGTTTTTTCAAAAATTGACTGTCCTGCATCATGTGTTAATTCACACTCACTAACAAACAGCATATGCTTGCCTTAGCAGCCCCTTTCTGCTCTACATCATAGTCTGCTAATTGCGTCTGTTATTTTAAACTTCTCTTCTGAATAGAAGTTTTAATTTATAGCCAGCTCCTTAGTGTATCCCTAGAATAGTGGAATGCATCTGTGGTGTTCTTTTCCCCCACCCTCCTAATTATACAAACTTGTCTCTATGTAGATTGGCAGATTCAGTGACTTGCTGGTGGCCAGCCATGTGCTGTTTCCACCTCCACCATCTGAAGTCACAGAATGAGCTGGCCTCTGCTTGCTGACTTCCTTTTCCTTCCCCCGTACACACTCCTCTTCATCCTGTTCCACTGTTGCCAAATCCTGCCCGTGTACAGCATCATCGCATTTCTCTTCCCTTCTGAATGTAGACCTGTAAGATTTGATACTACGTGGGCTCTTGGCAGCCTTCTCTTCAGCTGCAGTTGAGGGCTCCTTCCAGTCCTTCCATTTCCCTCCCCACTTCCTCAACCTACTTCTCTAGTGAGTTCGTCACACCCAGCCATCTAGTGAGCCAGTTGGACCTTCTCAGAGAAGAGCATCTTGGTATTAGTTACCTTCTGATCACGTCCTCTCTGCTGCCTTTGAACTTCTGGGATTTTTTAAAAAATCCAGTTGAGCTGACCATTCATCCTACATTTTGACTGACTGATTCTTTTCTAGAAGTTCAAGTAGATTAGTTGGGTTCCTGAAAGTCATCTTTTGCAGTAGGCCTGATATGACTTCTACTGACTACTTTTTTCATTGTAACTGAATTATTTGAAAAAAATTGGAACTTATTTTTGTGTTGACAGAGTGGCATAGGGTATTTGGGAAATGTGTGTCAACAAATGCAATGAAGCTGGGCACTAGTGGCTCACATCTAATCCTACTTCTGGGGGGTAAGGGACTGAGATCTGAGGATTGCAGTTCAAAGTCAGCCCAGGCACGAAAGTCTGTGAGACTCATCTCCAATTAAACATCAGAAAACTGGAAGTGGCACTGTGGCTCAAAGTGGTAGAGTGCTAGCCTTGAGCAAAAGAGGTCAAGGATAGAGCCATGGCCCTGAGTTCAAGCCCCACAACTGACAAAAAGAAAATGCAACAAAGAAAACAGCCTCAGAGCTACCTCCTTGAAAACAAATTAGGATTTTGGCACTTCCTTTTCTGGTTTTCTCCCTTAATATGTAGCATTATATACTTATTATTAAGAATATACATATATACACACTCTGTGTGTATGTAGAATTTAAAATGTGGTGATTTTTAAATTTCATATGTTTAAATACATTCAATTTACAAGTTATATAGGAGGTGAATACGAAAGCCACTGAGAGGCCTAGTAATTACCCTCGAAAAACCAGCCGATGTAACTGCCTATGGTCTTTATTTTTTTTACAACTTGTTTTTTAATGGTTAGTTATACTACAATGTAGTTAATTAGTAATTTAAATATATTTGATTTTTTAAAAAATACTCAGGAACAGCCTACAGGGTAGGTACTTTCATTCCCATTTTACAAGTGAGGAAATTGTTACGTTAACTAGTTTGTGATTAAATATGACTTGTCGTAGGCACTTGTAACACAAAGCCACACCTCTTTACCCAGGTGATCTTTGTCAAGTTGGCAGAAGTGCATATACTTTTTGGAGGCAAAAGGGGGTAGAACAGAGGAAGATACCTCAGACAAACAAAAAGATAAATTTTCTCAGGTATTCTTAGTAGCTGTTGATCATATGACTTGACTTCGTTGATGTGGTATATCATGTATGCAGCCTTGTGGTTTTGGTTTTGTTTGTTCTGATCTTGTCATGATTCTTGCTTTCCTGATGATAAACCAGCTTGACAGTCCTGAATATTATCATGATTTTTTTTCCATTTGTGGGGCTATATATTGTATTTCTGAGAAATTAGCCTTGAATTTTGTGTTCTGAAGATAAGTGTGTGTGTGTGTGTGTGTGTGTGTGTGTGTGTGTGTGTGTGTGTGTGTGTGTGTGTGTGTGTGTGTGTGTGTGTGTGTGTGTGTGTGTGTGTGTGTGTGTGTGTGTGTGTGTGCTGGTCCTAGGGCTTGAACTCAGGGCTTGGATGTTGTCCCTGAGCTTTTTTTTTGTTCAAGGTAGAGTCTACCACTTGAGCCACAGCTCTACTTCTGGCTTTTTTGGTAGTTAATTGGAGATAAGCACCTTGAGGACTTTTTTTTTTTTTTGCCTAGGCTGGCTTTGAACCTTGATCCTCAGATCTCAACCTCCTGAGTAGCTAGGATTACAGGTATGAGCCACCAGCACCCAGCTCAGATAGCATTAATTTTATATGGTTTTCAGGAGGAGAGATAACGCCTCATCTATCTGCTGAAGTGAATAACACCACTGATGAGAGCTGAATGGCTGCTGGACCTGTCCTCATACTCACAGGTGGGGAGGTGGTAGCACTTCTAGGGAAGAGATCTTGAACTTGGGAAACAGTTTCAGACCCCAGTCCTGCCCTTTAATGAACTGTCTTCACATTTTTGGAGTAACCTAAGCATACATTACTTGACCTCACTTAAGTTTGTTTTCCATCTGAGAAGTGGAGGACCTAGTTCTTTGAGAACTGAATATGTAAAATGCTGGCACTTACAGAGGGCTCACTGAAGGTTAATTCCTTCAGTCTGCTCTTTTTATTCATCCATTAGAGTAATAAGATGTGTGGACTGTGAAATATAAACAAGGAGGAAAAGCAACCGAAGAGGTTGGTTTGTTCCCTTGTACTTATGCTTGAGACATTTGTGATTTTTTTTCCTTTCTCCTAAGAGTCAAGGAAAAATTAGGCCAACACTATTCTGTTATCATTTTACTGTAGCTTGCAGCTGTATAGATGTCTCAAATATTCTCTACTATTTTACTACCTGGGATGGTTTTAGAGATAATAGGGTAAGGTGTTAACAATGATTTTCTGTTCTTTGATCACAATACCAGCTAAGTCTATTTAACAGTTATAAAATAGCACCATTCCCTGGGGGCAATAACATGTAGGTAATCTGTTGACTCTTTGTTCATTTTTTATGAGACCAGTTAGAATCATTTTAGGACTGGTTCTAACTGTTTTGGGACATTTAGCACTGCCCATTGTAAGCATATAAAGTTCATACCCCAGTATAGATAAGCTGAGTTTCTTCCCTTCCCCTCCCTTTTAAGAAATGGGTACTAGTGCTTGAACTCAGGGCCTGGATACCTTCCCCTAGCTTTTTCCCTCAAGGCTAGCACTCTACTACTTGAGTCACAGCTCCACGTCTGGCTTATTGGTGTCTCATAAACTTTCCTGCTTGGGCTATCTTTGAACTGTGATCCTCATGTATTAGCCGCCTGAGTAGCTAGGATTGCAAGGGTGAGCTATCAGCACCTAGTTTTTTCTCTTCTTTAAAAAATACTAGCAGCTGGGCTGGGAAGGTGGCTCAGTGGTAGAGCACTTGCCTTGAATGCCTGAGGCCCTGGGTTCGATTCCTCAGCACCACATAACCAAAAAGAAAAAAAGCCGGAAGTGGCACTGTAGCTCAAGTGGTAGAGCGCTAGCCTTGAGCTGAAGAGCTGAGGGACAGTGCCCAGGTCCAGAGTTCAGGCCCCACGACCGGACCCCCCCCCCAAAAAAATACTAGCAGCTTATCCAGAACAAAGATTTTAAAATTTCCATCTATTATTTAGAGTTAAAGCTTCAAAATTGGCCTTGGAAACTCAACCCCCTTCTTCCCCAGTGAGATCTGTGTGGGGTGGGCAGATCTGTGTGTGCTGTGTGCAGTGGGCAGATGGAATTTTCCCTGGGCTTTCTCCTAGCAAGAAATGGTTCCTAAACCATTTCTTGAGAACTATAATTGTCTAAGAAATCCCAAATCTAGGAATCATTGCCTTTAATTCTTTCCCAATCTGAACAGATTCCCCCTTTCTTCATGCCAGGCTGTATACTGGGCCATCTCTGCATATAGGTGGGTCCTTGCATGACTATGGCCTGCGTTGTTTCTAGATTATGAGAAAGAAGTTGGACATTTGTGTCCAACTTTGCACAGTGGAAACCATGAATTTTCCTTTTGTTGGTGAGAATTAGAAGTAACATTCAATCAGGCACTAGTGATTTCTGCCTTATAATCCTAGCTATTCAGGAGGCTGAGGCCTGAGGATTACAGCTCAAAGCCAGCCAGGGCAGGAAAGTTCAAATAACCAGCCAGAAGTAGCAGTGTGCTCAGGTGGTAGAGAACTAATCTTGAGCAGAAAAAGCCATCCAAGAGTGTGAGGTCCTGAGTTAAAGCCCCAGTACTGGCATAAAAAAATATAAACAAAAAAGTGAAGTTCTGTTCTGAAATGGAGTTATGAGTTTTACCAGCCAAGCTTGGCACAAACAAACAACACCCAAGTGCTCAAGTATGATGTCCACATTCCTGGGAAAAAACTGGGCGCCTTGTGTATGAAAATAGGCTCTAAGAGTCCTCTTTGCTCTGTTGATCTTAGCACCGTGACATTCTGAAAACTCTTTTGGAGAAAAGAATCAATTATTTCCATAATGCCTTAGCTATTTCTACATTATCCTGAAGAGCTATGACCAAGGAGCTTCTTAGTTATTCTGGGCCCCAGTGACCTCATTGGAATGAGGTGAGGGTTGTAAACATATAGAATTCCTGTTGGTTACCAACCTCATCTCCTCACCTGGGAAATTTTCCTAATGCTGATCTTGAAGATTGATGGCAGTTCTTATTAAAATAGGTGATCATACCCCCTGAGATGGTGTATTCAGTTAACATCTTTGGAAAGTTCTTAGTATTGTGTGATGGGGAGAAATTCAAGGAATCATTTAGAGGGAAGGACTTAAGTGAAGTTCACCTCCCACGGTACCTAGAAAAGATGGCTGTGTTCTATCAGGGCACATTTGGTAGGACCAGACTTGGAAGAATACAGCATCTCTGCCTCCACACAAGGTTGAGTTCATGATTTGGCTGACTTTGAACCTTGGTAGGAGTGATGGGAATGGATGGAACAGGAGGCCATGTACTCAGTATCTCTTTCACAGCTGGTTGACAACTTTTCCTACTGCTCCAGAGTGCCTGTGAATATATATCAGGTTGATAACAACTCAGCCTTAGGCTTGCGTATTTTTCAAAAGAAGGTTCAATGTAGGGAACAACAGTTTAGTCCCTCTTAAAGCTCAAGTAGCTGTGAAATACTTCAAGAGACTGGTATGAAGCCAGAATGTAGCACAGGTCAAGTTTACTGAGAGTATTTGCTTTCTTGAAATCTTTTGCTTTAGGTTCTCTCACTTTTCCATTCCTCTACCCCTGGCCATAGTTGTTGGTTTGGTTTTTGTGTGCCAGTCCTGGGGCTTGAACTCAGGGCCTAGGCACTGTCCCTGAGCATTCGTGTTCAAAGCTAGGGTTCTCCTACTTTGAGTCACAGCTCCATTTCTGGCTTTTTGGTAGTTAATTGGAGATAAGAGTCTTATGGTCCTGCATGCCTGGGCTGGCTTTGAGCCTGGATCCTCAGATCTCAGCCTCCTGAGTAGCTAGGATTACAACCGTGAACCACCAGCACCTGGCTCTGGCCTGAATTTTAGTGCCTTAGAGTCATTTCTCTTCCTTCTTGGTGCCTTCTGTGTGGTATACATTGCGCTTTCCCTCACTATTCTTTAAGCTTTAAGAGTGGAGACATATCTGTCTAGAAATTCTCTTCCCAGCCAGAGAGTTTCCAACTCTGAAGATGGTACAGTATGCAACTGTGGTGAATTACATACCTGAGGATATTTAGGATTCCTTGTAGAAATTTTGAGTCACACAGAATAACAATATGTTCTTAAAATACTAAATTGTGGGTGGATTTCTCTGAATCCTTGATTCCTATCGTATTCCTAATCTCCTTTTCCTTAAAAGGTAAACATATTAACACCATCTTAGAAAACCAGATCTCCCAGCCCTATTTGTGTAGCTATGACCAAAATTTCAACGTTAAGGAGAGAGATTCATTTTGGTTTATGTTTTCATAGAGTTCGCTCTCTGATTGCCTAACCTGTATTCTTGGGTCAGACATTTTGGCATTAGGAATGGGGAATAGATTCTTTACCTCAGAGTGGACAGGAAATGGAGCAAGGAAGGAACCAAGGACCCTCCTGCCTTCCCCAGCTAGATCCTTAATGTTGGAAGTCTCCTGAAGTTTCCAGAACAACCCAAAATAGTACCACCAGCTAGGGCCAAGTGTTTAGCACATGAGCCTGTGGGGGACATTACATATTTAAACCGTAACACTGACTTTGGTGACTCTTGCCAGCATTCCCTCTAGTTTTTCCCCCAATCTAAGCATCTTGTAATGATGCCAAATTTCAATTGTTTAATACAATAAAAACTCCAGGAGGGATCTTGTGAGTCATACTTTTCACTTTGTGTCCAGCCTCTAGAACTGGTTGCACCAGGCAGACACTCAAATGTTTGTGAACAAATGCATGGATTTGAACACAAAAGCTGTGGTGGCTTTGGCATCTGTGGGGGGAGGGGAGTAAGGTAAGCAGATAAGCAGTAGGGAACATTAATGGTGGCCAGGGCCATTTCTTATTGAAAGAGGGAGATTTGGGAACTTGCCCGTAGGGGGAGGAGGGAGATTAAAACAAATATTAGAGAAAGAAACTTTAGGCAAAACCATGGAAAATTGAGCTGTTTCAAAATAAAGAATTCTAAAGCCACTTGAATGACCCATTCCTTGGGTATGGTTGTGACAGTGTTGGTTTGGTGACTGGTACAACCATAGGCTGTGGTGCTGAAAGATCCTTCTTCCAGCCCAGTCTTTGCCACTTATTCAGAAAATAACCATGGGTACCGCCTATTTCCCTTAGCTGACCTCAGTTCCTTCATTTGTGAGAAAGAGTTAATGCCTGTCACTCTGTGATTATGAGTAAACATATGGAAAAGTGCTTTGTAGGCAGTAAAGGCATGTCTCCAACGATTTATTAGCTCCATGATGTCTCTTTAAATGATAGGGCTATTACCTATGTCAATTACTGTTATCAGAAGTCACTATTAAGTAATGTTGAGTTATGCAGAAAGTTTTTGCAATCAGCCTCAGAGGAATAGCAGGGTCTACCTTTGAAGGCTTTCTCTAACTCAGAACCTTGGCTTCCACTTTGAAAATGTAAAGTGGAGAATCCTGGAAGAAGGGTGAGGCAGAAGGCTGTTGTGGGAAGGGCAGTGGGCCAGATATGGGGATGACGGGAAGAAAGATACTAATCCTGTTAATATAAAAAGTGTTTGTTGTGTTTGCTAACTTGTTCCTGGTGCTTTGACTCACAGCTGGCACATTGAACTTAGTTGAGTGATATTTGTGGATATAATCATACTTGCTCCACTAATGATCATACCTTCGTTTAATTCAGTGGAAACAGGCAAATGAGTGAGGACACTTTTATTTCTTTCCTGACATTATTTGCTTACAAAATATTTCAGTAGAACATACAGCCTTTGTATGGGCATATGCTGGATGCCCTGACAAAGGTGTCTTCTGAGTCTACTGTTAACATGTACAAAAAGGCAGGGGAGAGGTCATTTTGAGCTGGAATGATTTAGGAAGGAAGAGCCTTGGGTTGAGCCTGAAAGATGGAATTTTATAGGCTATGGCCAATATGTTGTGACTATATTTTTTTAAACAGTGTGTGTCATCAGACTAAAGGAAGCTAATCTTAGGGAAGGACCACAAAGGTGTAATATCTATGTGCCTCTAATTATATAAAATAATATTTTTTGGACAAATTTAGCTAGGTAGGCTGATATTAGAGCCTGGACCCAGGCAGTGGAGGAACATTGCTTGAGTGCTTTTATGAAATATGAGAGCTCTTTGCATGTTTTTCCCCCTTGCTTGCTCCTGGCACTCTACCACTTGAACCACACCTTCAGTTGGATGTATTTTTTTAAAGATGACTTTGACCAATACAAATCTTTGTGGTCCCCAGTGGGTATCATTGATCTGGAATGAGATGCCTGTTTGAAGGAATGGAGCCACATAGGAAAATCTAATATAGCAGAAAGGGGAACGGGGAAAACGGATAGGACAAGGTATAGAGACTCCTGCTTCTTGGACTCTGCTGTTACCATAAACCAGCTTTTGCTGACCTCCCCCACCATACCTCCCCACCCCTTCCTCCTGACCTCCCCCACTTCTCTTCTTTTTCCTTTTCTTCTTCATCCACAAATAAAAAGGACTGTGGGCTTAAAAACTTGACTCACTCTCTGTCTCCATTGCTTTTGTCTTTTGAATATCTGATGTCCAGAAAAGCTAATAAATATGTAAGGAGAAGTTTTAGAGATCTCAAATGGCATAAAAGGGTATTGTTTCCCTCCAAGGATCAGAAAAAAGACACATACTTGTAGATTCTTTGTTCAATCTCAGAGATTCTGGGATGCCATACAGTAAGGCCACTGGACACATTGTACAGTACTGAGGCTGTTGTTAGATGTGTCTATAATTGGTTTGAGACTGTCCAACTCCTATGGCCTTCTCTCCATGAAGCCTGATCAGTTTTCTTAGTCTGTTATTTAGTAAATTTTAATCCTTCGGTCTTGCTTTTCTTGTTAGAAATGTCATCATATATATATATATATAGCTTTATTTTAATAAAAAATTAAAAGGCAAAGTTATGTCTGTATGGTGCTTTATTACTCTTGTTTCTGAATGTTGTATGTTGAACTATATGAGCTTTTTAAAAATGTCTTTAAGTAGTTGTACAAAGGAGTTACCATTTAACAAAGCAGGGTATGAGTATAATGCATCTTGCTGAATGTCACCCCTTTCAGCCTTCTCACCCATCCTTCCTCTGCCCACTACCACACTCACTCTTCTTAATTTTGTAGGATATACATTGAATTCTTCGCTGTATTCTTCACCTCTTTCTTCTTTATTTATTCTCTGTTCTGACTCTTAACTCTCTTTCTCTTTGAGTCTTACCTATGCTTGAGCTGCATGTCCACTTGAGTTTTCTCTACTTGATTGTCTCAAGTGTTTATTTGATGGAGACTACCCTTGTAATGCATTGTTACCTTCTATTTCTAGCGATTGTGGATGATGAAAGACTCTCTGCAGAGGAGATGGATGAGAGGCGGCGGCAGAACATTGCTTATGAATATTTGTGCCATCTGGAGGAAGCCAAGAGGTAAGATCCTATTTACTTTGTTTGCTCACCTTCTCTTGGTAATAGTCTTTGTGGGAGGGATGTGGGATTTGATGACCAGAAAACATCTGAATGGGCTAGATGTTCTAAAAAATTGTTAAGAGTGAATGGCCAGAGAGAAACATTTGCCTGTCTTCAGTGAATTAGACTTATTCTCACCTTCCATGGAAGGTCAGTGGGCTAGGAGTGATACTTCACTGGGAAAATTACTGGTTATTTCCAATTTTATATCTCCCTGGCTTGGATATGGGAACTTGACGTAAATCAAGTTCCTTTCCCCAGGAGTCCCTCCAGGTCTTTTACTCACCCTCATCCCAATGATGATAAATGCCTGGTAGGACAATAGCATATGGGACTGAAGTCCATCGGTCACTTATGGGTACTAAGAGTATGTTTATGACAGCAATCTCTCTTTTAAACATGTGTTTGTGTGGCCATTTAGGATAGCTTGTCTTTAAAATCACATTGACTCTTTCTAGACTCTTCAGGTTAGGTAGGTATTGAGTTCTTCGAAGAGAAAGTGAAGATAAAGAGTCCTAAGTACAAATACTTTATCAGTGGGATCAAGAGAACTTTGTTCTTTGCTGAGTGACTACTATATTGTCCATATATCAAGAGTTACAGTGTTATTTAGTGGTTTGTGTGAGAAAACACTACATATGATTATCATCTATATCATTCCATGGCACATGAGACTTCTCAGCCATTTGATTTGTATGGAAAATAAACACTGAAATGGCCAATGGTGTTAATTTTCTCTGGCCACTGAAAAATGGCTCTCTACAGAAGTAAAATAATGAGAATATTAAGCAGTGTTTTGTAGACCACTAATCAGTGACACATGCCTGAGTTTGGCATCAGAATTGCTTTACGGGGAATTTCTTGGTGTTGCTTAACATTTTAACACTCAACTTTCCTTAAGCTTTAATGCCCAAGTTTTAAAGGTTGTTTAACATGTCTGTGTGGTCTACACTTAAGTTGAAGGAAACTAAAAATTCCCTTCAGGGTAAGAGTATAGAAAACATGCTTGTAGTATAATTAAAAGTAGGTAACGAGAGTGGATGCTGGTGGCTGATGTAATCCTAGCTCCTTAGGAGACTGAGATCTGAGAATCGTGGTTCAGAGCCAGCTTGGGCAGGAAAGCCTGTGAAACTCTTATCTCCACTAAACTATCAAAAAAAGCCAGAAGTGGAGTTGTGGCTCAAGTGGCAGAGCGCTCATCTAGGCTCAGAGATAATGCCCCATCATGGAGTTTAAGCCCAGGACCAGCATCTTCCCCTCCCCTCTTTACCCATGTCCCCCCACCACAAAAAAAAGACCGTGCATTCAATGAAAAAAGTCTTGAGAATTAGTGGAAGCAGCTTGCCTTTTCTTGCTGACATTCTTTGCATCCTTGGCTTTTGCCTTCTGTCACTTAGGGAGACCAGATGAGTGAGTGGGCATTGGTAGATCTGATTTCCTACCATTTATGCTTTACCATTTATGCCTTATGACCTTGAATAGGTCATTTAACCTGCATGGAAATTATTTTGTCCCTTAGAATATGGCATGATAAGATGAGACCACTGCCTGCTCTATTTCGTTCATGTTTTTATTCTTATTCCTAAAAATCAGTGGAAGAAGGCGGACATCTATAAACTTTAGTCCAGTCAGGTGTGTGATGAGGACATAAGCAATGGTTTCCCTCGCCTATCAAAAGTGGAACAAAATGTAGTCTGGAAGCTGGTCATCCTTTCTAGTATTGAATTTTGTTTTAGGAAGTCACCACTACGATGATCATAAGTTCTTTGAAGAGAATTTCCTTAGGAGTAGTTACTTGGAAAAAAAAAGATTATAGAAATATAGAGTTCTTCCTATCAGATGGCTTTTTATGGATTTGTAAAAGAAGAATAGATGTTAATACTGAAGAAAGCTGCTTTTGAATATGTAAAACTTATGTTACTACTACTAGATATATGGTATTGTTTGAGTTAAGGAAGATATTTCACCTCCAAACCATAGCACAATGAAAATGAAAAATGTCTGTTTTAGGACCAAAAAAGAAAACCATTATTTATCAAGGCTCTTTACTGTACAATTGGAAGGCTTCAGATCATGCCAAGGAGAACTAATCGTGACTGTGTTGAACTAATATCCCATGACTGTGTGACAAATTACTCTAAAATTGGCAATTTAAATCAACAAGACATTTATTTCAGAATTTTTAAGGGTGAGGAGTCTGGGCCGGGCATGACCTTACTAGGTCGTTGGATTCCCGGTTTCTTGAAAGGTTGCATTGATCTCAAGATTTGTGTGGGCACAGCCACTTCAAGCTCATTCAGTGCTGTTGGCAAGATTCAGTGGCTGATAAGCATTTAGAGTGAGCACCATAAATCCAGCTGCTACTGGATTGTCTTCCCCCAGTTGCTTGCCACTTGTTTCTCCCCATAGGGCAGTGACCATGTGGCAGCCAGCTTCTATCAGTGAGCAGCTGAGAGGGCAAGATGGAAACCTTTTGTGACCTGTTCTCAGAAGTGATGACCTTGCTTTTTGTTGCATCATGTTGATTAGAAGCAAGTGCCTAAATCTAGGCCATGCTCAAGGGAGGGGATTACACAAGGGTTGAGTTCTACAACTGAGGGTTCATTCCATTTTGAAACAGGACCAGAATGGGCATATTGGTGGGAGTGTAGAGGGGGGTCTTTGTTCTTACTGTTAGGAGACCCAACCAGGAATTAGATGATCAGACAGATGTCTTGGACTGAATGGTAACTGTATTAAGGCAATCTATGTGTTGATTCCTTTTTTAGTTGAGAGGGTTTTTTTTGTTTTTGTTTCTTTTTGTGAGGTGGTATATGTGTATATGTCTTTGTGAGTGGGGGAGGGGGTTATCAGGGATACTCTTAACTCCAGTGAACTACCAGAAAGCCAGATGTGGATCTGTGGCTCAAGTAGCCACAGATACTTAGCCTTGTATGACAAAGCTAAAGGATAAACCCAGGCCCTGAGTTCATGCCCCAGTACTGGTAGACACACACACACACACACACACACTTGTAGCTGATGCGAAACATCCTACTGATTTGAAAAATTAGTACTACTGAGTAGATTTCGTATTAATGTATGCAAAATATATTTGAGCAATAAAAAGGAGTGCATTTTAAGATATTCTGATTTTGAGCTTTGGGGGAACAACTGTACAAAAACATTTAAGAGAGTTCTTTTTGGGAAAACTTGGGTTGAGGAACTAAATCCGTGGGGAACTATTGTGAAGGTCAAAGAATGGGAGAGGAGCTCTTGGCAAGCAGTAGAGAGTTTGCAAACTGCAGTTAAGCAAGGAATTATGAATGGGACCACTATTGTCCAACTCAAGGAAAGTTCCTGTAACATTATATTCCTTTTTTTTAAGCAAAGAGAAAATGCATACAAATCTTTTGCTGTGCTTTTTCTGTCTGAAGTTTGAAAATAAACAGAGCAAAAACCCTTCCCTAGGTGCTAGGCTTGTTTAGAAATATTATCTTTAAAGAGCTCTTTATGTGAGCCACACTGTTCTCTGTATGGGTAAGTCTGAGACAGTTTTGTATGTGCCCTGGAAAGAAAACAAAACATGGGTGTGATTGCTTTTGTGTCTGTGTTTATAACTCAGATACCAAAAGGACACCTCCTTGATTAAATCAAGTCTGTAGCTCAGGCCTAATCTAATAGTAAGCTAGTGAATTGGGTTTGAAAGAAGAAATGCTTTTAGTGTTTAAGCAAGTGAAAAACCCTAAGCAGCATGGGTTTTGCTTAACATTGAATAGTTGTGATTGCTTTAAAAATACCATATATATGTTTGTTTGTATGTATGTATGTATGTATATATCTTATGCCTGGGAAATACATAACAGAATCAGCTGGGCTTCCTGTTCATGCTTGGACTTTACTGTCCATATTTCTAAGGATATTCTCTGCAGATGTACTCCTAAGTGATGTTTACAAACACTTGGAATTTAGAGGAAAATACCTATCTTGGTACTCAACCCATTAAAGAGCTGTTATTGCTCTATATAAACTATTAATCGAAATTGTAAGGAATTTTTGTAATCCTGGTTACATAGGAGGCTGAGATCTGAAGGTTGTGGTTTGAAGTCAGCCTGGGTAGACAAGTCTGAGAAACTCTTAGCCTCCAGTTAACCAATAGACCCTGGAAGAAGAGGTGTGGCTCAAGTGATAGAGTGTCAGCCTTGAACAGAAAAAGCCAATGGACAGTGCCCAGGCCCTGAATTCATAAACATGCAAATACTAATGAATTGTTTTACAGTTCTAGGGCTTGAACTCAGGGCCTGGATGCTGTCCCTGATTTTTTTCCCCCAAGGCTAGTGTTCTACCACTTGAGCCACAGTTCCCTTAGGGCATTTTTTTTTTTTTTTGGTGCTTTATTGGAGTTAAGAATCTCACAGATTTTCCTACCCAAGCTTAGCTTTGAAGCACAGTCCTGGGATCTTAGCCTCCTGAGTAAACCAGGATTACAGGTGTGAGTCCTGAGTAAACTAGGATTACAGGTGTGAGCCACAGCACCCAGCTAGTAATCAAATTTTAAGGAACTTCTTCATTGTATTTTCAAATCATAAACCACTTTTATGTTTCCATGGTAACTGCATTTCTCCCCCATCCTCCCTTGTTTTCTCTCTGGCTGTGGCCTCACCTCTGCTGTCCAAGAGGATGAAGTGTGGGGTTGCTCCATGCAGCTCTGGTGGAGCAAGAGGTATATACGAACTAGGCATAGGAACCCCTCTCTGGCCTATTTCTTAGGTGAGGAAAGGACTGTTTATGTCTGTATTCCAGCCACAGGCTAGTATGGCCCCACTCTGCCAGAAGAAAGGGTTTATCTAGGGTAGCATACCAGTGGATGATACCAGTGGGGTGTCTGTGCCTTATGAAGAGATAGCAGCCAGTACTGCCTACCAGTGTGTGGGACTTGTAGCTAGGGCATCAAAGGAGACATAGAAGAAACGAACTGGTTGTTGATGGTGCTATTGTAGAAGAGACAGTTATTAAGGCTCTGAAGGAAGAAGCTGTAGAATTTGACCTGGGACCAGATCTGGGCAACAGAGGACACTAGGGGATTAGCGACTTCATTTCTTTTCTGAGTTGAGCCTGGACTTAGAACACATCTTTAGGAATATTTGTTTGTTTTTGTTTTCATGTAATATATATTTTAGCCTTGCCTTTGTGTTACACAGGTGCTAATCAGGTATGTTCTGGTAGATATAGATGTAATTTCTCAGAGTAATGATATTTTTAAAAATACCAATGCTTGCCGGGCACTGGTGACTCACACCTGTTAATCCTAGCTACTCAGGAGGCTGAGATCTGAGAATCCAGGTTCAAAGCCAGCCCCTGGCAGGAAAGGCTGTGAGACTCTTTATCTTCAGTAAACCACCTGAAAACTGGAAGTGGCACTGTGGCTCAAGTGGTAGAGTGCTTGCCTTGAGCTGAAGAGCTGAGGGAAAGCACCCAGGCCCAGAGTTCAAGCCCCACACCTGACCAAATAAAATAAAATAAAATAAAAAATACAAATGCTTCGTATTTAACATCTCAGGACAAAGACAAGTTGAGCAACTCATATTTGATCCCAAAGTTTTTGTTTGTTTCTCAGGCTCTTTAGTGTTGGAGGCCTGGGAGAGGTTTGAAATTTTCCATGGTCTCAAATGTATGTTCACAAGAGTGTCACGTGAGTGTGTGCTTACTAGGCACGAAGCCCACAGCACTCTATGGCTATGATGTTAGTGCATCCCTATTTCATAGCTGGAGCCACCCAGTCCTGGAAGAGCTTCTATAACTTGTCAACGTCACAGCCAACCAGCCACAGAAACAGTTTTACAACCTAGGTCTGAATTATGTCAAAGACATATGTGCTACAGACTGAAAACCCTGTCTCACTCAGTTACTTCTTACTGTGTTTTAGTCATGTCTTTATTGTGAGTTTTCATGTGGTTATGGTTTTAGGTTCTTTATGACTTTTTTTTCTTCTTTTTTTGTCCATATTGGGACTGGGGCTTGAACTCTGGACTTCACTCCCTCACCTTTTTTTTTTTTTCTTTTTCCACAGCTAGTACCCTACCACTTGAGCCAGGCCTCCACTCCAAGGGTTTTGCTAGTAAATTGGAAAGAAGTCTTTTTCTTCCCAGACTGGCTTTGAACCATGATTCTCAACCTCTGGCACACTGAGGATTTATAGGTGTGAGCTACCAGCATGAGGCTTCAATTTGTACTTACAGAGTTTGGTGGTGAAATTAGCAACAAATAGCCATCATCTACTTATTCTTCTGTCTTCATTTTTTTTTCCTTTTCTTCTGCTTGTTTCTGATTGGTTTCAACTGGTTTGTTTACTATGATAGTTCGTTATGGGAAGAATTTACCTTGCATATACCTTTCTTTCTCTCCTTCTTCAAACTTCCACCACTTGGTTGTTTTTAAATTTTAACAGGAATCTGCAGTTTTCTGGAATAGAGACTTTATTCTTTTCTCATCCAAGGTAGTTTTGGTGCATCTTTATTCTTGGTTAGGTCTAGATTCTGCTTTCAATTCACCAATTGTCTTTTTTTTTTTTTGGTTCATTATTATGACTGGTTTCAAAGAATGCTAGATTTTCTGTTGAAACATCAAAAGGTTGGAATGGCAAACGCCTCTGAGATCTCTTCCTTCCTGTTTGAACCTCCCACCCCACACTGCCTCCTGCTGTGATGCTGAGCCATCTTGAAATAGTATCAGTATTCAGGACTTAGATTCCAGGGAAGCTGGGAACCCGGAGGACATTCGAGGAGATTGTCATGTCTTCTGTTTCAGAATGGTTGCCGATGGCCCACATGGTCTTCCGTTGCTTTCTCAATGTGAATACTTACGTTTTCTCAAACAGGCAGATCCCTATTTCATGGGTCAGGGCACTGACTAAGAGAAGACTAAGAGAAGTTTATCAGCTCCTCTTCCTTATCTTTGGGTGAGTCAGAGATTTGGGATTAGGATAAAGATCTTCTGGCTGTTGCACAAGGCTTTTTTGCACCACAGTTCTTTCCAAGTCATGTGGATTAGAAAAAGTACCAGTTGGGAAGCTCAACAATGGAAATATACGACCATAATAACAAATATTAAACTTGCTTAGTAAATTCAGTGTGTTTGCTTTTAAATACTGAATTCATAATGTAGGAGTTTTGTATATATGTCTTTCTCATTTGTCTTATTTTTTGATGAAAAACAATCTATTTGGGTGTTAGAGCAGGGAATTAACACTATTCAGTATTGCTTGATTTTTCTTGCTTTAAATCACATAACTTGCAATACCTACCTTTTCCTACCTCTGGCATTTTTGCAGAGACAGAGTTGAAACAGGTACTTCATCTGTGAGAGGACTTTAGGGCAGTGATCCCCAAATCCATGACCCTGTATCAGGATCACATGAATGTGTATGCAAATGAAGGTTTTGGAAGATCACTGCAGATGATACACATCCAGCTCTAGGGACCGGGGCCAAGGGCTCTGCATCTTACCAGATTGCTCAGGTAGATTTTTATATACAATGATGTTTGAGAACTGAACTCTCAGGACTGAGGCTATCTTGGCTCCTAGTTCTCCTCATCAGCTTTGATGAAAAGAATGTGGGATGAGAGGAAAGGCATCAGGGTCATCATCTGCTAAAGTGAGAAGGATGAGAGGCTGGAGATAGGAAAAAGCAAAAGGGTACAAGGATTGGATGGAAGCCAGCACAGTTTTGAAGAGTCAACTAAAGTGATGTTTCTTTGTGCAGTCAATCAGTATGTTCATGAGAATTTTTCCTACAAGATAAGAGAACATGAAGGATACTAGATGTCATGTCATTGGCATGATGACAATTCATGGGGTGACGCTGGGGTGCTTATATGAACCTCCTGGAAATTGAGTGTCCTATAGATGTTGGGCTGGAAGTCAAGGAAACACCTACAGTGAGGATGAGGGCTAGATTTATAAAGGGAGTAGAAAAGTAGGTAAACAGAAAGCTTTAACCAGGAGTTTGGAAGTCTAGATCTCCAAGGTGGAGTTTTTACAGGCTTTGGTAAAGTCTGGGGTCTGGTAGGCTTGTATGTGGCTGGAGGGCAATGGAGGTGAAACTTTTTGATAGAATACATCTTTAAGAGGTACCTGGGGGTGTTATCAAAGTCACTCTGCACTCAAAGCCACCACGCAGAGGCTGGCACAGAATAGTGATTAGGGCCTGAAGAGAAAGTCCTGGAGGTTTAAAAGATATATGCTGGTTAGAGACTCAGTGAGGGCTCAGAATGAAGGCCTTAGAACAAGGTGTGTCTCTGAGAGCAGTCTAGATGGGACAGTCCAGACTTTCCCTTCTTTGGTTCTGTGATCAAGGAAATTTGGGGAACAGCAACCCTGATCTGAGTTGATAAAAAGTGGCATTGTGAAAATAGATCAATGAAAACAAGTAGACAGTGAAGATTTAAAGTAAACAGTGTTGAGAAATCGGAGAATTATCATTTCTAACAGATCCAGAGTTAGAAAGGCACCTGGTCAGGAATTGGTAGGTTTGGCGTTGGTGTGGTAAGGAGGACTTAGTGAGACACATGGATGTGTCTAAAAGCTGTGGTCAGGACACAGAAACCACTGCAAACCAAGTTAAACAGTTTTATATTACGTTTCAAGAGCTCTGTGTGATGATGTGTTTAAGTGCATGTATATCTCACTTAATAGAATAAAGTTTCATAAGAAAGCACTTCACTTTTATGGGAAACAACACTCCTGACATTTACTCTTTCGTTTTCAAAAAATGCTGGTTTACTGGTGGCCTGTGGTTAATGCCTGTAATTTTAGCTACACCAGAAGTTGAGATCTGAGGATTGAGGTTTGAACCTAGCCCTGGCAGGACAGTTTGTGAGACTCTAATCTCCAATGAACCAGAAAAAAGCCAAAAGTGGAGCTGTGGCTCAAGTAGTAGCGTGCTAACTTTGAGCAACAAAGTTCAGGGACAGTGCCCAGGCCCTGAGTTTAAGCCCCAAGACCAGCAAAAGAAAGAAAATGCTGGTTGTAGCCAGGCATTGATAGCCCATGCCTATAATAATACTAACTACTCAGGAGGCTAAGATCTTAGCATCAAGGTTCAAAGCCAGCATAGGCAGGAAGGTCTGTGAGACTCATACCTTCCAAAAAACTGGAAGTGGAGCTCAGTTCAAGTGGTAGAATGCTGTCCTTGTCTTATATATTTGTCCTACATTCATTGTACCATTGCACTTTATGATTGTCTTCTCCTGGAGCTCAGCTCTCAATACCCCAATGCCTAGTGAGTGTTGTATTGGTTGCCTGAGTAAATGATCAAGTTGTGTTACAGATCCTGGCTGTGATTTCTCATCCAGTCTGAATTGGATTACCAAGGCCTTGTGAGGGATGCTGATTCTCCCTATTGGATGGTCCTTTGGCTCTTCCTGATCATGGGTGGTTTTCACTTCTGATGTTCACTAACCCTCTGAAAAACACAGACTAGACCAAACTGCTGACTGTGTTTGAGTGTTTTATGGTGAAAATGGTCGTCTTCAAATTGTTGCACTCTCATGGACATTCAGTGGATCCTATCACAGTTCATTTTGTGCTGTGAGCACGGAATACCTGATCCCACGACAGAAATTGTTTGGGATCTCAGTTCTGGAGGCTGGGAAGTACTAGATTAAGGGGCTGCATTCTGGTGGGAGTGTTCTTGCTACAAAGCACCCTAATGGAAGGCATCCCGTAGTTAGAGTGTGTGCATGCATGAAAGAGAGGGGAAACTCCCTGCTCCGGGATAAACACTCTATTCATCCAGACCTAAAGCTCAAAGCTTCTTAAAAGTCTCACCTTGCACCATGGTTGCCCTGGGGATCAAGTTTTAACACACAAATTTGGGGGAATAGACTCAAACAATGGCAGTGTGGCATGCCTCTCACCATCGTGACATGCTCCTTACCTTCCAGTTCAGTGATACAGCTGCTGCTTTGAGTGCATGTTGTAAAATGGGGATTCTGAAGGACATCTGTACAGGTTCCCAACTGACATCTTCTACACCAGTATATTTAAATAGGATCAGAACCATCTACAACCTAAAACATTCCAACAAGTCAGACCCAAATGGTCTGAACAAAGGTTCAGCCAACTTCAATGATAATGGGATGCTCAGAAGTCTAGCAGCTTCAAACAGTAAAATCAAATCACTTATGTAACTACAGATCTGAATGTGTTAGTTTTGGGAAATTGATGGGTCAAACAAGTAGGTGGGGTATCACTTCCCTGTTCCTAATAAGCCTCCCTGGCTGGACAGAACAAAGGACAATGCCCAGGCTCAGTTAAGGAGAAGGAGTCACATAGTTTAAGGGAGGAGGAAGAAAAGGGCCATTTGTTTATATTTTCTTGATGGATGGAGTGGGACTGTTTCTGTATGTGAGGGGCTGGGCAGGGAGAGTTGCCAAAGTCTCAGAACCTCAATGAGGTGTGGGATATGTGTGGTCAGTATGACCCGGGAGGAGTGTACATGTCCCCTTGACAATTACCTGCATAGGCGTGGCCGGGTTCAAGGGATGAATCTGTGTTAAAGAAGACCTGTTCAGAAGACCTGTTTAGAAGACCTGTCTTCTAAACAAAGTTCCCCTTCCTTCCTTGCCATCAAGCTTTTCCCAGTCCTCTTCCTAGGCTGGCTTTCTTTCTTCTCTTTCCCCTACTTATTTGTTCCCCATAATCTCACTCTTTCTCTTTAGGTTTTCTTGACCACCTGAGTAGTTTTCTGCTGGATGTCTCTACTGCATTATTGCTCATGTAACTTCTGTGTTATTTGTAACTCAGATGGAGGATCCTCAGCTTTCCTGTGTCTTAGGTAACTTCCAGATTATTGCTCTTACTTTTCTGAGTTATTTCATACACCCAAATATAAATCTACTGTATCAGACTTTCCCTGGTTCCTTATGTGGAGTTTTGGAGGGGACAGAAGTGAGTTATCATATAATGAAATCATGGTGTATGTTGACTGAAGATGTCAGAGAATTACATATAAATCCCTGTGTGCATAATTGTTTTTGTTGTTGTGCTACTGTAACTAAGAGCCACAGGCAGGGTATTATATAAAGAAGAGAAATTTGTTTCCCGCAGTTCTGGAGAAAAGATGGTGTCTGACAAGGCCATTTCTGCTTCTCAGATACTCATAAGGACACAATCGGAAGTCATTTTCATGTCGCCAGGCATCTCTGTTGGCAGTAGAGATATTGTTTTGTCCTTTTCTATTAATAATGAACTTAATGATGGACTGTGACAAAATTGTCTATTCTTTGGTTTTTATTTTGTTGTTGTTGTTTTGTTTGTTTTGGTTATAGGGCTTGAACTCAGGGCCTGGATGCGACCATTGAGCTTTTTTGTTCAAGGCTAGCATTCTATCACTTTTTTTTTTTGGTCATTCATGGAGCTTGATGAACTCTGGGCCTGCCTGGGTACTATCCCTCAGCTCTTCAGCTCAAGGCTAGCACTCTACCACTTGAGCCACAGTGCCACTTCCAGTTTTCTGGTGGTTTATTGGAGATAAGAGTCTCATGGACTTTCCTGCCCGGGGCTGGCTTTGAATCGCGATCCTCAGATCTCAGCCTCCTGAGTAGCTAGGATTACAAGTGTGAGGCACCAACACCCGGCTACATTCTACCACTTTGAGCCACAGCTCGACTTCCCATTGAATGGTTAATTGGTAGTAAGAGTCTCACAGGGACTTTTCTGCCCTGCTGGCTTCAAACCGTGATCCTCAGATCTCATTCTCCTGAGTAGCTAGGATTACAGGCATGAACCACCAGCACCTGGCTAATTGTCTATTCTTTTTAGATTCAGTGGAGTTGGGTTACTACACACTAAGATTAAATTTATAATGGAGGGACAAGGCCAGGAGTGCAAACCTACAGAAGGAAAGAGGCCAGTATTGACATTTTACTACCCGGGAGAAAAATACAAAGTCCTGTTATGAAGGCCAGGAAGGATGCTCTCTTTTTATCTGGGCAAATGTTCTCCAAATTCAATTCACAGGAAGATCAAGGCTCAGTTATTCACCGTGTACAGCTGCAGAAACAATAGGGAATGTCACCTCTTGGGTAACAGCAGCATTATGTGATCACGCATATGATCTGAGTGTTTTGGTTTGGCCTTGACTTGAAAGGTGTGGAGGTAGCATGCTGCTTTTGTTCTCAAATAATGTAGGGGCCACAGTGGATTTCTTTTCCCTGACTGTGGCCCTGTCAGCAGGTGAGTGACCTTGAGCATAATGCTATCTCAGCGCCTCTATTAGTGTATTTGTGAAATGGGTCCAGGAATGCATTTTACACCTACGTCAACAGAGGGCCAAGAACCAAGCGCTGTATTGGCATAAGTTGTAAAGTATGGAAACGTGGAACAAAAGATTTATTGTGGTGTTTTTGCTTTTGTTTTTTTTTTGAGACAGCATCTTGTTTTGTAGCAGAGGCTGGCTTCAGACCTGCTGTGTAGTCCAAGCTGGCCTTGAACTCCTCATTCTCCTGCCTCTACCTCCCAAAGATTGGGAGTGAACCACCATGTCTGGCAACAAAATGCTTCTTAGATTGCATTGTTTATTACAAAAACAATTTCAGTAGTAGGAACAGCTGTGAGTCAGGCATCCCAACTTAATTAGAGGCAAAGAATGTGCTCTTTCAGCTACTTTTTTTTTATTGATTCTATTTGCACATTTACTTCCTGTCTAGCACAAATAGAGGTGGAGCAGGTTTATGCAGGGAAGAATGAAAGCATTGGAACGTCCCAGAACATACCAGAAATGCAATTTTCCTTTTTCAAATAGTACTTCCAACATCAGATACAGACTCCTTGGTATAGTATCAGAAAAGTAGGGAAGCAATTCCTTTTTTGTGGCAGTACTGGAGCTTGAACTCAGGGACTGGGTACTCTGCTACTTGAGCTCCAGCTCTGTTTCTAGACTTTCTTACCAGGGATGACTTCAAAACTCAATCCTCAGATATCAAGTTCCTGAGTAGCTAGGATTACAGACATGAGCTACCAATGCCTGGCTTAACAAAGCACTTCTGAATTTTGGCAATAATGTAGTTGATTATACTTTTTTTTTTTTTAAGATAAAGCATCCATTGAAAAATACTTGGACCAGTGTCGATGTGATAAATTCAGCTCTTACACACAGCTATCACTCCCAGTGGTGTGATCACACTCAAGGTCTTGTGTCTGGTAGACAAGTTGTCTCCCACTGAGCTACATCCCTAGACCTTAAATATAGTTATTATTTATTTCCTGTAGGAAGGAATGTTATACAGTAGATAAAAAGTGTTGACTCTGATAGGGCAGGGTTGGAAGTTAGTCGCTGGTTCTTCTAGGTGACTTGGGTTTCCTCAAGTGAGGAACATCAAAGGCGCAGGTGTTCCCCTCACAGTGTGCACTCTGAAATAAAGCTTGTTTCAGCTCAGCCTCTCCACTCCCCTTCAGGTTGGGCTTTGTATGCACTGGCTCTTGCCCCGACAATCTTAAAACTTTGTCCACTTGTGCTATTCCCCCCCCCCCCCCCCCCCGGTCAGGCAGAGAGAATTGGACAGATAGGGAATGGACTCCAGGAGGTAACTCCTTAGCTTTCCCAGAGGCCCAACAATTGGTAAGGATTAGAGGAATAGTAATAGGTTGAATACCAGAAACAGGTATTTAATTTTATTTTATTCAAGTAACCAGAGGCTGCAGTTTGGGTAGAGGGGAAAAGCGTGTTCATCTGATGTGCGTACATGCGTGTGTGTGTGTGTGTGTGTGTGTGTGTGTGTGTGTGTGTGTGTGTGTGTGTGTGTGTGTAAACACTGCAAGAGGTCTGAGGGCAGAGGCTGTCTCATTAATTTTATATATATATATATATATATTTCTCCTGTCACTTTCAGGATATCAGTTTTCTAGCAGCTTCTGGTTAGAAAGTCTTCCAGGATGGATTCTATAGACATTTCCTTGGATGGATGTTGCTTTCAATATTAAATCTAAGCTAAGCAAAAAAGAAAAAAAAAAAGCAGTATAATGCCACATGCTACCAGAGTTCATAAGAGCTGCTTTACCCAGGTGCAACGCCTTGTCTGCTCACAGGAACACAGACCATTTGCCATCTGTATGTGTTCAAATCCCCGTGTGGGATAGGGATTCAATGTTCACATGTCTTAAGATTCAGTATCCTTGTGTCTTTGGAAAAATGGCCAGATTTGGTGTTTGGAGCTCCGTTGTAGACTCTAGATAGACCTACATATCATCCTTATCCAAGGGTTCATTCCACAGAGACCCATGCGTAGACCGTATGTGCACTATCACGTGGTCTTGTACTTTGTAGCTTCTGCCTGGGGTATGATATGATCTTTTCTAATTGTATTTAGTTTTTTGGGTTTGGGGGATTTTTTTTTAGATATTGTCCAGGCTAGTTTCAAACGCACTATTCTCTGGCCTCAACTTCCTAGGTGCTAAGATTACAGGTATATATGAACCTGTTCACTTCCAAATGCATTTTAGATATTTAACATACTTGAACTACATTTTAGCCTTAATTTGGAGTTTTTCACAGCCTAGTAAGGTGGTTATCCATGACCCTGCCAGCAAATAGCTGTTTTTAATTATTATGAGGACTTGTTATGGTTTTCACTTTGTGAAGATTTGGTTCTTCGTGAGAGATTCACCTTCTTCTCTCCTTAAAAATGTAGCCAAGGCCCAATTAGTCACAGTTGCTATGGTAACTTTGGTGAAATTAAGAATGTGTACTAATGCAAATATGTTCAAGTAAGTTTGAACAGATTTCATAAAATGTAGAAAAAGAGTTAACTTGATATAAAGATTATGAAAAAAAATTGTTACCAAGGACAAAACAACAACAAAAAATACAAAGGGTTTATAGCTTAAATCACTTATCTTGGTAATTTTTAGCCATCTTTTCAGTAAAGTAAATCTCATTTGGTCATAAAGATAATCAGTTTAGATTTTGCTTGGGTCTGTTTAGATGGTTTAAAAACATGGTTTAAAATTCTGCCTAGCTTATCTTCCTCAACACCCTCCCTAACATGTGATTTTTACCTATAGATTAGCTTATAATGTTAGTTATATTTCAGGCTTGTATGTACTGTTTTAGGTTGAGAAACATAAATTTCACCCATATAAGAACTCGAGACAGCTGGACACTGGTGGTTTAGGACTGTAATCCTCTGGATTATAATCCTACTCAGGAGGCTGAGATCTTAAGATTCCAGTTCAAAGCCAGCCTAGAAAAGGAAAGTCCATGAGACTCTTATCTCCATATAACCACCAAAAGGCTAGTGTATGGCTGAAGTGGTAAAATGATAGACTTGAACAAAAACCAAACCAAAACAAACAAAAAAAAACAGCAAAGAAAACCTTAAGGACAGCACCCAGGCCCTGTGTTCATCCAGTGGATCCTCCCCCCCCCCCCCCATACACATACACACACACACACAAACACACACACACACACACAGAACCTGTGCCAAATTACAGTTTTGGCTAAATGTTTCTAAAAGCTAACTAAATATTCCTAAAGGTTTTCTAAATGATTATAAATTGTTTTGCCATGATTTAGAATTTTCTCTGGTACTAGAGATTGAACTTAAGGCTTTGACCACGCCCTGGACTATAGAGCTGCCCTCCCAGCTGGCCTTATTATGTGGAATTTTGATGTATTTTTGGTGTTGGCAGCACACAGGAATATTGCAGTTCAGTGATTTTTCTTTTTAATAAAGCATTCCCTTAATAGAATAAATTCTATCACGCCCTCAAATGTGATAACACCCGTTTAAAAGAAGCTGATTCTATATTTGAATATCATAAAAAGATGACTGAATTTAATTTCCCTCTAAGTCATTTAGCCATGATAGCCAACATTATAAGCTTGGTGACAAGTGAGCTGTTTCCTCGACTTTTCCTTTCCGACCCATGAGGTTAATAATCATTTAACCTGGGACTGTATGGAATATCAGATATTTTGATTTCTATTTAGTTATGAGCATTTGTCATAACTTAATATTCATTCTCATATACCAGTTTAAGCACTGCAAGTATAATACTGCTGTTTTTACTCACTGTAATTGATGTATGTATGTTTATAAGTATTTTGTGTTCGTATTTTGAATAGGGGTTTAGTGAGGGTCACTCTAAGAAAAAATGTTGACCTTTTAGTGTCCTTTTTCCCCCTTTTTTCTTTATTTCTTTCTGCTGGTCCTGGGCTTGAACTCAGGGTCTCATATTGCTGCTTGTCTTCTTTACTCAAGGCTGGTCCTCTACCACTTGAGCTATAGCTCTACTTCCAGGTTGTAGATGGTTAATTGGAGATGAGTTTCACAGACTTTCCTGCCTATGCTGGCTTTGATTTGTGATCCTCAGACCTCAGCCTCCTGAGTAGCTAGGATTACAGGCCTAAGACAGTGACTTAGTGTGGTTCCTTAATTGACATTGGTAATTCTGAGTGTCACATCGCAATGTGTGGACTTGTCATTCCTTCCTTGCACTTCTGTACAAGCACCAATCCATGCCAGGGTACTTTATGTTCTTCGTGGATGGTAGGGTAGGAGAATATGAAATCGAATCTTTTCCTCATGAAGAAACCACCCCAGCTAGACATTGCAACTGCCCTTCATTCTGTCTTGGTGACAGGTCTGCAGAACAGAAAGCTGAAAGTTGTGCAGTTTAGGAAAGCACATTTGAATGTTCAGAATGGCATTGGAAAGCCCTGGCTGGGAAAGAAGCTATTTGGAGCCAAGCTGGATAAGAGTTTAGGACTCAGTGGGACTGCAGGGAGGTGGGAGCCTGGCATCACATGGACATTCTCCCATTTCATATGACTGAATTGTCATTGAACCTTGTGCTGGTGGTTTTCCTGGACTCATAGCATACTGCAAAGACTGGATATAATAATGATTATGAAATCTTGTAGCAGCTTGTACATGGTTTCTCAGAAATGTGTGCCAAATTGTTGTCAATTTCTGGTCCCCATTTAAATTCCTATCAATGCAAGAAGAGAAGGAGAAATTCCTGTTTGCAAATGGTTTACCTGGATATCAAACTATCCTTGACATTTGTCTCTGGTTGTCTGTTAGTCATAGCTTATTTTTGACCTTTCTTCTTCATCTTTTTTTTTAAGACCTCCCTTATGACCCAATTATACCACTTCTAGGCATCTGCCCTGAACAACAGAAGCCAATATACAAGGACACATGCACCTCCATGTTTATTACAGCACTGTTCACAATAGCTAGGATATGGAAACAACCCAGATGCCCCACCACAGATGAAGGGATCCAAAAATTGTGGTATTTATATACAATGGAATATTATGCAGCCATTAGAAATGACAAAATAATGGCATTTGCAGGGAATTGGATGGAGCTAGAAGAAATCATGTTGAGTGAGGTAAGCCAAGAGCAAAGAGACAAATGGTACGTGGTCTCCCTGATAAATGGATCTTAAATCCAAAATGTTAGATGATATGACAAAATTAACAGGACTTAAGAAACAAAGAACTTCCACTCATCTGGTCGAACCACTATTAAATAAGCCCATGCTGCTGATCACATGTATAGTGTATATGTGTACACCGTTACATGTTATAGACCATGATAGACAATTTGCTCCAAAAGTTAGAATGAGTTTGTGACTTTAAATGAGCATCACTATCCCACAATACTGTGAAATTTGGGAAATTATGTAATCACTTAATCACAATAAAAAAAAAAAAACCACTAGAAAACTAAAAAAAAAAAAAAAAAAGAATTATTGGGGCGAGAAATGTGGCTTAGTGGTAGAGTGCTTGCCTGGCATGCATGAAGCCCTGGGTTCAATTCCTCAGTACTACATACACAGAAAAAGCCAGAAGTGGTGTTGTGGCTCAAGTGATAGAGTGCTAGCCTTGAGCCAAAGAAGCTCAGGGACAGTGCCCAGGCCCTAAATTCAAGCCCCAGGACTGGCCAAAAAAGAAAAGAAAAAGAAAAAAAATTATTATTTGCCTAGTTATCAATTAATATTAATTGCTTGTCTTTTGTGACTTACCTAGGATATAGTAGCCTAAGGTACAACTTTACATTTGTTATATGAAAGATTCTCTGGTTTTGAATAACTACTCTATACTACCCCAATTTGTAGAAACGACAAAGGTTCAGTCACTTTGGAACCCATCTTGTTTACATAATGGCTTGATGGATTTCATCTCAGCAAGGAGGCAGGAAGGGACAAGGTACACATGCCCCAGAGGAAGAGGTGTGGAATTGCCTACTCCCTGTAATTGTCACATCAGTCCATCAGATTGTATTAGTAAAACTAGCCATCTGTCAGCATCCAAAACAGAGCCAAAAGCTTCTGCTTTCAAATTCTCTTGGTATGTGGGTTTGGACAGGATAGAGGGGCTCTGTTAAGTGCCAAACCTGGGAAGGCCAAGTACAGAGGGAAGCTTTCATAGTGTTCGTCACCTCCAGTTCCTGAATAACTGTAACTTAGGCATGGGTCTTTATTTCAGGATGAGAGACCATTCAGGGTGACATGATTGAAAAAGAGTGGCTCGCATGTGTGAATCCAGACTCTTTAACATTGCTATTTTACTATGTTCTAAACTCCTTTTTCCACTCTGGGCCCCATATGGCTGTTTGTATTTATTTACTTGTTTACTCATTCACTATTACTATTATTATTTTCAAATAGTGATACAAAGGAGTTTCAATATAACATGCCTGTTCATGCATGAAGTTCATCTTGATCAAAGTCACTCCTTCCATTATCCTTCTCCTCCCACGGATCCCATGCCAGCAAGTTTCCTAGTTCTATTTTCAGTTATGTACACTGAGTATTATTGTCATATGGTGAGAAAACAGAGAAGCCACATTTTGAGAGTCTACATTGGGAGTCTTTATTAAAAGGTCAGCAAATGCAGGTGGACTCTTGTTGCAAAGACCTGCAGCCCCGTGAATATACTTAACACTGTCAGAAAACTGATCCAAAGAAGAAAGAAAAAGCAGAAAAAACTACCAACAAACCAGATCAGCTCCAATGGAGGGCTGAAGTGGGACACCATGGTGATTGGAGAAGAGCCAGGATATAACACAAAGACATGTGACATGGTATAATGGCACCTGAGGGTCAAGTGACAGGCTCACAGGGAGCTGGAGAGTTCATGGCCCCAGACTGGCAGGTCTAGTAACCCATTGTCCACATCCCAGCCCTGCCTCTAGAAATTCAGGCACCCCAATCATCTGGGAGATGGGCCTTCCCTGCCTCCACCATGAAGACAAGATGGCATCAGTTGCACCCAATACCTGGTTAGATTTAACATTCCTACTTCATTATGAATGCATTTGCATTCCTTTCTCCATTAGCCTCTCCCCAACCTATACCACTTAGTCTTCCTTCTCTCTGCACATCCCCATGTGAGGAACCCGTGTCAGTCCTGGACCTGTGATGAGTGTCCAGAACACTGTGCCTTGGTTGGGGGGTGGGGGGTGGGGGAGCAGACCATTTCCTTCAGTCCGTACACCACACTGCTGTCCTCCATGAGGCCTTCCTGCTGCCACACATTTTTGTTTTTTTGTTTTTTGTGTGTGTGTTTTTTGTCGGTCGTGGGGCTTGAACTCTGGGCCTGGACACTTTCCCTGTACTCTTCAGCTCAAGGCCAGCGCTCTACTGCTTGAGCCACAGCGCATTTCCGGTTTTCTAGTGGTTTATTGGAGGTAAGAGTCTCACAGACTTTCCTACCTGGGCTGGCTTTGAACCACGATCCTCAGATCTCAGCTTCCTGAGTAGCTAGGATTACAGGCGTGAGCCACCGGCGCCTGGCCCCACTTTTGTTTTAACTCCAGCTTTGTCTTCTAGACTTTATCTCTGTTTTCCGAGAAGTACCTTTTTTTTCTGGTTATGATGTCCTTTTACCTTCCTCTCATCCCTCCCACTATTTGAAAGTAGTGGTCTTATCTTGAGAAAAATTGAATGAAGCTATTGTTTTTATGAGAATTATTTCTGACTCCTTATTTCCTTTTCACCCCCACAGCCACAGGCACTCAGTGTATACACACGCGCGCGCACACACACACACACACACACACACACACACAGTACTTCACCACCCACCTTGAGATGAGTCCCAGTCAGTGTACACACACACACACACACACACACACACACACACACACACACACACACACATACACACACACACACACACACACACACACACACAGTACTTCACCACCCACCTTGAAGATGAGTCACATTAAAGTAGGATTTGTTAATCTGGCTGCAGGGAACTTTCTCCACTCCTGACACACTGGATGGGGGAGGTCTGTTGGCAGCCCCCCACTATTTCAAATGCATGCTTCAAACTGGAGAGGGCTGGGTGGAAATAACAAGTCACTCTAAGCAGTGGTTTTCATTGAAATGTAAATTATGTTCTACAGGCTCTCCCTCTTGCAGACTTCCCAGGAAGAAGACAGGTTTTATGTTACAAACATTGACTAGGGAAACTTCCTTCTCGATTCAGTTTTTTTTTTTTTAAATAAATATCAAAGATGATTAATTTAGGCAAATCTGGCCTACTGTATCTAACCATATAAAACATTATCAGGAATTTCAACAGTATTTTGCTAGTAATTTAGGGGAGCAAAGATAACTTTGTATCTGAATTTACTTTCTGAATTAATACATGGCCATTTCCCTGGAATGCTAGTTTCTTTGTGGATTGTTTCTGGTCCACCTATAAACTACCTGAAGGCATTTATGCAGTAATGACTTAAGTCTAAAAATAAAATGAGGGTCCTGTGTTTGGAGTGCTTTTAGAGAGCATTAGGATTGTGAGCCCTGAGGTACTAATGGTGGGAATGAAAGATTTCATAATAATTGCATAAAACCTCTAACTGCATAAAACCACTCAAATGGGGGGGGGGCCTGGACAAATGGGTGCCTAAAGCAGAAAAGTATCTGTAAAAGAAGAAAAAAAGAAAAATAAAAAAGCTATTCTGTTACAACAGCCAACAATGAAAATATGTATCCTGTTAAAATGTTTTAGCTGGACACTACCATAATTCCAATTTAACTTTCAAACAGGACCATTACATTGCAAAAATACTATGGAATCTGAGTAGCAGGATATATTTTAAGAGGAATAGTTTCCATTTAGGCTCTAAGACCAGAAAAAAAATTGGGAGACATTTTTTTCCTCTTTTAACCTGTAAGTTTAAAAGCATAATCCTTAGCACCTCTGAGAGAACTTTGTATAATGACATCACTTAGAGTGTGTATCATTGGACATTGTTCTTGCTCTCTTTTAAGACCTTGAATTTATCAGTTAGAAACTTCCAGTGATATTTTTTGCATATTTACCTAATAATGAGTGTTATGTAATCAGTGCCTGGAAGATTGCTTTCTCCTCCTATGGTGACTGGTGACCTTCCATGTTGACAGGAGCCCACTATCCATGTCATCATGACTGCTTGTCTGAATGGTTATCTATCTGTGAGTTGTGCTAAGTAGAATTGGTTGCTTCCTCCTCCTCCTTTTCCTCCTCCTCCTCATGAGCTTACACTCAGGGCCTTACACTCACGTGTCTTCTTTGCTCAAGCCTGGGGCTCTATCATTTGAGCACAAGTTTCATTTCCGTGTTTTAGGTAGTTAGTGGAGATAACAGTCTCATAGACTCTACAGTCCAGGTTGGCTTTGAACTGTGATTCTCAGATCTCTAGGATTACAGGCATAAGCCACTGGAGCCTGGCAACATTAGGGTTTGGTAGGCCCTTACATTGCAGAATCACTTACAGTGTCTTTCCATATCTTTGTTTCCTGACATGTCCTTTAGCCTGTGAGAGTATCTGGTGGCTCTGCCTCTTTTTCCTCCTACCTCTGACGTCTAGGCAGGAGTACTCTATGGCTCCTGGCATAGTTTATCTATATGGAACAAGCTGTCCTCTTCTTCCAGTGCCCTGCCTCTTCCTTATATGACTAACTCTGAGGCATTGTAAGGACATTTGAGCAGTGCTCAACCTGCCTCCAGAAGTTCCCCTGCTTCCCACTTCCCACTGGCCAGGCTTGCCATACACACACACACACACACACACACACACACACACACACACACACACCAGGCTTGCCACACACACACACACACACACACACACACATACACGACTCAGTAGTCCCTGTCTGCCTTTCTTGTCACTTATTTCCCAGGGCAGTCATTAGAGACTTGCTCACTTGCCAGGCTTCCTGACTCTCATGATCCTCCAGCCTCCCACATGGCTCTCACCAAGACACCATTCGTGACCTCAGTAACAACTTCCTACCTGCAGATGTAGACAGATAATGTTCTGAGATATTCAGGGAAGTTTGAGTAGGGAATAAGGAACCAGTATCCAGAACCATCTTGGACTATAAGGTATGTCAGGGTCCTCTGAGCATAGGCCTCTCTTACCTGAGTAGAGGCATAGGACTGCTTTGTTTGTTCCCAGTGGGTAGGATGGCTTCTTGATGGCTGCAGGCCAAGGCTGAGTGTAAAGGGTGGCTATGTGTCTCTGCGGTGGGATGAATAGGATTTCTACAAGCTGGAGGGGAGGAGGGGAGGAGCACAAGGAAAAGATTAGCCCTGAGAAGGGCAGAGGTATTTGGGCAAAAGGTTGGAGCAGGGATTTCCTGCTCCCGAGTTTGTAGTAGAAGGTAGGGCAGATTCACTTATGAGAAACCTGGTACAGAGAGCCTGGCTAAGATGTTTGGGTGTTACTGTGCCAGACAGAAGACTGTTTGGAGACTTTGACGCTTTGAAGGGATGGAAGCAGAGTCCTAAGGATGAGGTGGAAAAAGATAAAGCAGGGAAAGAGGTTCTTGCCATGATCTAGACTACAAATAACCCAACCTAGCAAGATATAGGAGTCCAGTGCCTCAGTCACTTGAAGAAACCTTGAGGCCCAGGTGTCAGGTGATGGCGATTCAAAGATGCATGAAGTAGAGCCCTTCACAAGAAAAAAGGGGGTGAAAGCAAAACCACCCCAGTTGTCACCTCCTAGTGAAAAAACAGTAACATGGAAGAAAAGCCACAGGTGGCAATACACATTCGCTAACTGATCTGAGCAGCAGCAGGCATGAAGGATGCTCAGATGGCAGATTGCAGATCTGGGCTTTGTTCCCAACAAAACACACAGTGCTCTCTGTGTGCCAACCCTGGTAGCTCGGCCAGGAGTCTTCCTGACCAACCATCAGTAGCAACCCCTTTGAACTCTCTGCCTGCTTCTTCCTTTACTCCCACTGAACTTGATTCTCACAGGGCAGCCAGCTGATGTAGAGACTTAAGTCACAATATGATACCTCTGGTCCCCAAACCCCGTTGTGGTACCCACTGCACTCCAAGTAAAAACAAATAGCCTCTTGCTCAGCAAGCATTACCTCTCTGGTCCTGGCTCCTCTCACTCAGCTCATAGTCTGGGCACAGCATCCTTGAGGCACCACACACCTCACACCCCTGCTGAACTCCTGTACACCCCTTTGTGCCCTTCAAGTTTCCATGTCTAATTCGCACCTCTTTAGAGTCTATTTACATGTCACTGAGCATCCTATTTAAAACTATGACTTGTCCCTATTCCTTCCTAATCCTCTTCCATTGTGTATAGTCCATGGCACTGATTGTTTTCTGAAATGATACATCATTTATAACTAGTGTTACTTAGCAGACCTATCCACACTGACCCACCCCCATTAGGCTCTTTAGGCAGGAATTTCATCTCTTCTCTTACGTGTTTCATAAATGCCAGGACAGAACTTGGCTTAAAGAAGCTCAGTGATTTTTGGTGGAGTGAATGAGTTTATTTGCTATTACTAATAAGGTCGTTAACTCCCCTCCCCCTACACACATGAAATGGATTTCTCTTTTGAGGAAAAACATTTGGTTTGTCATGGTCTAAATTATATATGTCCCTGATTTTTGTTTGCTTTCAAATGGCCTATTTTCTCTCGAAGACTTTAAGAGCCAAGTTTTATGGAAAAATATGTACAATAATTAGAGAGGAAAATGTGAAGACAGTTTTTCAAAGAGAAGAAACTTACTTGGCAAAAGGGTTAAATTGCATTATATTGTGAAGGATTTGTAATCTGCAGGGCTGAGACTGAGTACAAAAGCCTTGTAATTGGAGAGAATAAGGTCCCTTGCCTCTCTGCCTTACATTCCCTGGATGCATTCCAGTTATGCCTAAGACACTGGAAATTTCTCCATCTTCCTATTCTGGGGGTGGTATTTCAGTTCTCTCCACAGTCCTGTGCCCCTAGGCATTACACACACACAGACACACACACACACACACACACACACACACACACACACACACACTACAAGACTCTAAATAACAAACACATGATAGAATATAAGATGGTGAAAGTAATTGTGAAAAAGGACCACAAGAACATTTTGGTGGATGTTTTGTTTTGTTTTTCAGGACATGGAGGGGTGTTGCCACCTAGCCAGGATTTCTTCTAGCACTTAATCATAAACATTCATGTGCACCCACACACCCACACAAGTACTCACCCTCCTCTACAACCCCTCTCCATTATTATTATTTTTTAAAAAAGCTGCTGAAGCCAGGTGTTAGTGGCTCATGCCTATAATCCTGGCTACGCAGGAGGCTAAAATCTTAACTGGGGTTTGAAGCCAATAGAGTTTCAATGAGACTCTTATCTCCAATTAAATAACAACAAAAAAATGGGCTAGAGGTTCAAGTGATAGAGATCAAGCCATGAGCAAAAAAGCAGACAGAGCATAAGGCTGTGAGTTCAAGCCCCAATAACCAGTAGCAAAAAACAAAAACCAGGAGAAAGAATTTGGACATGTGTAAACCTTTGGGTAGCCCTTCATTAGCTGCCATGTTCTAAGTCACTTTCAAAGTGAGTTGAACCTCACAAAATTACCAGCTGAGGTTCTGAGTAGAGTGTATGGATGTTTTCCAGAACTGTTTAGATTATCTCTTTCTTGCCTAACTCAGTAATCCATTCTCAGTGTGGGCAATATTTTCTTTAAGGGAAGAAACACAGGTTCTTGGAAAGGAAGAAAGAAAAGAAAGGAAGGAAAGAAGGAAAAAAGAAAGGAAGAGAGGAAATAAGAAAGAAAGAAAAGAGAAAGAAAGAGAAAGAAAGAGAAAGAAAGAAAGAAAGAAAGAAAGAAAGAAAGAAAGAAAGAAAGAAAGAAAGAAAGAAAGACAGACAGACAGAGAAAGAAAGAAAGAGCTCATAGCAGGTGCTGGTGGCTCACACCTGTAATCCTAGCTACTCAAGAGGCTGAGATCTGAGGATTGTGGTTCGAAGCCTGCCCAGGAAGGAAAGTCCATGAAAATCTTATCTCCAATAAACTACTCAGAAAGAGCCAAAGTGGTGGTGTGGCCTTGAGCCAAAGCAGCTCAGGGGCAATGGCCATGCCCTGAGTTCAAGCCCTGGGACCTGCACACGTGCGTGCTCGCATACACACAAACACACACACACACACCCCACCACCACCACACAACGTAAAAATACAGCCCTACCCTTACCAAAACTGCTGTGGTCACTTCTTTCAGGTCATTTCCTTTGGCTCTTCACTTACAGGCATGAGCCACCAGTGCCCAGCTACACGAATGATTTTTGTTGCTGTCATTAAAGTTAAATTTATAAGGTTGGGCATCTATAGTTCATGCCTGTAACCCTAGCTACTCAGGAGGCTGAGATCTGAGGATTATGGTTTGAAGCCAGCTCAGGCAGGAACGACTATGAGACTCTTATCTCCATTAACCACAAAAAGCTGGAAGTGGAGCTGTGGCTAAAGTGGTAGAGACTAGCCTTGAGCTCAGAAGCTCAGGGACAGCACTCAGGCTCTGAGTTCAAGCCCCAGGCACAGCACAGAATAAATAAGTAAATTTGTAACTGGGCACCGGTAGCTCCCATCTGTAAACCTTGCTCCTCAGAAGCCTGAAATCTGAGGATCATTGTTTATAGTCAGCCCAGACAGACAAATCTGAGAAAAATCTTATCTCTATTTAACTACCTAGAAACTGGAAGTAGAGATGTGACATAAGTGGTAGAGTATTACTAGCCTTAAGTAGAAAAATACCAAGTGTTCAAGTCCCTGAGTGTCTACATACACACAAAATATTTAAGTATATGAAGACAAATGACATAGAATCCTACAAAATAATACCTAAATAATATATCATATGCATTCACACAAATTCAACTTGGTTAATATCAGTTTTATTGCTGTTGATTGTACAATTGCAGCTCTTGCTACTTCTCATAATCTCTTGGGTTTTTGTAGTAGGCCAAAAATTACCTCCATAATCAGGAGAAATTAATAAATGATGCCAATCTTAGAATATGGAAGTATTAATGTCTAACTTAGTAGAATACCCAGTGGTATAATGATTACTTTTAGTGATGACTTTTCTTTAAAGGTTCTTCCCCAGTGGTTAACAAAGCGAAAGTCATTTGATTAAATGCTTTAGTACTCAGGCTTATTATACTACAGGTTATTGAAGCAGAGAAATCAATAGATACAGCATGCGAAGAAAGCATAATTTCCCAGTCAGATGGTCCCAGGTTGGACTCATGGCTGTAAGTTACTTAAAACTCTTGGACCCAGGGCTGGGAAGGTGGCTCAGTGGTAGAGTGCTTGCCTTGGCATGCCTGAGGCCCTGGGTTCGATTCCTTAGCACCACATAAGCAAAAAGAAAAAAAAAAGCTGGAAGTGGCACTGTGGCTCAAGTGGTAGAGGGCTAGCCTTGAGCTGAAGAGCTGAGGGACAGCGCCCAGGCCCAGAGTTCAGGCTCCACAACCGGACCCAAAAAAAAAAACAACTCTTAGACCTGTCCTCAGAGGGCCACTGTGGGGTAGTACTGAGTTATTGTAGTATGAGTTACTGTGAGCACTTAGCAGAGTACTCAGGAAGCAGGTGGCTATTATGAGATTCCCTCAGGACAGCACAGCACTTCCTTCAAGAAAACCAGACATGAAAAAGCTGACTTAGGAAGTGATTAGTCACCTTTCAGAAAAAGACTACTATAATAATTCTGTATTTGTTTCCTGTTACCTAAACATAGCAACTTACATATTTGTCTTCTAATGGTTTTTTTGGATCTGGAATCTGGGCATGGCTTTGCTGGCTCCTTTCCTTGCAGTCTCTTGAGGGTGACCCAGGGCTGGCTTCTCATCAGGAGGCTGGGCTAGGAAAGCATCTCTGTCCTGTGTGAGCATGTGGTGCTGCCAGCATTTGGTTTTTGGGGTTGCAGGCTTCATGGCAACTTGCCCTTTAAGCCAGCAAAAGGGGGAAGCAAGAGAGACATGACAAGACATGAATGAGATGGAATCTCACACAAAGCAATGTTGTCCTGGGGCTGCTGCTCTGGTACTTTTGACCCATAATGCTGGTTAAAAGCCAGTCACAGTTCCCTTGCCTGCACTGAAGGAAAGACACAGTGGTGCGAATGCCGGGAAGGGATCATGTACAAATGGTGCTCACAGGCACGTGTGTTCCCAGCACAGAAGAGGCAAATGTGGTACTGTAGAACATAATCCACAAGACCTGAGAAAAATACTGGACTGGATTTTCAATGGCATTGAATGGAAAGCAAAATGAAGCCATACAGTGCCTGTTTAGCATTAGCGGCCAACAAAAGGACCACCTTCTACTTTGAGATTTGGAGTGAATTGAAGCTGTGACTGTGCCTGGCGTGAGGGGGAAGGGGGAATTATCTGGAATCTTCCAAATCTGGGGAATGGTTCAGGGGCTCAACACTTACTTTGTAGGGAGTAATTGAAATAGGTTTCCAATTTGACTTTAATGATCTTTGCTAACATGGTCCACTTTTATGGCTTGTGCAGTCTTTATAATGAACACGACATTGTTTCACTCAGATTGATGGTTCAGCTTTAACCTTTCATTTGTTCTCTAGATTGGAAAGGAAACCTTTGGGGTTGTTTAGAATTGGCATTCTCCAGTGAGAGGCAAGGCACTTAGCCTTCCCTGCTGGCTCTCCCGCCTTATACTAGCTTGGTTTTTTTTTTTTGGGGGGGGTCTGGTCGTGGGGCCTGAACTCTAGGCCTGGGCGCTATCCCTCAGCTCTTCAGCTCAAGGCTAGCGCTCTACCACTTGAGCCACAGCGCCACTTCCGGCTTTTTTCTTTTTGCTTATGTGGTGCTGAGGAATCGAACCCAGGGCCTCAGGCATGCAAGGCAAGCACTCTACCACTGAGCCACCTTCCCAGCCCTATACTAGCTTAGTTTTACAGAGTCAAGTCTCCTCTTCATAGGAAAATGTTGACAGCAATGTTAAGATTTTTGTTCATGTTACAAAAGCCACAGTGAGATTACTCCTATAAAGGAGGAGACTGGAAAGCAAAGCAATGGAATGATTTGAAAGTATGTTTGTACTGGGGAAGTAAAGACAGGAAATGTGACCATAACTCTAATAAGACTAAAAAAAAAAGGTCCTGGGACTCCTGGCACTTTTTTCCTATTACATTCAGATGTAGTACTATACCCAATTTTTTTCTTTTCTTTTGTTTTATTTATTTATTTATTTATTTTAATTTTTTTAACTTCTGATAGTGGGGCTTAAACTCAGGCCTTTGATCTCTCATTCAGAATTTTCATTTGTGGCTGGTACTCTTAACACTGAAGCCACGCCTCCACTTCTACTTTTCTACTGGCTAATTGGAGATAAGAGGCTCAAAGATTTGTCTTCTAGAATTGGCTTTAGACTAAAATTCTCAGATCTCAGCCTCCTAACTAGCTAGGATTGTAGGCATGATCCACCAGCAGCCAGCAGGAACTTTACTTTCTTGGGGCAGTTGCTCAATCTTGGTAAGTTCCCTGCAACATGGAAATACTAAGACCTGCCTTAGAATTGTTGCCAGGAAGGTAAGCTGGCAATAAGAGTCCACACCTTAATATACACCTAATTTCCTTTCCCCCTTAAACCTAGAAGCCCTCTTGTCACTTCCTTCTGTTGTGTGTTCCCAGTGTGGACATCTCCCAAGGAAATCAGGCACCTGTGGCTCACACGTATAATACTAGCTACTCAGGGGGCTGAGACCTAGGAGATCATGGTGTAAAGCTAGCCTAGGCAGAAAGGCCCCTGAGATTTAGTCTCCAAAATAACCAGTAAAAAGCTGGTCTGGAGGTATAACTCAAATACTAGCTGAGTAAACAAGCCACGTGAGAGAATAAGGCTCTGCCTGAGTTTTTGTTTTTGTTTTTGTTTTTTTTAAGCGAAGGAAGGCACTTCATTTGCTCCTATGGGGATGCAGTGGCCAAGAAATGGACAGTTCTTCCCAAAGGTAGATCTGTGGCTAAGGACTTGTCATTATAGCATGTTCATAACTTACATGTTTTCTTATTAAGTGTAGAAAGATTAGGAAATACAGAAATACATTGAAAGAAAAATGAATTTCACTTATACCCTTGCTTTATAGAAATGATAAGAAATTTTAGTGTCTTTTGCCTGTCCCTTTTTAATGCTTTGTGTGTGTGTGTATGTTTGTATAATGCGTCATGCCTTCCAAGTACATAGACAATGTGCATATAACTTAGGGCATACTAGATATGAAAGTGCCTTCATTAGACTTAGTTCAAACACAGCCAGTATTTTACAAGCTCCTGCGTGCACTATTCTTTTCATTAACCTCATTTGATTTGAGTTCTAGCATTACAGTTTTCTATTGTCTCATTTTTCCTACTTTAGTCATTTTCCTTTAATGTCATTGCTTTCACGTGATTTCTTATCTCTGGAGCTCAAGGTGATCACAGACTCTGGGATAGCCTTGCTCTGGGTGATCCTTAAATAGTCATTCATTTTGCAACCCCCTGTGGACTGCAGGTACATTCTGCTTGACAGATGTGGAAACTGAGTTTCAGAATGTTTTAGATCAAATATCAGCCTGATATGAGAAACAAAAGAGCTGAGATTGGAGCTTAAATCTGCTTGTTTCCAAATCCCTTTCCATTTCTCCCACAGGTAGGCTGTCTATGGGGCTATGTGTTGGAAATATTAAACGTACTATTTATTTACTTCCTTATGTATATTATCTTTTAAGTAGTTGTATAGCATGGTTTCAATTCAGCATATCCACTTAAGTGCACAATGCATCTTGATCAGCTTTACTGCTTCCATCATTCTCTCTACCTTTCATCGATTCCATCTTCCCATCCCCTACTTTCCTTGTTCCATTTTGACATCTGTATATTGGGTATTACAACTGCATTAACCCACTGTTCCTCTCTCCATTCACCATTTTCCCATAGCCACACACACACACACACACACACACACACACACACACACACACACATTTAAGCTTCCTGCTATTTCTTTTGTTAAAATAAAATGTTTCGGAGAACACACAAGATGAAGCTCAAATTTTCAGACGTGAAGATGCTAGATGAAGGCAAACTTCTATGAGACATGTAGAATAAAAGCAATGTTTTTAAATAAATGGAGCAGTATCACATGAAAAGCTGGAGGATCTTTAGTGTTGGGCTGTCTAGTCTTTTCATTGACCCCCTTCTCTCCCCCGCATGCTGCTGAGAAGTCTGAGCTTTTATGTTCTGAGTGGCCCCCTGCTGTATGTTCTGCAGTCCTGCATCTGTAATTACGGTACAACATGGGAGGGGGCCCACTCTCCTCCTTTGCTTCACGGAGGAGACATTGCCCTGCTGGGTCTGGAAGAATAAAATGGTTGCTATGGTTTCTGAGCCAGCTACAATGTGGAGCTCAGAGCTGGCTAGAAAGTTGTGCTGCTTATCAGTGGAAGGAAGGAAGACTGTGATGGCACAGACACCACTGACCATTACATTCTACAGGTACCATCATGGTGCATCATTGGTGAACTCTAAGATGCATATAGAAACAGAAAACAAACAATGCTGGTTTGCTTAAGTAGAAAAAAGCATCTTTCCTGCAAAGAACTGATACTACTTTTGAATTGTGGTAGGGTAGCTTTGATTAAATTTAGTAAATTGGTACAAATTAAACTCACTAAATTGTTGATATCTATGTCACCCTTAGCTTTGAGTTAAAGATATTCACTGTTGGTAAGCAGGAAATAGCAAAATGCTACTGGGATTCTTTTCTCTGATGACCAACTCTTACTGAGACAATCAGAAGAGCAAAGGAAGGCAGTGCAGTGACCACTGGCATATATGATTAAAATTTTAAACTACAGGTGTCCAACCTAATAATATAATTGGTTTTAGTGCACTAAATCATATCTGAATTAAAACAGTTTTCTCTCTGTGTGTGTATGTGTCTGTATTGTGTGTGTGAGTGTGCGTACACGTATGGTACTGCTGTTTAAACTTGGGGACTTGAGATCTTATTTGTTTTTTTTTCCACTCAAGTCTAGTGCTCTACCATTTGAGCCACAACTCTACTTCTGGCTCTTTTTTGGTGGCTAAGTAGATCAAAGCTGACTTCGAACCATGATCCTCAGATCTTAGCCTCCTGAGTAGCTAGGATTATAGGCATAAGCCACCAACACTGCCTTAAAACAGATTTTCCAAAACCTTAATTGTGGGAACTATTCAGCATGGAAATTATTTTATGTGGTTTGACTTCATATCTGAAGCATAAAACCATGTTTTGTTTTTCAAATTATAGTAGTGTGGTATTTCTCAACTGTGATCTTTGGAACAAAAGCCAACAGCAGGGAAAAATCGTTCATACCAGTTTCCTGAAGTTTATCTTTGGGTTTTGATAAATTATTTTGACTCAAATAAAATTGCTACTTAGAGTAATAAAAAATATACAGTAGTGATTTTAAGTCATTTTCTTATAGGAGACTAATTCTGAAAGTAATAAACCTAGTATGAAGTTCACATTAGTTTTCAGATTACTTTTACTTATTTCTTTTTAAAATTTTTAATGATGTTTATGGTCTCTCTTCCTCCCACTTCCCATCACCTCTTACCACCAGAGTTTGAGCTCAGGGCCTCATACTTTCTCAACTTCCTCGTTCAGTTTGTTTGCTGGTTTTCTTCTACTTGGAGTCATACCTGCAACCCAGCTTTTTGCTATTCTTTAGACTTAGTTGCCTAGGTTGGTCTTAAAACCATGGTCTTCTGGATCTCAGCCTCCTGAGAGGTTAGGATTACAATTGTGAGCTCAATTAATAGTGATATTTTTGGTGCCAGGCCGTGCTGCTTTAGTGCGGAGTCTTGAGTGGAAAGCCAGTGTACTGTTCTTTCAGGCTGGACTGAAATACTTGTATCCATTATAGTTGTGCCTAGTTACTTGTGCTGTTAGTAATGTCCACCGACAATCTTGGGTCCTGCAGGACTTGACTAGACTGTTGAGTTCTTTGCAAATGCTTTATCAAAGCGGAGTCCCTCCCTGAATGATCAAAGGTAGAACTGACTCTAGCAGTGGCCTTGACTTTTAAATCATGTGTTGACAGGAGCTTGCCTCAGCAAAAACAGGGTCAGGGTGATGTCCAGCAACCAGGCCTGTGAGCACCTCCCTCCCTCCAGATACTCTGTTCTCTGGGTCCTCAGCCTTCTGATACTGCCTCCTGTAGACAGTGCCCACCCTGGTGGCCTGGAGCTGGCCACCAGGCTTTGGTGACAGCTTGGCTGGATGCCTTGGAAGCCAGGCAAGGGAAGTATAGGCGAGCCTCCATTCCTGGGTCATCTGCTTTAGTGGTCTCCATTACTTTCCTGGCTCTCCTGTTGATGCTCTCTGGCATTGGTGTGTTTCTCTGAATGACCAATGGTGAAGTGGTGCTTTTTCTTAGGGAGCTAGATGGATGTAGGTGGGACATCCTCATGTCTCCCAGGTGGAGAGTGGCCTAGGCCCCTTCTCAGAGCCCAAGATCTGGATATGAGAGCCCAAAGTCAATATTCTCCACTTGAGTGGACTATTTCAGACTTTCAAAGTTTTCCCATTTTGTAAACCTCCTTCCTACCTCTAATCCTTGCTTTGATCAGTTTTGGCTCTTTGGTCTCTACCCTTAGCTTGACTGTAAAGGCCTACCACAGTCTAGTCTTTTATGGTTCAGCCACCAGCATCATCTCTAGTTATGTCTCCCCAGCTTTCTCCTTGGAAGTACCTTCCCATCTTACAGAGCTCACACAGCCCTATTACTGAAGGACCTCCCATCTGCCCATGGCCCACTGTCTGTCCAATCCCATGTAAAGGGCTCAAAGAAGCCATCCCTCCATCTAGAGGAAGTCAGTCTCTGTGGCCGAAGCTCCTGCATGGTGCTCACAGGAGAGACTTATGTCCCTGAGAAATAAGAGCCATGTCCTCCCTAATAGCCTACACATGAGACCTAGAACAGACCCAACCCAGGTAAGAACTTGGAAATGATGGATGGGGGGAAGGGGGTGGGTGAGTAAAAGAACGAATACCAGGCACTATATCAAGCAGTTGACACAGGTTACTCACTTTAATCATGGAAACAGGGCTCAAATTGCTTAAGGAGCAGGATTGGTGGCTCATAACTGTAACCCTAGTAACTCAGGAGGCTGATATCTGAGAATCATAGTTCTGAGCGAACCCAGGCAGACAAATCTTTGTTATTCTTTGTCTCTAGCTAAAAAGTAAGAAGTTGTGGAGCTGTGGCTCAAGTGGTAGTAGAGAGATAGCCTTGAGCAAAATGATCAGGGACAGCACCTATGCCCTCAAGGTAAAAATCTCAGGAATGGCACCAAAAACAACCACAAAAAAACTTACCTTCTCTCCAGTGCTGCTTCTTCAGGCATGGTGTTAAATATATTGTGCAGCCAGGCACTGGTGGCTCATGACTGTAATCCTAGCTACTCAGGAGGCTGAGATCTGAGGATCACAGTTCAAAGCCAGTAGGAGCAGGAAAGCCCATGAGACTTTTATCTCCAATTTACCACCAGAAAACTGGAAGTGACACTGTGGTACAAGGTAGTAGAATGCTAGCCTTGAGCAAAAAAGCTCAGGGACAATGCCCAGGCCCCGAGTTCACCGCCCCCCCCCCCTTGACTAACCAAAAAAAAAAAATTCTAACATTTCTTGGCAAAGGATATTATTAGCCCCCCAAAATATTTTGAAGAACCCTGGAGATTTCAGGTTCAGCACGTCAAGTTCAGAGCTGCAAGGGTGAGTTGTGAGCTTGATCAGGGTATGTCAGTCACCAGAGCCTCCCTCTTACCTAGACTGATGGTGTAAACATTGACAAGTATCTGACATCTATAAACTCTTACACTGGTTTGTGCCTGCATTCAAAATTCCTAGGACTTTGTGTAGAACTCATTTATGACACTGAAGTTCCATCATGTCCTATCGATCAGATAAACCATAATGTAATGATCTGAGGTGGTGAGTAACTCAGGGGAGGCTGGAGGTGTGGCTCAGTGGCAAGTGCCTAGAATGTCCTAGAGCTTGGGCTTGCTCCCAGCACAGCAGGGCATAGAATCAGTGGCCTTCTAGAAAATAGCCGAGCCTGAAAAGTCTGTGCTTTAGGATGCCAGCTACAAGGATTTCTGGAAAAGGCAAAATCATGGAGGCAGTGCAAAAGACCAGAAGATTCCAGGGTCCTGGAGAAAGAGGAATGGATAGAGTGTGAGGGGGGCAAAGGGCTTTGAGGAGAGTGAAACTGTTCCACAGTATATTGGGTTGTGGATGCAGGACACCTGTCAAAACCATGGGAGGTATGACACCAACAGTGGACTGTCATGTGACCCTGTGCCTTAGTTAATCATGACTCTTTGATGAGGCTTATCTGTGGTCACAAATGGACCACATTGTTCAAGCCAATAATAGAGTAAAGTGATGGGTAAGCATGAAGGTGTATTTTCCCCTTAATTCATCTGTAAACTGCTCAGAACAAAATAAATATTTGTTGTTGCCTTTAAGCTAAGCCTTTCCCTTCACTAGCAGTATTCCCTTCATTTAAATAAGTGCAGCCCTGTCCCTAAAACATCAATCAAGTTTATATTATTTAGTTATATTAACAATTATCTTTATTTGTACAAAGGGTTTCAATTCCACAAATCAGCCTTTAAGTACAATGAGTCTGTGTGTGTGTGTGTGTGTGTGTGTGTGTGAGAGAGAGAGAGAGAGAGAGAGAGAGACAGAGAGAGAGAGAGAGAGAGAGAGAGAGAGAGAGAGAGAGAGAGAGAGAGAGAGAGAGAGAGAGAGAGAGAGAGAGAGTGCACTGGAGCTTGAACTTATAACTTGGGCACTAGCCCTGAGCTTTTTCACTCAAGGCTAGTGTTCTGTCACTTGAGCCACAATTTTATTTCCAACTTTTTGCTTCTTCATTGGAGATAGGAGTTTCATGGACTTTGCTGCCTAGGCTGGCTTTGAACCATGATCCTCAGATCTCAGCTTCCTGGGCAGCTAGGATGATCAGCACAAGCCATGGGAGCCCAGCTTAAAGTGATATTTAACTGATACAGTTGTTTTGATAATTGCTTTTACTTTGTCAAACAATTGTTCTGCTAGGGGGTTTGTGTTTTGCTATTTATTTTTTGTGGCTTAATCTCAGCAAAAAAAAATTTCAATTAAGTGAAAATAATTTGCATGTATTCCCTAGGTTGCTTCCCTTTTTTTTTTTTTTTACCCCCTTGAAACAAGGTCTCAGTATATCACAGATGCTAGTCATGAGCTCCAGAGTTCAAATAATCCCCTTTCAGCTTCCTAAGTAGCTGGGACTACAAGCATGCACCACCATGCCAATCTCTCTTAGAACATCAGTTCTTGTCTCTGACATGTAAGAGTTAAGTTTGAGGAAAAGAGCTGACTTTAAAGAATCTGAACTGAGGACAAAGGTGAGAAAGAAGTATAGAAGTATGCATCTGTAAGAACAAATTGGTGTCTTATTTGCTTTAAAAATTGTTTAAGCAAAGCACATTTCACCAAGTTGCGATTCAACTTGAGAGATGTCCAGATGTGAAATGGCAGGACTCCAAAGGCCCAATGTGCTGTACTTTTCGAAAAGGAAAGTAGGCTTTTGCTTTGCTTTCTTTCCCTTCTTTAAAAACAAAGGTCAGGAGGGAGATGAGCAGGAAAGTTAAAACAGGAGTGAATTTAGAGATAGAATTTTTGTTCAAGAAAGAGAGTTTAATGATACATGGTGGAATAAGTGAACAATTTTAGTTGACTGTAAACCTCTAGAAGTCTAAAATGCAGTGTACCTGAAATTAGATTGCCTTAATGTGTTTTAGGCACTATCTACTTTTAACCTTTTTAAATGTGTAAAAAATGAACTTGTACACAGCATATGAAAAGACATAAAAATCAAAAGGCAGTAGCAATTTAAGTCAACATTTAATACTTTGTCCTCCAACAAGATAGTGGGTGGTATTTTTTTTTTAGTTCCATATTCCAGGATAATGGAAGTACCCATTGGTCAGAAAAGCTTAGCTGTGAGCATGTTGTAGCAGCTGTGTATGGAAGGAATATGGGAATGGAATGTGGGCTAGAACGTTCTTACAGCCTTAAAACAAAGCAGAAAATAGCTTGGAAGATATTGAGTATTAGATGTGTAATCATTTGTAAGAGGGTTTTGGCTCTGTTTTGTTTGGGGGGGGGAGGTTGTTTGTTTGCAACAACTAGTACTTTTGAGGGAAGAAAATTATATGGTCACTTTTGGAGTCTGGTTGCTTTCCAAAGAAGAGCTGCTGTCTTACAATCTTCTTTTCAGTGCCAGGAAACATTGTATTTTAAGAATTGACAAAGAGGTTCTCATTTGCAAATGTTTGTTGGAAAATAGGATGTATAATTAGAAGCCAAGAGAGAGAGTGATCCCCAGCCCTGCTGTGGCAGGGTCTGATCGCTGGAGGCACAGAAGACAGGCACAAAGGGAAGCCAGCAGCCCCGGACCAAGAAATGGTGCTGGGTAGTGATGGTGGCTGCTACTTAAGTCTTCAAGGGAAGATAAAGTGTTCCCGGGGACCCAGGCAAAATGTTTGGAAGATAGAAGAAAATACACGAGGAAATCTCATAAGCCTTTAGTGCAGGGTGATGTATGATCTTACATGTTGCTGGCTCTTCTTGCACACATGCTTGTGCAAATATGAATAATGTCTCTGGTAACATTTCAGCGACATGAGCACAAACTCATACTCCTGTTGAACATGACCATTGTTGTTCCAAATTTCATCCTCTATAGAATCATTTAATTCTCTAGCATTGGACAGAAGATGTTGAGTGCAAATGGTGCATTATTGTGAGTACTGTGTTTGGTTAATTTTTTTTTTTGTACCATTTGAATTCAAGGCTTCATACTTGCTTGGCTTGCTTGCTCAGCTAGCACTTTACCATTTTGAGTCATGTTTTAAATCTGGCTTTTCACTGTGTAATTGAAGATGTAGTCTTATGGACATTCCTACCCAGGCTACCCTGGAACTACCATCCTCCAGATCTCAGTCTCGAGGAGCTTAGATAACTGGCACAAGCCACTGGTGCCTGGCTTATGATTGCTTGATCTCTATATCCTGATCTGTTGTATTTCTGGAACTATGTTTTTTCTTTCTTTCTGTCTTTCTTTCTTTCTTTCTTTCTTCCTTCCTTTCCTTTTTTTTTTTTTTTTTTTTTTTTTTTGTTGGTCATGGGGCTTGAACTCTGGCCTGGGCGCTATCCTTCAGCTCTTCAGTTCAAGGCTAGTGCTCTACCACTTGAGCCACAGCACCACTTCTGGTTTTCTGAGTGTTTTATTGGAGATAAGAGTCTCACGGCCTTTCCTGCCTGGGCTGACTTTGAACCGCAATCCTCAGATCTCAGCCTCCTAAGTAGCTAGGATTACAGGAGTGAGCCACCGGTGCCCGGCTATTTTTTTTTCTTATTTTTCCAGAAGAGTTGAGGATTGGGGAGAGAATTAGGTATCAATAACTACTAGAAATTAGATTCATCACTGACTGAATTGTGTAACTACTGAACTGCTTTTACAACTGAAAATGGGCTGTTATATAAGGGTTAAATCAAAATTCTGTCCTTTCACACACACACACACACACACACACACACACACACACACACACACACACAAATAAGTAGGTGTGGTGATAGATTGTTAATTAGTTTGGTTGAATCTCTCTACAATGTCTACTTCAATCAAAAAAGATTACATTGTAGCCACAGTTGAGGCCGGTTTGGATGAAAAGCTAGGGAAATCCCATCTCAACAAGAATAGCCAGGTGTGCATGTCTATAATCTTAACTATGCCAGAGGCATATGTAGGAGGATCATAATCAGTGACCCATCCAGGGCAATAGCTCTCTAAAGGTTGGAGGCATGCCTCAAGTGGTAGAAAGCTTACCTTACAAGTACAATACACATTCAATACATTGTAATCCATCAGTGTATACAATTGCTACTTGTCAATTAAAAGAAATAACTTTAAACTTTACCTAAAACACCAATTTTATAGGAGAAGCTCACTGTAATAGTAGTATGACCGATCTTAAAAGGTGGTCTAAATGGAAGAAAGGAAATTCATGGGTAGACTTTATGATGCGTCCTTGCATCATGACATTTCCTGACAATTTTTGATGATGCTAGAACAGAGATTTGGATTTATCAGCTCTTTCAGAAACTCTTGATGGAATTGAGAGAGAGCCACAGAAAAGATTTGTTTCATTATTGACATTGGATTCCTAAATTTAATAAAATTATAAACAAAATATTTCTCAAATGTAGTAAAATAATAAAAGAGGGAATCTCAACAATTTATATTTGAATTTAGTTCATTAGAACTGGCTTTGGAGTATAGTTGTTAATGTGAGTAACTTAACTCCGATTGAATTTCCAGTTTAGGGTTTCTGTGAGTCGGGGAATTCCTGTTGGACATGGATCATTTTACAAATAAACTCTTCTCAAAGCGGAGATTACATCAACAGATATCTGTTTCATATCTATTCTTGCTTCTTCACTAATTTTTGGGTTACATGAATTAAAATTCATTTTTTGTGTAAAATTCTAAAAGGATTTTTTGTTTTATATATGGTAGTACTTGAGTTTACGCCTCTTGTTTGCTTGTCTAGCTGGCTCAGCAAGTGCTCTACTACTTGAGTCCATCCTCCAGTTTGAAGTTTTGCTGGTTATGTTGGAAATGCAGTCTTGCAGTTTTTCTTGTCCCCAGCTGGCTTAAAACTGCAGTCCTCCAAATCTCAGCCTTGAATTCACTGTTCTCCTTTGTCAGATTCCCAAGTACTAAGATTATGGGCAGGTGTCTCTGCACTCATAAACATTTTTTTTTACATTTTTTTTGTTGTCAAAATAACGGGAGCCAATATTACGTTTTAACTCGTGTGTAATATACTTTGGTCATACTCACCACCCCCATTACCCCTCCTCTTCTCACTTTTCTCTGCCCTTTTCCCAAATTGTCTCCCTTCTACTTAAATGTCTTTTGCTTTAAAAAGAAAAAGTCTAAATTTCTCATATGAGAGAAAATATGAAGTATTTGTTCTTCTGAGTCTCATTCATTTTGCTTGACATGATGACCCTCCAGTCCCATGTATTTTCCAGCAAATAGCATAATTTCCTTCTTTTTGGCTGACTAATACTCCACTATGTACATGTCACATTTTCTCTGTCCATTCATTGGTTGATGGGCATCTAGGCTGATTCCCCCCTTAGACTATTATACAATAGTGCTGGAATAAACATGGGTGTGCAGATATGACTTACATTCCTTTGGATATATGCCTTGAATTGGTGATAGCAGGACTTTATGGTAATTCTATTTTTAGTTTTTGAGCACTTCCTTATGATTTCCATATTGGCTGGTGTGGTTTATATTCCCTCCAACACAAAGTATAAAATGTCTTATTTCCCCTAACCCAACCTCTACCTCCTCACTAGAACATGTAGCTTGTTGTAGTGATAACCATTCTGACTAGGCTGAAATAGAATCTCTGTCATTGTCATTTCCTTTATGTCTAAGGATGTTGAGCATTTCTTTACATATTTATTGGCTATTTGCACTTCTTGTTTAGAAAACTAGCCAACTCATTTGTTCATTTGTTGATTGGATTATTCTTTTGGTGTTTTAACTTTTTGAGTTCTTTGTATATTCTGGATATGAATCCCCTGTCAGATGGTAAGAGCTGGCAAAGATATTCTTCCATCCTATAGACTCTTGTCACTCCACTTGTTTCCTTTTGCTGCAAACCCCATTTGTTAGTTTCCAGCAAGTTAGTATTTGAGAAAGATTTAAGGTACAGGTTAAGCTTTACTTTTTTGGCATGTGTATTTCCAGTTGTTCAGCACTGTTTGCTGAAGACTGTCCTTTTCCATAGACTTGCCTTTGTGCCTCTGACAAGTCTCCATTCAGTGTGTTTGTATTTCTTTTTTTCCACTGATCTATGTGCCTGCCTTTTCACCAAGACTATAGTAAGTCTTCAAACTGGATGATAAAAATCTTCTGATTTTTGTTCTCAGAATCATCTTTTTTCTTTTAAGTTCCTTTGTCTCTCTATGAAGTTTATTATTGGCTTCTCTATACCTGGAAAAGAATTCTGCTGGGATATTGATCAATTTTTTTTTCTTCATCTCCTGTAATATTTTTTTAATTTTTTTTTATTGTAAAGATACTATACAGAGGGTTACAGTTACATGAGTGAGGCAATGAGTACACTTCCGCTTCCTCTTGAACATTGTTACCCCCTCCATTGTTTTCCCCCTACCATCCCCTCCCTCCCTCCCTTCCCCAAGGTTCTTTTTTTTTTTTTTTTTTTGATTGTGATTAAGTGATTACTTAATTTCCGGAAATTCACAGTATTGTGGAATAATGATGCTCATTTAAAGTCACAAGTTCATTCTAACTTTCCTGGAGCAAATTGTCTATCACAGTCTGTAATATATAACGGTGCTCATATGTTATATACCATATATGTGATCAGCAGCATGGGGATATTTAGTAGTGGTTCAACCAGATGAGTGGGAGTTCTTTGTTTCTTAAGTCCTGTTAGTTTTGTCATATCACCTAACATTTTGGATTCAGCATCCACTTATCAGGGAGACCATGTACTGTTTGTCTCTTCGTTCTTGGCTTACCTCGCTCAACATGATTCCTTCTAGCTCCATCCATTTCCCTGCAAATGCCATTATTTTGTCATTTCTAATGGCTGCATAGTATTCCATTGTGTATAGATACCACAATTTTTGGATCCATTCATCTGTGGTGGGGCATCTAGGTTGTTTCCATATCCTAGCTATTGCGAACAGTGCTGCAATAAACATGGAGGTGCACGTGTCCTTGTATATTGGTTCCTGTTGTTCAGGGTAGATGCCTAGAAGTGGTATGACTGGGTCGTAAGGGAGGTCAATCTTTAGCTTTCTAAGGACCCTCCAGACTGCTTTCCAAAGTGGTTGTATGAGTGTACATTCCCACCAGCAGTGTAATAGGGTTCCTCTTTCTCCACATCCCCTCCAGCATTTGTCGTTGGCTGATTTGTGGATGTGGGACATTCTGACTGGGGTAAGGTGGTATCTCAGGGTTGTCTTTATTTGCATTTCCTTCACCACCAGGGATGATGAACATTTCCTCATGTGTTTCTTTGCCATTTTTATTTCTTCATTTGAGAAGTCCCTCTTTACTTCCCTTGCCCATTTAGTAATTGGTTTGTTGGGTTTGGGAGGGATTAGTTTCTTGAGTTCCCTGTATATACAGGATGTTAACCCCTTGTCTGATATATTGCTGGTAAATATTTTTTCCCAATTAGTTGGTTGTCTTTCTAGCTTGGTTGCGATAGCTTTATCTGTGCAGAAGCTTTTTATTTTAAGGTAGTCCCAGATATTGATCAATTTTTGAGAAATTGACATCTTAACTATACTTAGTGTTCCAGTCCATAAATACAGTGGATCTGACCATTTATCTCTGATGTCTCCGAGTTCTGTGATCAGTGGTAGTTCTTAATCTTTAAATTAGAACCATGCCAGGTACTAGTGGCTTGCACCTATGATCACCTGATTACAGGATCACATGATCTGAGCCCAGACAGACAAAAAAAGACTCATCAGAAAGCCAAAAGTACAGCTGTGCTGGAGTGATAGTATGCCAGCCTTGAGGGATAGTGAGAGGCTCTAAAGGAAAAAGTTAAGGGAGAGCAAGAGGTTCTAAGTTCAAGCTCTAGTACACACACACACACACACACACACACACACACACACACACACACACACACAGAGTGTACATATAAAAGTAGAAGCTTGGGGTTGGGAAGATGGCTCAGTGATAGAGCACTTGCCTTGCATGCCTGAGGCCCTGGGTTTGATTCCTCAGCACCAAATAAGAAAAAAGAAAAAAGCCGGAAGTGGCGCTGTGGCTCAAGTGGTAGAGCATTAGCCTTGAGCTGAAGAGCTGAGGGACAGTGCCCAGGCCCAGAGTTCAGGCCCCACGACCAGACCCCCCCCCCCAAAAAAAAAATAATAGTAGAAGCTTCTATGCATTCTGATACCTTATGCAGTTTTCATATTTCTTCCTAACAAAAATGTTTATTTTTAATCTAATCTGAGTTCTTTATTTACTTTGGTAGAGATACTAGAAAGGTCAAACATCTGTCCACATCTCTGTCCTACTCAGTGTTGGGTCCAGATGCTTAAGGACAGGTTACAGGGCCCAGACTGTATGTCCCATCCCAGTTCCATCAAGCAAGCCAGCTTCCAACATTCAGCTCACGTCACCATTTCCTATTTCTTCTCTTTATTTTCAGTTACGGTTTCTCTTTGGCAAAAAGCAGGCAAAATCTAATTTGTAATGGCTAGAACTAGCTGTCCACTTAAACAATAGAAAACTGAGTCATAAATTCTGTCTTCATAAAACTCCTCCATACTTTTGGAAAAATGACTCATTTTTAGGCAGCATCTGCCATTGCTATTTGCCAAAAGTGATCTAACTTGGGTAAGCTTGATGATTTGTTCAAGTTTCAGAGCCCCTGTAGAGAAAGCATGAGAACCGGAGACCATCGTGTACATGTCCATGTGCCAAGTTTATTGGTCCATCAACAAATGTCACTGTTGCATTCTGGAATGTTCTAGTACAGTTCTTCTGAAATGTTAGGTGCTTCAGAATCACCTGGAGAGCTTACTAAAAACCCAGGCTGTCATGTACCACTCTCAGAATTTCTGATACTATAAATCTGGAATGGGTCTGCAACTTTTATTTCTAATGAGTTCTAAAAGAGTTGCCAAGGCTGCTGATTTAGGGTCATTTTGAGGTCCTGTCCATTCTTCTAATTTATCTGTATTACTTAAAAAAAAAAAAAAAGTGACCAACATAAAAGACACAGCCTCCCTAGCTTCTCCAATGTTCACAATAAAATCATGAGAACAAGGTGTTCTCATGGCATCAAGAATTCTCCCCTAGGAAGCCTCACCCATGGCCTGTGTAAAGAGAGAGAAGAAAATTGGATCACCTTGCTTTTATTTAGCCAGGAATGAGCCTAGCCTAGAAACCCAATAGCTTACTGTTGTCCTGAGACTAAGTTTCTTTCTTATCTCCAGGAGGTATAAGATGCTTGGATTTATTTCTCACACATAAGGCATCCTAAATGTTGTGGAATGACTATGGGCATAACTTGGAGGCAGGGATTTGGCGGCATTTAGAAGGAATTTACAACATGGCTATACTGATCCTAAAATGCTCGTCTTTTCCTGTGTCTTAAGAGGGCAGAACTGGTGTTGTAGAGCAGAAACCTAATCATGAGCCGAAGAAAACTGTTTTGTTTGGGCCTTAGGAACTTGATGCTGTGGTGTTGGAAAAGCTGTTTACTTTATTTGGATGTCAGTGTACTCAGGAAACCAAGCACTTTTTTTTTTTTTTTACATAGATGATTATTTTATATTCCTTTTAGGTCTTGAGAGTTTGATTTTATTTTTATTTTTTGGTCCATTGGGGGCCTGAACTCTGGGCCTAGGCGCTGTCCCCCAGCTCTTCAGCTCAAGGCTAGTGCTTTACCACTTGAACCACTGTGCCACTTCTGGCCTTTTCTGCTTATGTGGTTCTGAGGAATCGAACCCAGGGCCTCATACATCCAAGGCAAGCACTCTACCATAAGCCACCTTCCCAACCCTGCATAAAGTTTTACTCACACCTTAATGGCAAAAGAGGAAAGAAAATGTAATGAGCAACACATGAATTTCTTTTCAGTTTTAATTTGATTGATGGGACGGCAGCTGGTATTGGGCCTTAAACCCAGGCCTCACTTTGTTCCTTGGCTTTTTCTACTCAAGGCTGGTACTTTACCTTTTGAGCCACACTTTTACTTCTAGCCTTTTACTGATTAATTAGAGATCAATGTCTCTCTGACTGTTCTTCTTGGGCTAGCTTTGAACTATGATCCTCACATCACAGCCTCCTGAGTAGCTAGGATTACAGGCATGAGTTACCATTACAGAGCTCTAGTTCTAATTTTCAATGGAATGAATATTTAAGACATTCAAAATCTTGCCATGTGGATTTCTTGCTACCTATGTTGAAATAGGAAATTTGCTCATCTTTCTAAAATACACTTTATCACTTTTGAATCTGCAGATGTCGTATAGACAAGGCACAGCTGGCTAAGAGATAGGATTTAGCTTGTTGCAAGTATATCCATGGAGGGGGGGGGAGCTCATCTCTTCCTGTCCAATCAGCTGCGTAATAATAGCTCAGCTTTCATCATCTAGCCCTGAATAGGAGAGGGGAATTATCAGCAGTCTATTCTGGAGCATAGTTTTCTAAAGTGCTTTGAAGAGAGAGAGAGAGAGAAAGAGAGAGAGAGAGAGAGAGAGAGAGAGAGAGAGAGAGAGAGAGAGAGAGAGAGAGAGAGAGAGAGAGAGAGAGAGAGAGAGAGAGAGAGAAGGAGGGAGAGAGGGAGGGAGGGAGGGAGGCAGGGAGTGGGAGAGGGGGAGGGAGGGAGGAAGGGAGGGAGGGAGGGAGAGAATAAACAAAAAACAACTCATCTAGTAAGCAACGAAGAGTTCCTGATAAATAATCACATTTCTTTTAGTTGGGTTCAATTGGATGATTAGGAGGGGATACCATGGGGGCTTGGGGTGGGGAGGGCGGGGCTTTGAGATCTAAGAGCCTTGCTCCATCTTGATTTACCTGGCTCTTTATATAACCCACTTGACCTATTAAGAGCATTATTTATCTGCCTTTAGTGGAAGGAAGGAATGACTTGTTTTCTGAGAGATAAGATTAGATAGACCCCAAAGGGACTTTTGCCCTATGCCTTTTACATTTAAATTTAAGAAGTCCTAAACCCTTCCAGGAATGTCCATAAAACCTGATCTCCTCCAGAGCCAGTAAATGTGAGGTACGTGCTCTGAGATGCCTGTGATTCTCATTGGACCACTCACTGTTAAGATAGGACCCCCTCCACCCAAGTAAGACATGGGTAACTTCATCCTCAAATTCACCTTGGTATCCAGGAAAGTCAGAGTCAAACCTGGAGTGAAAGAGCCTTAGGTTTGGATTTGGAGTTGACCTTAGCCTACTACAGCGGAGCTCCTAATGGGTATTGCACGTCCTGCTTGTCTGTGCATTTGACCTTTAAGAGATCCCTAATGCTGGGCAGATTGGTGCATCATGGTAAAAGCCCTTCAGCAATCTCTTCATGGCAATCTAGAATATGTGGGAGGGGCTCTGGTGCTGCTTTTCTCCAAGGGCACCCTGTGTTGGAGAATCGGCTAATACCAATCCAGTGATGCACCAACTAAAACTATGACTGTGGGGAAAAAGGGGTTGGAAAAAGTGTTGATTGGTCAAGCTACATGTCTGGGCACAATGGAGGCCATGATTTCTCACTTTGCTTTTAACATGAAGCCACAAAGAATTTCTTTGTTTAGAATCAGAAAACATAAGAGTTGAACAATCCAGAGGAACAAATGATATCATGGCTTAGTTGAATCAACTGAGAAATATTCTGATGCTAAAGAAACTCTTTAACCTTATAACCAGGGTATTCACATTTTTTAGTTGATTGAATGGAAGATTTATCTGAAAAGAAAGTTAATATAAATAGCCTCGGTAGAGATTTAGAGAATAGTTTGCAATGTAAGACTGATTGTTTCAGATCTGAAGTTTTTTTACGATCTTCTGTGTGCTGATGGTATATCAAGAAAGGGCTCACATCATAATCTATCACAAATGTATGCCGGGGTTAGTGTTAGCAAGAAAGCTATCTGTTCATCGTCTCCTTTTCATGGAGGAAACTCAGGCCTATGCATTATGCATACGAAGCTGGGGTGTTGGGTAAGGACTCTCCCAGGAGGCTGTGTAAGCTTGCTGTAAGTCTGCATTTGGAGGAGGGCTATGTCTTGGCATTTTCAAATATAAGAGAAGGATGTTACCTGATACTCACAGAATCTTGGCTGAAGCTTAGTGGACCCTTTCTGAATTAGTTTACTGTTGTCTTATGATACTTAAAAAAAAAAAAAAAACCAACTGTGCCATTGTTTGCTGATGGAAATTGTTTCATGCTGTCAGGAAATTGTTAAGCAGTTCTAGGGTTTCTGACAAAGGGAGTACCCATTCTTGTCCCTGTCAGCAAAAATAAGTTGAGTTTTTGCCCATCAGACTTAAAACTAATTTAGGTCTTAAAATCTGGAGCCATGCAAATTTATAAGTTCTACTTAATAGGAGACAGTACATTAGTTGATTCAGTGGTTAAATCTTTGGTGGCTTTAAAAAAAATTCTATATGAGGAAGCATTTTAAGTTATCCTAGGGAAGGGAACCTAGCCTAATACAGACTGGGGAAGGGTGATGGAAAGAGAGGTAGGCTTCCTTAGAAAAGGAGCTCATACAGCAGGGCCTCCTTCAGCAGGCAGAGAAACTTATGGATTTTAAAACCAAAAAAATTAATGGACTGGGTTCAGTGGTGCATTCAGGAAGCCAATTCAGGAGGACTGAAAGTTTTGTGCTAGTTTAGGCTACACAGTGAAAACCTGTCTCAAAAAAAAACAACAAACACAAAACAGCAATTAAGGGGACTATGATTGAACTTGTAGAAATGAAAAAGTTATGAAAATATATAAGAAAACAAACTTGTGACATAGTGTGTGTTCTTTTACTGAAATAGTCCCTAGGGAAAGTATCTGGTGACAATTACAATTTTTAAATAACACTGAGCATAAATAAGCATTTAAAATTGTCAGCAACTGAAAAGTGATACAAAACACATTTATTTGCATTGTTGACAAAGTCACAGGTACTGTCAGGACCTATTGAGATTGGTGGTCTACAAAGGAAAATGCTAATGGTCAATGAAAAGTAAAACACAACTATTTTCCAAAGACCCCATGGATCTTGGATTCTGGTCTTCTGTTGCCTCCTGGGCTTTTTGTTAAGATCAAGTGTCAGATCTTGTGGAGCTGGTGGCTTACACCTGTTATTCTAGATGTTCAGGATGCTGAGATCTGAGGATCCTGGTTCAAAGCTAACCAGGAAGAAAACTACTCTTACCTTTAGGTTTTCCTAAGGGCTGTTGTCCCTTAAATAGTCTAAGAGATGGAGTATAATATGGAGAAGAAAATAAAGAAGGAAAACATTATAAAATATGCAGAATAAATTATTAGGAAATTTCCCTCTTTGCCTTATTGCTTCAAAGCCTTTATTTGCAAAGACATTGCTCTTGGTCCATTATAAAAGTTTCAGTAGTAATTAGAAGTTACACTGTTCTCCAGGCTCTTTGGGCAAAAGCTTTTATTTTATTGTCCCATTTGAAAAGTGGGTCCTCTGATGATTGATTAGCTGCAGGGTATGGACATGGCTTGGCTGTGTCTAGAAAAGGCAGACTCATTGTCTTCTCAGATCATTATTATACCTTTGGAGCTTCCAAGGGATTAGATTTGGGTTTAACACATAAGTGTGGCCCAATTTTATTATTTGACTTCAGGGCACACTCAGAAGAGTAGATACCCTGATTTTTGTCTTCATATTTTTCTAAGCCAACATACCTAGAGGGCATAAGGATTTACTCCTTTTCTGCTTGGCCACTGAAGAGTGTGAGCTCAGGCTTTGTCCTGGATGGATTTAAGGGCAGGATTCTGCTGTTTGATCTGTGTCCTCAACACAAGTGTGAAGTCTGTGAGGCAATAGAGTTTCAGGAATGCCTTGTCTCTTGGGTCTAGGCTAACACTCCATTTAATGTCTCCTTTTCATCAAAACCAGATTTGTCGTCTCACTTATTTCCCAGTGTCTGGCCAAGTTAGTGATCTTTATGAAAACATACTGGCAGTCACTCAAGCCAGATAAAGGGGTGAGCTTCATCTCTGCAGAAGGAAGCTGTGAAGGGGAACAGATGGAGAGGTCTGTGAACAGCTGCAAGAAGGTGTGCACATGTTCGTCTCTGAGATGCTTCTTGTCCCCCAAGTGCTTTTGGAATCCAAAGGCGCTTGAAGACCTGAAGGGCTTCTCCAACTATAGGGAGACCTTCCATCCACCCAGAACACCTCCTAAATACATGATTCACACAGTAGGCATTGCTTGCTCTGACATGTAAGGATTGTAAACTGTGATCTGATATGGCTAAAGAAACAAAGGACTGCAATTTAATGAGAATAATTCAAGTCACTAAGGGTGAAGTTTATAATTATCACATGGCTCTCCAGAGAGAAGCATGACTTTAGGAAGCTGCTGGGTGTTGGCCACCATTGCCACCATTTCCTAGAACCCACCCACTAGATGACTAAATGTGGAATGTAAACACTGGAGGTAAAGAAAATGGCTGTTTGTAATTTTCACTGTTTTCTTCCCTTCATCTAAATATTGGAATACCAAAGCTCAACTGTTACTGTGTTTTAACTTGTCAACTGATCTCTTTGTTTCATGGTTTTCTTCGGAAACAATCAGAAGGATGATTATATTTTCTCTAAATGCTGTTTTCCTATCATCCTCTTGTGTAAAGACCTTTCCTTTGTTTCCCCAGCAAGTCTCAACTTCTCTGGCCATCTGAATCTCAGGTCATGGCTTCATATCTTAACCGTGCTGTTCTCTGTTTCACTATCATGAAACTTTGGCCTGGATAAGGTAGTTTCTTTATTGTCAGATGGTCCTTATTGTTTTTCTGTCCTGCCACTTGTGACATTACTTTTCTCTTAGCCAACTTCCATCCATTCTTTACTAGATTTAATTTTTAAGTGACATCTGTTTCCGTATAAAAAACATTCCTGTAAGGTATAGCACAAAATAAAACTTGTCTAAGTTTTTTTAACAGTTCAGTATGACTTTTAACTGCCAGCCACCTAATTAACTAGGCCTCCTGTAACATGAAAATGTGAGACCCTTTTGTTCAAATACTCGGAATTTCAAGAGGGCAAAGGCAGAGCTTTAAACCACATGGGGTGTGTGATCACCACAGAGTTCCCTTGGTTCTGTGCTTCAGTGAGGCTGAGTCAAACCACAGAAAGCTCTCCTGTCCTAGAACAAGGCTGAGGACTCCTGGGGTCTAGGTGTAGGGCCCTGTCAAAGGGACAGGAACTAAATCATATTGTATAGCTATTAGATATTTTTCCAGACCACACTGGAACAGAGTATATTTGTGCTATGCCTAGTTGGGGTAAGTTGGGGTAAAAGTGCAAATTAAGAAAAAACATTTACTTCTTGTGGTTTTTTTTTTTTTTTTTTTTGGGTCCAGTCATGGGGCCTGAACTCTGGGCCTGGGCGCTGTCCCTCAGCTCTTCAGCTCAAGGCTAGCGCTCTACCACTTGAGCCACAGCGCCACTTCTGGCATTTTTTCTTTTTGCTTATGTGGTGCTGAGGAATCGAACCCAGGGCCTCAGGCATGCAAGGCAAGCACTCTACCAGTGAGCCACCTTCCCAGCCCTTACTTCTTGTTTTATTGGCTGTGGTTGATGAAAAGGTAAACCAGAAAAGGGGAATAAAGTAATGTTAATGTTGCTCCTTGAAACTATTGTTTATAATATGTACACATTGAGGTAGCTTCCTAATAGCATATTCTTGAATAGTTTGAAGGAGCATTGGTTTGGATAAAATGTTTCCTATCAAAGTGTGTGGTACTTTTAAAAAGAAAGAATTGGTAAACTACTCCTTTTCATCTCAATGTTAAATGTTAAGATCCTTCTCCATATGTTGAACAGTTGATTGAGTTTGTCATAGGACATTGGAAAAAATATAAATGTCTTTAAGTCTGAAAATTAAAAAAATATAATTAATATATAATATATCTTTCACCTGCTAATATCACAATGAAAGAAAAGTTGTGGCCATGGGATTTGGTGCTCTGAAATTGGAGCACTTTTGTCACTTTTGTGGTAAGTTTTCTTGGTGAGCTGTGTGCCCAGCTATGTGGCAAGCAAAGTGTGAGAACACCTTTCAATGCATGGCCTAGGAGAAAGATCTTCTACTTACTAATCAAGTCCCTTTGGCAATTTTCAGTGACTCAGAGCTCTGATATTTGCATAGTGATTCAGCAGCCTGGAGACTGACTGCTGAGATAATTTGACTAAGATAAGTCCCCTAGTTTGTGCTTTCCAGAGGTTAATTGAAGCTGACCTAAGTAGTTTACTACTTAGTTTCCAGGAGACTTTTGGTTGCCTAAATTGTCACCTCGAGAGCTCAGTGGTGGTCCTGTGTCAGGAAAGTACTGTTTCAGAGACCTGCAAGGCCAGTTTGGGACAGTTGACATTAAACACTGCAAAATTCCAAAGTGCACACAGCTTGGCAAGTTTGAGTTCTGGAGCATTCTGTTCAGAACTCCTTTTTTTTTTTTTTTTTTTTCAATAGTGCTTTTGTCTTCCTGCTAAAGGTCAGACTGTAGTTGTTGAGGACTGGTGTTCCCTTCTGATAGTTACAAAGGGAAGGGATGAATTATTGACTTCATTTTCATATTTATCACAACCTATCATAGTGGCAGATTTTTATCGATTTTTAAAAATAGGACTAAACTAGTTGCATTTTTAAGCTCTCTGTAAGCAGCTGACTATTCTGCTATCAGTGGGCTTCCAGAGTTCTCTGGCTCCTTTGACCTCTCTGCCACTCTTTACCTAGCTGGCTGGCATTATGAGCAGAGCCAGCATACATTTACCTTTAGAGTCAAATGGAGTTGGAACTCTGGGTGGCCACTGGATCATGATGGTAATGCTTAGATTAAGGAACTTCTGCAGTAAGGTATCCCTGCAACTTGGCAGAGCTGTTAGGTAAAGGACCAAGTATTCCTGCTTCCCTGAACATATATGTCAGACAGGTTCCTAGTTTACCTGGTAAGTTAATACCTAGACAAAGGTGAGGTTCCAGTACAGAGTCCTGTGTATCAGGGCCCTGGCCACTTTTCCATGGATATTATTTTGATGCCTTACAGGAATAAGGGGTTCAAAGTTCTCCAAGTTTGCTTTCGGAGCTTTGGGGTGGAAAGTATGTTCTTTTGGATAGATTGATTGAATTTCTAAATTATCATCATACTCTAAGAAGTAGGCAAACAAATCTACTCTCCTGTCCTTACTTTCAATAGCAGAACTGACAATTGGATGTGAATTAGGTGCAAGGTCACTGTTTTCTTTATCTAGCAGATGCAAGAGAGAAAAGGAAAACGACTGGGTGTAGGGAGTATAAGGAAAATGGTTAGCCCTCCTAGGGAACATGTTCTGACATCTGTGTGCAGGCTAAATTATCCTGGGTAGCACTGGAGATGCTAGATGGGCAGCAAGTGTCCAGGCCTTCAGAGGTTGTGAAGACTGGTAGTGGAAGTGGAGAGCAGGTGATGAGGGTTTCAGTTTCTCTACTTCCTCACCAACTCTGTGCTCTTTGTTTTCTTGCTTGTTTTGTTTAGAATTGCCATCCTTATGGGAGTGAAATGATACCCCATTGTAGTTTTGATTTACCTTTCTCTGATGTTTCTATTTTAGTTATGTAGTCCTGTAATGGACTTTTTTTTTGTCAGTCAGGGGTCTTAAACTCTGGGCCTGGGCACTGTCCCTGAGCTCTTCAGCTCAAGGCTAGCGCTCTACCACTTGAGCCACGGCACCACTTCCAGCTTTTTCTGCTTATGTGGAGCTGACGAATCGAAGCCAGGGCCTCATGCATGCAAGGCAAGCACTCTACCACTGAGCCACCTTCCCAGCTCTCTAATGGACTTTTGCCATTAAGAAAGTATTCCTTTTAAGCTGGGTGCTGGTGGTTCATGCCTGAAATCCTAGCTACTCAAGAGGCTGAGATCTAAGGATCTTGGTTCAAAGCTATAGCCTGAGCAGGAAAGTCCATGAGACTCTTATATCCAATTAACCATAAGAAAGCCTGAAGTGGAGCTGCACTTTGAGTAGTAGCTAACCTTAAGTGAAAAAGCTAAGGGATAGCACCCAGGCCCTGAGTTCAAGCAGTAGTACCAGCACACACACACACACACACACACACACACACACACACACACACACACACACACACACACACACACACACACACACACACACACACACACACACACACACACACACACACACACACACACCAAAAATCACTCCTTTTAAAGAACATTCTAGAAGGAGCACGTTCCCTCTGCAAATTTATGACCATCCTTCTGAGAACATATTCAAGGAGCATACTTTTACTTCCTCTTGAAATACTGTAAACACTTCTGATGTGGTTTCTTCCACGTGTACTGTTTAACTGGTATCTTATGCCTGGCCCCTCAGATACCTAATTGCAAGCTCTATTGCAGTAGATTTTTTTTCCGAGGCTAAAGTTATTCTGGATTTATTTCAATTTATGTAAATAATTTAGGTAATTGGTTACATGTGACTGACTAATACTTGTACTCTACCTAGCTACTTTAATACCATCATTGATGCTTTCATCCCTGATCAAAATCTAAAACTCTCATTATTATCTCTTCTTTGTACGTGTAGGGTGGTCTTGTCAAGCCATACAGTCTCAGTAGTTAAAAGACATTTTCAATTTGTTTCCTCTTTCCTAGAATGACCTGAAGTAGTGCTCTATAGCTGTCCATCATGCTCACGTACTGTCTGTCATTGAGGTGCTTTGAGGTCACTAGAGATGCTATTTCCTTCTTTTCACTCCCTTTCAGGAACTTGGGAATGTTAGGCTGACTTTGTTGTCTTTAGTTTGCTGTCACCTAAGTCTCAGCTTTGATTTTTTTCCCAGTCACAGTCTCCAGTCACTGAGAAACCTCCTCTTTGCCTATGTAAAGCTGTGTATGAGTATGTTTGCCTATCTATTTAATAATCTGTTTGTGCTGCAACTGCGGTTCAAGAACCAGACTCCATTTGTGTCCATGGCCAGGAAAGACAGCAACATTTGTAGATTTTTCAATCGTAAAGCTGGTTAAGTGGCTTCAGTGTCTCGTAGGTAACCAGTACAGGGAGGTATGGGTGGGCTGCCTGGCAGCCTCAAGGTGGGGGTATTGTGAAACCCCGACCAGCCCAGAGTCTTGGGCTGGTAGCATGATTTGTGACTGCATGGAGCTGGCATTGCTGTCGCTCAAGCCTTGTTTCCTGAAACCCAAGAAGCCAGAGTGGACTAGAGGTCTCTAATAACCAGCTCCTGTTCCCTAAACCCCTCACGTGACTCGCCTTGTAGTTTCAGCCAGTCTCTCCCTGTGATCACCAGTCACTTCACTCAAGGCCATCCTGGATGGTTTGCTGGTGAGGCAATAATGTGATGGCCAGTCCTAGAGACAGGCCATCTTGCCTCTTCCCTTCCCAGCTCTTCACTCCCCCTGCAGCTCTCTTCTCCTGCAGAGCTCACCATCGTTTTTGTCCAGATAATTGAGTGAGAAACCTTGTCACACGCAGTCAATCCTGACAACTTGTGCTTCCTGTCAGAGGAGGAGTGGAGGATGTGAGTGTCTTCGTGTGTGTTTGTCTCCACCGCTTTCCGCTTTCTTTTTGTGTGTCCATCCATCTTTTCTGGTCTGTCTTCTTTTTCCTTAACCAGACATCACATTCACTGGTAGAGTTTTCATTGTGAAAGTTTATTTTCTGGCTTCTTCTAGCCTCTCTGTTCCCAGAAAAGCACCAATCATTTCTTCCTTTCCTCTAAGGATTTGCCACAGATTTTTTTTTTTTTGTCTCTCTTCTGATGTCTATTTTTAATTCCGAACAAGGATGGCATTGTTCGACAAGTGAAATGGTACTTAACTGTCTGGCTGGAAATTCCTATGTTTTTGAGTGAGAATTCATGGGCTGGTGGTCAGGTGTCCTGTTCGGACCATATTGTAGAAGGAGGCCCTGCAGGCCCCAGGCTGTGGTCTCAAGGTGACCTGTTTTCCTCGTTCTGTTTCAGTCATCACTCCACCCCTGACCAAAGAGCTAATGATAAAATAAACAACCAAATAATAGGAAAAATGGCAATCATTGACAGAAATTTTAACCTGCCTTCTTAAGGTATGGGGACTCTGGGATTTCAGTATGGATCATAGACCAGTTCTCACTTCTTGGGGCCAGAAAACACAGACAAGAACAGGGACATGTGATTGACAGCTTTGGTCTGAGGAAGACACTGTGGGATAGCTGGCTGTAATTACTTATTAATCTCTATATAAAATCAAGGAAGTACAGGCAAGCAAGCACAGCAGCAAGTGCTGCCACCTTGTGAGCTGCTGGCAGTTGGAGCCTTGGGAAGGAAGGACGGGAGAGCAGGCTGTGCTCAGATGGAGGGAGGGCTTGGCCAGCGCTCCTCTGGTGCTGGTACAATCAGAAATCAGAATGGTTTACTTCGTAAGCTTATTTTGTAATCCTGTGTGTACAGAGTGGGTGGTTGCTTAATTAAGTACTGGAAAGCTTTTATTTAGTCATAAGTGCACAGAATTTTTAGAAGTCCAGGGAAAGATGAAAATTAAATCATCCTTCCCAGATCCCCTCCCCAGGGAACATCTCCAAATTGTGAATCTGTGACTATATAGGTAACTAACTATACAGAGCTATAACCACGTACAGTCAGCCTGCTGATCTGTAGGTTCCATGTCTGAGAATTGAACCAACTGAGTATCAAAATTATTTGTTTAGAAAATAAAAAGCTCGGGGGCTGGGAACGTGGCTTAGTGGTAGAGTTCTTGCCTAGCTTGCATGAAGCCCTGGGTTCTATTCTTCAGTACCACATAAGCAGAAAAAGCCAGAAGTGGCACTGTGGCTCAAGTGGTAGAGTGCTAGCCCTGAGCAAAAGAGGCTCAGGGTCAGTGCCTAGGCCCTCAGTTCAAGCCCCAGGCCTGGCAAAAAAAAAAAAAAAAGAAAGAAAGAAAGAAAGAAAAAGGAAGAAAAGAAAAACCTCTCAACACATACAGACATTTTTCTTTGTCATTCCCTAAGCAATGCAGTATAACAGTTAATGTTTAGATTGCATTAGATATTATAACTGTTCTAGAGTTATTTTAAAGGTATGACAGGATGCATGTAAGTTAGATGAAAGTGTTTCATACAAGGGGCTTGAGCATTATGCATTTGGTATACTTGAGAAAGGGTACCCTGGAAGCAATCCCATATAAATACCTAGGAGTGACTATGTATGTATATATACAAAGAGTACATATGTAATACACATATACCTATATAACGTACACATATATGTAATGTATAGTTATATAAAGTCACAAATGATATAACCATATCTTGTATAATATAATTGTATAACAAAGCCTATAAAAATGGCTACACACTATATAACATAGTTGTTCACAGATGTGTGCAGCAATGATAATTTCCCAAAACCTTTTAAGCATAAGAAAAACTAGAACCTGGGACCAAACAGCAGTGGGTCATATAAGGCCTCTGGAAGCCAGGGGTATGTCACGGGGAAGATGAATGATTGCCTCTTGGAGGGAGGGGACTAGAGCTAAAATCAAATAACTTTTTAAAAAAACACACTGCATTCTTATCTTCATTTTGCCTTCCTGTTAAAGATCCATCTTTATCACATGCTTGGAAGGGGCTTTAAGAGTCAACAGACCCAGAAGCTGAAGCCAGGAGGAGCAAAGCAGCTCAGAATTCCAAGATGAAAAAGAGCCTAAAAATCTCTCCTTTTTTTTTTTTTTGAGGCTATAGACCCTTGTACATTTCCGCTGAATGTCATCCTGCCATAGACAGAGCTTATAATCTTTGGAGGAGCAAATATGTTTTTTGTGTATGTATCTGAACTCAAGGCCTTGCGTTCTCACTCCACTTTATCATTCATGGCTGGCACTCTGCTGCTTGGGCCATGCCTCTAGTCCAGCTTATTTGGTGGTTAATTAAATGAAGTCTAGGTAGACTTTTCTGCCCCAGCTGGCTTCAAAATTCAATCCTCAGATCTCAGTCTCTTGAGTAGTTAGGAGTATTGACATGAACCACTGGTATCTAGCTTAAAAGCAAGTAACTTTTCGGGAGCCAACACAAACCAGTGTCCATTATGTGCCTAGTGTGAGGAATGTGGTCAGCTCAGCTTTTATATTAGATATCCTATTGTCTATCAGGGGTAGGCATCATTTTAAGGAATAACTGTCACATGTTAGAGCAGTAGTCCCTTCCTAATCTGTGATAAAAATGGACTTTTAGCAATAAGGTAGAATGAGTACTAAGAATGCAGTGGGTTATTTTTTAAGTTATTTTGATTTTATCTCTAGTCCCCTCCCTCCAAGAGGCAACCACTCATCTAAAAACAACATTTAGGTTGGTGTGTATTCTTTCTATGTATCTTCTGTGTGTGTGTGTGTGTGTGTGTGTGTGTGTGTGTGTGTATTTAATCTATGTAAAGGATATGACTCTTTCGTTTTGCTCCTTAGCCTTTTTTTTCCCAAGTAGGCTAAAGTTTTGATGCAATTTGTTAAGTGTGAATCTTTTTGCGGCTTCCTTGCTTTGTAGGGCAAAACTCACTCAGTGTTTGAAAGCAGTTGAAGCAATTATGATGACTTTTATCCTACTTTTCTTCTTATCTCAATTTTTTTATCATGAACATTTCAAGAGAATTTAGGCCTGCATTAACTCATGCTTGTAATCCCAGCTATTCAGGAGACAGAGATCAGAAGGATCACAGTTCAAGGTTAAGCTAGGCAAACAGTCAGCAAGATCCTATCTTGGTAAACAGAGTTTGGTAGTGTATGCCAGTCATCCCAGGTACTATAAAGATTGTAGTCTGAGGCCAGGCCCAGGCAAAAATGTGAAACTCTAACTAAAAAAGAACTATAGCGGGCTGGGAAGGTAGCTCAGTGGTAGAGTGCATGCCTTGCAAGCATGAGGCCCTGGGTTCGATTCCTCAGCACCACATAAACAGAAAAAGCCGGAAGTGGCGCTGTGACTCCAGTGGTAGAGCGCTAGCCTTGAGCTAAAGAGCTGAGGGACAGTGCCCAGGCCCAGAGTTAATGCCCATGACCAACAAAAAAAAAAAAAAAAAAAAAAAAAAAAAGAACTATAGCAAAAAAAATCAGCCTAGGGTCATAGCTCAAATGGCAAGTGTCTGTATAGCAAGCAGAAGGCCTTGACTTTAAATCTCAAAACTGCTAATTAAGTAAATAAGTAAGTAAAAACAAATTTAGGAAACCGTAGAATTCCACTAAACCTAATATATCAACTTTTCTTTTCATACATGGATTGGAATGACACAAATACACAAGTTTTATATTGTTTTATAATTTACTATATCACCTGCTCTCTGTTTTACTAAGCTGTCATAAAATTTAATGCTGCATAGTATTTTATATACATGATACAGAATGAGTTCATAATCCCTGCAGTCATTGGACTTCAAAGTTTGTTTGTTGATTGGGTAATTGCTTTTGACAGTACTAGGTTTGAACTCAAGGTCTCACACTTGCTAGGCAGGTGCTACCAGTGAGCCACATCTCCCACTGAAGTTAATTTTTTTTTTTTTTGGTTGGTTATGGGACTTGAACTCTGGGCCTGGGCTCTGTCCCTCAGCAATTCAGCTCAAGGCTAGTAGTGCTGTACTACTTGAGCCACAGTGCTACTTCCGGCTTTTTCTGCTTATGTGGTGCTAAGGAATCGAACCCAGGGCCTCATGCATGCAAGGCAAGCACTCTACCACTGAGCCACCTTCCCAGCCCCCTGAGTTAGTTTTTTTTATTGTGAAAATACTGTACAGAGGGGTTACAATTACATGGTCAAGATAATGAGTACATTTCTTATCAAGCATTGTAGCCTCCTCCTTTGTTTCCCCTTCCCATCCCTTCCCATCCTCCCCCCGAAGTTAGTTTTTTAATGTGATTGTAATTAATATCCTCATACAGTTGGTCCCCAGAGTTGGTCTTTGTGCTGTTGATGTTCTTCTATTATTTAGCCAGAGTAGGATTAGAAATTCTAGAGTGAAAATACAATTCTTCTCTGGCCCAGAGTGGAAGGTGCCACCTCTTGATTCTTGCTATACTCTCAGAAACAAAATACAAGACTCTTGTCTTCTGTCTAAATGGTCCCTGGTTTGTTTTTAGTGTGTTATGTTTAGAGTAGTTGCCATGGGAATTGATCTATTCAGTGTCACAGTGGTCAGGGGAGAGAGAGAAAAAGAGAGAGAGAGAGAGAGAGAGAGAGAGAGAGAGAGAGAGAGAGAGAGAGAGAGAGAGAGAGAGAGAGAGAGAGAGAGAGAGAGAGAGAGAGAGAACTCCTGCTCTGTCTCAAGTTCTGGAGAGAACCATCTGTTACCTGTATTGTGCATCCTTTCCAGGCAGCCATTGCACCTGGCACCGGAGAAGCGTGGGCTTCATCATCGGTCCTTCCACTCACCATGGTAGGGGTTGGCAGGAGTGTTGCTGTGCCCCGCACTTCAGTCTGACCTTCATGAACTATGAACTGTAACAAAGAATAAACACAAGAATAGAAAATCCATACTCAGGTGCTCCTGTGTGCTCCTCCAGTGTTCTTGTGGAAGGAAGTTTAAAAGTGGCTTACTGCTTACAAAGATCATGTGTTGGTGAAGAGGAAAAAGAAGAGGTGGGCGAAGAGGGTGGGAGGCATTTGCAGGAACATATGTTGGATTCTTTTCATTCTCCTCTGGGTCACAATGATTGATGGCATCTAGTGAGACCCCGTTTGTCACTTCCTTGGTACAGCTGGTGGTGGGGGTAGGGAAAAATCAATACAGGCTGGGCCAAGGATGGTAAGATACAGCTAGAAGAGGGATGGCTCTGAGTCTGGCATTCACACACATTACTCTCAGTTGTATTTTCCAATAAAAATTGTCTTGTGCCCTTACTTTGAACTACCTGTGGAGAGCTGTTTTTCTCTTAGTCGTTTAGACTGTAGGAATCCATGGCCATGTTCATTGAACATAAGACACCTGTAGTTTAAGGGGAGAAAGATAAATAGAGCCATTCAGGATACATCTTCTGCATTTGTTGAAATATGGCCTGCCATAACTATGACATTCTCTCTTGTTCTAGAATGCCCAGGTATTGGCAGGCATTTGTGATTCACATCTATAATCCTATCTGTTCAGGAGACTGAGATCTGAGGGTCATAGTCCGAGGCCAGGCTAGTCAGACAAATTTGGGAGACTCTTATGTGCAGTTAACCAGCAACCAGAATTGACTGGTAGAACACCAGCCTTGATTGAGAAAACTAAGGGAACACAGGAGTCTCTGAGTTCAAGCCCTAATGCTAGCACACGTGCGTACACAAATACAAAAGTTGGTGTTTAATACTTTATTTTTTAATAATTTTTATTGAGATTAGGTGATTACATAAATTTCACAGTATTTTGGGATAGTGATACTTAAAGTCGCAGACATATTTTAACCTTCACAAGGCAAATTGTCATTATCATGGTCTATAATGTTTGTACATTCTATGAGCTTTGACAATACAATTATTTCTTTCACATCAGGTGATAGGTACATTTCTTTCCTTTTGCTTAGTGTAAGCTGTTCCCTCTTTCCCTCTCTTTCCCTCCCTCCCATCGTTGCCCTTGAGTTGCTTAGTTTGTTTTGATCTATGACTGGTGCAGGTGATGGGCCCCTCTGTTGTATATTTTCCCCTGTTTCCCTCTGATTCTATGTCTTCCTCCTAGCTTCCCTCAGATGTGCATATATATATATATATATATATATATATATATATATATATGTGGTGGAGAACATGGAGTCATTTAGAAATGATACAACAAATTAGAGTGGAGGTCCTTTGTTTCTTGAGTCCTGTTTACTTTGTCATATCTCCTTACATTTTGGATTTAACATCCACATATCAGGGAGACCATGTGCCATTTGTCTCTCTGCTCTTGGCTTACCTTGCTCAACATGATTTGTTCTAGCTGCATCCATTTCCCTGCGAATGCCATTATTTTGTCCTTTCTAATGGTTGCATAGTATTCCATTATATATGGGTACCACAATTTTTGGATCCATTCATCTCTAGTGGGGCATCTAGGTTGTTTCCATATCTTAGCTATTGTAAACAGTGCTGCAATGAACATGGAGGTGCATGTGTCCTTGTATCCTGGTTCCTGTTGCTCAGGGTGGATGCCTAGGAGTAGTATGGCTGGGTCATAGGTGTTTAATAATTTCACATGGAAGATTTGGTTGGGGAGTAGTAATGAGCTTTCAAAGGGGGTATTCAAAGGCAGGAAGGAATTAGGACAAATTAGGAAAATTTACAATGACCTTTGGAAGCTTTCTGCTTTCATTTTCCTGCCCACACTGGTGCAAATAAATGCTTAAAATGCAAGAATGAAGATGATTTTGTGGTTAGATTAGATACACAATGCAAACCCAGGAAGGAGAATCTGCTTCCTCAAATCATAAACTGATATTCAGGCCAAATGTAGGGGGAAGCCTTCAGTGAGCATTGGTTGCCAGGAATCTGCTGTCACATGTTTTTGGTTTTGTCCTCTCTACTCCCCCCCCTCCCCCCGCACCAAGCTCCTGTTTATCTTGCAGAATGGGGAAGCACTTTGCACTGCACGTGGACAAGATTTGTCACAAGTTCCCAGGGAGCTCGGTTCTTGGAGGCCTTTGGACAACTTGTTTTCCTGTAGGGTGTTGTATGCCCCAGCAGTCTCTACCCAGAAGACTCACTCTCAAATGCTTAGGCGAAGTGGCCAGGCCACTCCCATAGGCAGCATGAAGTGTCCACATGAAGCTGATACTTTCTTACCTCCTTTTCATTTCTTGATTATGAATGGCTCTGTGTATATCTGTGTATATGTACATGGACAGGGCTTTGTGCTCTCACATGGCTTTTTCACTCAAAGCTGGTTGCCCTACCACTTGAGCCATGCCTCCACTTCTGGCTTTTTCTTGGTTAACTGGAGATAAGAGTCATTTGGATTTATTTGCCCAGCTGGCTTCCAACCTCAATCTTCTCTTGAGCAGCTAGGATTACAGTCATGACCTACCAGCTCCCAGATTCAAAAAAACAATTGTTTTTTGAGCACCTATTACATGTGTGGTACTTTTTCACTATTGGGATTCCACATGAAATATTTATTTTTACTATTATTATTATTATTATTTTGCTGGTTCTGGGGCATGAATTCAGGTCCTGGGCACTGTCCCAGAGTTTATTTTGCTCAAGACCAGCAACTCTACCACTTGAGCTACAACTACACTTCTAGCTTTTTCTGAATGGTTTATTGGAGATAAGAGTCTTGTGGACTTTCGTGCCAGGACTGGCTTTAAACCTGAGTAGTTAGGATTTCAAGTGTGAGCCACCAGCACCTGGCTTATTCTTATTTTTTATAACAGTGCTGTGAAGCAGCTAGTGTTATACCCAATTTCCTGAGAAAGGAAATTGTGGCCCAGAGAAGATGGTTGTACCCCTAGTCACTCATGATTGATAACTGGCAGAACCAAATGTGAAGCCAAGTTGTCAGGAGCTCAAAGTCCAATGTGTAGCTGAACCCCACAGATGTTACTGGAACTGGTGGTCAAAGGGTATATACTCAGCTTCATCTTGTAGAAAAGCTTTACACATGTAAAGCTTGCTTTGAGAAAACCTAGTTTAGATCTTAACTGGCTTCTTTTTAGTTAGAGAGGCTATCAGTGATATCTCCCTTCATGATGCCTCCATGTTGTCAGAGCAGAGTGGAGTATAGTAGAGATGTCCTGTGGAGCTGATAACAGATGTACATCACAGCTCAACTGCTTATGGGCTTTGTGATCCTGAGCAGGTTGTCTTCAAGCCTCTCCTTGCTTTTCTTTTTCTTTTACATTTATTGTGAAGATGATACACAGAGGGGTTACAGTTACATAAGTAAGGTAATGAGTACATTTCTTTTCGAATGGTGTTACTCCTCCCTTGTTTTCTCCTGTTTTCCCTTCTCCCAGATTCCGCCCCCCCAACCCTAGTTGTAAAGTTCATTTCCAGCATAGTGTCTTGTGAGTATCACTGTTGCATTGGTTCACCCTGTGTCCCACTGTTTCTGTGATTCCCCTTCCCTTTCCCAAACCAGATAAACTTATATACAAGACAAAGGGTACCAAAATAAAAAACAGTGACCACAGGGAATAAACCAGAGGGGGGAAAATGAAAGAAAAAAAGATATAACTGAAAACAGTACACTAAAAAAGAAAAGAAAAGAAAAAAACCCTCTTGTTTCCATGTCTTAGAGTTCATTTCGACTAGCATCATTTTATATGGTCATATGCACAAGCTATTGGGCTATTGTGATCCTCTGCTAGTACTCTCTTAGGCATATACTAATTATTACAAATGAGGGAAACCATGGAACCCATGTTTCTTTGGTTCTGGCTTACCTCACTTAATATAATTTTGTCCAAGTCTTTCCATTTCCTTACGAATGGGGTGATGCCATTCTTTCTGATGGAAGTGTAGAATTTGTTGTGTATCTCCTTGCTTTTCTAGTCAAGGACAAGGACCTTGATCTCATCAGGTTAGTGTAAGAATGCATTCATGTAAGTGCCAAGTACCTGCTAAATGCTAGTCTGTGTGTGCTGCGTAGCTGAGCTGCATCTGTTAACAGTGGGCGTTAACCAGTATGGTGGGAGCCTGGCTCTCATGAACACACATGAATATTTACATAGACCCTAATTACCATTCAGGTCTGTAATTTGTGTTTGGTAACAGAATTGCATTTGCAGGGGAGGAGTGCATTCACTAAGAGAGTGGGACAGGCTGTGATGACAACTCCTGTTGACATGGTCTGGTTGCTGCCTGCAGGTCTGTATCACAAACCAAGTCCCGCTGAGGAGCAGATGCCCGCAGTGAACTATCTTAGCAGTGGATCCATGGGTGGCACTAGGGTATGAACAGCTATGATAGTCGCCACCAATGGCTTTCTGTGTACCAGCCACTAACTTCCATTCACTCTCAACCACTTGCCAAAGCAGGATTTTTTAGGCCACTTAGAGGGTAGGGAACTGAGACTCTGGTTAATAAGTCAGTTAGCCCAGGGCTACAGGACTCAGAGCCTTGCTTCAGTCTTATGTGCTGTGTGCTAGTCAAGACCACCAGCATTCTCACTCCTATGAGTTATACTCAGAGTGGGCCAGCCAGTCCAACAGAGAAACACATCAAACAGAGTGGAGAGTTCAACCCTGGCTGAACATCCCTAACCAAAATACTTTAAAACACACATGCACACACACACACACACACAGTATTCCTGATCAATAGTTCTACCTTGAAGGCATTTATTTCATACAGCACTTATATGATAGAGGCCAAGATTCTAATGGGTGGTTTTCTGAATAATAACTTGGATAGCACTGTCCTAACAACTCTGCAATTCGTCCATGTTCTATGAGGCACAGCACACACACACACACACACACACACACACCCAGGTTGAAGAGAGACTGCTTGAATAATAGAAAGAGAACTCTTCTTGCTTCCATCTTGTTCCTATGTGCTTTAAGTTTCCCTGCAAAGAGGAGAAAATATAAGCAATACTGATAGGGTCCCTCACACAAGCAGGAAGGTGGGGCTCTCTGTTGCCCATAAGTGTTTGTAAGAACTACTTCAGCTTCTGCTTTGGGATGAAATATTCCCATCTGGCTGTTGTAGGCCAGAATAAGGAACAGGAAAGAAATGGTGATGGCAGGAGTGGAGGGAGGGAAGGAAGGCCAGTTTTGAGGTTTGATTTGAGTGGATTTTTAGGCTAAATTTGACAATGGTCTCTTGACAGCACAGGAACTCTTGCTAGCTTGATTTTATGTATGTGTGCTTTATGAACTGTCCATACCTAAATCATAGGCATAGATCATTAGACTAGAATCAAGAGTTTAGAAGTAAATGCTTTCTTTTCTAGTTAATTGATTTTCCATAAAAGTACCAACAGTTGTAGCATTTTCAGCCATGGTACTGAGATAAGCGTGTATCTACATGCAAGGGAATGATAATAAACCTTTGCCTCATACCACATACAAGAAGTATGCAAAAATGGATCAAAGAAATTGAAAAGATACCAAAAGATGGAAAGACTTCCCCTGCTCTTAGAATAGCAAGAATAATATGAAAATGACCATGTTACATAAGCCCTCTACAGTTTCAAAATCTCAATGTTATTCTTTGCAGAAAATGAAAAGGCAATCCAATATTCATATGGAAGCATAAAAGACCCTAAAAAGCAAAAGTAATCCTGAGTAAAAAAAAAAAAGCAATATGGTAGGTATCACAATATGAGATTTCAAATTATACTACAGAGCCATAGTAACAAAAGCAGCATGGCACTCACACAAAATCAGACCTGATGAAGGCTAGTGGAACAGAAGTGAATCCAGAAATGAAACCAGACAGCTATAGCCATCTAGATTTTAGCAAAGAAGCCAAAAATATATACTGGAGAAAAGAAAAACCAGTCTCTTCAACAAATAGTGTTGGTAAAATTGTCTATCTAAAGCTAGGCACTGGTGGCTCACACCTATAATCCTAGCTACTCAGGAGGCTGAGATCTGAAGATCGCTGTTCAAAGCCAGACCAGACAGGAAAGTCCGTGAGACTCTTATCTCAATAAACCATCAGAAAACCGGAAGTGGCGCTGTGGCTCAAGTGGTAGAGTGCTTGCCTTGAGCTGAAGAGTTGAGGGACAGTGCCCAGGCCCAGAGTTCAAGTTCCACAACTGACAAAAAATAAAACAAAACAAAACTAGCTCTCTACATGCAGAAGACTGGAACTAGATCTATCTCTTAACCATGTGCAAAAAACCAACTCCAAATGGATCAAAGATCTTAATGTCACATTTAAAACTATTCCAGGAAAACACAGAGAAAACTCTAGAAGGTATAGGCACAGGTAATTATTTTCTGAGTAAGATTCAAGTGTCTAGAAAAATAAGAGTAAGAATTGATAAGTAGGATATCATCAAATAAAAACAGTTTTTTTTTTCACATCAAAAGAAACCAATTACCAGAATCAAGAGACAACTCACAGGGAGAGGGAGAAACTCAACATTGTAACTGGGGTAATAGAGACCCCTTAGCAGCTTATGATATTCTTTCCCCTAGCAGTTGTGTGGCTTTGGGGTTTTTCAGTACCTCAGAAAAGCTGCAAAATCATCTGAGAAAATCATTAGAATCTGAGAAAAATACCAAAACCTCAGCTACAAATAGTAATCCTAACAGCAGCTCTTCCTTATTGGGGGAGGGGGAGACTATCAATTAAATAATATTTTCTATAAAGCATCAAATCCAGTATTAGGATAGTGCCCTGTAATACTAGTTCTTGATAATAATGGCACCATTCTTTTACAGTCAGTGAAGCCCAATGTTGCAAACCTGAAACATTTAGTAATCACTTTGTCATCAATTTTACCATGTAGTTGAGATACTGTATTGCGAAGTACTGTGAATCTTTCCCATGATCACCATGTGTTGGGTACTTACTATGAGTAAACAGGTTTCCAGGTGTAAATAAATTAGTTATAAATATTTTTACATATTAACATAATCTGTATCAAGATATAGCTTTTGTCTTTGAGCAGTTTAAAATATTGTAAATAATAGTCATGGATACACACACAGACACAGACACACACACACAGACACACACACACACACACACATGTGCATACTTTGGTGCTGGGGTTTGAACTCAGGGCCTTGAGCTTGCTATGTAAGTACCCAAACACTTCAGCCACACCCATGGCTACTTTTTTTGGTACCAGTATTGAAACTTGAACTCAGGGCCTCCTGCCCTTGCCCGCTTTTTCTCTCAAGGCTGGTACACTTGTGCCATGCCTCTACTTCCAACTTTTTGCTAGTTAATTAGACTGAAGCATCCTGGGGATTTTTGGTGCTTGAGTTGGTTTTGAACCTTGCTACCTTGCTACTTAGCTTCCTGAGTAGCTAAAATTACTGGTGTGATGAAGTTTTGGGGATCATCATTGTTTTAAGCCAATTGCACACATTTAATAACATTAGACAAAATTTAATATAGTTCTGTCATTTTTTAAAGCAAGCTCAGGCCTAAATTTTTATACATTAGAGCTTATTGTTTTCACACCCTGCCTCATTCACCCAGCTGTCAGCATGTCCCACAGGTAGCATTCCAGCTACCCGTGTCCACTTACCTCCTTTCCCGCCAGTTACCAGTCACAAAGTTGTAACAGTGCATTTGTATGTTGCTGTATAGAAGGCAATTTTTAAAATTTTCCCCAAGATTATTTGCAAACAATTGCTTGGAAACAGCTTGTGTTTGGGTGTGAGAAAGCTTAGAATCTTGGTTCTGTAGTTTGGATGTAGACGACCACGTGTAAAAAACTTGGTCCCCAGCCAGTACTGTTGAAAGGTGCACCATACCTACTTTTCAGAGGAAGGGCCTCGTGAGAGGTCCTAAGGTCACTGCTAGCAGGCCCCTGATGGGTTTTAGGGCCCTAGCCCATCCTCTGCTTTGCTTTCTGACCATGAAGTAAATAGTTTGTTCCATTACATTCTCCGCTTCATTACCATCTGCCCCACCCCCCACCTTACAAGAAGCCCTAATCCATGGTTCTACCCAATCTTAAACAGAAATATTCTACTAAACGGAAATCTTTTTATTTTCCTTTATTTATTTTGTTATACAAAGGATTTTTTTGCTGGGATGGAGGGGAGGGGATGGGTAATGGTGTCACTGATGGCAACTGAACTCAGAACCTCAAATGTACTAAGCAGGTGCTCTACCATTTGCACCATAACCTGTCTTTTTTGCTTTTATTTTTCCGATAGGATTGTGGCTGGTCTAGAATTGCAATTTTCTCTTCTCTAAATTATTGGGATGACAGGCATGTACACCACTGTTTCCAACTTTTTTTTTTTGTCAGTCATGGGACTTGAACTCTAGGCCTGGGTGCTATCCCTTGACTCTTCAGCTCAAGGCTAACGCTCTACCACTTGAGCCACAGCACCACACTCAGTTTTCTGGTGGTTAATTGGAGATAAGGGTCTCATGGACTTTCCTGCCCAGGCTGGCTTTGAACCACAATCCTCTGAGTAGCTGGAATTACAGGTGTGAGCCGCTGACGCCCGGCTACCAACTTTTTTTCTTTTTTCTTTTTGAGACAGGGTCTTGCTGGTTGGATTTGGACTTCAGATTCTCTCACCTCTACCTCTGAAGTGCTGGGATTATAGCAAGTGCTACCACATACAAACTGCCCAGCTTTCTTTCTCCTCTTCTGCCTCCTTTTTTTTTTTTTATTAAGATTTTTCTTCTATGTTTGTTGTCCAAGTTGGCCTTAAACTCCCGATTCTCCCACCTTAGTCTTCAAAGTAACTCATATTACTGTAGCCAGCTAAACCTTCTCTTTTTATAAGTTGACTACCAAGTCTTCCATCTGGTCTAGGACATTGACTCTTAACCTGGACTAATTTTTTTTAGACAATATTCTTGTTGATTTTTTAACAGGTATATTGTACTTTTACTTGAGTTTATTTGAAGCAAGGATCAAATAAAGGATGTTACAGTCAAGAAGGTTGTAGCTCCTTCTTACCATCCCTGCCTCTTGAGCAGAGGAAGGAACTCTAACAGTCACCCTATTACCAGGTGACTCTGTTCTGGTGCAGTTTCCTTCTCAGCGCTCCCTCTCCCTTGCTAGTAATATCTCTCTTTTCTAAGCTCCCACCACGTCCCATTACGGTTTCCTTGAAATATCTTCTTAGTTTCCCTTTTTCCCACTTCTTCCCCTCTAATCCAGCTCCTCAGCAGTGTCTCCAGACATCCATTATACAGATTAATTGGCTGTAATTACCCCTGTCAGTGAGTCATGCCTCTTCTGTGAAGCTGCCAGGAACTCTCTCCTTCCTAGACAACAATGGAGCCCCGCTTCACTGCTGATCCCCAGCCTCTTTTCTTCCTGTGAGCCCCCCACAAAGCCCAAAGTCTTCTTGGTTTCTCCCACTAGTCTGCCATCTTTCTTATATAGCTTTGCTTTGCTCAGCTGCCTAACTGTGAACTCTCTCTCTGCCTATTCTCCAGGCCGAGTCCAGCCCCCCACCATACCCAGCCTTCTTGGTGTTTCCTTAGTTTGTTAACCCGCTGACCATTCTTCACTCCCAAATTTCTTGTTAGGCTCTGATGTGTGGCAGTGAACACAAGGTTCTCCCTAAAATGGTTCTCTGGGTTTTCTTGGAATGACACTGTCTTCTCTCAATTTTATATACAAATATCTGTGTGTGTATGTGTGTGTGTGTGTGTGTGTGTGTGTGTGTGTGCGCGCGCACGTGTGCATGTGCATGCGTGCATGAATATATTGTTAAGATCAAGCCCAGGGTCTCAAGCATACTAAGAAGTCAATTGTGTTTACTGTTATTCAAACACAAGACTTATGTTTATATTTTTCTGATATATTCCATTTGTATAAAGTCTAGAAAACCATCATTGCCTCCTTTGTACTTATTAAGAGTCTGTAGGCCCTTTGCAAGATAACATCCAGATCCTGCTGACATCTTAGATCAGGATGCGTTGTTAGAATTGTCACCCAGGAAGTGGTGCTGTGGCTTAAGTGGTAGGGTGCTTGCCTTGAGCTGAAGAGCTGAGGGACAGCGCCCAGGCCCAGAGTTCAAGCCCCATGACCAACCAAAAAAAAAAAAAAAAGTTTAAGAAGTGGTGCTGTGGCTCAAGTGATAGAGTGTGCTAGCCTTGAGCTGAAGAATTGTCACACAGTGCTCCACTGACCCTTTGATGGTGAGGAGACCCCAGATTGTGAATGGTCTCCAGGTAGTCTTGCGGGGTGGTGGAGGGAGGGCATATGGTACTCACACCAAGCGTTAGGTTTGAGTGGGGGTCAGTGCCTGGGTGGCAGGGAGGGAGAAGTTCCCACTGAGAGCTGCACACCTGCCTTTCAGGTATTGCAGTAGGTGATAATTACTCAAGAGCAGATCAGCAGAGCATTACCCTCCTGTCCCTGGCAGACTCCACGGACTCCAGTGTGAAATGTGAACTGGCTTGGCTTCTCTCCCACTTTCTGTCCTTCAGCCATGAATGACCTCTGTGCTGTTGTCCTAAAATCCTAGCACAATGTCCTAAGACTTCATGTGACCTCTAAACCATTTTTTGAGACTCCAGTAGGTACCGTATTTCCCCCCAAATGCAAATATGTTTAGTACATTTCTGGTTTAGGGGAAAGGAGTGAATGTTGTTTAAAGACAGCTGATCTTTCAAAACTTCTCACGCCCATTTTCCCTGCCTTGCTGCCTTTCCCGAGACTCCTTTCTGAGTCCAGACAACTACAGAGATGTACTTTGGACTATGTTCTTCTCCCAAGCCACAACCTCTACAAAATTGCCTCTGCTGAAGGCTCATAAACCGAGAATTATATTTTCTTTAATGTCAGCAGAACTAATTCCACCCATACAAAATGGCTTGGCCTCCTTCCTTCCTTGGCATGGAAGAGTATTGGCAGAGACTCAAATAGAGATGAAGTGCCGTGGTGAGTTGGTGGCTCTGGGCTCTTATTCCCCCTGGTCATCCCTGTCCAAATGTAAAGACGTTGGGGGGTTGTGCTTTCTTAATGTCTCGATTTACATCAAGTCACCCAACTGGAATCACTTTAATGCTTTCAATTCTTTTTAGGTGGATGGAAGTCTGCTTAGTTGAAGAATTGCCACCAACCACTGAACTGGAAGAAGGGCTCCGGAATGGAGTTTATCTTGCAAAGTTAGCCAAGTTCTTTGCCCCGAAAATGGTATCAGAGAAAAAGATCTACGATGTGGAACAAACACGTTATAAGGTAACCAGGAGCTAATTGGTTTGGGCTTCTAGCTGAAAGTGTAAGTTTGATATTTCATTTCCTTTTTTGCCCTCTTTTTATTGCTACTGTTTCTATAATGAGTTGGGCTATGGTGCCCTTGGTCTGGGAGCCTGTTAGCAATCATTCCTGAGCCTGCCTCAGTTTTTAAAAAAGCAAAGTGTTTCCATTTCCTGACCCAGGCTGAGAGACCTCTGATGTTTGGGGTTTTTCTTATGTCGCCCTCATGTTTCCTTCTTGGAGGTCATCTGTAACTTTATGATGGCCAGTAAATGTGAAAGTGGGGACATGGGATGCCTTCTTTTTTTCCCTCCTTAAACCACCCACTCAGTTTATTACTCCTTAAGTTCTTGTCAAGGAAGGAAATACTCAGCTGAGACTTGAACCTGTGGGCCTCAAGAATTAAGGGCAATGAGGTAATGTTCAAATAAGAATTCTCCATTTGCTGTTTCAAAGTGAGACTAACCTTTTTGTATTATGAATGGTTTTATGGCTAACACCACCACCACTATTATTTAAATTTGGAAGGAGCTGGGGGGCTTAAATAAAATCATAATAAATTCACAAGAAAAAGTCCTGATCTCCTAAAGAGATGTTTTATAATTGTACAAATAAAATGTTATTTTGCTTTAACCTAATTGAAGGAAAATGTATATAGATGATACAGAACTAGCCTTGAGTCCGTAAGTAGTGAAGTTGGATGATGGGTACATAGGAATTGGTTATATTACACTGCCGCCTTTTTTATGTTTGAAATTTTCCACTAAAACGTGAGAGAGGGAAACACTGATACCAGCCTACAAGGCTTCTGCCTTAGTGACGTCTCTTTAGAAGGGAATTTAAAATGCATAGTGTTCTATTCTGAATGTGTGACCTCTTGTTTACTACAGACCAAGAGTGCTAAAGCCTGCTTGAAACTTGATTTTATTCTTTTCATGCGTTTAAGGGTTGTGGTGGCAATTGCTGCTTTGATTGATTTATGGTGCTAGTGATCAAAACCACGATCTTGCATATACTAGGCAAATGCCCCACCAATGAATTTCACCCTCAGCCCATATTTAGTTCTTTATATCAAGTGTGTGTGTGTGTGTGTGTGTGTGTGTGTGTGTGTGTGTGTGTGTGTGTGTGTGTGTGTGTGTGTGTGTGTGTGTGTGTGTGTGTGTGTGTGTGTGTGTGTGTGTGTGTGTGTGTACTGGGACTTCAACTTAAAGCCCGAATACTGTTTCTTAGCTTTTTGGCTCAAGCCTAGTACTCTACCATTTGAGCCACAGCTCTACTTTCAGATTTTTTTGGTGGTAAATTGAAGCTAAATGTCTCTTGGACTTTCCTACTTGGGATAACTTCAATCCTCAGATCTCAGCCTCCAGAATTGTGAGGGTTATAGGCATGTACCACTGGTGCCTGGCTTTATATCAATATTTTTTATCTGCAACTCTTTAAAAGTTACTTGTCTTACACTAAATATTGTTTCTCTTAGAGTTTCAGGGACAATATGGGAAATAATTGAAATAGAAAGAGTGGGAAATATATTTTAGAGAACATATTTTAAAATGCATATAATGAATTCAGATCAAATGTTCACATAATCATTAAGGCTCAACAGTAGATAGTCACTTGACAGATTTCTTTGGGAACCATGTTCATTGCCAAGAAAAAAAAAACAATAACTAAGCACAAGTTTGTGCCTTGATTATTTCAGGAATATGTGCTGGTGTTTGTTAAAGGAAGTTTGGATTCATGATGCCATATTCCTCCTCAAATCCTATTCCTTATAGCCTTTCACAAAACTTTACTAAGACAGTGTTCTAGGAAGCCAGAATTAATGCTTAAAAAGTTGTGGAAAATAATTTTAGGAGAATGGAGAAGCACAGGAAAATAAAAACAACTCTATCACTACCCACAAAATAAACATGTAACCACATTTTATATTTTGGTTCCTCTTCCTCCTCCACTTCTTTCTCCTCCACTTCTTCCTCCTCCCTTTTCTTCTCCTTCTTTTCCTCAATGTTCCTACGATGGTTATTATTAAGACCTTGATCTGTTTGTGCCTGTGTGGATTTGCTGATAAAGTGTAGTTGGGCTTGGTGTTGGCCTGGTCTGGAAGGGGAAGTTAGACATTTCTCTTTGACTTTGAGAGCTGGTTCTCTTCTCCCTCAGGTCATCCAAGACCTTGGGTATCAGTGTCTCCTTCCAGATCATCTCTGAACTCCCATGACAGTTTCCCCAAGGCTACTGGAGCTGGGGACATCCTTTGGGATCACGTGCTTAAATGAACATCAGCCTCTCCTGGGGATGGATCTGACAGGGAACCTAATAGTCTTGATGCCTTATTGAAAGAAAATACCTGCAGGACACAGGCAGGTGGTGACACCCCTGAGCAAAGCAACACAGGGGAGAGAAGCATTCTGTACGACAGTCCCCTACCCCTACCTAACCAGGCCTTTGGAAGTCTGGACTACACACATGCCATGTGGGTGAGGGCCAGGGGGAGGGAGGTGGCAGAAGGAGGGGGGCTGTTGCCAGCTGTGGCGTGGGAGCTCCTCCATGCTGCTGAGCTGCCAGAAAAACACAGGACAAATGGAATCTACCCTTCCATGCCATCGCTGGAGAACAGAGCTTTTTCTCTACTTTAATAAGCCCTTGAAAGTGCCCAGTGTTCTGGATAGAAATGTTTAGTCGTTTTCCAGGTGATTGTAAAATTTTTATTTTTGCTCTTTGATTTTGCTGAACTTTGTGCGTGGGGTAAGGTCAAGGGGCAAGGGGTGAGCGAATGAAGTGGAGAAGAGTACAGTCAAGAGCCAATGTATATCCTGCAAAATTAACAAGAGTGAGAGAAGGCGTGGCGAGGGGACAGATGGGTGAGAACTTGGTGACATGGATCAAGATATATGCAAGATGTATTGATAGGTTTATGAATACGTAAGTGTATGAATGCTTTGTTAAAATGCCTACTCCTTTGTAAAACTACTTAAAGATAATAATACTAAAATAAACTTTAAAAAAAACTGGGGCTGGGAAGATGGCTCAGTGGTAGAGCGCTTGCCTTGTATGCATGAGGCCCTGGGTTCGATTCCTCAGTACCACATACACAGAAAAAGCCAGAAGTGGTGCTGTGGCTCAAGTGGTGGAGCACTAAGCCTTGAGCTGAAGAGCTGAGGGACAGCTCCCAGGCCCAGTGTACAAGCCCCACGACTGGAAACAAACAAACAAACAAAAAACAACCTTTAGGGATTTTTCATTTCTTATATAAAAATGAAAAGAGACCAACCTTTATGAATTAGCACTTTAGCTTCCTATTCTCATGTTCTTCAGGGCTAGTACATCACATGGCCGCTTTCTAAGGAATCCTAAGTCATGGGACTGAAGCAAAGATGTTGAGAAAGACAATGAACACCAGCCTGGGCCCAGCCCTTGAAATGCCATCTGGAAACAATGAGTTAGTGAACTTAGGCTCTTGCTACGGGATCTGTTTAGGCTGCAGCAGTAAAGCATGACCCTCCTGTTGGACACAGTGTCCCCACAGCAAGGCCATGTCCCTGAGCCCTGAAGGACACATTCATAGCTATCAATTGGCAAATACAAATTTGCTGTTACCCCATCTCTTTTTGTTGCCCAAGCCGTGTAAGCCCTGTTCCCTCTAACCCCTAAATCGAGTTAGAAAGTTCCTAGGTATTATAGCTAAGTGTTCTTTCCATGGCCAGGTGTGAGCACATGACCATGCCAGGTGCACTTGACACCCAGCACTGTCTCTCTCGCACATGAGGCAGAGGGAAGATTGTTTTATCTTGTAGGCAAGAGCCACATATGCTCTCTCTTCTCTGTCTTCAGGGAATGCTGCAGGGGCTGGACCTTGGCCAGTGCTTGGGAAATGGTTGGGTAAGGGAAAGGAAAACAATAGTTTCCAATATGCAGAGGCCGTCATTGTTTTCTGTCTTTTCTGTTTGGGTAGATACTCATTTTAGGTGCTTAGACAGAGGTTGACGTTCTTCCTGAGTGTACCGCTCAGGTCTCCTTCAGGGCCACCTGGTATATAAAACCTGTGCCCCTGCCTCCACTCAGATGCTAAGTCAGGATCCCCTGGCCTGGGACCCAAGAAGTTCTAATGATAATAGTTCACCTGAGGTAGATTCTTTGTTCAGGCTCTACTAAGATTTGAGACCATTTCTTTAATAGATAAGCACTCATAGACTAAACCATAACAGTATTATAGGGAAAGGAATAGAGTTATACCATGGTAGAAATACATAGATTGACATTTTAATCTGAAAAATCAGAAAGTAGAAATGCTCTGAAATCTGAAATCTTGAGCACCAGCAATGTTCAAAGTGATTTGGATTTGTAAGCATTTTGGATTTTAGATTGGGAGATTAGAGATGTTCTTAGGTTTTTTGTGCTTTGTTTTGTTTTGTTTTGCTCCAGGGTCTTGCTCTATAGCTCAGGCTGGCTGGAACTCATGATCTTCCTGCCTTTACCTAATGAGTTCTGGGTTGAGAGGCATGTACTGCCATGCATAGCCTCAACCAGTAAAATCTATACAAATACTCTAAAATTCCAAAATTTTTGAAATCTGAAATACTTTTGATCCCCAGGATGTCAGATAAAGAATATATACAATATATGTATTATATGTTTATATTATATATATACATATGTGTGTATATACACCCCCCACATATATATATGTATATATATGCACATATATTTCTTCCATACAAATACCTGCACTATGCCAGGCACTGTCTGGGCACTAATAGCAGAATGGCCCTGATGTTATTGTATTTGTAGCTGAAGAGACAGACCATAAGTAAAAAGCTGTGACTAGCGATGGGTATATGAAGGGAAGGTGGCATCCAGCATTACTGATAGCTACCAATGGCAGGGATGGGCTGTGAGGAGGTTGACTCTGGGGCTGGAAAGGTAAGAAAACCATCTACCCACAGGCAGGGTAGGGAGTGAGAAGAACATTCAGAGAGGTGTCAGGTGGTGAGATTCCAGGAAGACAAGAGCTTGACCACACCTGCAGAGCTGAATAGCTATGACAAGGAACAGTGGAAGTGGGGAGTGGAAAGGCAAGATAGCATCAGGGGGTCTGGTGGCCACCCAGAGGATGGCCAGGTCACCTGCAGAGGAAGAGGTAGGAAACATTAAACCGAAACAATGTGTGTGCTTTAGACACATCCACTGCTTTGCAGGCAATGGTGTGAAGTAGCAGGAGTCTGGACACAGATCTCAGTGAGTGGTGACCGGTTCAGTGGCCTGCCTAGACACGAAGTGTCTACAAGAAGTGAGTGACTATGAGAAGGAAAAGGAAGGGTAGACGCTAAGAAGAAATTGGAAATGGATAGAGGGCCATGAAGAGAAGGTACTGGACAAAAGGAGGAACACCTCAATTCTAGAAGGGAAGGGATGGACAAAAGGCTGGAAAGGTTTCCTGGGCAGGGGCAGCAAGTGTCTATATACAGCTACACTCTGTCAGAATATCACAGACTGAGTGAGTTGTAAAGAACAAAGGTTGGGCTGGGAAGGTGGCTCAGTGGTAGAGTGCTTGCCTTGCATGCATGAGGCCCTGGGTTCGATTCCTCAGCACCACATATGCAGAAAAAGCCGGAAGTAGTGCTGTGGCTCAAGTGGTAGAGTGCTAGCCTTGAGCTGAAGAGCTGAGGGACAGCACCCAGGCCCAGAGTTCAGGCCCCACAACCGGAGGGAAAAAAAAAAAAAAGAACAAAGGTTGATTTAGCTCATTTAGTTCTGGACGCTGGGAGGTTGTAGAGTGTGGTACTGGTGAGGGCCTTTTAACCTAACAGAGAGGGTACCTAACAGAGGGCAAGACAGAGCCAGTGTGCTAGCCTAGAACTCTTGTTCTTATAAAGCCACTACTGCCATCACGGGTGCCTGAACCCTGTGATGTCACCTAGCCATAGCTAGGTGACATCTCAGAAGCACTGCCGCATACAAAATTGGGGATTACATTTCCAACATGTGATTTTGAGGGAGACAGGTTCAAACTCTTAAAGGAGTATTCTTGGAAAGGCTGAGATTGACAGGAGAAAGAAGAGTAGCCTTATAATGCCTAAAGATTTAAAAAGGAGGAGGAAGAAGAAGAGGAGGAAGAGGAAAAGGAGAAGAAATACTGCTACTGCTACTACTACTACTACTACTAATAATAATGATAAAAGGGGTTCCAGACAGTTCCCTACAAATTGTAGGCATGTAATAAATGTGTGATGAATATTTAGATGATGTGTAAATAGAAAAAGCGTTAGGCATAGCAGTTGGAGTGTGAGCTTTATCCAGATCTTCTGCTAACTGTGCCCTTTTGAGCCTCGGTCTTCCCACCTGTGAAGTGGGCCTAATAATATATCTATCTTTGTAAAGCTACTATGAAGAACAGACACAGTCATCCTATAAGGCCCTTGGATCTGTGCCTCATAGATAAAAGCACTCAGTGAGCACCGGACCTGATGGTGGCACTGAGCCACAGTGTCCAGCCAGGTGACTATGCTGTTAGGATATGGAGTTGTGAGCTCTGCAAAGCAGCCTTAGCCCTGAGCTGACAAAACTAGAGCAACTCCAGGGTTTTCCCCACTTGTGCCTCAACTCCCTCTTCCACAAAACAAACCCAGTAGGGTTCTCCTTGTTGGAGTCTAAGCTGCCGCCCTCAGCCCTCAGTGCTCTCATCCTAATAAGTCAAAAGTTGGCATCCAAAGACAACTTTTGCAATTCCTCACCTGAGACACATCGATGAACCTTGTTGGCTGATGGTGAAACGGCTCAACAGGAGAAAATCGGCATGGACTCTCTCTATGAAATGAAAAGAAAAAAAAAAGAATTAGTTTCCATGTGAAATTAAAGGGAGTTACATAAATGAACAAAAGCCTTTCTTGGATAAATATGACTGTGGCTATGCCAACTAGTCTAATAACATGCAGGACTGGAGAAATCTTTGACTCTCTAAAAGTAATTTCAGGGCTAGGAATGGCTCAGTGGTAGAGTGCTTGCCTTTCATGCCTGAGGCCCTGGGTTCGATTCCTTAGCACCACATAAGCAAAAAGAAAAAAGCCAGAAGTGGCGCTGTGGCTCAAGTGGTAGAGCGCTCGCCTTGAGCTGAAGAGCTGAGGGACAGCGCCCAGGCCCAGAATTCAGGCCCCACGACCGGACCCAAAAAAAAAGTAAATAAAAGTAATTGCAAAGGACTCAAATTATCTTGAGCCTGTGTAGAAAACCATTTACATTCTCATTGAAGCCACTAAAAGCAAGTGGAGAGACTGAATCACCAAAGTATACTTTGTAAATATGCGATCATGGATGGTAGAATCGAGAAGCCAGCCTTTCCAGGTGTTAGAAATGAAGGCTTTGAAATCTGTCTGATTTGCTGAAGAAATCAAAGACACCACCTGTTCCTTCAGTTCCTCCAGTTCCTCTCACAGGAAGCTCTTGGACTTTTTCTGACCTTAAAGATAAATAAACGTTACAAATACAGTCATTTATAGTGCAGTAATCATAATAGTTGACATTTGCTACATTCTTTTCCATACTTTGTAACTAAGTACCTTCTTTTTATTTCCAGAGAAGGGTTTGGTGAGGGAGGAGTCCCCGTTCTGGAAGCTCTGTAACTTTCTCCAGGACTTAGCTAACAAGGCCATTGAACCATATAGGTGTCTTGGCTCCATGACCTGGGATTGTTAAAGTCCACCAAAGACTCTACATACCCACATTCAGTCAAACAAGATTGGGTTTCTTTAACTCCTGGAGCAAGAAGCCATTGGGAGAAGTAAAGGACTCAGCATTGAGCTGGGCTTCTCCCTGCCTGGTGATTCCTATAAGGATTGAACAACACAAGTGTCAATTTAAAAACTGGAATGACTCATATCCGAGTTATTTTGCATATAGGACTTTTAATTACTTTGTGATATGGAGGATTCTCATGTTTGTCTTCTTTCAAATTTGATTAAAGATTATTTCTACCTTGTCCCTCTGTGCTTGTATTGGCCTTGTCTGATCATTGCTGCTTTTTTTTCTATTATTGATTAGACTATTGATATTCAAATACAATGGCCTAGTAATTAACTCTTAGAGATAGGAACATTTTTTTCCCTTGCTAGTACTAGGGCTTGAACTCAGTAGCTTTTTGGTGGTTCATTGGAGATACGAATCTCATAGATAGCCAGGCTCCCGTGGCTCACACCTGTCATCTTAGGTACTCAGGAGGCTGAGATCTGAGGATCGCAGTTCAAAGCCAGCCCTGGCAGGAAAGGCCATGAGACTCTTATCTCCAATTAACCACCAGAAAACTGGAAGTGGCGCCGTGGCTCAAGTGGTAGAGTGTTCACCTTGAGCTGAAGAGCACAGGGACAGCGCCCAAGCCCAGAGTTCAAGCCCTACAACTGACCAAAAAAAATCTCATGGACTTTCCTTCCTTAACTGGCTTCAAACAATGATCCTAATTTTAGCCTCCTGAGTAACCGATTATCAACAGGAGCCACTGGTGATTAGCAGATCTCAGCTTTCCGAGTAGCTAGGTGTAAGCCACCAGTACCTGACTAGGAAAACCCTTTCTTTCCTTGCATTTTCTTTTATCCAAGTATGATTTGGATATTTAGAACATCATTTGTCAGCCATATAAAATTATCAGTACAAGCAGACGGCCATAGGCAGTCGATGAGATGCATACGTATCTGTTCAGTGATGTACCAGATGACTCTAGTCATAGGGTCTGGGAGCCAGATGTTTCTCACCCCTGTTAAATGTTCTGCCCCTGTTAGATGCTCTGCCCCTCTTCTTGGTGTTATCTTTATATTTATCCTCCCTTCTTTCTTCTCCCTCCATTATTTCTTCTGAAAATAATCATTAGATCCCAGTTCTCACTCAGAGTGAGGGATGCTAGCATAGAAAAGGTTTTCAGATAAATACAGACCCCCTCTGGAATTCTAACTGAGTCACAAACAGCTACTTAACTTGAGACAAATAACTTCATCCTTTCTTCTCCCCTATTTTTCCTCATCTTTAAATAATAGAAATGGCAATTACTTTACAGAGTATTGGGGAAATTACGAATAATTTCTACAAAGTACTTGAAATGTATAATCAGATTGCAGATAGTGACCACTATCCAAAAAGCATAACCATTTATCAAGTGTTGATTTGCTTATATTTTATGATGCTAACAGCAATGGAAAGAACTTTTATTTAGTTAACTGTGAAATTGTACAAGTTCAAATGAGGTGGGAAGAGCCAGACTTCCTGAATGTGATTATGGATGTTATATGTTGGAACTTGCTATAGTGTGTGTGTGTGGGTGTGTATGTGAGAGAGAGGTGGGGATTGAACTGAGGCCCTGAGCACTGTCCCTGAGCTGTTGTGTTCAAGGCTAGCATTCTACCACTTGCCACAGCTCCACATCTGGCTGTTGGGTAGTTAATTGAATTAAGATTCTCATGGATATTCCTCCCTGGGCTGGCTTTAAACCTTCAAACCTCAGCTCTCAGCCTCCTAAGTAGCTAGGAACTACCAGCGAACCACTAAGTGAGCCACCAGTGCCAGGCTATAGTTACTTTTTTTGTACATTTATTTAAAATGAAGTATTAAGTAAGTAACAATGTACCATGTATCTAATTAATGAAAAATATTAGATCACCTTAAGGCCTTTTATGCTAGTGGAAAGTATACACTGAAAGAGTGTGTTTTTCCTCCAGAAAAAATGTCTTATAAAACATTTCTACTGCCATGTACCAGTGGCTCATGGCCTGCATACTAGCAACTCAGGAAGCTGAGATCTGAGGGTTATAGTTCAAAGCCAGCCTGGGCAGGAAAGTCCCTGAGACTCCTATCTTCAACTAACCACCAAAAAGCCAAAAGTAGAGGTAACCTTGAGCGAGAAAGCAAGGGATAGCACCCAGCCTCTGAGTTCAATCCCCAGTACCATTGCATGCCTGCATGTGTGTGTGCGCGTGCATGCTTGCGCGCGCGCGCGCGCGCACACACACACACACACACACACACACACACACACACCTGTTGGGATTTGCTTCTTATAAAAGGCCAAAATTATGGTTGAATTGTGAGGAATATATACTTTAAGTGGATCTGATTTATGGAATGGTTTGTGTTTTCAGTTTGTATTTTCCTAAGTTTTCTGTAGAAATACATGTTCATGTTCTACAAACAAAAACCTTAGTCTTCTAAAACATTCTGCTTTTTCAGAAATTGCTGGAATTCTCAGCCATGGTAGCTAAACACTTAGTCTCGAGTGTGTATGTGCTGGCATGTGCTTGTCCACCTATTCATATACACACATCTCCCAGGACATCCTAATGCATATGCTAGACACTGAATAGTATTTGAAATTCAAGTTCAAAATTACTGAAGCATGTGAACTATGAAAACGGGCGTGGGCCACCACAGGTGGCTAGAATGTGGCTGAGATATAATCTAGTCTTTTTATTGTATCTGTTTGTTTTATGTGAGCATTAGTAACTATTCTTGCAAAAGATACAAGTAAGCACCCTGCAGATGCAATAGAATTCTTAGAAATGTCTCACATTTTGTGTTTCCCCTTTTTCACTCCTATCCTTAGAAGTCTGGCCTTCATTTTCGACACACAGACAACACAGTCCAGTGGTTACGAGCCATGGAGTCCATCGGTCTACCCAAGGTAAGCCTTCATGTACCAGCTCCTGAACTGGGGAGAAAGAAGGCAGTTCATGGAAACGTTACTATGAAAGAGGTTTGGTACACTAAGCTTTGCTAATGGGGGATTGAGAACTAGGAGAACTAAAGAAAGCTCTGAAAGGGACACAAAGAAATGCATGACAAAAACTCAGAAAGGGATGGGCAAAGCTTGAGAACAGACTGGCCAAATTGTAGATGCAAAACAAGGTCAGAACAAGCTTTAGCAAGTAGATAATTGAGTTGGTCAGTGCTCCTTGTTGGGTTGTTGTTTATACTTGAAATTACAAAGTCTCATTGTATCACCACTATTGAATCACTATTCTAAGTTATTACTATAAAATCATACTATCACTTTAAAATTTAAAGATGTCTGGATTGTAGCTCTTACTCCTGAAATAGATCTCCCAAGTAAAGTTCATTCCGTACACCCAGTGCTTGTTAAAGTCAAAGGAAATGAGGAAATTACATTTGATAGGAATGGCAGAGCTATTTCTTAAGCCCATTTCGAAAGGATTATAGAATCACAGGAAGTTACAAAAATAGTACATATGTGTGACTGCTTCCCTTGGCTTCTCTCCACCCATAGTGCCTCTGATAACTGAGGTACAATACTAAATTGACATTGGGCAGATGATGGACACTAGACTACAGACCTTACTAGGCTTTTACCAATTGTAGATCCATGTGTTTGTGATTACTGAGTGTGCAGGTTTGTGTCGTTGTATCCCACAAATGAATTGGTGTAGCCACTACCACAATCAAGAACTGTAGCGACCAGAGAGAGAAGTGGTCGTTTTCTTTTTGTGCCAGTACTGTGGCCTGAACTCAAGGCCTCAAGATTTTACTTGGCTTTTTCACTTCTGGATTTTTGCTGGATAGTTAGAGATAAGAATCTCATACATTGGTCTGCCTAAGGCTGGTTTAAACTGATTCTCATGTCTCAGCCTCTTGAGTAGCTAGGATAATAAGTGTGAGCCCCAGGCACTCAGCTGAGAAGTAGTCTTTTATACTGAATCCTTCCCTTACCCTATCACTGGCAGTTGGCCCTCTTAAGTCTTTTAAGTGGGTTTTAAACTGTTTATGCTATGTATGCTTTTGTTTTCACACATACATTAAATAAAACAAAAATTAGAGACAGTATACAGAGAAGCAATAATAATATACTCTCCATTGCTGTAGTTTTGTTATTTTGAGAGTACTATGTATGTGATTGCCCTGAGTCCCTTCATTTATCAGTACTAAGTATTTAGCTTGTGCTCAACCTTGGGTTAGGTGCTAGAGATACAGTGTTGAATAAAATAGCCTGATCCATCTCTTTGTGGGAAGAAAGACATACTGATGAAGATTTCTCAAGACAAGTCTAAATAGAGAAGATTCTTGTTTGAAGAACAGGGGTTGGGGAGAATTGTCCTTATAGTACAGTAAGGTCTGAGGTGAGATTACAGGTGTTCTCTGCTTACACAGATCTTTAAACGGGGATGCCTTGTCTCACTCACATGTTGACAGCAAATGTGTGCAAAGGGAAGCAGAAAAGCCCTGTGAAACGACCCAGGTACAAACAGCAGCCAGAAACTGTATATATTGGTAGTGAGAGGATACTTTGCTTCTTTCTTTCCTCTGCTTTTCCCATGCACTCAAGTATCAAGTACTTAAATAAGATCCATGATTTGATCTTAATTTATCTGTCAAATTGTAAAAAAAATATTTCTTGAAAGCAAGTGTTATCAGAACACTTAAATTAGGATTAGAAGCATCAAACCCAGTTATTCTTGTATTCGTGTGTGTGTGTGTGTGTGTGTGTGTGTGTGTGTGTGTGTGTGTGTGTGTGTGTACACAGGTGTGCATACACACATGCACTGAACTCTGCTTCTTATCAAACTTACAGTTTCATCTTAGGAAAAATAATGTGAATGTGAATTAAAAGCCTCTAATGTTAAGATCTTTCAGTCTGGTTATTACATATTTAGGTAATTACTCCAAAGGAGAAATCAGATGTTCAGAAAAAATGCAGGATGTTCATTGGCAGTGGCTTGAAATAAAGGGGAAAAAATGAGATTGAAACTAATGTTCAGCTCTGAGGAACAGTTAAGCTCTGGTTCAGAAGTATAAAAGAATCCTATGCATCTGCCAGAAGCAATGTCCTTTGAGAATCAAGGGGATGGAAGGAAGTCATCTTCTATTAAGTCTTTTAAATTTTTTTCATTTGTGTGTGTGTGTGTGTGTGTGTGTGTGTGTGTGTGTGTGCGCGCGCACACATGCATGTGTGCATGCATGTATGCCAGTACTAGGGCTTGAACTCAGGGCCAGAGCATTCTCCTTTATCTTTTTGGTTCAAGGAGGTTGTTCTACCCCTTGAGCCATAGCTCTACTTCTGGCTTTTTAGTAGTTCATTGCAGATTAGTCTCACTAATAGACTTTACTGCTTGGGTTGGTATTGAAATCATGATTCTCAGATCCCAACCTCCTGAGTAGCTAGGAATACAGGAATGAGCCACTGGCACTTGGCCCTCTTAAGTCTTTTACATAGGTTTTAAACTGTTTACACTAAGTATGCTTTTGTTTTCACACACAAATAAAATAATAGAGAATATAAGTATATATGCATATGTATATATATATATATATCAGAGGAAATGTAGAATACTAATTTTTCCAATGTAGATGATGAGATGATGTTTTTCTTTCATATTTTCTAGATTTTATTTGTACTTTCTAGATTTTATTTGGTGACAATGTGTTATTTAAGCAGGGAAAAGTCTGCATATGTGTGCATGCTACATTTGTGTGCCTGTTACACGTACATGCATGCTGCATGTACACAAATTATGTTTGCAGAACTATATACCAGTGTATGGAAAAAATAAAGTGGCTGCGGGAAGGTCACCTCCCTAACCCAGGAGAGCTTTGGCTGGGTTAGGAATGAGGGCACAGAATGAACCAACGCCACTATCACTGTGGGCTCAGGCTGGCCTCTAGGAATAGTTGGCTGTGAGCACTACCCCTCCCCTGGCCACTAGGAGGCTGCATTGGCAGGAAGGGGATTGGTTGTTGGAACTGGTCCATCTGTAGAGCAAGATGAAGCAAAACTGAGGGGTTCCTCTATGTTCACATAATTAAGAAATAAGAGCAATCAGAATAGGAATATCTGGGGAGTTAAAATCACTGTGTGAAGCAAAAACATAATAAGCACATTATCTGTTTTATTTTCCAGATATTTTATCCAGAAACAACAGATGTCTATGATCGGAAAAACATACCCAGAATGATATACTGCATTCATGCACTCAGGTGGGAATAGACTAGGACTTAAATACTCCTGAGGAAGTTCATTTAAGTAGAACTAGAATGTCAATTTATGAAAACTCTTGAGTGACTTTTATAAACTGAACAATTTGTTATTACATTCCGTTTTGAGCTTGCTGTTTCAAACAAAATAATTGCCACAGAAAAACCATCTTGAAATCAGGCCCCGGTGGTTCACACTTGTAATCTTAACTACTCAGAAGACTGAGAACTGAGAATCAAGGTTCAAAGCCAGCCTATGTAGGAAAGTATATGAAACTCTTATCTCTAATTAACCAGGAAAAAGCTGAAAATAGAGCCATAACTCAGGTGGTAGAGCACCAGTTATGAGTAAAAAAGCCAAGTAAGAATATGAGTGCCTGAGTTTAAGCCCTAATGCTGGCACACCAAAAAAAATGGCACCAAAAAATACAGTTCCAGTTTTTTAAAGTATGATTTAACATAGTAAGCCAGAAAATGAATGAAAGGCCTTTAAAGTAAGGAGAAAAATTAAGTTGAAAATTACAGGTATCCATTATTAATGTGTTACTACATTCTGAAATTATTATCTGATTTACAAATATAGCTTAAGTATCAAATTAGTAACTTAAATCAGTAACTTTGATAGACATTGTGATTTTTCACTTTAATTACTCTTTTTGTATGTGTGTGTTTTGTATGTGTATATGTGCTGATTGTGGGGCTTGAATTCAAGGACTGAGCACTGTCCCTGAACTTTTGTGCTAATGGCTAGGGCTATACCACTGGAGTTGGAGCTCCATTTCTGGATTTCTGATGATGAATTGGAGATAGGAGTCTCACAGATTTTCCTGCCTGATGGGTCATGGGGCTTGATCCCAGGCCTGGGCGTGGTCCCTGAGCTCTTTTCCTCAAAGCTAGCACTCTACCACTTTGGAACACCCCACCCTTCCAGTTTTCTGGTGGGTGATGGAGATAAGAGTCTCATGGACATTCCTGCCCATCTGGCTTTGAACTGCAATCCTCAGATCTTAGCCTCCTAAGCAGCTAGGAATACAGATATGAGCTACCAGGGACTGGCTTGCTGTGATTATTCTCAAAATGATCAATGTGTTTTAGTTCAATTAAGATCTAGGGCCAGATATACTTATAAACATAGTTATAAACCCAGTGATTTGGAATGTAGAGGAAGGAACATTGCAGCCTAAGGCTGGCCAGGGCAAAAGCATGAGACCATATCTGAAATACAAACTAAAAAGGAAAAGGACTGGAGGCGTGGATCAATTTGGAGAACACGTGTCTAGCAATATGAATGAGGCCCTGGGAATTGTCCTAGTATATGTATGAAAGAGAAAGAGAGAGAGAAGGAGGGAAAGGGAGGGAGAGAAAAGGAAGAAGGGAGGGGGGGTGGCAGGGGGGGGAGAGAGAGAGAGAGAGAGAGAGAGAGAGAGAGAACACAATCCACTGTAACAATAGTTACTTTTGGCTTTCTGTTCAGTAGAACATATACTCTTTAGGAAAAGAACAGAATACAAAAGTTGCTTTTATGTTTTTTAAAGACCAATTCATTTTTTTAAGTGATTTTTGATAAAATTCTGTTAGTTCCTCATCTGTTTTTATGTTGTCAGCCCAGAATGGCTGTGATTTCTAGAGGTAACAAAGATGGTTCCAGATGTACAGCTTGTGGCTGGTGCCTGTGCGCAGGTAATGGCTGGAAGACTTCATGTCTAATGTAATTTTGAATTCCTTCTACAACATCTGCCTTGTGTTTATATCACTAAAGTCATTTTCCTGGCAGAATTCTCTGCATTTGGGGTTTACATTAACTTCTTCCTGGCTCTTTTCCTCTCCAAAACAAAAGGCTCTATAATAATTCTTTACAAGGCTGGTCTTCTAGAGAAAATTCTTGATTGTATATAATTTGACTTCTTCTCTCCTTCAGTACTTAAGAGACTGTTCAGAATATGAAAGCAAGTAGAAATACAGACCAAATACAGTTGCCTTTGCTAGGATTTTGCTAGCCTAGGGTGGCTTTAAATCCATGACAACCAGCCCAGGCTGGTATAGAACTCACGATTTTCCTGCCTCTGTCTCTGGAGTGTTGAGATGATAGTCATGTGTGACCGTACTGGGCTTATATATTTTTTATTCTAATAACTTAGAATTTCTAACTTGGGAGAAACACCCCTTCTGTATTTGCCTTCTAAACCAGCAGGCTTTCTAAAACTGGATGTTTGATTTGGGAGTAACTAAGGTTTGAACTCAGGACTTCACACTTGTTAAGCAGACACTCCTCCATATGAGCCATTACCCTCATCCTTTTTTGTTCATTTGTTTTGGTTTTTTTTTTTTTGCTTTTTAAAGTTATTAGTTGGATAAAGTCTCAAATTTTTGCCCAGGTATGGGCCCAGACTACTATAATCCTTCTCATTGTGTCTCCCTGTAGCTGGGATTGCAGGCATATACTACCAAATTTGGCTCTAAAGCTTTTCATTTCAAGAAATATTTTCAGTCTGGTTTTTCTAATGCTCTTTATCAAATATTTTCCAGGGCTTACAGTAATCACTTAACACTCCCGTTACTACCACATTTGTGACCTGCTAAGCCAGCCCCCATTTATTAATACCATTATCATAGCCATGTGTCATAATGCTAGTCTCCAACTCTACAAATGGAGTATTTTAATGTAAGCTTAAATGGATTTTCTGAAGCAGACACCTGGGACATTAAGATTATACAGCATATGAAGAAATGGTGTGCTAAGTTCCTTTCTGGTGATATCACTGTTCTAACCACAGACCAGCAGGGAGGTTTACACATGTCTGTTTGCCAGGGTTTTAACAATGGCTTGGATAGCTTAGTAAACAAAGAGCAACTTCTTGCTTATTTTTGCCTCGTTATGCACATGTTACTGTGATTTTGGGGGGAGGGGGAATGGTCCCTGATTCTCATTCATCATGGATGTCTCCACTGTAAAAGGAGACGTGTCATGGGTCATGCCATTTACCAGATCTGACCATAATGAGGATGATCTGCCTTTGCCAGCAATGTTTATGTAGTAACTAACATTCCTTAGGAGATTCTTCATGTTCCTCTGTTCTGCCATATGATATGGCTGCCTGTCAGGATGGAGTGGAGAAATCCCAAGTGCATCTCAAGTTTTCTCTATGCAAACTCTTCTCTGCTGGGCTGTCTCTCACGTGAGGCAAATATTCTGCTCTGTGGACAAGACACTTTGGGAGGCTGAGTAGCAGAGTCAGGCCAGCGAGTGGCTTTGCCCTGGCTGTATAGTTTGCCCATGATGCTGGAAATGAGCACATATCTCTGGCTATGGTAACCTGGCTTGACTACCACAGCATTGCAGGGGTAGAGTTGTCATTACCTGGGAGACAATTCAGCAGGTGGGAGATTCTAATTATAGCTCAGGAACCAGGAGAAAAAGGGTCCCCAGGCAGTTAGTCTTGCCAGGCACAACCTTCTTCCTGCCCCAGCCTGTAGGCCCAATTGATCTACAAAGTCAGCTGTCTCTCAGCATTGACCAAACTTGTCTCCTCATCCCAGTCAGCCTGCTTTGGACTTAGCAACCAAGATCCCCTAATTCCTACTCTTCCTTCCTACCATGTCTGCTTTCCTTTTTCCTGCCCACTTCTCATTCTGGTATCTTATTTGTTCCTTCACTCCCTTTGTCCATTCTCACCAGTGGCTTTGCCAGGTGAGCTTGGTGGTGCCACCACATCTAGTGCTCAGAGACTCACCTTCTTGGTGGGTGGTCTTATTTTCTTTGCAAGAAAATGTTTATCTTTTTCTTAGGCTCATTGTGGGGAATTTGGAAAGAATGCCAAAGTAAAAGTGAAAATACCCACTATCTCAAAACCACAGAGAAGCCACTGCTACTATTTTGGTGTCTTTGGATTTAAAATCTGTATATGGCTTGTTTTCCTTTCGTGGCTTCTTTTGGAATGTCTGCAGCCTGCACAGTGAAAAAGATCTGGTTCAAGATGTGAGAGCCGTGCTGAAGTGATTATTATACCAGCCTTTTTTCTTTAATGGCCTGAGACTTACATATGAAGAAAACTACCTTTTTTAGTTCCAGGTTTATTAAAGAGGTATAATAAATGACATCAAACGTCTGTGAAATGTTTAAACATTACTTATAAAGTTAAATATCTCTAAACAGTATCTGTAATTTTTTTAAAAATCAACATGATTTCCTTCAGACACCTTACAGAGTAAATGAAATAAGTGCTGGAATATATTTCCCACACTTCCCATACTGAGACCTATTCTGAAAAATCTAGACTGCAAGTTTCATTCATATCTTCATTGTGTGTGTGTGTGTGTGTGTGTGTCCATACTGAAATCAGGGCCTCAGATTCTAACTCTGATTTTTGTTTTTGCTCAAGGCTGGCACTCTGCCACTTCAGCCACACCTCCACTCCTGAATTTTGTGCTGCTTAATTGGAGATAAGAACCTCTTGGATTTGTCTGTCCAGGCTGGCTCTGAATAGAGATCCTCAGATCTTAGTCTCCTGAGTAGCTAGGATTATGGGGGTGAACCAACAGCTCCTGGCTTTATGTCTTCCTTAGTACACACTATTTTTTTTCTTGTCTTAGGGCTGTTATACCAGTTACTTCCCAGAGCATCATCAGAAACAAAATGGCATCCCTTCAGGTTTCTGGCCCATTCATATAGGCCACCTGGGCTCTTTATCCAAAGCAAGTCAGACCTGCACCACCAACATCGGGCTCAACTTCACTTGTTAAATCAGTCAGATCTTTTTATTATTACTATCATTACTATTATTGTTGTTGTTGTTATTTTTAAAGTACATGGCTTTGAGGTAGAGATTTTATTTACAGTCCATTCCCTTCCCTTCACCCTGCAGTGATTTATTCCCAAAGCTTTTGCTTGGCCAGTATTATACAATCCATTGTCCTGTCACTATGATGTATTGACCTGACCTGTTAACATTATTAAAAGCTTATGTATGCCTTTTTCTTTTCTTTTTTTTTCTTGAAATTAGTTGGATTTTCTAGATGTTTCAGTCTCCCAGGAGACCAACGATTGACTCTACTCAATGCTCCTTAGGTCATTTGACTGATTTATCATCTCAGGTTATATTTCTGGGTCCCCTCTCTCTTCTTGGTTATTAAGTGTGACCATTGAGGACAGACTCTTTCCACCTCAAGAGATATACATACATACATACATACATACATACATATGGTCTTTTCCTATAGTCTTTTCTTACCTTGGGATACTTCATTTGTTTGGGGGACTACTTAGCTTACAGAGTTCCTGGTATATAGTTCCAATGGTATGTGTAATACAGAATCAAGTACTTTACTGTTATAGACAAAAGAAACTAACTCCTTATGTTTCTATGACATTCCCCTTTCTAAAATCAAAAACAAGTAGTTATTTACGAATGATTACCTTTCTCTGAATAACAACATTCTTGTACATGTAACCAAGTATTCACTTAAGTCTGTTTACTTAACCAAGAACAAAATTAATTTCTTCTTCCTTCTCCTCCTCTTCCTCCTCTTCTTCCTCCTCTTCTTCCTCCTCTTCCTCTTCCTCCTCCTTTTTGGTGCCAGACAAAAGAAACTAACTCCTTATGTTTCTATGACATTCCCCTTTCTAAAATCAAAAACAAGTAGTTATTTACGAATGATTACCTTTCTCTGAATAACAACATTCTTGTACATGTAACCAAGTATTCACTTAAGTCTGTTTACTTAACCAAGAACAAAATTAATTTCTTCTTCCTTCTCCTCCTCTTCCTCCTCTTCTTCCTCCTCTTCTTCCTCCTCTTCCTCTTCCTCCTCCTTTTTGGTGCCAGTACTGGGCTTGAGCTCAGGGCCTCATGTTCTCACTTGGCTTTTTCCATTCAAGTCTGGTGCTCTGCCCCTGAGGCACACCTCCACTTCTGGCTTTATGCTGGTTAAGTAGAGATAAGAATCCTTCAGACTTTCTTGCCCAAGCCAGCTTCAAACCATGGTCCTCAGCCCACAGCCTCCTGAGTAGCTAGGTCCTGAGGAAGTTCTTTTCATGTAGACCATGAAGGAATAGAAGCTTGGGTTCCATGGCCTGTCAGTGTCACACATCGAGTTCTTGCTAGTCTTGAGACCAGGAGCCAGAGTTGTTTCTGATTGCAATTCTATTGTTTTCTGGTCTGCCACGAGGCTTTCATTTACAGACATTCATCCCACATGTTATGGCCCCAAATAGGCTGCATGTGATGGGATCCAGAAGCACAGAAAGCAGCCAGGTCCTGCCTTTTAAGTTTGCATTGCATTGCCACAGAACCTTTTGATGTCTATATTGAAAATAGTAGGAAAAAGCTTCATTACTTCCCAGACTTTAACTGATATTATTTGTGTGACCAGAGGAACTGGGTCAATGAGGTTTAGCCTCAGGGAGTCCTGAGTCAGAAACCCAGGTGCGTTATACCCTTGGGGGTGACGAGACTCCCTCCTTCATACCAAGTGCTTGCTTAGATGCAGGAAGCAATGTTGTCATTCATTCTAGGGTTTCTGAAGAAGTAAGTCCAGCCTTTTGTGTTGACTATTGTGCTAGTAAGTTCAGAGTTGAGAAGCCATATGCAATTGTGGGATTTTTTTTCCTTATACTTCAGAGATTTTTAAATATCTTTATTTCCTGTGTACTTCAGGTAATGGATGGCCTAATCTGAATTTAAAAGCTTGGGAAGGAAAAGTTTGGTGTGGATGCTTCTTTTTGACATGGGAATTCTGGGTAAATACGATTTGTGGATGAACAAATTTGCTCCTTGGAATAATCTTGTAGGAAGCACCAGTGATTGACTTTAAATCCCACATCCATGGGAAGTAATTTGTTTTTAAGGTAACATTAAATTTCAGCATCTAGTACAATACATTTTAAGAATTAAATCTAAATTGAAAGTATGTCTTGATTTAAGAGAACATTTTTAGTAAATTAGGTTGTGGAGGCACATGTGAAATAACTACTTGATCTGTATTTGCCCACGAAAAAAAATCTCAAATTTCAGTTTTAAAGCCTACCCTTCTATCCAACAAGTTAACTTCCCAGCACCACCTTGTGGTGACTTTAGTTAATCCAGGATCTTTTCTTATTGGAAAATTTAGTTTAATACTACACTATGCAATGGAGAAGTAGAAAGTTGGAAATTGCCACCTAATTTCTTTATTACTAAAAACAAAAGTCAACACTTTTTTGTGCAGTCCTTGAACTCAAGACCTAAGCATTGTTCCTGAGCTTGTTTGTTCAATGTTCTACTTCTGGCTTTTTGCTGGCTCATTGGAAACAAGAATCTCATAGACTTTCCTGCTATCCTGGCTTTGAACCTCAATTCTCAGCTCTCAGCCTCCTGAGAAGCTAGGAAGCTGGCGTGAGCCACCAGCCCCTGGCACTCTTTAAAATGGCAATAATAGTAGTAGTAGTAGTAGTAGTAGTAGTAGTAATACATTTGTTTAATAGAAACATTTTCTTTCATTTTGCCAACAAACCTGTTCTTTATTTGGGTTTTGAGTCATAATCTTGACTCAGACTTCTAGGGTCAAGTGATCCTCCTGTTTCAGCCTCCCTAGTAGCTGGAACTACAGGCATACACCTTAGCTAATGCTGTGTTTTATGGAAGTCTGATGCTTTTATTAGCCAGATGTTGTTTCTCAGTCTTTTAATCTCAGCTATTTGGGAAGTGGTTTGAGCTATTTGTGGTATGAGACAAGCATGAGCAAAACAGTAAATGAGACTCCATCTCATCCAGTGTCTGAGCACAGTCACAGGTGTCTGCCATCTTAAGCTGTGGGAAAACACAATGTCTGGGCACAGTAGTGCATGCCTGTCATCCCAGTACAAAGGATAATACACACACAGGAAGGTCACACAGCATAGACCAACCCCAGGGAATGAAGGAAGATCCTATCTCAAAAATAACCAATACACAAAGGGGATGATAGAGTGAACTAAGAGGTAGAACACCTGATTAGCAAGCACAAGGCCCTGAATTCAAACATGAACAGCACCAGAAAAAAAAAAGGGGACATGTATTATAATTCGAGATCACAAGTACATAGGGAAGGAAGTGGAATTTTAAGAAAGTTAGTAGAAACCACTATGGAGAGCAGTCTGGAAGGTCCTCAGAAAGCTAAATATTGACCTCCCTTATGACCCAGTCATACCACTTCTAGGAATCTACACTGAACAACAGGAACCAGTATACAAGGACATATGCACCTCCATGTTTATTGCAGCACTATTCATAATAGCCAGGATATGGCAACAGCCCAGATGTTCCACCATAGATGAACGGATCCAAAAATTGTGGTATCTATACACAATGGAATATTATACAGCCATTAGAAAGGACAAAACAATGGCATTTGCAGGGAAATGGATGGAGCTAGAAGAAATCATGTTGAGCGAGGTAAGCCAAGAGCAAAGAGATAAACGGTACATGGTCTCCCTGATAAGTGGATGTTAAATCCAAAAATGTAAGTGATATGGCAAAATTAACAAGACTTAAGAAACAAAGGATTTCCACTCATCTGGTCGAATCACTATTAAATAACCCCATGTTGCTGATCACATATATGGTATATATGTGCACACCAGAGGCAAACCGGGAGGACGACACAGAACTAGAGGGAATCAGGGGAAAACATACAACAGCAGGACCATCAGCTGCACTGGACATTGATCAAAATGAACTAAGCAACTCAATGGCAGCGATGGGAGGGAGGGAACAAGTGGGAAAGAGGGAACAGCTGACGCTATGCAAAACAAAAGAAATGTACATATCACCCAATGTGGAAGAAATAATTGCAAAGCTCATAGAACTCATAAATGTTATAGACTATGATAGACAATTTGCTCCAGGAAAGTTAGAATGTGTTTGTGACTTTAACAGCATCACTATCCCACAATACTGTGAAATTTGGGAAATGATGTAACCACTTAATCACAATAAAAAATGGAAAAAAGGTAGTAGATACTATGTAGTTTCAACTTTGATATAAAATTGTTAGTTTAAAAGTATACTGAAACTTTAACAAGATATTCACATGGCAATAGACATTGAAATGAGTGCAATAAGTACTTGAAATAGATGTAAAATTTGTAAGAAGACATTTTAGGGCTGTCTCCTTCAGTTTTCCTGTAATTTTTTTCTGTTTTTTTTTCTGATGGGTTGTTTTAATTTAAGGACTTATATTTGCTACATAGGTGCTCTGCCACTTGACATACACACACACATACACAGCTTTCATATTTTCTTACTAAATTTTTATAATTTTCTTTGTGAGTTAGCTCAGGTATACATTGGAATTTGGAGAAAAGGGGAGGGAGATACAAATCTATGAAAAAACTTTTGATTGTTTATTCTTATTTTCTTACGTATGTGTATTTATACTGAAGCCTGAACTCAGAGCCTGGGCATTGTCCCTTAGCTTTTTCTCTCTGTCCCTTGAGCCACAGCTCCACTTCTGGCATTTTGCTGATTAACTAGAGATAAGAGTATCAGGGACTTTTCTTGTCCAGGTTGGCTTCAAACTTCAATCCTCAGAGCTCAGTCTCCTTCTAGAATTACAGCTAGGATTACAAGCATGAGCCACCAGTGCCCAGAATGGCTCATCACCTGTAATCCCAGAGGCTGAGATCTAAAGATTGTGGTTCAAAGTCAGTTTGGGCACTAGAAGGTCTATGGGACTTTTACCTTTAACCATCAAAAAGCTGGAGGCAGAGCTGTGGCCAAGGTGGTGGAGTGCGAGCCTTGATACCATCCAGTTGGGAAAGTACTCATCAATAATGTTCTGAAGTGGAAAGTGTGACAAGGAAATGGTATGCACACAGCTGGATGGCTGGGTAGGCGGTGCCCAACGGGGATTCTTAGGTTCAGCTTTATCTCAGCCTATTGGTGTTGAGGAGGAGGAGACAGCCAGGGAGCCCAGAGTGGGAGGGATAGCATCAGGTGTGTTTGGTCCTCACAGGATGGCACTTAGACCTGCCACAAGGTCGTCTACATAGCTGTCTAGAAACTTCTCTTTGGCAAGTCAGGTGATGATGTGGATGCTGTGAAATGATTGAGCCTTCTTGGCTTAACAACCTCTTGGCCCCATCTAATGCCTCTCCCTGCCCCTTGGAGCCATAGATACTGAAATAGTCCCCCTGCAGAGTCTCCCAGTGCCCTACAGGATTCACTCATGGAGGCCAAAAGATATGGCACCTGTTGTGTATTGATCAGTTCCTTGAGGCCAAGATACAATGTATCACCAGGTACTGGTGGCTTATGCCTCTAATCCCAGCTACTCAGGAGTCTGAGATCTGAGGGTAAAGGTTTGAAGCCAACCTGAGCAGGAAAGTTCATAAGATTCTTATCTCCCACTACTCAGAGAAAGCCAGAAGTTGTACTGTGGCTCAAGCAGTAGAGTGCTAGCTTTGAGCAAAAGAAGCTCAGGGGCAGCACCCAGGCCCTGAGTTCAAGGCCCAGGACCCACACCAAATAAATAAACTAATAATATATATATATATATAATTTATAAATATATAAATTATGCTTAATTCTGGGTGATGGTTTGTATTTCTTTCTAGTTTTTGTTTGTTTTAAAGTCAGTTTTGCTACATTGTCCAAGCTGGCCTGACAATGATCTCCTTGTCCCAACCTACAGAATGTTAGGATTACAAGCATTTGCTACTGCATCCTATCCTGTTCTAAAAAAACAGAGAGGGACAGAGAGAATTGCTAGAGATCAAACCTAAGCTCTGACATATGCTAAGCCCCTGATATAAGCCCTTTTGTTGTTGGTGGTGGTGGTTGTGGGGCTTGAATTCTGGGCCTGAGCGCTGTCCCTCAGCACTTCAGCTCATGGCAAGCACTCTACCACTTGAGCCACAGTGCCACTTCTGGTTTTCTGGTGGTTTATTGGAGCAGGTCTCAGTATGTTACCAGGGGTGGCCTTGAACTCCAGGCTCAAGCAATTCTTTTTTTTTTTTATTTTTATTTTTTGTGAACATACTGTACAGAGGGGTTACAATTACATGCAAGATACTGAGTACATTCCTTATCAAGCATTGCAGCCTCCTCCTTGGCCTCTGTCTCTGCTGAGACTACAGGTGTATCCCACAACTCTCAGCTTACCTATGATATCCTATGTAACTTTTTTTTTTTTTTTGGTCGGTCGTAGGGCTTGAACTCTGGGCCTGGGCGCTGTCCCTCAGCACTTCAGCTCAAGGCTAGCGCGCTCTACCACTTGAGCCACAGCGCCACTTCTGCTTTTTTCTGCTTATGTGGTGCTGAGGATCGAACCCAGGGCCTCATGTATGCGAGGCAACCACTCTACCCCTGAGCCACCTTCCCAGCCCCTATGTAATTTTTAAATCATGAATCTCTCATGTTTTCTGTTCTTACCATGTTCTTGAAATTTTTTCAGAAATTATGAACAAACAAATTCCATTTCAATGCAAATGACATTTTAAGAGTTTGCTTTAAGAAGCAAACTAAGAAGGCTTGAGCTCTTCTTAATATGTTGTAATGAAATTTCATATATTTTATAAACTGAGGTCCATCTCTAATACCTGAAGTGGCCCTCTTGAAATATTCAAACCATCAAAATCATGCTTACATTAATTTCCCACATATATCATTGTATAATTTCTGACTTTGAATAATATAAATTATAAACTTATCAACATCGACTAGAATTGTGAGTGAAGGATTTTTTTCGGTCGTGGGGCTTGAACTCTGGGCTTGGGTGCTATCCCTCAGCTCTTCAGCTCAAGGTGAGCGCTCTACCGCTTGAACCAGAGTACCACTTCCAGTTTTCTAGTGGTTTACTGGAGATAAGAGTCTCACGGACTTTCCTGCCCTGGCATGCTTTAAACCATGATCCTCAGATCTCAGCCTCCTGAGTAGCTAGGATTACAGGTGTGAGCCACCAGTGCCTGGCTGTGAAAGATTTTTAAGATGGTTGCTACAATCAGTCTTGGGGCAAAAGAAGATAGGACAAATATGTATGGAACCATGATTGGACTGAATCTTCATAAATCTCAAAGCACAGAACCATTTCTCTTTGATAGCATTTAGTTGTCATCCTTCAAGTCCTTATGTCAAGTTTTAGGACATTTATTTCTCAACATAAACCATTTGATCTCTATTTTCTATTTAGTAGTATGTTCACATCATAATTGATCTTTATCATCAATAGTTCTGTCACTGTTGCTTTTTAGGAAGTGCAAAACGACTATTTAGAGTAACTGAAAATCAAAATGTACTTCCAGCTTCACTTTCAACCAAATGAGAATCATGTAAGGAAGCTGCACAGAGATATTGACTGCATCTGTTCCCTGACTTCTTGCACATTTGTGTTTCTTGTTCTCTTTATGAATGGACTCAGAGTGGTTGACTAAGGAAAGCCTGCATCCTGCAGAATCAGTCATTGTAGCTTTGACTGGAGCTCTGGTCCTGCCCATCAGCAAGTCTTCTACCTCAGGATTGTATGTTCCTCATCTGTGAAATTAATACACTCAATTTGATCATCCCTTAGGTCTTGCCTCGTTGAAAGAACTTCTAAGTCACTTAGATAATGTGTAGTTTTAAGATTTGCTACAGTAGAGTTTCTGATAGTGTTATCTTTTATCTTTCAGTTTATATCTATTCAAACTAGGAATCGCACCCCAGATCCAGGACTTGCTGGGCAAAGTGGACTTCACAGGTACTGACCTTTGGCTTTCTAATTCTCTATTAAACAAGTGGACTTTAAAATGTACCAGTGCCACCTTTTCTCCTTTTGATGCAGTTAGTTTCCTTTCTCTCACTACATTGACAAGAAAACTTTCCTGCCTTATTTGTACTTACCTAGGTCCTTCCCTCATGTTTGTAAAATGAGAAGCCCAGGCTTGCTTGCTCCTAGGACTCTTCCTGTCTGAGGAAGGCCTTTCTCAGCACACCTTTATCTCCTTACCTGTGATCTCCTTTGATTTTGTTGTTGTTCTCTTAGAGGAGGAAATCAGTAACATGAGGAAAGAACTGGAGAAGTATGGAATACAGATGCCATCTTTCAGCAAAATAGGTGGTATTCTAGCCAATGAACTGTCTGTGGACGAAGCTGCATGTAAGTCTGTTTAAAACCCAAACTTGTGGACTAAAGGCATAGCTCAGCAGGACTGAGTGTGAGGTTCTTAGTTCAAACCCTGGTACTGAAAAAAAAAACTTGCCATTTATGCATAACTTACATATATTTTTGACTGACTTTAATTACATGAAATAGAGTATTTAATGGACCCTGAAAGGTTTTGAGTTTTAGATCGTTCATTTAAGGATATCAGAAGATAACTGATTTTTTTTTACTTTAGATACCCTTTTGTGCAAGATGACTTAAGAAATTTCAGGAATATCTTCATTCTCCAGAGTCTTCTCTACTTCCTGTGTCTTTAGATGTTAGTAGTAAGGTGCATTGCCCTAAGACTTTTAGCATTGCAAGGTAAATTATGAGTATCTCTTGGAACCAATTTGTTTCTTTAAAACTGTCCTTGGGCTGGGTGCAGGTGGCTCACACATGTAACCCTAGCTTCACAGGAGATGAAGATGTGAAGACTGAGGTTCAAAGCCAGCTCTAGCTGGCTTTAATCACCAAAAAGCTGGAAGTGAAGATGGAGCTCAAGTGGTAGAGTTCCAGCCTTGAGGAAGGAAGCTAAAGAACAGTGCCCAGGCCCTGAGTTCAGTACTGAGTCCAGTACCAGCAAAAATACATAAGTTAATTAAATAAAACAACAACAACAAAAAGATCCCTAACCACAGAGCAAGGCCCCACAGTGGTTGACACAGTGCCTGGTTCATTTTAGTCAGTCAGTAAAAGTTGAATAAATAAACAGTTGAATAAATAATTAAGAGATGTTGGGATCAGGACTAGACAGGCTGGTGGAGAGCTTGTCAAGGGCTTCGTGGTGTGTCAAAGTCCTTCATAGCATCCATGGAAACCAAGGAAGAAAGCAGAACTGCACTATCCTCATGTACATCAGTGCAGCTATGCGTGGTGTCTTTTGCTGCTTAGAAACCATGTGTTGTTTCTCTTTCTCTCAGTGCATGCTGCAGTAATAGCCATCAATGAAGCTATCGAAAAAGGAGTGGCGGAGCAGACCATTGTAACACTAAGAAACCCAAACGCAGTTTTAACTTGCGTGGATGACAGCTTGGCCCAAAAATATCAGAAGGAACTTTGGGAAGCCAAAAAGAATAAAGAGGAAAATGCAAGGCTGAAGGTACCTAATTAAATTCTCTAAAACATACAACAATGACTGTGATGATTGTAATTTACTCATTTGAAAAGCCTTGATTGATATTAAATGTGATCACCAAGCGCTAATAGCTCAAGCCTGTAATCCTAGCTACTTATGATCTGAAGATCACAGTTTGAAGCCAGCCCAGGCAGAAAAATCTTGAGAGACTCTTACCTCCAACTAACCATAAAAAGCCAGAAGTGGAGGTCTGGCTGAAGTGGTAGGGCACCAGCCTTGAGCAAAAAAAAAAAGCCAATCAAGAGCACAAGGCCTTAAATTTAAGCCTCTAGTATCAGCTTGCATGCACATGCAAGCCCATGTGTTACATACATACACATACACACATACACACACACCAACAGAAACAAAAACCATAAAAACTAATAAAAGTAATACTTTCAAATCAACTGGCTATAGTTTCTAGAGCCGTAGGCTAGTGATTTGGATGAAATCTAAGGGTACAGTAAGTCCATACACTATGTAACATGATTAGATAGACAAATATTAAAGGTCACATCATAAGCAGAGCCACCTGTCCAGGAAACTTAGCGAGGGCAGCATACATCATTTCTTGCCTGTCATCATTGCAGACCCCGTATTAGCCAAGTGACTTATATTTATGAACAGAAGTTAACGACTCAGTGTGATAGATTTTAAAATGGAAGGTTTTTAGTCTACTGGCTCTCTATTTTCCCAGGAGCTACCACTCCTTCTCTGAGCATGTCCTTCCTGCAAAACTCAGCCTGGACCTGATTCTTACTCCATACTCCAGGAACATTGCTTGCCTTCCTGCTTAGTTGGCCATTTCCAGCTTTGTCTATATTCGGGACTTCTGCTCAAGCACCAACTTGCTTCTCATTAAGCTCTGGCTGCAGTACTAAATGGAACTACTGTTTACCAGCTGTTCTTCACCTGGCTTCCCTAACACCAGTCCAGTGGCCACACCTGCCTTAAGCCTCTCTACTCCCCTGGCTTCTGTGCATCTCAGTTGCCATGGTTTCCCCCAGCCACCCACCCTTAGGCTTCTCTTCCACTCATGTCTGTCTCTTCCAGGCTGGACGTTCACCTCTGCTCAGTTTTTCTTGCATTGAGCTTCCAACTTGTGGAAGCGATTAGCGATCACCTATATGAGCTCCTCCCATCCATGGGCCTCTGCTGCTTCCTTTTGGTTTTATCGTCAGTCTTCCATGTCCCCCAGGCTTCACACTCCACCATGACAGAAGAACACCGCCCTTCTCACCCATGTGCTCAGCCCTGACGCCCTACCATCTAGTCTAGAACTCTTTATGTCCCCTCTGCCTTCCCATGCCCATTAGACTCCATCCCTGCCTCCTGTCTCCAGCACTGCCCCACCAGACCTCACCATCACAAGATTACCTTCCACGAGGGAGTGGGGGTCTCCCCGCTCCCTGGCATTCTCCAAGCCAACCCCTCTCAGGGCTTGAGGTTGCAATAGTCATCTTTAACTCAAACCTGGTATCATCCTCCTGAAAACCTTCCCTGATGCTTTGTTGCCTCCTGAATTAACCAGAGACATGTGTCACAGTGCCCAAACAGCCTACCATCCTTTGACTCATTCTGGACATAGACTCGGTTCAGTGGTCAACCTGCTTAGCTGTGTGACCAAACTCTCCTGTCTAATCCTATTTCCTTATCTCAGCTTTTGTTAGATCAATCAAACGAAATTGCTAATGTATTACAATGTTTTATCTATTAAAACTGGCAGTACTAAGTGACCCAACCTAACGTTTTCCTCATTAGAAATATCCCTGTTCAAAGAGTTACTGGGTCTGTAGTTCATCTCTATAATCCCTGCTGAGTATAGCTCCTCTAATGCCTGGCACGTAGCAGGTGTTTCCTAAGTGTTTGTTCAAAAGGAAGTCAGTGACTTTGCTTCTATCACTATTGCTCTTTGAGTTTCACGCCTTGGAAACATGTTTTTGAAGCTCGGGAATCAGTGAAGACTGTGTTTTGCAGAATAGCTGTATTTCAGAAGAAGAAAGAGACGCATATGAAGAACTGCTGACACAAGCAGAAATCCAAGGCAACATCAATACAGTCAACAGTAAGTAGTGGCTATTTCTATAAGGCCCAAACTTTCTCTGCCAGAACTTCAGCAAAACTTTCAATTTGTGTGCTTGCCAAACTGCTTTATGCAATGAAAAAATGTAAGTGTCAATGTTGCTTTTAATTACAGTACAGTATTAGACAGTTTCCCAGTTAGTCTTCTTTGGCAAAGTCTCTGCCTTGTCTCTGTTTTGACTCTGCCTTCATGTTCCAGCCTGGGCACATTGCACTTTATCTTGAATCTGCCCTTATTGGGTTGAGACTGAATGATCCCAAGTAAAAGACTATGACTTAGAAATTACAGTTCACTGCTGTAAATCGTGTGATGCGATTCTATTGGTATTATAAGAGATAATATGGATGCTTTCGCTATTATTTCTTCCCTCTAATTAGTCTGTATTTCACAGGACTTCTTTTACAGCTTAGCCAGGTTTAGTGCTAATGAAGCCAGTTTGAGTTCTATGACCCTGAGTATCTGAGCAGTCACAAAAGTTTGTCTTTAAAAAAATATATATATATATATATATATATTTGTTGGTATTCTTAAGGTGTTTTACAGAGGAATTAAGTCAAATAATGAGTACAGATCTTCTTGGACAGTGTCACCCCTTCCTTCACTTTCCTCAGTTCCTGCTCTTGTCTCTGCCTACAAGTTTCTAGTTTGTTTTTTACATAGTGTATATTGAATACAATGGCTGCACTTGTTTACCTCTCCTTCCTCCATTTCTGTGCTCCCTATCTGCCCCCCCCCCAAAGAAAACAAAAAACCACAATAAAAAAAATGCATTTCCATTTCCTGGAATTTGTATTGATAATTAGTATTTTAGATGTTCAGAGGAGTTTTGCCTTATTTCTTCCCCTAATTCTTCCTATCATCTTGTGTAGTTGTGTGACTAGAAGGAAAAGAAAGTTCAGGTTTGTGAAAATGAGCCTATGCAAATGTGGATGGATCCATATATTTTTGGTAGACTTTTACATCCTCTGGAAAATTTTACTTTTGCTTGAGGATCAGAAGAGACAGTAAGGAATTCTCCTTGACATTTATTTTCCCTAGATCAATCTAAGTCACCCCAGGGGAAAAAAATGAAGACATAGAAAACCACCGGACCCATTAAATAAAGACTTTTCTTGTTGGATTGACACTTAAGCTATCTAATTACAACTGTCTTAAGATCTTCCCTCTTCATGGATGAGTTTGGAATATATTTTATTTCTTTGAACACTTTCAAAGAAATTCATAACTGTAGGTGTTGCTCAGCAGCCTGACCTAAGTTATTGGAGAGATTTTTCCCAATGATGCAAGCAGTCATCAAGGAAACCCGGAAAGATAGATGTTGATGTCTGGCAGCTGACAACAGAATGAGTTTGAAAGTTTACCACACATATGCACATGCTCATGCACACGCACGCACACACACACACACACACACACACACACACACACATATCACACAAGAGCTGAGAGCTCAGTGTTAACATCTTACAATTTGGGGGGTACATGTTTGTGTTTTAATTCCTGTGAAATCATAACTACATTAGTGATAATCCATTGTCAGGTTTTTCTTTCTGCTCTATTTGAAAGCTGACTAATTATTCTTAACAGAAATGCATTGCAGAGAGGAATTAATATTGCCAGCAAGACAACATCAGATTTCCATAACTTAGGCAGAAAACAATTTCATTACCTTTTACCATCCTCTATAGTTCTGAAGTGTTTATAACCACCTCAAATCTTCCCTTCCATGTTACATGAAATGCCTTTATAAACAAATGTTTGAATATCAATGACATAATTTCCTGACCACAAATTGAATGCCAAATTGGCTATACTTTATTTTCCATTTTTAAGATAAAGGCACCAAATGATTTACACTAATGGCCTATGTGAAATTGATGAAGGGCACTGAACTCTGGGGTGGCTGTAATGGTGAAGAACATGATTGTTCTGAAATCTTTATTTCCGGAAGTTTCTAGAACTAAAAGTAGTCTTGGGGAGAAAAGAAAATAAACACACTCACTGAAGCTGATGGCTCACACCTGTAGTCCTAGCTACTCAGGGCTGAGATCACAGTTTTAAGCCAAATTGGGCAAAAAATTTTGTAAGATTCTTATCTGCAGTGAACCAACCAACTCAGAAGTGGATCTGTGGCTCAAATAATAGAGCTTCAGCCTTGAGTGAGTCTTCAAGAGTGCAAGCTCTATGTTCATGAGTTCAATCCCCAGTACCAGCACACACATAAAAAAAACCCACAAATATATATATATATATATATAAATATATATATATATAAATGCATATATATAACCCTTTATTATATAGGTCAATTACATGAAGTGAGCTGATTGTGCACTCTTAAATCAGTAAGTATAGATGCTTTAACAAGCTCTTCCCCAACCTGGCAGATTATGATATTAAGATGCTGAGGCTTTAGCATTCACTGCTGTTTTGTTGGTAATGTCAGTAGATCTGCCCTCAGAGATTTCGGCCTTGTTTGAACTGCAGTGATTTATTTCTGGCCTTGTCACATGCATTCCATTCATTGCTGGATATTTTCCATTCACATCAAGGCTGGGAATTTTATTAATGCAGAGTATAAAAGAATAGTTAAGAAAAATGGGCTTGGGATTTGTTTGATTGTTTTTTAGAAGAAAGTTTGTTAGAGATATGATTTCCTGGTAATATTTACTATCCAGTGGTACAAACTTATATCAGCAAGTTCTCAGAGGTGATACATGAGTCTACCCAGCATCATCCCAGATACAGCTGAAAGGCTTTTGGCCCTTTACCACATCAGCAGTCACCACAAACAGCTACTGACCTTTCTTTCTGGAATTTTTTCATTTGTCAAGGGAAGGGGAAAAGAAGTATTTGGGCCCTAAGGATTGTACTGAATGCAAGTTTTCTTGGGGGCTGACTCCAGGAGTTCCATCAGTCATGTCTCCTGCTATGGAATGATGTGTCTTAGTAGGAAGTTTGAAGAAGGCTCCTTGTGAAAGTATCTTGAGAAGATAAATTATCATCTTCTTGAAAAGGATTAGAGTCATCTTAACTGCAGTCCAGTTGTATACTGGGCAGACAGGTTGGCTTTGAAAAGCTCTAGAAATCTTCTCTGGCTATGTGTTTTTCCTACTAAGATCCCTTTTTAGTGGGCAAACCCTGTAGGCTCTATCTGGTTTGTTCTTGCCTGGTGACAGAGCTCATCACTCATTCTGAAAATTATGCAGAATCTTCTGTTCTGAGCACCCATGCTGAAGTCCCTAAAGTTCTTTGCATATCCTGAAAGTTGTGGTAGTATTCGGATGCACACGGCAATGGGCTCACCCATGTTGATTTACCACTGGGTGGACACTGCTTGCCTTCTGGTCCTCGCCAGAAAGCCTGCTTTGAAGAGATGGTACCAGCCAACAGGGGGCAGCAGAAACAAGCTACTGGGATAACATGGCCTGGCATGACCTGGCCTTAAAAAGCACTGTGTTGAAAATGAACTACACGACTTGTGAGTGGAAATGGGAGGGAACAACTGGGAGAAAGTGAGGGAAAGGGCGACACTGTCCAAAAAGGAAGTTTACTCTTTATCTGATTTATGTAACTGTAGCAACACCCCCATATCACCTTTATAATAACATTTTTTTAAATGCTTGGGGAAAAAAAATCTCTGGGGATTCACAGATGGGAATCCTCAGAGCCCGAAGCCTCGTGAAGGCTCTATGGGAGAGGCAGGCCCAGGGCTTTTCTTAGGGAATCATGCTTGGCAGGAATGATTCCACAACTCAAGCACCATCAGTGCTGAGGCTCCTTGAAGGGACTTCCTTTAAGGTTGGACCTAACTTGAATTACTGAGCTGATCCAGAGCTCTGCCCGCCTCTCCCTCTGTTAGGTTGGAAATCTTGGGGGAAAGGACCAGTGGGGTAGGGCAGCCGGGGGGACACGGGGGACTGCAGACATTCTGACTGATGGACTGTAAACCTGCACCCCCAGGGCAGGCTGCTGTGGATCACATCAATGCTGTCATTCCGGAAGGCGACCCTGCAAATACACTGCTTGCACTGAAGAAACCAGAGGCCCAGCTGCCTGCCGTGTATCCCTTTGCTGCTACCATGTATCAGAATGAACTCTTCAACCTGCAGAAACAGAATGCCATGGTGAGACCCTCATGGAGACAATCACCCCAAGTCCCAGCAGGAAGGGAAGGCTGTTGAGGAAAATAGAAGGTTGGGTAGGGCTACAGGCTCTAAGAATCAGGGGAAAGGAGAAGACACTGAGCTGTGAAGATCAAAGGATGTGACATACATGTGTGTGTATGTATGTGTATATAAATGAATGTAGATAAGAATATAGTATATGAAACCCACCAAACATATTTGAAAAAGGAGGGGAGGGGGGAAGGAGGAAATGAGACTATGGTGGAGGGGGAAATTTACACTATGTGTTTGTATAGAAACATCACAAGGAAACCCCTTGTGTTACAAATGTATGTTAACCAAAAACTTTTTAAAGTCAGTTAAGAACAATGAAACCTCTAAAAATTTATTAAGATGACTTAGAAATAAAAGCCTGTTGGACTCTAGGATTTATTTTCTTATCTCTCCTTATCAATACTCCCCAACAGAGCCCAACATAATATGTATTGTGTGCATATATGTATATACACAATTGCACAATATGTATACAATATTATATGTAACATATATATAGTAATATATTGCATATATTACTATGTATAATATTACTATATATACAATATACCAATGTTTATATATATGTGTGTATATACATATGAAATGTCACAATGAAACCCATGATTGTACAGTTTGAACATTTTTACAAATGATACATGCTATTTACATACAATACACAGAAGGGAAAAAAAGACTACCATCATTTTCTAAAATAGATCACTTTCTTAAATTATATTCTGACATTAGTGTCTCTTCTCGCTTGTCATAGATTTAAAACCCAGAGCTCCTTCCACACAGCAAGTATTTTATCCCCAATGGATCACACTGTCATAGTTCAGGCCTACTTCCTCATTTTCCTCTGTCCTTCTTTGTTTTGGGGTTTTGGGCTAGGTTTGGCTTGGTTTTGAAGGTTTGACTATGTAATAGTTTCAGATGGACTAGAACTCACAGTCTTCCTACCTCTATCTCCAAGGTCTGGGATGGCAAACACATACCACTGTACCTTGCTTCTTTGTCCTTTGTTTTTGCTGTAGAAGTTGTGATACAGCAGTGGTTTCATTGTGCTCTTTACATACAGTTGTTTGACCTCCCTAAGGTGGTAAATTTGTAGCTAATGTAAATATTTGGATATAATTTGTTTACTAACTGGTTGCTGATGACTCACTTTTGTAATCCTAGCTATTGAGGAGGCTGAAATCTGAGGATCACGGTTTGAAGCCAGCCTAGGCAGAAAAGGCTGTGAGACTCTTATGTCCAACTAAGCACCAAAAAAATCCCTGAAAGTGGCACTGTGGCTCAAGCGATAAGAGTGCTAACCTTGATCCAAAAAGCTCAGAAACAGTGCCCGGGCCCTGAGTTCAAGTTCCAGGAGTGACTCCAAAATGTTATTTGTTTGATGTTGATATTTTTTGCTTACTTCTTTACTTTAGAAAGTAAAATTGTGTTTAGTTTCCCTAAAATCAATTTGCAAAACGATCTCTATGGAGAGCCAGAAAGTTACATGGTTTTTTCCTTCCTGTACCTTTTTTCGGGTGCCAAGACTTGAAATCAATGCCTCTTACTCGCCTGGCTTGCTTGCTTAGTTGGTGCTGTACCACATGAGCAATGCCTACAGCCCAGCTTTTGGCTAGTTATTTTGAAGATGGATTCTCACAGGTTTTTCTGCCTACGCTGTTTTCAAACATCAGTCCTGTTGATCTCAGCCTCCTAACTAATTAGAGTTACAAGCGTGAGCCACCCGTCCCTACCTCTATAGTGTACTTTAATCCGAATATGACTGAATATAGAATATATAAATGTAAAGATGTGTATCATCTTTTTTAAGTAATTCGTTTTCAAACTTCTTAATTTCCTTCAATATAATGAAAGAAAAATCCTTTTTGATGTGGGTACAAGATAGTATAGAATATTTAAATAAAAGAAAATATCAATAGAGAACTATGTTCTGAAATCCAATATGTATTTCTTTAAAAATCTAGATTATAAAGCTATATAAACCTGGAGATTATTAATTGATTAACAAAGATTTGCTTTAGGTTTAAAGTCACTACCCAACTTATAATATAAGTTGGATTTTTAAACATTAGAATCATTTTTGGCTAAAAAATATATCTATAAAAATAGGTATTAAAAAAATAGGCCTTTCATCTACCTATAAAAAAATAGATCAAACTCTTTTTCTCCAATCCTGGAGCTTGTATTAGGGCCTGGGCACTGTCCCTGAGCTTCTTTGGCTCAAGGCTAACTCTCTACCACTTGAGCCACAGTGCCACTTCCAGCTTTTTCTGAGTAGTTTAAGGGAGGTAAAAGTCTCATGGACTTTTCTGCATAGGCTGGCATTGAACCATGATCTTCAGATCTGAGCCTCATGAGTAGTTAGGATTATAGGCATGAGCCACCAGCACCTAGCTTTTCTGGAATTGTTTAAGATAGAATTCCCCCTGCTTTCAGTTTTCTTTTGCTTTGAGCAGTCCTGGAGTTTGAACTCATAGTTCCATGCTTGTTAGACAGGCACTGTACCACTAATCTGCACCTCCAGCCCTTCCTATCCATTTTTTTTTTTGCCCTACTTTAAACTGACGGTTGTTAACTGCAAAAATATTACCTAAAACTCTCACCTCCTGTTCGCTAATCCTTGGTGAATTATAAGGTTACAGGAACCTATAAAGTAGCCAACACAGTCAGGAATAGGGCTCACAATAGGGAATACAGATAATTTGTGAAATTGCATATGTTAGATGTAACAAATAACAGCCCCCCAAATGATATTCCATTTACTGAGGTAAAGCCAAAGGAAAGTACATGGCCTCTTTCTTCTGGGCTCTGAAAATCTTTGTCTTTGTATTGTCCTGTGTCATGTGGGTTTTCTACTGCATTGTGTATGTGCGCTTACATGGCTGCATATTTGCCAACAGAACTACTTGGCCCACGAAGAGTTGTTGATTGCGGTGGAAATGCTGTCTGCAGTTGCCCTGCTAAACCAGGCCTTGGAGAGCAATGATCTTGTGTCTGTGCAGAATCAACTCAGAAGCTCCGCAATAGGTGTCAACAACGTGGACGAGGCACATGTGGAACGGTAAGGCGTGTTCTCCAAATCCTCTTCCCAAGCAGAGATGGAATGTATGCTCGGCAGAGCTCACAAACTAGCAATGTGTTCCTTAATGGAAAAATCCATATGCCAGGCTCATGCCTGTTGAGAGCTGGTCTGTTCTAAGTCCTTCTCACTCGAGGTTTCTTTACAGTATTCCTTTGTAGTGGACAAAAAGAATAGGAAAAGACCTTGTGGTGAATAATAACTGATTCTGTCTATAGCGAAGATCAGTAGGCCAGAAAATAGAGGAACTATGCAAAATGTACCTACCCATTTCTTTCAGAAATGATACACTGTAGAAAGCTACTCTAATAATCAGTCCAATTGTTTTATTTCAGAGATGTAGAAAATGAATCAGAGTTGTGGATCCCAAGTTGAGTCTCTTTGGCCCCAAACTTCACTCTTTTGATGGTTGAGCCAAAAGAATCCTGAGCCCATAGTGGGCCAAGGCAGAGTATAACAGCCTCTGTTGACTGACTTTCAGTTCAGATTCTGAAATGTGCTACTGTGTTGATAATAATATATGCCTTTTATAGAGGAGATAGAGAGAAAAATAAGGAGCAAGAATTAGAATTCAAATTGTTGATTCTTTTTATTTTCTTTTTTATAATTAGCAGGGTCTCATACCTGCTAATCTTGTGATATACCACTAAACTAGACCTGCAACCTCCAAATTAGAGACTTAATATGACAAAATCTTAAGCTAAAAAAGTGAGTGAACTCTGGCTTCTTGTGACCACCCAGGGGAGATGTCTGCACAGGTCTTGACAAAAGCTCTCAGCTCGGATTCTTAGGACGGCTATAGTGGGAAGATTTGTAGTTTATTTGGGAGTCATGCGTAGTTTTACAAGAAAAAGAAGAGACTTTAGGTTTTCACCAAATGACATTTGACCACTTGTTTATGGTGGAAGAACAGTGAGTTTTTCTTGTTTTCAATCTTCCTGCTTATGTGTGTGATTCCTTTAGAGTGTTTGTATGCATGGTACCTCTAGAGTGCTTGTGTGCATAGTACCTCTGCAGTCTTATGTGCATGGTACCTCTAGAGTACTTGTATGCATGGTATCTCAAGTGCTTGTGTGCATAGTACTTATAGAGTGCTTGTGTGCATGGTACCTCTATAGAATGTGGCCACTCTTGGCATCTTTCACCTTGTTTCTGTAATAAACTCCACAGTGGATTTATGACCTCTTTTCTGTTCTCTAATGTCTATTTTAATCTAACCAGGCTTTGAGCACTCCAGGTGCTTAAAAAGCAGAGCTGGCCACTCCCATAAGAATCTAAAAATTGTGAATGGTGGTTGAAGTAATTGTCAAGACATCCCCCCTACCTACCACTGTGATCTAAACTACAGCAACTCCCTACCTACCTAGTCATTCATTTTGATGATCACAAATGCCTTCCTCACTTATAAATACCTGTTTAAATCAAGTTCACGTTACTCTAAGAAAGTACCCGAGAAGGGCTGGGAAGGTGGCTCAGTGGTAGAGCGCTTGCCTTGCATGCCTGAGGCCCTGGGTTTGATTCCTCGGCACCATGTAAGAAAAAAGAAAAAAGCCGGAAGTGGTGTTGTGGCTCAAGTGGTAGAGCGCTAGCCTTGAACTGAAGAGCTGAGGGACAGTGCCCAGGTCCAGAGTTCAGGCCCCACAACCGGACCCAAAAAAAAAAAAAAGAAAGAAAGAAAGTACCCGAGGTTATTATCTTAAAAAGAGAAAAGGTTTATCAGTGCCAGAATTTTGTTTTGCTTTGTTTTATGTGGTACTGAGGAATTAAACCCAGGGCTTCATGCATGCTAGACAAACACTCTACCACTAAGCCACATTCCCAGCCCTGGAATTTTTTTAATACATATTTTTTATTGTAAAGATACTGTACAGAGGGGTTACAGTTACATGAGTAAGGTAATGAGTACATTTCCTATTGAGCATTGTTACCTCCTCCTTTGTTTTTCCCCTACTGTCCCTTCCCACCCACCTCCCCAACTCCTCCCTCCCCACCCCCAATGTTGTAAAGTTCATTTTCAAAATAGTATCTTGTAAGCCGGGTCCCGTGGCTCACACCTTTAATCCTAGCTACTCAGGAGGCTGAGTTCTGAGTATCTCGGTTCAATGCCAGCCCAGGCAGGAAAGTCCATGAGACTCCGATCTCCAATAAAAACCACTAGAAAACCAAAAGTGGCACTGTGGCTCAAGCGGTAGAGCATTCGCCTTGAGCTGAAGAGCGCAGGAACAGTGCCCAAACCCAGAGTTCAAGCCCTATGACCGACCAAAAAAAAAAATAAAAAGTATCTTGTACATCTCATTGCTACAATGGGTCAACCTGTATCCTTATTTCAGCATTTTGTTATTTCCCTTCCCCTCCCCAGATTAGAAAAATATATATACAAGATGTAGGACATTAGTATATAAGTACATTAAAAAACTATAGCTAGAAAGAAGAAACCTCTTGTGTCCCTGTCTTGGGGTTCATTTTGCTTAGTATTATCTGGTCATATGTACATAGGTTTTGAGCCTTTCTGCTTGTCCTAGACATATACTAGTTATTGCAAATAAGGGAAACCATGGGACCTATGTTTCTTTGGGCCTGGCTTACTTCACTTAATATAATGTTTTCCAAGTCTTTCCTTTTCCTAACAAATGCTGGAATGTTTAGTGTGATCAGGTGGCTCTGTGGCTTTGGGCATCTGCTGAAGGTGCACCTCCGGTGTGAACACGTGGCAGAGCAGATGGCTTCCCTCATGAGCCAGGAAGCAGGGAAGGGGTCAGAGCAGCTCCTTCAGGGGTCCTACAATCCCACCTCATGGTACCCACCAGCTAGTCCTCGTTCTTCATATCTTCCATCATGTCCCAGTAGTGCCACCCTGTGGGCTAGGTCTTTAACACATAGGCCTTTGGGGGCCATTCATCCCCAATTTTTAATTGAAACCTGAAGATACAGAGGTCAAGAGTTCTGCATTAAAGCCTTTAAAACAAGTGTGTTGTGATGATATTTTGTTTGATGTAAGCACATTCTGGATCACCTAGACAGCTACCTGGATGGCCCAGTACCAGCATGAGCTTTCAGGGTCCGATTTGGTGGTTGGTTTGGAAATAACCCCAGCCCCCTGCAGGCTTCAATCGCCTTAGCATTTGCCCTGAAAACTGAGCAGAACCAAATCAAGAAAATTAGTGAGCAACTAAAAGAGAAATAATTTCAGAGTTGAGATCTTCTAGGACTGCTTGAGTTGGGTACAAGGCTAGGTTTTAAGGAACTTCCAGTACATAGAAGTTTTGCTTTTTATAAACATGAAAATACTTTCAAAGAACCACTAGTCTATGTGAGTGTGGAGTATGTTGACGGAGCTGCATAGATAATTTTTGTTTATTTTGCTTTGTGTCTAACCTCATCAACTTCTACATTTGGCCACATATCGACGTTAAAATATACCATGAGCAAAGAGAGAATGTCTAATCGGGATTAACGTTTTCTTTCACGCAGTTATGCCAATGCACTACTTTCCCTTAAACTAGAAGCCTCATCCCAAGGGCAAGATAATTTAAGCTGGAATGAAATTCAGAACTGTATTGACATGATTAATTCTGAGATTCAAGAAGAAAATGACCGTAAGTATGGGGACACTTTCTGTCTTGAGTATAATTGGAGAAATTGATGTGGGAACAACTTCTTTTTTTAAATTAATTTTATGGTAAAGATGCTGTACAGAGGGGTTACAGTTACATGAGTAAGGTAATAAGTACATTTCCTGTGGAGCATTGTTACCCCCTCCTTTATTTTTCCTCTACTATCCCTTCCTACCCCACCTCCCCACTTCCTCCCTCCCTTGCCCCGATGTTGTAAAGTTGGTTTTCAACTTAGTGTCTTGTACATCTCATTGCTACAATGGGTCAACCTGTATTCTTATTTCTGCATTTTGTTATTTCCCTTCCCCTCCCTAAATTAGAAAAAAAAACATATATACAAGATATAGAGCATTGGAATCAAATACAGGGAAAACGGGTTATGCCATGGGAGAAGAACATGCAAAAGAAACAAAAAAATTTACATAGTATATTATAAGTACATTAAAAACTACAGCTAGAAAGATGAAACCTCTTGTGTCCCTATCTTGAGGTTCACTTCACTTAGTATCATCTATATGGTCATATGTACCTAGCTTTTGATCTTTTCTGCTCATCCTAGACATATACTAGTTATTGCCAATAAGGAAAACCATGGGACCTATGTTTCTTTGGACTTGGCTTACTTCACTTAATATAATTTTTTCCAAGTCTTTCCATTCCTAACAAATGGAGCGGTATCACTCTTTCTGATGGAAGCATAGAATTCCACTCTGTGTGTGTGTGTGTGTGTGTGTGTGTGTGTGTGTGTGTGTGTGTGTGTGTGTGTGTGTGTGTATGCCACATTTTCTTGATCCATTCATCTACTGAGGGGCATCTGGGTTGGTTCCATGTCTTAGCTATGGTGAATAATGCTGCAATAAACTATGCTTAGCTTAGCTATGGTGATAATGCTGCTGGTAGCTTTAGTATGGCCTTGTTTGGGTAAATGTCCAAAAGTGAGATTGCTGGGTCATAGGAGAGCTCTATGTGGACTCTTTTGAGGAACCTCCATACTGCTTTCCAAAGTGGTTGAACAAGTTTACACTCCACCAGTAGGGTTCTCTTTTGGCCACGTCCCCTCCAGCATCTGTTGTTGTTAAGAGTTCTTGACTATAGCCATTCTAACTGGGGTGAGTTGGAATCACAATGTTGTTTTGATTTACATTTCTTTTATGGCTAGAGAGGTTGAGCATTTCTTCATGTGTCTATTGGCCATCCTTCTTTCCTCTTCAGAGAAGTTTCTCTTTAAGTCTTTTGCCCATACTGTTCTTACCCCTCTCTCTGCTCTTTTCTGGCTCTTTTCTCTCTCTTTCCTCTCTTCCCAGCTCTCTCTCATTCCCAGGCCTTTCCCAGCCACGTGGAGTGCCAACCTTGCCTGGTCCCAGCAGGTCTACTGAATAAACCTACCCCTTACCTGAAAAAAAAAATAAGTCTTTAGCCCATTTATTAATTGGGCAGTTGTTTGAGGATTTGTTGTTGGCGGATTTAATTTTTTGAGTTCGAAGTATATTTTAGATACAAGGCCCTTGTCCACTGTATAGCTAGTAAAGATCTTCCTCCTCCCAATCCATGGGCTTTCTGTTGATCTTGCTAGCTATGTCCTTTGCCATGCAGAAGCTCTACAGTTTCATGCAATCCCATTTGTCCAACCTTTCTTTGATTTGTTGTGTTTCTGGGTCTCTTAAGAAAATTGTAAGGTTTTGTTCATGGAAGCGTGTAAGAACACACTCCTATCCAGGCATGGTAATAATACACACTTGTAATAACAACTACTTGGAGGCAGAGGTAGAGGATCAAGATTCAAGGCTAATGAGGGCAAAAGCATGAAACCCTTTTGGGCAAACTAAGGCAAAAAGGGCTGGGAGTATGGTTTAAGTAAGTAGAGCACTTGCCTAGCAAGGCCAACATCAAGTACAAATTCTAGAATTATAAAAATTCTAGAAATATAAAACCTCTCTTAATTACATGCATTTATTTATAAATGTTATATAAGACAAAGACACAAAAACACAGAAATAGAAGTACTAATTATTTTCTTGTCAAAAAAAGATTTCTCAAGACAACATAGCTTTTTTCCCCCTCAGTGATGGGGTTTGAACTCAGGGCCTGAGCGTTGTCCCCGAGCTTTTTCACTCAAGGCTAGCATTCTACCACTGTGAGCCACAACAACATTTCTGGTTTTCTGTTGGTTAATTGGAGATGAGAATCTCATAAACTTTCCTGCACTGATGACCTCAAACCACTATCCTCAGATCTCATCTTCCTGAATAGCTAGGATTACAGGCATGAGCCACCAGCATCCAGCAACAACATAGATTTCTTTAAGCACCTGGCTTCGGTGACCTTTATTTAATTTTGTCCACCTACCCAAACATTTTCCTAAACCTGGACATACTTTCCAACCTTAGGGATGAATACAAAATTGAACTTTATGAGCATGAGTCATGACAATTTGCTTTGTTCCTAAAACTAGTAGCAACTAGCATGAGAATGGACCAAGGTCAAGAAGATATGTCCTGAAACATGCTTTTTGAATGTCCACTTACTTCCTCTTGCTTATAAAGATAGTGGAACTACACAATTTCAGCAGCTAATTATTGCTTTTTTGTAGCATAAGTGAAAAAATTCAGGCTTCAAGCTGTCTTTTTCATCATACAAAACAAACCAACACCATCTTTGGGGCTTCTAAGCTCTTTGACTTAATAACAAAATTTCTAACTTCTGTTACTTCTTTTTCTTTCTTCTTTCTTTTCCTTCCTCCTCTTTCTTTTCCTTTCACTTCCTTCTTTCCTTTTGTTCATTCCATTTCCTTCTCTTTCTGTCCCTGCCTCCCTCTCTCTGTTTTCTTTCCTTCCATCCGTTTGTTTGTTTAGGCTGGCCTCAACTTCACAATCCTCATTCTTCCATGCTGGGTTACATAGATAAATCAGTCCTGATTCTCATCATATACCATGCCCAGGCAGCTTTGACTTTTCTATTTCTCTCAGCTTGATGATGGAGTAGTCAGAAGCTTGTCTTACAAGCCCAAGATATTTTTATTGAATGCTTTGGTAAAGACTCAGATCTGGTCTTCATCTGCTGAATCATGGTTGAGATAAAGCACCTGGCTTTATTAGTTGATTAGTTGATTGATTCTAGTTCTTTGCTAATTCCTATGATTACCTTGCCAAAAAAAAAGTTTTCTTCAAATTAGGTTTTTGTTTTTAAATATCTCACTGGAACCTTTCCTGTAAAAGCTGGATTTCCTTGATATAGTGTGCGGTAGAAGCACTTACTGGAACATGGACATCTGGACAGAATCATGACTGCATCCACAGCTGAACTTCCTCTTTGGGGACCACACAGCTTCCCATCCATGGGGTGTGTGAGATGCCTGTGATCAGATGCCCTACCCAGCCCAGGCTTGCTGGTGTAACAGCTTAGGGGCTTGTGGTGCTTGCCAGGTATTAATCAAGACAAAAGCTCTACTTAGAGCAGATGTTCATTATCTAAGGATGGGTAGGGCACAGTTGGAGAGAATTACAGCCCTGTATGCTTTTGTAGAGTTTAGTTCCCTCCCCTCTGCCCTCCTGTCCTTTTTCTAGACTCAGAAAAAGCCTGAAGTGGCACTGATGCTCAACTGTTAAGAGTGCTAGCCTTGTGCAAAAGCAGCTCAGGGAGTGTCCAGGCCCTGAGTTCAAGCCCCAGGATCTGCAGGAGAAAAAGATAGGGAGAGAGTGAGAAGAGAAGAGAGGAGAGGAGAGAGCGAGCCCCAGTCTCATGGTTTTCCTGCCCTGGCTGGCTTCAAACTGTGATCTGTAGATCTCAGCCTCCTGAATAGCTAGGATTATAGCTGTGAGCTACTGATGCCTGGCTTCTACTGATTTATGAGAAAGTTCCATTCTCCTGATTGAGTCATAGAGGAATATTATTTTAACCATGTATCTAGGGACATTTTCTCATTTGAGATTTTGCTTTTTAAGTTTCAAAGGTATCCTCTTATCATTATCATCATCATCATCATCATCATCATCATCATCATCATCATCATCATCATCATCATCATCATCATTCCTGGGACTTCAATATTAGGATTGGCACTGTTCCTAAGCTTCTTTTGCTCAAGACTAGTGCTCTACCACCTTATCTACAGTTCCACTTCCGGGTTCTTTTTGGTAGTTTATTGGAGATGTTCCACAAAGTTTCCTGCCCATGCTGGCTTCAAATCACAATTCTCAGATCTCAGCCACCTCAATAACTAGGATTTCAGGTTTGAGCCACCGGTGTCCCACAGATATCCTTGCTTATATAGGTACTTCATGTACTGTTTCTGATATATGAATTCTCAGAGAATGTCCCCTCTCACTGGACTGAAAGATAAGCTGAACCTGAAGCTCAGCAGCCTGTGTCTGTAGGGGATATCCCCTTTACTGGTATCAAAGTGATGCAGATATGCCCATGGGGCTTATGGGTAGGCCTTTCAGCTCCTATGAGGTCATTTACTATGACCTCAGCAGCTGGTGTTGTTGGAAACACACCAAAAAGTTCAGCTAGTGGTTTCAATCAAGTCAGCTGGAATGCACTCATTGCCAGGTGATCGGCTGTTAGGATGTGTGTACATTCTCTTTCTCAGATGTGGTGTTATGAAGGACATTTTTGGATGGGGTGTTTGAAGGTATTTAGAGCAGCCTACCCAAGAAGATGTCTAGGGACTGATGTGAAGTGTTCTATGCTCTCCAGTGTGTAAATATTATAGGGTGAGATGCCAGGGTCTCATGTGTGGAGTGTACTTGAATATTTCCAAATTCTCTCAGTATTTGGAAATCATTTAATTAGAAAAGTACTTTGGCTTTGACTTCAGACATAAGTGAGTCAGAATCTGGAATAATTTCTAGTTTTAGATGGTCTCTTTCTCCTAATAAGTATTTATGGGCTCATCTTTGCAGAAAGTATTTAGCTAAACTTTTACCTTAATTTGAAGGTCAAGATAGAGATGTTTTTTGAAAGCTTTTAGGAGTACTTACTCTGTTTCATGGCATATCACATTTCTAAAGTGACTTGTGATCATATTGGTGGAAAATATGAATAAAATAAATAGGAACAGATGTGGGCTTAAGATAGTTTATCTCCTGAGCTTCTTGCCTGTCAGTGTTTAGTACCTTTACCAGATCTGGTTTATTTATACTACAAAAGGAAGTAAAAGCTCCTGTTACCATGTATAGGTATGAGTGTGTACATATAAGATAGATAGATGATAGATAGATGATAGATAGATGATAGATAGATGATAGATAGATAGATAGATAGATAGATAGATAGATAGATAGATAGATAGATAGATAGATAGATAAAATATGCTTCCTGATTTTAATACAGGGTGATAGTTTATTTTTAAATAATGAGATAATAATAAAAATTCCTTAGGTAGCATAAAGTTCTCAGACTCAGTAGCTTGACTCTTTCTTTCCTGGATTTTAGAGCCTATATTCTAAGGTGACTTAGCATGTAAAAGACAGTAGAAATTAAACAAGAGGATATGTTTGTCCACCCTTTGATATTTCAGGAATTAGTGTTCTAGGTAGCATTTTATTGATCAGATAAATAATATGTGAAAATCCATTATCCATGTTGGAACCTTAAATATGCATAACTATTCCTGTGGATATTTCCATCTCCCAGCTGTATATGACTGTTTACATGTAAATTCATTAAAGCTAAGTAAAAAAAATTGAGTTCAGTTCTTCCAAGGTACCAGCCACATGTTAAGTGCTCAGTAGTTAACTTGTTGTTAATGGCTACTGTATCAGACAACTCTGTATGTTTCCACCATTCACAAAGTTCTGCAGGACAGCACTGAACTTGTGGAATTCACTCTTCTCTTCACACTGTAAAGGGTTGCTTGATTTTGAACTATGTTTTGGCATCCTTTGCAGAGTACTGAAATAAAGTAATAGGAAGACTAGCTTGTGTAGCTAAGCATCTCTATACTTCTGTTTTCTTTTGTATTCCAGTCTACGTTATATTCATCCAGTTCTGGGTTTTGGGGCTCCCTCACCGTTTATTTTGGCATTCATATCTAGTTATGATAGAAATAGCATTCCTCATTAACCTTTAAAAGTGTTCACTGGCCTTTTGTGTCTTTTTTTCACCCAGCATATTTTCAAGATTCATTCACATTGTATCATATATATTTCATGTTCCTTTCTAGGTCAAAGAATAGACTATGGATATATACTTGTGTATATCATAAGCATTGAAAGGAAATTAATTTCTATTTTTATTGTAAATAGCTATAAGTATTCATATACAAATTTTTCTACAGGCATGTGTTTCTAGTTGAGAATGTATGTGATAGTAAAATTGCTGACTCACATGGTAATTCTATCTTTAATATTTTAAGGACCTGCCAAACTTTTCAAGGTGACTGTACATTTTCCATTGCTACCAGCAGTAAATAAAGGGTCTTAATTCTTCACCTTCTCACCAACACTTTTTATTGCTTGTTTTTTAGCATAGCTCTCCTAGTGGGTACAAGATATCTTGCTGAGATAAGAACTTATATTTTCCTAATTACTAATGATGTTGAGCATTGTTCATGTGTTTACTAACCATATGTATATCTTTACTAGAGAAGTGTCTCTTTGACTCCTTGTCTTTTAATTATTGACTTTTTTTGTGCCAGTCCTGCAACTCGAACTCAGGTCCTGGGCACTGTCCCTGAGCTTTTGCTCAAGGCTAGTACTTTATCACTTGAGCTATAACTCCATTTCTGCGTTTTCTTTTGATAGTTAATTGGAGGTAAGAGACTCACAGACATTCCTGCCTAGTCTGGGTTTGCACCACATCCTTAGATCTCCACCTCCTGGGTAGTTAGGATTAGAGGTGTGAGCCACCTGTTGACTTTTTTTTTTTTTGATCAGTCATGAGGCTTGAACTCTGAACCTGGGTGCTGTCCTGAACGCTTCAGCGCAAGGCGAGCACTCTACCACTTGAGCTGCAGTGCCACTTCTGGTTTTCTGGTGGCTTATTGGAGATGCGAGTCTCATGGACTTTCTTGGCTAGGCTGGCTTTGAATTGTGATCCTCAGATCTCAACCTCCTGAGTAGCTAGGATTACAGACATGAGCTACTAGCACCCAGCTGGTCTATGATATTTTTGTGTGTGTGGGGGTGACTATTAAATTAGACTAGCCTCGAACTCCTGCTTCTGCTTCCCAAGTGCTAGAATTTTTTAGCATGATTAGATGTAGAGATCCAGCCTCACAACTGTTTGGCTAGGCACCATTTGTTATAAGGATTGTTGCTGGATTTTGTTTTATGTTCTCATTTTACTGTTGGCACTCTGCCCCCTCCCCAAATCAGTTGACTGTAAATGAAAGGATTACTTTTTAGACCCCAGATTATGTTCCACTAGCCTGTATGTTTATCCTGTGCTATAGTATACAGTTATCTTCACTGTTGTTTCGTAATAACTTTAAAGATGGGGAAAAATCCTCCAACTTTTGTCTTTTTATGACTGTACTCGTTATTCTTGTGCCTTTGCATTTTTGTATGACTTTTTTTAAGGCTAGATTGTCTGTTTCTTTGTTTAAATAAGGTTGTCAGGAGTTTTAGAAGGATTGCTCTGAATATATAGGTAATATGAGGAATATTTCCACTTTCACAATATTAAATTTTCAGTTATATAGGAGGTACCTCGCCATTTGTTTTGATTGCCTGTAATTCTCTTGGCTCCCCAAGGTATTCCATGGTTTTTGGTATATATGTCTTATACTACAGTTGTTAGGTTACTCCTAAATATTCTTGTTGTAATTGAAATGTATTTCTAATTGGAACTTATTAGCATTTTTCCTTCACTTATAGATTGTACACTATGTGTCTTTAGAAAAACATTTGGTTTTGTACATTGATCTTATATCCCATAGCTTTACCAGTCATTGCAATAGATGTTATAACAGTGTATACTGCACTATGACTTAAAGGAATTTTTTCCTTCATTTTCTAGGAATTGTGGCTCTAGGATACATCAATGAAGCTATAGATGAAGGGAATCCTTTTAAAACGTTAGAAACCTTGATGTTACCTACTGCTAAGATCAAAGATGTAGAACCAGACCATGCGCAACACTACCAGGATGTTTTGTACCAGGCAAAATCACAGAAACTCACGGTAGGTTTTAGTGTGTTTGTTTCCCTTAAGAGTGTGGGCTGGGAAGGTAGTGGCAGGGGAAAGTTTCAGTCATTTTTGTTAAATCGCACAAGCTCCTCAGTCCAACGAATCATAATGGAAACCGTCCAGCTATCTTTCTAGTGCCAACCCTTCAGGGCAAGCTGGCTGCAGAACTGATTTTTACTCAAAACTCAGTTGTAGGTAAGATCTGCGTATTTCTTGTGTGCATGGTGCAGTGTTCAACATCTGGTAGGAAGAAGGAAACACGGAGGCCACATGAGTATCCTCTGTGGTTATTTTCATGGTGTTTAAGAACTTACTGAGGAGGTAGTAGGCATTCTCATATAGAATGGTTGGAGAGCAGGGGAGAAGAGTGTGCAGCAAAGTTTTAGAGATAATTCAGACAAAACTGGTGCCCATTGTGGTCTAGACTCTTAAGGGGAAGTTTTGTGTGGAGGTAAAACAGGTACCTGAAGCAGGAAAGAAAGGATAGATGGGGTGGGTAAGATCAACATGCAAGCAGAGCTCAGTGGGTACCAATATGATTGAGTCTAGGCCTAGGAAGAGATTTAAATGGCTAGAGTCCTCTTGAAATGATTGTCATGATGTGGAACTATTTGTACTAGTAAGGAATCTACTGCTGCTGGGCACTGGTTGGTGTGATTGAGATTTGAACTCAGAGCTCCACAGACTCTCGAGGCTGTCACTCTTACCATTTGAGCCACAGCTCCACTTCTGGCTCTACACAGCTAAACCTCCTCAGTGAAGGGGGCGGGGAGAGGGCGGAATTTGCTCCATGTGGTATCAGCTCATTCTCTGCATTTCCAGGTGCTCTACTTGGTAGACCTCTTCCTCAGCTAAGCCTGTGGGATGGTTTAGTCTCATGTAGAACATCCTGAGCCTGGGCAGCTCAGGTAAATGCAGGCCCAAGGTACAGCCAAGAAATAGGACAGTGAAGACTCAGCCCCAAGTCTCATGCCCTCATGTGCAGGGGAGGAACATGGGCCTTGTCCTCATTGTTCCCACTACCCACATAGAAAAGAGAAGACATTTGCTTTGGAATCAGACAGCATGCATCTCCTGACTACCATCTCTGTGTGTTCCCTTCATGAAATTCTATGAGTTTTTGTTACACAAAGACTGTTTCATACCTGAGTATTCATCTGCTTGGTATATGATTACTCTCACTCTCCACCGAAAGGCTGCTTCTGAGTAGCCCACCCAGATAGCAAGCACTGAAATCCTGATTTTAACAGAATATAGTAAAGATGCCCTACTGGGGTTTTTTAGATTTTTGTTTTGTTTTTTGGAATGACATAAACAGGCTGTTAAACTGCTGGCAGGGATAAAGTTAACAAGAACAAATGATCATTTAACCTCTGAATTCTGTATGTTTTAAAGCATTATAACTGGCTCTTCCCATCAGTGTCAGGAATATACAAATGTCTTTTTCATTAAAACATGAAATAAGCCATCTGTAGACATGGACAATGACAGCTATTATATATTGTCAACTGAAACCAGTAAAAAAAAATGGTTATGATTTGCCCATGTTTTGTTCAATCTTTTTGTTTAGCTGACTCCTCTGAAGTTCTTGGTGAGGAACCCTACTCTGAACTTCCTGACATAGTTTATTAGTAATAGTAATATTCTAGAACATACTAGCTCCTACTCTACCTTTTATTCCCCTCCCACACTCTTACCGCCTCCACCCCCAATTGTTGTACCTACTTCAGGGTTTTTCTTTAGGTATCTCTGTGACTTCAGTTTCTGTAGTAGTAAACAGAGAAGCAATCCTGTAACATCCAATAAAGCAGTTCTTAACATCTTCATTCCATCAGTGACTCCTTTTTCCACAGTATTTATAAAATCTCTGAGCATAGCATCACAGCCAAATTCTGGGATATTTGGCTGGATTTTCTCAATTTTTAAAGATCCTTTTACACCTGCATTCTTAACTGTGGTCATTTCAAGAATTTAGTGCTCTCCTAATAACTTCTATACCAATTTTTAAAAATTCATTAACCAAATGTTCCTGTGTTTGAGGCTGGAATGCCCCAAAGCAGAGCACAATGACCTCTTCAGCCATTCTTGTAGCACCAAGGACGAGTGTAGCTTTCCTTTTGTTCATTTGGACAGTTCTTGGCCCCTCAGCCTTCAGACAGCTGCTTTCATCCAGTTTTTCCTTTTCATCTTCACTGGTTGTAAGATCTAACTGCTCAGTGATTAATTTGTTTTTCATTTGTGTGTTGTCACATTTTATCCTTCTAAAGCATGATATCACCTTAAATCATGAGGCTGAACATTTTCAAGATTTAGACTGAATCCCTCTGCTCCCAACACGGCACCATCAGAAACCATACCCATATAGTCAAGCTGGTTCTTCCTCTTTTTTTGGTAGGGGGGATGGAATCCGGTCATGAGGCCTGAACTCTGGGCCTGAGCGCTGCCCCTCAGCTCTTCAGCTCAAGGCTAGCACTCTACCACTTGAGCCACAGCGCCACTTCCCACTTCCGGCTTTTTTCTTTTTCTTTTTGCTTATGTGGTGCTGAGGAATCGAACCCAGGGCCTCATGCATGCAAGGCAAGCGCTCTACCACTGAGCCACCTTCCCAGCCCAAAGCTGGTTATTTCTGTTGTCACCAAAACCTAGAGTTTTGACTGTTACCTAAAGACCTAAACACCAACTTTAAATATATTCACAAATGAATATACCATCTGGTGCTGGTGGCTCATACCTGCAGTCCTCTCAGGAGGCTAAGTTTTGAGGATTGTGGTTTGAAGCCAGCCTATGCGAGAAAATCCATGAGACTCTTATCTCCAGTAAAGTACTCAGTAAAAAACTGGAAGTGGCACTGAGGCTCAAGTGTTAAAATGCTAGCCTTGAGCAAAAGAAGCCCAGGGACATTGCCCAGGTCCAGAGTTCAAGCCCCAGGACTGGCTAAATAAATATGTGAGTGCACGCACACTCTCTCTCTCTCTCTCTCTCTCTCTCTCTTTCTCTCTCTCTCTCTCTCTCTCTCTCTCTCTCTCTCTCTCTCTCTCTCTCTCTCTCTCTCTCTCTCTCTCTCTCTCTCTCTCTCTCTCTCAGCTCAGAACTGGGACTTTGGAACTGTCCCAATTTTGTTAGCCATTGTTTTTCCATTTAGCCCCATTTTAACAGTCACAGATTCTGAAAACAATCTACACCTTGAAGCGTGGCCAAGGGCTTACAGTGAGCTCTGGCAATTTCAACAGCAAGTGTAACAGATTGGATGCTAGAAAAATTCTTTTCACTCAATAGAACATAGGTAACATAGAATTCACATTTTTGGCTATTTGCTGCATTGCTAGAGTCTAGGGAAATATACCCTTGGGCTAACTTTATGGCTTCAGTAATGTCTAATTTATTGTTCAGTATTACCCCATCCTGCATGAGAGCAACAAGGCCTGTCTTCCAACCTTTCATTGCATCAGAAATGATGTTGCCAATTTCACTGTTGCTATTTGCAGAAATTGTAGGAACCTGAGCAGTTTCTTCAGGGATTGTGACAGGTTGAGGCTGCTGCTCAGGTTCAACAATTACAGCATCAGCAGCTACTGTCACCTCTCCTGATTTCTCCTGGATTAGCACTTTTGCTAATCCTTCTAAAACAAAGCTCTTTGCAAGAGAGCATGCCAGCACAGAAGCAGTGGTGCCATCCCCAGCCTCTTCATCAGTTTTGGTGACATCTTGTTTACCTAGCTCCAGTATTTTTCGTGTGTGTGTGTGTGTGTGTGTGTGTGTGTGTGTGTGTGTGTGTGCATGCATGCATGCATGTGAATGTATACCCATGCATGTGCGCAAGTCTTGGGGCTTGAACTCAGGGCCTGGGTGCTTTCCCTGAGCTTTTTTGCTCAAGGCTACTTCTACCACTTGAGCCAGAACCACACTTCCAACTTTTTCTGGGTAGTTCATTGGAGATGAGACTCACAAACTTTCCTGCCTGGGCTGGCTTCAGACCTCTATCCTCAGATCTCAGCCTCCTGAGTAGCTAGAATTACAGGAATAAGCCACCAGCGCTGGCTAACTCCAGTATTTTTATGTTTATCCTTTAAATCAGGGATGGGTAATAAATCCCAAAACATCATTCGGTATATTATAGGCCAGACATGTAATGCCTCTCGCTGGCTGCCCTGCCCTGGTCTGTCTGCCGGTATTGATAATTATGGATGACCCATAATGATTTTATAAATATCCAAATCTCCAGAACAGGATTCTTCACCCCTGCTTTGCCTCTTTTGTTACTTTGTGACTTTGCTAACTCTGTTTGATAGCCATAGTTCTTCCTGTAACAGCTGGAGCATCAGAAAAAGACCTATACCTGGAAACACTGATGTTCTGGCATCTGCACCAAGTGAGAGGTTGAGCCATTGCTCTGGATACTGGTCTTATCTCGCAAAGGACCGTAGGCAATCAAAGCATTTCTACAGGATGTCCACACAGCAAGGCAGGCCAATGTGTTATATTAATGTTGTTATATTAATGATAGTTTTGAATATGTACATCTTTGTGTGTACCTGACACCACATATTAGAATGTACCATCATGGACACCCATGGCTGCCACCCAATTTGGGGTCAGTAATGTCTCTGGCACAAGTTTCTTACTACATCGCTGTTCTGCTCTCCTCATAGCTTATGGGGGTTTGTCCTTGAGTGAGCCCAGTTCCACAAAGCCAAGGCCTTTCATGAGCTCAGTGTGGGTCTCCAGCAGAGCTTTTTAACCAAAGGAGCCCTCTGTGCACTCAGAGGGCTTTCATGCTGTGACAGCTCTGTGTTGGCCAGCCTTCCTATGTGAAACAACAACTCTATTGATGTGAATGGAGCATTAAATATGGAGTGTAGGGCTCTGTGAGATCAGGAATCAACCCACTTTGTTGTTGGTGGTGGTGGTGGTTGTGGGACTTAAACTCTGGGCCTGGGTGCTATCTCTGAGCTCTTCAGCTCAAGGCAAGCACTCTGCCACTTGAGCCACAGCACCACTTCTGGTTTTCTATGGTTTAGTGGAGATAAGAGTTTCACAAACTGCTGGGTGCCGGTGACTCACACCTGTAATCCTAGCTACTCAGGAGGCTGAGATCTGAGGATCGAGATTCAAAGCCAGCCCAGCCAGGAAAGTCCGTGAAACTCTTATCTCCAATAAAAATCACCAGAAAACTGGAAGTTGTGCTGTAGCTCAAGTGGTAGAGTGCTAGCCTTGAGTTGAAGAGCTGAGGGACAATGCCCAGGCCCAGAGTACAAGCCCCACAACCGACCAAAAAAAAAAAAAAAAAAACCAGGAGTTTCACAAACTTTCCTGCCTAGACTGGCTTTGAACCGTGATCCTCAGATCTCAGCCTCCTGAGTAGGTAGGATTACAGGCATGAGCCACCAGCACCCGGAAATCAACCCACTTTTGACCAATAAAACTAAGGCTGGAGTTGTATTGGCCAATGTTAACAAATTTCAAATAATACAAGTCTAGAGAATACTTCATGTTTAGTTTAATTGCTATTTTTAAATGCAATTCACTTTCTCCATCATCATCATCATCATCATCATCATCATCATAATCATCATTATCATCATCGTGGTGAGGGTGGTCCTTGTGCATTCCAGCCAAGCACCACTGTACCAATGAGCTCTATCTCCAGCTCTGAGCTATATCTCCAGCTCAGGGCGGGGGGAGGGGGGATGCACACGCATGCGCATGCACTGGTCCTGGGTCCAGTCTCTCTGAGCTTTTTTTTCAAGGATAGCACTCTATTGCTCCAGCCACAGCTCCGCTTCTAGATCTTTTGTTGTCGTTTATTGGGGATAAAGAGTCTCCATAGACTTTGCTGCTGAGGCTGGCCTCAAACCAAAAGTCTCAGATCTCAACCTCTTGAGTAGTTAGGATTACAGGAGTAAGCCACCAGCAACCAACTGAGATGTTATTTTGTTTTAACTTCCCAACTAACCTTATAGATACAGTCTTAGTAACTTTTTTGCATGTTTAACCAGCCGTCATCTTAAGTCATTCGAAAGATACTACCTTCTCAATTGAGTGGGCACCTGATTAGTCCCTTCATCTTAAAACTTTTCTCAGCCTTTTCTCAATGTGTTTATCCTTGGAAAAATCTGATTCTGTTTATTTGGCTGAGTCTTTGTGTTTTGTTTTTAAGCTTTGCTCTGTCATTCCTGGAAATTTCTAGTGTATTTACATGATGGTAGTTCTGTGCCTTTCCTTCCCAAAGTCTCACCTTAGAAAATAACAGGAAAAACAATGGTGTTGCTAGTATTATCAATGCTAGACAAAGCTTATCCCACAGTATACAGCTACTAAAAGTCATAGTGAGGTACATCTTCATAGAATTTATCAAAGACTGGGACCAAACCAGGTGCCAGTAGCTCACACCTGTAATCCTAGCTACTCAGGAAGCTGAAATCTGAGAATCACAATTCAAAGCCAGCCCAGGCAGGAAAGTCCATGGAGACTCTTGTCTCCAATTAAATACCAAAAACACTGGAAGTAGAGCTGTAGCTCAAGTGTCAAAGTGCTAGCCTGGAGCAAAACATCTCAGCGATAGTGCGTAGACCCTGAGTTCAGCACTGGGACCAGCACAAGAAAAAAAAAGATTGAGACCAAATAAAAACTACACATTTAAAAGTATTAAGTATTTTTATTGTTTTGATGGTTGATAGAAAGAATATGGTTAAATGCTTGTATCTACAGTTTCTCTCTGCAATGTTTCATGCTTTAGGGTTTCCTCAACCCTATGTATATTTACTAATAGCACCCCACCCTTAGCCAGAAATGTTTTTCCTTTATTTGATCCTATAGCACCCCACCCTTAGCCAGAAATGTTTTTCCTTTATTTGATCCTTCAGCTAAGAAAAATACAATTAACTGTAACTAGAAATTTATAATTGTCCTTTTCCCCAGTAGAAAGAATAAGAAAGCTGGTTGGAGACATGTGTGTTATGTTTATGGGGGGGAGGGGTGGTAAATGTGTGTCCACGCATGCGTGTGCCAGTCCTGGGGCTTGAATTCAGGGCCTGAGCACTCTCCCTGAGCTTTTTGTGCTCAAGGTGAGTGCTCTACCACTTGAGCTACGGCTCCACTTCCAGCTTTTGGGGAATAGTTTATCAGAGATGAGTCTCAAGGGCTTTCCTGGCTAGGCTGGCTTTGAACCTGTATTCTCAGATCTTATCCCCCTGAGTAAGCTAGAATTACAGGAGTGAGCCACTAGCACCTAAGTGGGACTTTTTTTTTTGAACTTCCAAATGACCTTATAGATATAGTCTTAGCTGAACTTCCTTACCATTTTGCATGCTTAGCCAGAAATGCTGTCATACTATGTCACTCAGAAGATGTTTCCTCCTTTATGTGAAGTGAATAGGCTTTCATACTATTGGGGTTTTATCCTTTCATTCAGCCATGTAACATGAAAAGCATGGAGCAGAGCATTCATAGAGCTTGATAGCACATAGACCCAGCGTGGCCCCAAGAACTTCATTGTACAGTCGACCCTCATTAGCCTCAGGGAACTGGATCCAGGACTCCTGCCAATACTAAAATCCATGATGCTAATGTCCTTTGTATAAAATGATATAGTACTAATATATCTTCTCTCCACATCCTTCCATAGACTTTAAATCACTTCTGGATTTCTTTTCTTTCTTTCTTTCTTTCTTTCGTTCGTTCGTTCGTTTTTTTTTTTCTTTTTGGTCAGTCATAGAGCTTGAACTCTGGGTCTGGGCACTGTCCCTGAGCTCTTCAGCTCAAGGCTAGCACTCTTACCACTTGAGCCATAGTGCCACTTTCGGTTTTCTGGTGGTTAATTGGAAATAAGAGTCTCATGGACTGTCCTGCCCAGGCTAGGTTTGAACCACGATCTTCAGATCTCAGCCTCCTGTGTGGCTAGGATTACAGGCACTTCTGGATTTCTTATAACAGCTGATACAGTATAAATGCTGGGTAAATAGTTGTGGTGTTTTTACTCTGTTGTTTAAAGAGCACTGTTGTTTGTGGAATAGTGGCACGAAATAAATACATAATTCAATACAGAAGTACTTTTGAAGTTGGCTATTTCTGTACACGTGGAACTTGTAGAAAAAACTGAATACATCATACTTGTTTATGGAATGAATAGTTGTATGTAAATGAGCTATGTAAAAAGTATAAGAAAGAGCTTTGGAAGTTCAGATCAGAAAAATGACACTTTCAGCATGACAATCAGGGAAGAACAATCCTTCAAGACTTCAGGAGATGAATAGGCAAAAGTGTTTGAACCCACATTTGCAGGAGCAGAGATAAAAAGGCAAAGATAAAGAGGTTTGGCTGGGGCTTATTCACTGAGGCACACAGAAAGTCCCGTCAGAAAGTTAGCCCTGCTAACTTTCCAGAAGCAGTGGAGAGTCTGTAGATGATTTTGGTATATTAAAACTTTTGTCTCACCAGATGCTAATAGCTCACTGTAATTCTAACACTTAGGAGATGAGATCTGAAGATCGAGGTTTAAAGCCAGTCCAAAAAGGAAAATCCATGATACTCCTATCCTCCAAAAAACAACAGCAAGTGGAGATGTGGTTCAAGTGGTAGAGTACCCAAGCCCTGAGTTCAAAATCACAATACTGGCACAACACACACACACACATACACACATACACACACAAAAAAAAACCTAGGGTCTAAGGAGGGTTAGCCTGGCATGATTTGTGAAATAGAAGAAAAGCTAACAGTAAGGGGAATGGTTAAAAGACAGAAGTACATGTACTCATGTCACTTCTGTAATTGCAAAGACTGAAATTGGAAAACAGAAGAATTGAGATGGATGCTAAATTCCAAGGGTGGCAGGTACTTCTCATAGGAGGAAAAGGGGAAACTTTAAAGAGCTTGGAGTGTCAGAAAATTAATGGAAATGTGTCATTGTCAGAAAAGACTGGTTACTTTCCTCCTGCACTGACATTCTTAAAATACTGACAAGATACTATTTAAAACACAATTACTACGCCCAGCATTGGTTGTTTATGCCTGTAATTCTAGCTATGCATGAGGCAAAGATCTAAGTACCACAGTTTAAAGCCAACCAGGTCAGGAAAGTCCCTGAGATTCTTGACTCCAGTTAAAAACAAAAGTCAGAAGTAAAGCTGTGCCTCAAGTGATAGACCACCTGCTTTGAGCAAAAAAGCTAAGGGGCAGCACATACACTCATACACAAAGCACATACACTCATACACAAAAACAATTGCTAGTGCTCTTGTAATGTTTGATATTTGAAATACTGTGTCTTAAGAGCTCAAAACATAGAGAAAAAGAATAGAGGTGCTTGCGCTCAGCATACATTGTCCCAAGTATGTCTTTGTAGGTAGCTTTCCCTCTTCTCTATGATCCTCTCACCATGGTCAGCTTTTTTTGTTGTTGTTGTTTTGTTTTTGTTTTTTTTTTCGGTCATGGGGCTTGAACTCTGGGCCTGGGCACTGTCCCTTAGCTCTTCAGTTCAAGGCGAGCGCTCTACCAGTTGAGCCACAGCATCATTTCCAGTTTTCTACTGGTTTATTGGAGATAGGAGTCTCACAGACTTTTCTGCCCAGGCTGTCTTTGAACTGTGATCCTCAGATCTCAGTCTCCTGAGTATCTAGAATTTCAAGCGTGAGCCACCTGCACTCGGCTGATTTAACATTTTTAACATAAGAAAATAAAGGAATGGGTCTAAGCAACTATTCAGGCTACCCAGGCACAAAGCTATGAGATAAGAAAAGTATAAGCCGTCTGTGTTGTGACTGTAGTAGTTAACATGATAAGCAATCAATATAATATTACTCGGCATAAAGCAAACCATAAAAATCACCATGATGAAAACAACCGCCTTGGAATACCTCAGCCATCTTTGATCGTGTATGTTAAGTCTGCGGATGATGTTTGTGTAGCAGTATGTAACAACCATGAATGGAATTAAGAATCCAAAGACAGCTAAGGAGATAAAGTAGCACAACTGGAAGAGGGAGGAAGACTCGCATAGGCTGTAGCCATCATGGCAGGTGGTGATGTCCAGCTGCAGAAGGTAATATTCCTGTTTCAGGATGCAAAATGGCAGCATGTATAAGAAAACCATCACCCACACCACGCCACATGTTAGCCAAGTGTATTTGCGCTTGGGCAGCCTCCGGTATGTGAAAGGATGAACAATGGCCAGGTAGCGGCTGATGCTCATGCAGGTAAGGAGCAGAATGGAGCAGTACAGGTTTCCATAGAAGAGCACAGTGGTAGCCCGGCACAAGACCTCTCCAAATATCCAGTTATTTCCATTGAGGTGATAAATGATCTTAAATGGCAGTGTAACACAGAAGAGAATATCTGCAATGGCCAGGTTGGTATGGAAGATGGTCAGACAGATGGGTTTGTTTCTGAAAAGGAGTTTCCACAGGGTCATACTGTTGGCTGGAATACCAACCACAAATACCAGGATGTAGATAGCAGGTATCAGCTTGGTCCTTAAGGAACTTTTCAGGTACCTCACGGTGACATTATTCATGTGAAGATGTGAAACATTTCCTTCAGGGCACCTCACATTTATAGTGGCTCCTGTCCAGCCTTTTATGGCAGAAAGTAAGAAGTCTTCAGAAGCATTTGGAGGGGTTCCATACAAGGTCCTAACAGTTAAGTTTGGTTTTCTTGACTTGTCTGCAATGTTTCCCATGCCTGTAAGTGAAAGGAAATTACAGCACTTTTTTATTTTGCCAAGCCTTATTTTATAGTTTGGGTAAAAACTAAGTGAAGTGTTTTACTTTGGGCAGTACTGGGATTTAAACTCAGGTGCTCACTGTTACTAGTTAAGTCCTCTGTGAGTTGAGCCATAACCTTAGCTTTAAATGATTTATGTTCCATAATTTATGTAATTGTAAGATTTAGAACCATTTTATTTTAAAAGATCATTATATATTTTATTATATCACATATTTATTTTCATTATCACACCTATATATATATATATATACACATATACACATACCTGATATTGCCTATAACCAAGCAGTCCATAGGCATGTTTGTAGTGTGTGCCATAAACCTCAGCACATACACACAACTCCTTGTGTGAAAGGAGTTAATAGTACTAGTGGAAGCAAAATTAGCTCAAAACATTATAGGCAAATGTTATGTTGACCATAAGCTACGTAGTCATTTGGATTCAAGAAACATGTCAAGAAAATGATGAACAAGGCTTATAAAGAGATGGAGTTTAATAGATGAATTAGATTTTGCTGATGATGAATGGGCATGGGGTCTGGGAATACCCAATAAATATTAGGAAATGTTCATTTTGTACATACATGCAGTTGACACTTTATTGCAATAAAAGTTAAAAATGTAGAATTTCAAATAAGTTTCATCACTTTTTGGGAAACCTTTGACTATTGTAGAAGACACAAAAATTTATTGTAATATACTAATAAAATACATCTAAGAGACGAATTTTGAAAAAATAAATTATACTCAAATTCTTGAAGGGCCCTGAAACTATCCTAAGAAATCACGGCCTATTCGTGAGGTTGCATACACAGCTCTGATGGCAGTACTAACCAATGTGGTAAAAAGAATAAAGCCACAAAGATTCCATCTGCTGGTTCTGGGAACCTGTGAATGTGTGACCTCATATGGCAAAAGGAAATTTTACATATAGGAGTAGTTAGAGTATCCTGGACTGACCAAGTGGGTCAAATATAATCCTAAGAGTCCTTGTAGGAGGGAGGCAAGAGGGTGAAAATCAGGCAGATTTGGAGAGGCCGTGCGGCTGGCTTTGAAGATAGAAGGAGGGGCAATGGACCAAGGAATGCAGGCAGTTTTTAAGAGTCTGAAAAAGGCAAGAAGTCAGATTCTTGTCCAAATCCTCTTGAATGAATACAGCCCTGCCCACACCTTGATTTTAATACTTCTGACCTCCAGAAATACCAGATAATAAATCTGTGCTCTTTTAAACACTCAATTATGAACATTTGTTACAGTGTCAGTAGGATACTAATAATATACCAATGACTTTAACTTGTTTTCAAGATTACTTCAGTGGTAAAGTACAGCGAACAGAGTGTTAAGACTTAAGGAGAGGGGCTGGGAAGGTGGCTCAGTGGTAGAGCGCTTGCCTTGCATGCCTGAGGCCCTGGGTTCGATTCCTCAGCACCACATAAGCAAAACGAAAAAAGCTGGAAGTGGCGCTGTGGCTCAAGTGGTAGAGTGCTAGCCTTGAGCTGAAGAGCTGACGGACAACGCCCAGGCCCCACGACAGGATCCCCCCTCCCAAAAAAAAAAAAAAAAACTTAAGGAGAAAGGAGTCTGATTTGGATGCTATTGTAATTATTCATACTCTAAGGATACTCTAAGTTACTGAACTAGGCAAAGGTTAGGAAATGGTGAAGGTGAGTATAGGAAGACAAACAGGGTACAAAGGGACTTATAGGTACATTCACGTGTGTGTGTGTGTGTGTGTGTGTGTGTGTGTGTGTGTGTGTGTGTGTGTGTGTGTGTGTGTGTGTGTGTGTGTATATCCTGAATGCTTATGAGCTTGTGCCCATATTGGGGCTTGAACTCAAGGCCTTACACTGCCCCTTAGCTTTTAAACACCAGGCTGGCACTCTATCACTTGAGCCATACCTCCACTTCCAGCTTTAGGTGGTTAATTAGAATTAAGGGTGTTATGGATTTTCCTGACTTTGCTGGCTTCAAAGCTTAATCCTCAGATCTCAGCCACCTGCATAGCTAAGATTACTGGCATGAACCACTGGTGCCTAGCATAAGATTCTTTCAATCTCTTGAAAAAGTCCTGTCTTTCCAAAGTTAGAGGAAATTCCTACAAATGCAAACACTTCTCACAAAGAATATTGCTTTCTGACTTAACTGTATATCTAAAATCTTGATTCTAGCACCAAAATTTAGATATTAATAGAGGACAGTACATCTTTAACAAGATAAAGTGAACAAAGTAGATGTTCATCTCCAGGATTCTGGCTGTAACCAAGAACACACTCTGCCCTTTGAGAATATTAAGAGAATATTAAGAGAATTAGGTTCAGATGACTCTTACAACATAATCATTGTATCCCAAAAGAAAAGAACTTACCACTTTGACAAATAGTAGACAGCAGGAGCAGTAGTCTAGAAGCTGCCACAATGAGGGCTTTCATTTTGATGTCCTGAAACCTACTTCTCCAAGGTATAGTCACAGGACACAGTTTCCCCTCAGCTTCATGTGGTAGCAGCAAGTAGAGACTTGTCGTCTTGGCTGAAGCAAGGTTTTCTTGGCTGTGCTTTGTGGGCAGGAACCTGCCCTAGTTCCTCTGTAGGGAAATAAAGTGACGTTAGGAATTTCCATATGCATGATTCAGGCCAAGCCTCTGAGCACATTACGTTATCTCTGGAGAAAATCATCTAACTTCCCCACCGTCCTCACAAGCCAAAGGTGCTGAAGAGATGCTGTAGCTCTCGCTGATTTAGTGACTTGCATTTTAAACACCACCACTAGCCAGGAAGTAGTGGCTCCTACCTGTAATCTTAGCTACTCCAAAGGATTGCGATTCAAAGCCAGCCTGGACAGAGAAGTCCATGAAGCTCTTATCTCCAATTAACTATTACACAAAGCCAGAAGTGGAGGTGTGGGTCCAGTGGTAGTCAGCCTTGATCAAAAAAGTCAAGAAAGAATTCAAGGCCCTCAGTTTAAGCCCCAGTACCAGTGTGCGTGCGCACACACACACACACACACACACACACACACACACACACACACACACACACACACACACACACACACACACACACGAAAAAAGGCAGTGCTATACATAGATTTTATGCAGCAGTTAGCTATGAATCTGCTCATATATCATTTTGCCCATTTCAAAAACAGTGCCAGAGTGTAATTCCTACTTAATACTTGGGCAGTCAGAACTTAGTCTTTCCTTTATTCTCCTAGCTATTTAATTTTAATTCTTTTTTATCAAATTTTCATTAAACTCATTACCTAAGTTTAAATTTATTATGGCAAGCAAATACTAAGAAGTTAAAATTGTTTAGGTGCTTAATGGCTGTGGAAATCTCTGCCAGTTTCATATAAATATGCCGAGCTGAACTTGATATGATGGTAACAGTATTAGAAGAGGAGCTGTTTACCATAGCCCACTGTGTTCTGAACAATTCAGTAACACCAAACAACACTATATGACTATGCCAAAATCATTATACAACACTGAAGTGCAGAGAACTCCCTGTATTCCATAATCTCTGTAAGCAGGTCTACATGAGATTGCTTTATTGTCTTTAGTAGTATAAAGAAATTTTAATTCAAAAATTAAATCATCTTGCTCAGTGTCATTCCTTCCATTATTCTCCCCATCTCTCCCAACAATTGTGGTAGGAGATACATAATAAAATTTACCATCTTACCAATTTTAAGGGTACAATTCAGTAATGTTAAGTACATTAGTGAGTACAATATCATTTGGTATACAGAAAAAACATAATATATGGCTAAACCCTAAGGTTGGCAACCCAATAGCTTGCTGAAAATAAAATACACCAAGAATCAGAAAAAATTAATTTCACATGAAACGTAAAAGACTGAGGGTTAAAGTAGGAAGAAATAGATCTGTATAAACTTTCCGTATCTCAATTTCGGCTTTAACACCCAACACTTGCCCCTACACATAGCTGAATACAGTAGTATTTTTTTAATGGAATAGCATATCTTTCCTGAAAATATTTTAATTCCTTTTTTATTAATAAGTTTTTTTTATTGTGAAAATACTGTACAGAGGGGTTACAATTGCATGAGCAAGGTAATAAGTACATTTCTTACCAAGCATTGTTGCCTCCTCCTTTGTTTTTTCCTTACCATCCCTGCCCTCCCGTCTCCACAACTACACCCCCCCCCCCAAGCATTTACTTGCAACTTTGGACAAGCATTTACAAAATGCTTGTAGTTGCTACCTGGCAGTTCCAGTTAATATCTGTGAGCAATGCATTTATAGTAGGATCATCAGAACCAATCCAAAGATAAAATAGCAAAGATAATTTCATAAATTTTCACTGCTCCTACCTCTCTTTCTGGAGCTCAGTCTTTTTTCCTCCTGGACTTCAAAATCCCTGCCCCTTCTTGCCACTTACCTGTATCTGATACTTCCCTGATCACATTATATGATAATTGTTCCTTGACACATCTGTCTCTTCCTCAAGACTAAGAGCTCCTTGGGAGCAAGCAACATTTTCTTTTGTCAGTCATGGGGCTTGAACTTGGGGCCTGGGCACTAAGCTCTTTTGCTCAAAGCTAGCATTCTACCACTTTGAGCCACAACACCACTTCCAGTTTTCTGATGGTTTATTAGAGATAAGAGTCTCATGGACTTTCCTGCCTGGGCTGGCTTTGAGCCATGATCCTCAGATCTCGGCCTCCTGAGTAGCTAGAATTACACAGGTGTGAGCCACCAGTGCACAGCCATATTTTTATTTTTGTCTCTGTGTCTGATAAATATTGAGCATCATTCTGTTTTCCCATGGCACCCTGGGGGACCCAGCCATATCATTTGGCAATCACAGTAATTGAATGCTTAGTTATCCCTGGGGGAAAAAAACTCTTTGGAAGCGGTAGTATTTAAATTGAGTCCTGAATGAGAAAACATCGTTATGCAGCTAAGGTAGAGTTCTAGAATCTATAAGAAGCTGGTGTGAAGTTCAATAACAGAGAAAGACAACATGAAAGGGTACTGCCCTACCTACCGTTCATGGAAAAGGACGTTTGTGTTTTCTTCAGTAGGAAGCTTTCAATGGGTTTCCTTGGAAGAGGGACATAATGAGATAGCCATTTTGGAGAGATCATGTGGTTTTCTCTAGAGGGCATGGAGATACAGGACAGACTTGGAAGCAACAAAAACCTATGAGACCAGTGTAGCTTTCCATGTGAGAGATGGCAATAGCAAACTCCTGGTGGTAAGGACAAAAGGGGGAAAGTGGTCAGATTCAGGATCTGTTCACTAGCAGCTTGTGCTATATAGGGCACTGCTTATTGGTTTGCTGGTTAAGAATTAGGAAACTATAATGAAATGGCTCCTGAAGAGAAGTTATTGATTCCATTCTGTCATTCACTGTTCTCTCTCCTTGGTTCTATGCCATTTTTCCTAGGACCCTGATAGTATTTCTAAAGTTCTTTGGCTGGATGAGATACAACAAGCCATCGATGAAGCCAACACACATGAGAGCAGAGCAAAGCAATGTAAGTCCGTGCCTTTTTTTGTTGTCAGTGTGCCTTGCTTAGATTTGGATATATAACTGAAGTCATGTCAGTTTTCAATTTCTAGAAAGATTTGGATTCTTACCACATTTTAGTTTGTGGATGCATACTTAGTATAGATATTTGATTAGGTGGTTCCTCTACTTGCCCTGATTAGTTGCTGTTTCCAACAAAATTTGACCCATATTGCTGAAAAGAAACCGGTGGGTGGGGGACTCTGTTCCACCAGGAACTAGCCCATTTCTGCTCAATAAATATCCTCTTTTCCATAGTTTCCATTGTTAGGATTTGTCAGAAATCAAACCCGTAGGGAAGGAGGGTGGAGAGAGGGAGGGAAGGACAATATGTACGTGGGTATTGATATACAAGAGCAGACAGACGGGGCTGGGAAGGTGGCTCAGTGGTAGAGCACTTGCCTTGCATGCTCGAGGCCCTGGGTTCGATTCCTCAGTACCACATAAGAAAAGAGCCAGAAGTGGCGCTGTGGCTCAAGTGGTAGAGTGCTAGCCTTGAGCTGAAGAGCTGAGGGACAGCACCCAGGCCCAGAGTTCAGGCCCCACGACTGGACCAAAAAAAAAAGAGCAGACAGAAGTATCTTGAAGGGTCTCAGCCCTGTGGAGTTGTGTAAATGATCAAGGTATTCCTAGAATTAAAATCAACCAGTAGTTCCTAACTTCTTAATCTGTACACATAGAAGAGTTCTAAGTCAAGAGAAGTCTACCTTGAATGATAAAAAGAATCAGATTCCCTTATTGTCCAGACTGCATCCACATCACAAACCCAGAGCCTCTTAGGTGAGGGAGAGACCAACTTCCCTTGAGCAAGGATACCACAACACTGCCCCAAAATTATACCATTAATATTTCTGCTGGTCTTCTCCAAAGGGTTCTAGAGGTCTTGGAGGGTGAATGTTCTACGGGAAAGGAATAGAAGCAGGCTTTGCAGGACTACTGGTCACTGGCCATGAATCAGCATGAATTTCTACAGACCTGAGGTGCCACTGTGGTTCCCCAGCCAGATCAGGGTTTTAGAAGCTGGATGGATGGTGCAAGGAATTTTAATCCATGTTCTCTCACAGTGTCCAAGCTCCCAAACCCACCCTGTGATTATCTCCAACAGGAGAGTAGCTAAAAGAATTATCATATTGGTTCACATGGTTTAAAAAAACAAGTGCTAGGTGCTGGTGGCTCACTCCTACAATCCTAGCTACTCAGGAGGCTGAGATCTGAGGATCAAGATTCGAAGCCAGCCCAAGCAGAAAGTCTCCTTGAGACTCTTGTCTCCAATTAACCACTCAAAAGCCAAAAGTAGTGCTATGGCTCAAAGTGGTAGAGCACTAGCCTTGAGCAAGAGAGCTCAGGGACAGCTCCCAGGCTCTGAGGTCAAGCCCCACAATCCCCCACACCCACTCAAAATGCCAGGCACCAGTGGCTCATACCTGTAGTCCTAGCTGCTTAGGAGGTTGAGATCTGAGGATCGTGGTTTGAAGCCAGCCAGGACAGCAAAGTCCATGACACTCTTATCTGTAGTAAACTACTCAGGTAAAAGCTAGAAGTGGTGCTGTGGCTCAAGTAGTAGAAAACAACCTTGAGGACAAATGCTCAGGGACAGCTCCCAGGCAAGTTCAAGCCCCAGAACTGGCAAAAACAAAAACAGAAATAGAACTAAAAAAAAAAAACCTTCAACTTCTATTCTGAAGAAGGAATAGTAAGAAAGTCTACCTGACCATCTGAAATAGCTTCTAAATTGATATACAAATGGTCTCCATGTATAATACGTCCCTACACAAATTAAAATAAGACTCAATAAAAACCTGCCTGTTTGTGGAATAGACTTCCCCAGTTCATCAGCCCATAGAGTGTTGCTGACACAGCTTGGTCTCTGCAGCAGATGTGCTTTCAAACTTTGGAAGCATCTATGGAGAACATCTGTATTTATTTCTTTAGCTTGGAAAAGTATCTGCATTTTTCTCTAAACTTTTACTTCCTTAAGAATTTTAAAGTCTTGCCTTTCTAGTGCTCTGATGTTTAAGGGAGAAAATAAGATAGTTGAGTTATGTACATAAGAGATTTAAATTGCCATATAAAACAATATAATTAAGGTGGATAGATAGGAGATTTAAATTAACATATTAAACCAAAAGCAGCTGTCATCTGATCCTCAGATATCAGCCTCCTAACTAGGATTATAGGCATGAACCACCAGTGCCCATCTGTCAAGAAATGAGATTGTAATTTGGATACTCAGCCTAAAATGGTTATGACTTCCTTCTCAGAAGATCAAACCGATTTAGGAGTCCTTTTATTTCTTTTATTCATTATTTTTCTTACATTTGGTCTGTCGATCTTAGAGCTGTTTTTCAATTCTATTGACTAAAAAGTAAAAACTAAAAAGTGTGCTGCATATCTGAAAAGCCTCCCTTCTCCAGCTCTGTCCTGTTCTTCACAAGAGTCGTGGTAATTTCTTCATATGTGTGTGTATGTGTGTGTGTGCGTGTGTGTATACACATATATATACATATGTATATAAAGTATATTCATATATATCAGATTTTGGGTGGGTAAAGCCATGCTGTTTTGACATTGAAATATGAGAGTTTTCTGGGTTTTCAGCTGGAATTTAATATTTCTTTTAAAAGCATTCACCTTGTGGATGAAGACTTGAGATTCTGGTCACATGGTATAAGCATCCTACATAATCTGATCAAAGAAGTGTTTTGACCCCTGAATCTCCCACAGGCAGATTGAAAAGGCAGGGTTGCTGAGTCTCCTCATTTTGACTAGTATGTTCCTTTTCCCTCTAGTATCTTACTTGAAATATGTTTGCCTCAACATCTGATTCCTTACAGCAGAGTTTCTCAACCTATTATTATTATTATTATTATTATTATTATTATTATTATTATTATTATTATTCCCTAAGGGATTTTAAAATAGTTTTTCTTTAATCTCTCCATATCATGAAATTTTAATACTAATAATAAGTTGTACATGCCAATTATATACCATACATAGATCAGTGTGCTTTAACCTACAAAGATTATTTTGCCCTATTGGCCATTTTATCCCTTGCCCCTTCCCTGTAGTATATGCTTTAAAGGGAGCTTGTTGGCATATAGCTTAAGATTTAAAGCACAGGGGTTTTGGATTTCATAAGAGATTTACAGATGGTATCTTCATTTGTTCCTCAGCCAAAATATACTTTACTTTCTAGAAGTCATTTATCTATCATCCTCTATTACTTAGGACTAAATCACAAGCCACAGAGTAAACAACAGAGCAATCAAAATAGATGGCTCAGTCAGGCACTGGTGACTCATGCCTGTAATTCTTGCTACTCAGGACACTGAGATAAGAACGTCCTGATTCAAAGCCAGCAGTGGTGCTGTGGCTAGTGGTGCTAGTGGTAGGAGTGCTAGCCTGAACAAAAAAGCTTAGAGACAGTGCCCAGGCCCTAAGTTCAAGCCCCAGGACTGGCATACCCCCGAAAAAGATGTTGACAGTCATTGCATTAAAGCTATTCTACTATTATCCCTGCATATGCCTGGCATAGACACCTTGAGTCCATTTATTCTTTCTACAGACTTAACTCTTATATGTGGCTATTTCTCTTCCCAGCTCCAAACACAGCAGCAGAAGCTACAATTTTTCAACTGATAAGGAGTTTGTGCTGCCATAAGCAGGCACATGATGTCCATAGGAAGTGATCCCTGACATTGGAGAGAACACTAAAAACCATCAGAGTTTGAGGCCAGTTAGTGCCAGAGCAAATAGCACTGACTGTTACACAGACATTTTTTTATGCCAGTACAGGACTTGAACTCAGGATCTCACATTCACTCTTGGCTCTTACACTCAAGGGCTGGTGACCTATCACTTGAGCCACAGCTCCACTTCCTACAGTCCAATTTTAATGATGTAAAGGACACTTCTATCTGCTCTAAACAAACATTAAGCACCTACTATGTCACAGACACTGAGTAAAATGAGGAGCAAGAATGCCTCTCCTGTAACGGTCTTCTCCAAGGTATGTTTCAGATTTTCATGGAAATTGCTGTTGAGATAGGACTTAGCCCTGGAGACTCATCTATGGACTAGCTCCTTGCACATCAATATGTTAGAAATGGCTCAGGACACTAAGAGTGTCACATAGGAATAAGGAAACTCGAATAACCAACTCAAAAGGGACTCCGCAAAGCTACGTTTACTTCCAAAAATTTGGCAAGCAAGCACACTGAGCAGGCAAGCTGTTCCCTTTTTATCCCTAACCCAGCAGACCCCTCCCCTCTGCTCTCATTGGCTGAGCTCAGATTCACAATCTGCAAAAGGATGTGGCTTAATTAATGTGATGAAACTAAAATTTTAGGAGCTTTTAACAAGATTTCTTAATTAAAGTGCAGAAGAAAAAAGATATAACTAAAATGTAATTAACAAGGGCCAAGCTACCCATCCAAAGCAGGTACTTTTCAGAAAAACAATTCTCAGAAAGATTAGCAGAAAGGAAGCAAACTACTTCTATAGACAAGAGGCTTTTCTCTCAAGTACTAGATGAAAAAGAATATTACTTTGTCCAAGAGATTTGTGTCTACTGTCAGCTTTTTTTGTTGTCTTTTTTTTTAAGTGGTCATAAGCTTGAACCTAGGGTATGGGCATTGTCTTGGAGTTCTTTTGATCAAGGCTAGTTCTATACCACTTGAGCCACAGCTCCATTTCCACCTTTTTACATAGTTAATTGGAGATAAGAGTCTCATGGACTTTTCTGCTCAGACTAGCTTTGAACTTCAATCCTCAAATCTCAGCCTCCAAATTAGCTAGGATTACAGGCATGAGCCATCAGCACCTAGCTCTGTTTTATTTTTGTTTAGTTCTGCATGTCTAACTCACAAGTTACAAAAACAACTCTTATTCTGTTGTTTGGGCTAGAACATCCTTACCTAGAACAACAAAAGTAGATAATAAAGAATTCATTAAGTTAACTTTCCTTGGGCAAAAAGGGTTTAATGTGATTTTATTTGATAGGAAAAGGTTGAAATTTGAAAGGCTTATTTAAATCTAGCCCAATCCAGAACTGGATTCCATTTGCATATATCCACCAGCTGTGTCTTTCTAGAATATTTATTTAGGTTGCTAATGAGAACTTAAGCAAGTACACCAATACAATACATGAGAATATTAGATTTTCCATAGGTTAAATAGCATTTCTCTTATCCTAAAATAGATGTCTTCATAAAAGTAGTTCTCCAATACCTGCTGCTAAAGTAATTACTACCCTTCCAGGGCATCCACTCAATGTCATAGTTTACTACCATGATACCACACAAGATGACCCAGGAAATATGATTTCCAGTATGCCATGTTCTTGTAGAATCTGGTTCTTCTTACAATCTAAACTGGTAGATTGCAAATTAAACTGATTGGCTCAGGTATATATGGTACCTATTCTCTAAGAGTAAAAGGCTTAATAGAAGAATGCTTCTAAAAGATTGAATTGGATATTTGTGTGCCTTTGGAGAAAGTTGAAGAATACAGCTAACAGAATTTTCCCCCATTATTCAGGGCTTACACTGGTCATTGATGTCAACAAGTGTTTGGATGGGAACAAAACAAATGATATTTTGTCTGCATTGAAGACATCTGCTACTAATGTTCAAGACATAATCCCTGAATGTGCTGATAGGTACTACAATGCCCTCTTAAAAGCCAAACAGTCCAAATCTCAAACTGGTAAGCTTTTACATTGCATGGCACATATCACTCAAAATGTGATTTTTTTTTGTGAGATTTTCTTTGGGGTTTTTTTTCCCTCTGGATTTTTGGTGGTGGGGGATTTTTTTGAGGGGGATGGGTATTAGGGGATAGATCTATGGACCTCACACTTTGTAGCATGTGTGTTCTACCTCTGAACCATGCCTCCAAACCTGTTTTTGCACTGGTTATTTTGAGATAGAATCTCACTTCCTACCCAGACATATGTCTGGACTGCTATCCACCCTTTTTAGGCTTCTCATCTTTGCTGGGATGAAAGGTGATTCACTGCATCCAACTTCTCCCAGTGCAGATCGAGTTTCACAGATTTTTCTGTGATCCTAGCCAATCTCAGCTTTCTTTATTAGCTTAGGATGGCAAGTGTCATTTGCTGTGCTACTAGGATTGCAGCCACCAGCACCATACTTTTATATTCTTTCTAGGTAAGCCAGAGTTCAAGTCATTTGCTTCATGCTGACAGCAGTTGACTTGTTTAGTCTAAGCCAGAACTTTTTAATTGTTTTTACTGCCTTCTTTCTTCATTCTTTGTTAGAGATTGACACAAATGATTCCATCTTAACTAACAACTTTCACATATACACAGATTTACTGGGTATATTATGTATATGTTACAGAAGCAACAAGAATAACACAACACTAAATAATAAGTGGGATGTGTCCACATTGCTTCACAGTTGTTCATTTGCATGTGTAAATTTCACTTATTTATAACCATATCATAGGTGCCATTTATGTGAGATCTAAAACTACCTTCTACTACCTTCCATATTGTTATATGGGTTTCCTAATCCCAGTCACAAAATACTTAAGCCACGTGCTTATTGGAATGTATTTGTTTATATTTTTGTTCCTATACTTTAGCATTCATCTAGATTTTTTTATTTTGGAATTAATACACATTCTTAATAGGAGAGGTTTCATTGTTATATATTAGGCACACAAATTCACTCCTTCCACCATCTTCCAATTCTTTCCTACCCTTTTCCTTACTTCTTCCAATTAACTTTCATAATCAGTTTCATGCATTTAGTGTGTTTCCTCATTGGGTCTCTATAAATAAATCTAAATAATATGAATCTCACTAGGCAGAGTATTGCCCTCAGCTGAATAGCCAGAAACAAGACCTCTCCCTTTTTGTCTCCCTCTGGAAGCAGTATTTTACATGGACAATGGCAGGTGTTGCAGAACTCCTTGACCCCTGGTTGTGTCTTAGTCTCAAGGCCTGCCTGGTTGCAGACTGCTTGCACTTTGCTAGTGTATCCAGAATCCCCCCACCCCAAGTCTCTCAGTCAGAAGGGTTCCTTATTGTTGCTCTTTGAGATATAAGGAACAAAAGATTGTCTAGTCTGACGATGGCCTACCGCAGTAGGGAGACCATTGTCCTACCAAATCCTCATGGGTTTTAAGGCTTACAGAAAGTGTGGAATTATCCCACCACTATGTCTGTCTGTCTGTCTGTCTGTCTGTCATGGAGGCCCCTCAGCTTATCTTGTGGTAGAGACTTCAGCTTCTCCTTGCCATCAGATTTGCTGGGGCTGGAGCTTCAAGGTATTTCCTCACTTTCTCTTTTGTCTTTCTGTTTTTCCACACTTCCACAATCCTGTTCCTCTCTTGTGGTTCTTTGTGTCTCTTTCACTTTTATACTTACAAGTATAACTTTCCCTTGTGACCTGCTCAGAGTCGGATGGAAACAGCTGCTTCTCACCATTACTGCCCACTCTCCCTGTTTTATGGATTTTTTTCTTAGTGTTACTAAAACAAGAACACATCATTTTTCTTTAATAGATTTCTGAATTGTTTTCCAAAGGGTTTTCTACTCAGCAAGGAAACATGTTTTATCACAAGCTCAACATTGTGAGCATCACTGGTAATGAGAATTCTCATTTTAAATTCTTTGTGATGTTTTGGGGTATTCTTAGTTCTCTGGTGCAGAAATCATAACTAGGAATGAAAAACGATTTCTAAATATGAGGTGTGCTGGTCAGTTCATGAGGAAACATTGTTCTTGACCAATTTAAGCCACAACTGCCAGAGACTTTTCTACCAGGCTCTGCAACCCAAATGAACTCCTTTCAGTGATTTTTTTCTCATTTTGTGAGGTTGTATAGAGCAATAGGAGTCAGAGGGGTCATAAATTTTCTCTTGACCTTCCTGGTATACATTTTGGCAAGATGCATCCAAAGTTACACACTTGTATATTGGCTTAGTGCAGATTACCCAACTAAACATGGCTCACGGCCTTGTAAGTTGCAGACAGGAGACTTTGTGGGAGAGAATAAGGTTCATTGATCTCCTCTTTCTATTGTGTTATTGCTGGCACATGTTTTTCTTGTTTGGTTTTCCATTTCTTTGGTTCTTGACATTCTCATAAAAAATTGGAGGTTCAGAGCTAGCATTAAACATTTGTCTCTCCTTCCTTCTTTCCTTTCCTTTCCTTTCCTTTCCTTCCTCCTTTCCTCCCTTCCTCCCTCTCTTCTTCTCTCTCTCCCTCCTTCCCTTCTTTCCTTCCTTCTTTCATTTCTCCTTCTTTCTTTTCTTCCCTTCTGTCCTTTCCTCCTTCTTTCCTTTTCTTTTTTCATTCCTTCCTTCCTTCCTTCCTGCCATTACATACATGAAATGTATTCCATTTCACTGAGTCATTCCTAATGACTTCAACATCTGAATGCTTGGTGAAATCATATTTGTTTGATTGCTGCACATATTGAAGAAACTGCACTACTGTGTATGGGTTTCATGTTCCTTTGTAGAATTTAACAAACTCATTTTCTTTAGCTACTAATGAAGAAGGTTCCTGGATCAAATTCAATCTACAGGAGAAATATGACTACTATTACAATGTCGATTCTCAAGAGAGTTCCTGGGTCCCACCCAAATCAGGATTGCCTAAAGAATCATGGCTTACAGGAAAAGAAATTGAGGTATGCGGTTTGTTTCTGATGGAAAACTATCATATGAAGATAAGTATGGTGCTGAGGCGGAGTGGGGAGGGGGTAGATTAACAAGCGCAGGCCTGGAGCTCAAACCTCACTTCCACCAAAAAAGATAAATGTGGTTGTTTGCTTTTCCATTTTTGTCTCAGGAAAATGATAGAAAAAAACTAATTGATTTAAAGCCTGGACAGAGGATAAAATTTTCATGAATGGTAACTGGATGTGAGTGTATTGTTACATTATAATTTTTTTCAATATTGACATAAGTAAACAAAACAGCAAGAACAAAGAAAGGTTATGATGTTAATTTGTGATTGTAGATTGTCTTACAAAATCATCTTTGAACTTCCCTTAGCAAAATTAAGTACAGTTAGTGATCATATCTTAGTTGTCAATATTCAAAATATCTCATTTCTTTTTCCTCTCCGTCACCCTACAATTTAACTGGTCCTTTCCAATGAAAGTGCCATTTTTACCTGCCAGGCACTGGGAAGGAGAATCTCTCTGCTACCCACAGCCCTCTCTTCAGGATGGTTTCAGGAGTGAATCAATGGCTTGGACAGACAGCAGTATGGATAAACTTTAAATGTTTGCTCCTTCTGAGATAAATGTCTGGCATGTTTTTATTGTTTGATATCATACTGAAGACTTTGCATGTGTGAATGTCCAAATGTATGAGAAGCAATGCAATTGACTATATACAGGATTTCTGATTAACTGAGGTAGAAATTAGACATGTGCCATATACTATAAGCAATGAAAATGAACTATGATGTAGTAAGTCTGAGTTTTTATTTCACCTTTCAAGATCTCATTAATTGAAAGTTTTAGTCTATAGGATTTTTTTTCAAAAGCAGTATATTTCATCTTATTCTTTTTTTAACCAAAGAAACACATATAACACACACATATATACACACATACACATAGATATATGTCTAAAACATATAAGTAGATAGGTAGGTATGTAGGTAGGTAGGTAGGTAGGTAGGTAGAAGATAGATAGATAGATAGATAGATAGATAGATAGATAGATAGATAGATAGACAGACAGACAGACAGACAGATAGACCATAGGTACCAGTATTAGGATGCTTGACACAATAAGACCAGAAAAGAATGAGCTCTTTCATAAAGTCTGTATTAGAACCACTTGTTCTAAAGGTTTTCTCACTTTATATAATACTGGCCTGTTCATTTTTTCACATCTGCTTGATCCATTTTTAAACCAAATTCTTACCCAAATATTCAGTAGTTCTTATAGTCCAGGATGTCAGGGCTGCATATGTACAACAATTTAAGAGTAAAGATACAAGCCAGGGGCTGGGAAGGTGGCTCAGTGGTAGAGTGCTTGCCTTGTATTCATGAGGCCCTGGGTTCAATTCCTCCCCACCACATAAGCAGAAAAAGCTGGAAGTGGCACTGTGGCTCAAGTGGTAGAGCACTAGCCTTGAGCTGAAGAGCTGAGGGATAGCCCTCAGGCCCAGGGTTCAGGCCCCACGACCTATGGGGGCGGGGGAAGAAGGGGAGAGGGAGAGATACAAGCCAGGCACTGGTGGCTGACACCTGTAAGCCTAGCTACTCAGGAGGCTGAGATAGGAGGCTCACATTTCAAAGCCAGCCCTGGAGGGGAAAGTTCATTAGACTCTTATCTCCAATTAACCACCAAAAAGCTGAAAATTAGAGGTGTGGCTCAAGTGGTAGAGCACCAGTTTTGAGCAGAAATGGCAATGCCCAAGCCCTGAGTTTAAGCTCCAATACCTACCTACCTATCTACACACACACACACACAGTGAAAATACACAAAAACTTGGGCCAAAGTACTCTTTTTTAGTCTCCCTCACTATGTAAATGAATGAGACAAACAGCTAGACAAGAGACACTCCCCTGTGGCCATAATATTATTAGATATGGATATTTCTTTCCTTAGAACATAGAAGTAAGGAACTGCATGCTTCTCAGAAGTTACTTGAAACCAAAGGGGATGTGGCTAGACGAAAATGTGAGGTAGATATTACCAGATATTACCATTCTCGAGTTCTTTGTTTTTTTGGAAAGTTGGTGAGAAGCAGGGAAGAAACAGCAGGAAGTCAAGTCAGGGGAATGTGAAGTTGAAACCCACCCTTTTAACATAAAATACAAGTTACAACCAAAAGTAATCTCTTTTTTAACCCGTTCAGAGGCTTGAACTCAGGACCTGAGCATACTTCCTTAGCTTTTTTGCTCAAGGCTGGCACCCTGTCACTTGAGCCACACCTTCATTTTAGACTTCTCGGTTTCTTGTGTGGTTAATTGGAGAACAGTGTCTCTGGGACTTTCCTGCATGGGTTGGCTTCAAACCTCAATCATCAGCCCTCAGCCTCCTGAGTAGCAAGGATGACAGGCATGAGCCACCAGCACCTTGTTAAAAGTAATCTTTCTTCATTAGTGTGCCCACAATTACCTAAAAGATACATACATTGCAAATAAGGTCTTATCAGAGCACAAACAGGCAAACACCCATGTTAGAGTTTTACCTTCCACTGCACTTTCCTTTCAGGGCAATCCTCGAAGTAATCCTCAAAGAAGCAAGAGAGCAATTTAGCATCTTCCATTTTTCTACAGGGAGAATTAAGGCACAGAAGGAATAAAGAAACTTGGGTTAGAATTTGTACAGAATTCAGCAATAAGCAGAAATTTATTCCCAGTGTCCCCAAAGTCTAGTCAACTGTCTCTGCTCTCCCACTATTGCCATTGTTTTTGACACAGGCACCAGTGTCTCTGAGGGTTGGGTATGTGCCCAGCATTCCAAATTAGTAAGACAAGACATAGACTTAACCTAACACAAATACTTAGACCCTATAAAAAGTAAGTAATGCTTCTCAGAAGGAAATAATCTTGAAGAGGTAGAACTTAAAACCAAAAATTAGGCCCAAAAGATACAAGGCGTGCTGATGGATCCAGGCATTTATAATAGGTTTAAACAGAAAATACTGATAATAATTCCATTTCAACTGGGCTAAAAAAAAAGTACATAAATATAGATCTTACAGAATCATGGATAATCAATAGCATCAGAGTAGTTCTAAAGAGAAGAGAAAAATTATGGCCTGAGTCTAAGACTGCTTAATGACAAAAATTCTGAATGACAAGAAGAGAGTGAAGAACATAGTTACTAATTTCAAATGTTTGAAGCTTTTATAGTTTTTAGGCAAAGAAGATTGGAGCAGTGGGTTATTAGTGCTAACATTTTGAAAAATAAGAGTATAGGCAATACTAAAGGATTGTATATCATGACTGAAAAGACATAGCAAACTTGGAAGAAGCAGGATTGAAGATTTAAAATGCGGTATCAAAAGTAGCTGCTATAGCTGGGTGATAATGGCTCACACCTGTAATTCTAACTGCTTGGAAGGCTGAGATCTGAGGATTGTGGTTCAAGCCAGCCTGGGAAGGAATGTCTGTGAGAATCTTGTCTCTACTAGACTACCAAAAAAAAAGTCAGAAGAGGAGCTGTGGCTCAAGTGGTAGAGCACTAGCCTTGAGCAAAATGAAGGTCAGGGACAAAGCACAGGCCCTGAATACAAGCCCCAGGACTGGCACAAAAACAAAAAACAAAACCACAAATCTAGAAGTGGGGCTGAGGCTCAGTCAGTAAAGCATTAGTCTTGAGTGCAAAAGCTTACAGACAGTGCCCAGGTACTCAGTTCAAGCCCCAGGACTGGCATACATACATACACACACACACAAAATCGCTCCTACTCATTCAATGTAAGTTTTTATTCTACTGAACATCTGTCTGCTGGAATTATTAAATGGTGGAGAGAAATGTATTTCTTCTAAATACTCTGACTATATGGATCTTTTTCAGTGACTACACATAAACCCATCTTCTCTTGGAGAAGCTTATGCATCTTTAAATGATTTCACTTTAACTGTTTAAATGAGTCAGCTGTTGGTTCCAGTTCCACTGGATAAGAGTCTTGAGCTGTATCTGAGTCTCTGAAAGGAGTTTCTGCTTGTATCTGAGAATAAACATGGAAGTAAACCCAGTTCATGGCCCATACAGAAACTTCTTCTAATTCTTTTTTTAAAAGTATTAATTCTCTAGATTTCTCATGTGCCCTTGAGTGCCCTTGTCTTTCCTCTCCTTCTCCCTTTGCTTCTGCCTCAGATACTTCATTTGCCCTAGTGCATCCTTTTGAGCATTTCCAGTGGGTTTTCTGTTCCAACCTGAGCAAGAGAGAGGATGGAGGAGCCTGAGGACTTTGTGGGTACTGCCTGCAACCTAAGGAAATCGGAAGGCAGTGTTCTTAGAGTAGGCATGCTTGTGCCCCATCCCCACGTTTTATGCAGGTACTGGGACTTGAACTCTGGGCCTAGTGCTCTTGCTTAGCTTTTTAACTCAACGCTGGCACTCTATAACTTGAGCCACACCTCCTCTTCTAAGGTTTTGCTGGTTAAGTAGAGATAAGATTCTCATGGACTTCTCTTCCCAGCTGGCTTGAAACTTCAATACTCAGATCTTGGCCTCTCTGAGTAGCAAGGAATACAGATGTGAGCCACCAGCTCCAGGCATGCTTGTCCCTTTTCCAATGCTGGGGCACAAGCGTCACACCTAATCTTTGCCAGCACCACACCATACATCTCTGCCTCCATATCCTGTGATCATTCAATCTTGCCACCTCGGCACCAAGCTCAGAGGATTCCAAATCACGTCGCTAGAAAGAAGCTAAGCAATTCATCCCTTCGCACTAACTAAATGCTTTAAACCAAGCCAGCAACAACAGAAAAAAGAGCTAGCCATATCATTTTCAATTTTCTAAGAGATGCAGTTTTCAGAAGCTGTTCTGTCCTTACATCTGATGTGTGACGTGTAACTGTAAGAACTATCTCTTGCCAGGACATCATTGAGGAAGTCACGGCAAACTACATCCGTCAGCATCTCTGGTCTGCTCCTGAAGACTTGCTCCTTCGCTTCCAGGACACCACCTCAGGACCCAGCCTTAGGGAAGAGTTTGAAGCTAGGAAATCCTTTTTGGGTGATCAAATAGGAAATGTGGTCAAGATACAGGTATGTGACTCATCTGCCACTCCTTGCAGAAAAATGTCCTGTCCCCTGAAAATGTTTAATTTGAAAAGAGACAGTCAACTGTCAGCATTCTAACAAATAATCCTGATTGCTGATTTTTTGTATTACTTAATCAGCCGGCATTAGTCTGCTTTAGAAAGCCTTTATGAAGAGAAATGTCTTGATGATGAATGACTTTTCACCCATGGCTTCCTAGACGTATTTGACTTGTTCAGATCCACCTGCCAGTCACCTAGTTGGAACTAAAAAGACAGCTTACATCAGAGCTGAAATCATGTTTCTCTTACCAGCTGGATCTCTGTGTGTCACCTGACAGGTTTTAGGGCTAATGGATATTGAGAGGCACCTAGCTTCTTCTAAAAGAATTCAAAAAGAATTCTTTTGAATTCTAAGAGAATTCAAAAACAGATGAACTGACACAGATTTAGCATCTCTGAGGGTCTTTTCCTTTTTATAATCTCACATGCTTATTGGGTGGGGGGCCTTTGGGAACTATACTGGGGCTTGAACTCAGGTCCTTGTGCTTACTTGCTAAGTGGGAACTCTACTACATGAGCCATGCTTACAGCCATTTTTTACTTTAGTTGTTTTTCAGATAGGGTCTCACACTTTTCCCATGGAGCCAGACATCGATCCTCCTACTTTCACCAAGTTGTGCACCACCATGACTACAGTCACTGTTCCTCTGAACCTATAGGAGAAATTCTTGGGTTTTGTTTAAGGAGGGGAGAAAAAGAGGATCAAAAGACTGTATGTCTTAACATCTTGTTGAGAAAGGAAGAATGTGCTACACTTAGGCATTTTTTTCTTGGTGTCCCTGAGTATCTTCACCAGTTACCATACCAGCTTCTGAAAGGCGGTTAGACCTTTCTCCTCACTTAAATTGTTGCTGTCTGTGGACGTTTGGTGAATTTTTGCTTTGGCAGATAACCATAAGATTTCCTAGACTGAAAACTTTTCATTTGCAAATCTATTCTTTTGTGAGTTCATCTTCTTTTTCTGCCTCAATATAATGTTGTTCAGGGCAGAAAATGATTTTATACACTTTATCTTCTTGTGTCTTGCATATGATAAATGCTGTTCTCAAGTTGTTAGCAAGCAGAAGTGACGTGTGTGTGTGTGTGTGTGTGTGTGTGTGTGTGTGTGTGTGTGTGTGTGTGTGAGTGAGTGTATGCCACTTCTGGGACTTGAACTTGGGGTCTTGTGCTCTCGCTTTGCTTTTTCTGCTCAAGGCCGATGCTCTACCAGGGGAGTCACAGCTTCACTTCTAGCTTTTTGGTGGCTCATTGGAGATACGAGTCTCACAGACTTTTCTGCCCAGTCTGACTTTGACCCATGATCCTCAAATCTCAGCCTCCTGAGTAGCTAGGATTCAGGCATGAGCCATCAGTGCCCAGCTTAGACTTTGCTACAAAACTGACACTCAAAAGATTGTTTCTTGGGCTGGGAAGGTGTCTCAGTGGTAGAGTGCTTGCCTTGCATGCATGAGTCCCTCAGCACCACATAAGCAGAAAAGGCCGAAGTGGCACTGTGGCTCAAGTGGTAGAGTGCTAGCCTTGAGCTGAAGAGCACAGATTTCAGGCCCCGTGACCAACCAAAAAGAAAAAAATTGTTTCTTAGGTAAGCCAATGAGTTTCCAGTGTATTCTTTTTTTAAACAAATAGCAGACAAAAATCACAGGATGTGAACAAAAGCCAGCAAATAGAACCATCTTGGCTCTAATTTTGCATGAAATTCAAGGTGGCAGCTAATATGATACAATTAGAGCCAATCCCAATGTTCTCCAACATTATAGACACGGAGTAGTATTGTAGTGGAAAAGTTACTGAAGAATTTCCCACTGCAGAATTTCCTGATACTAGAACTCAAGGCTAAAACCCTGAGAGGGCCACGTGGAGCCTTTTCCTCCACCTCACCAGAGGTGGGATTGAAGAAGAGGCCATCAAACTCTGAACTCACCCCACCAGGCCTTTATTTCCCTGCTCTGACAGTTGCCTGACAAAGAAAGCATGTGGTTTCAAGATAAGCCCATTTCACAGTTGTGGACCAGAAATAAATAGCTGTCTATAACCTACTGGCCCCTAAGACAGAGACACCATGAGCCAAATGACAAATTGTGCCCACCTTATTTCAGGCCAATTCAGCCTGGAGTAGGGAAATGTCTGGTATTAGAGCACTTCCCCCTGCAGAGGGCTTTCTAATTCCCTGACCAGACACATCATTTTACCAAGTCCTTGGAAAGAAATACAGGAGTAGATCTTCCAGGCCTGAGCCAACTATCCCCAGGCTCCTTCACCCTGCCTGCCACCCATCCCTTGCTGAGGAACTAGGTAAGAATGTTCCTAATCTACCATCCCACCTTCTAAGTGCTACTGGAATAAGCCAGTAGCCCAGGCCATCACGAGGGGAACACAAGAAGAATCTACGTTTTTGCATTGTTTTGTCTTTTTGAAGAGCTGCAAATTGAACTAAGAGCCTGGCTGATACTAGGCAAGCAATACAGCACTGAACTATACTCCCAGCCAAATTAGGGGAGGTTTTGTTTTGGGAAGGGGAAGGTTAACCATAGCCTGAACTCAGGGCCTTGTGTTCTTACCCAGCTTGCTTGCTAACAGTTGGTGCTCCACCACTTTAGCCATGCCTCCAGTCTGTCATTTTGCTGGTTAATTGGAGATGGTGTGTTACGTACTTTTTTCCCCAGGTTGGCTTTGAACCTAGATTACAGACATATGTCACCAGCACCCACCTGCCATACTATTTTGAGCAGTTAGAAGACTGATAAAATTGCATAAGTTTGGAGTGGAGGTATGGATCAATGGTACAGAACTTGCCTAGTATTTAAGACAGAATTCAATGCCCAGGACTAGAAAGACTATCATTGCCTAAGTTTGAGAATGAATGAGCCAGGAAAAAAAATCTCATAAATGAAAAAGAAATTTTTATATCAAAAAGAGAAAAAGGCATGTAATATAAAGGCATACGCTATAAATGAATATCTAAAGATACTTTTCCAGAAGACAGAGAATTTATCCTGAAACTGTTTTATGCTGTCAAAGAATTTAATGACACAGACTTAATGAAACAAAGTCAGATGATAGAATAAAATGAGGACTGCTGCCAGCTGTGGGGATTAAGAGAAATAATGACATCTAGGATGTAAATAAATCTATTACTTCAGAATGCGAAATAGATACTGAATATAGTTGAAATAGACATTGAAGAGAGTTAAAACATGAATGAAGAGATTGAAAAAAGTGAATTTTCCAGTTCAGTCATAAGTATCTCTATTTGTTAATCTGTCCCAATGAATAGTACTATAATTTTATTCTGGGTATGGTAGCTCATGCCTGTAATCCTATTTGGGAGGCAAAGATCAGAAGAATTGTGGTTGGAAGCTAGCCCGGGCAAAAAGCTTGCAAGACTCCATCTTAACCAATAAGTCAGGCATGGTGGCAGTCCCTGTCATTCTACCTGCTCGGGAAGCCACAGATAGAAAAATCAGTCTGAGGCCACATCTGGGCAGAAATTCAAGACCCCACTCAGAAGGTAACTCAAACAAAAAAGGAATGGGGTTATGACTCAAATAATAGAGCATCTGCCTAGCACAAGACACTCATCTCAAACTCCAGGACTGCAAAACGAAAAGGAAAGGGAGTGGGGGAGTTAATAACAGATTGAAAAAACTTAGTTGGATAGTTTTAACAGCAGAATGGAAGGAGGAAAAAAGGAATTTCTGTAAATTATAGGGGAAAGCAATAGAAATCCCCAAGTGTAAGCAACCAAGAAAACAGACTGAAAAAAATAGTAAAGAGAGACTCGGGGCTTGGTGGACGGTACCAATTGTGTCGTTAAGAGAGAGTAGAAAAGGACAGCCCCAAGAAAGTCCCTGTGGACATAAGGAGTGAAAAGTTCTGTAGTGTGCCAAGAGATGCTAAACCACATTGAAGAAGCTGAGCAAATCCCAGACAGGACAAACCCAAAGAAGTCCCAGCCACAGCGTGGTCAGAAAGGACAGCTTACTGCGGATCTTCAATTCCTCCTGTAAGGCCGGAAGTCACTTCAATGGTGGTGGTTTTTAAAACCAATGGAAAATGACATAACAGGTTTTAAATGCTAAAAGAATAGTCAATAAGTGTTCTAAACCCAGAAAAACACCCTTTAGTAATAAAGAGGAAATTAGAGAACTACTTACCAGTAGTACTTCCTAAGAGAATAAAGGAAAAACTTTTTAAAAGGCTAAGGAGGACAATCAAATGAATTTAGGGATACTGAGAAGGGAAAAGAACTGAAGGAGTAAAAACAGTTTGATGTCCTCAAGCTTTTCGCTCATGGTCGAACAGGAAAGTCCATAAGCTTCTTATTTCCAGTTACTACCAGCAAACTGGAAATGGCTCTATGGCTCACAGTGGTAGAGCAGAAAAAGCTCAGAGACAGTGCCCAGGCCCTGAGTTTAAAAAAAAAAAAAAAAAAAAGTAGCCAGGCACCTGTAATCCTAGCTACTCAGGAGGCTAAGATCTGAGGATTGAGGTTCAAAGCCAGCCGGGGCAGGAAACTCCATGAGACTCTTATCTCCAACAAACCACTAGAAAACCAGAGGTGGCGCTGTGGCTCAAGTGGTAGAGCACTCGCCTTAAGCTGAAGAGCTGAGGGACAGCGCCCAAGCCCAGAGTTCAAAGCCCTACAACCGACAAAAAAAAAAAGTTAGATATGGAAAGTCCAGTATGGTTCCACATGCACAAAGAAAAAAAATACACACACACACACACACACACACACACACACACACACACACACATAATACCAATTGTCTTAGAAGTGGAAAGAGGACAAAGGTATTATGGAAAGAGGTAAGGTCTCTTTTTCATCTTTACTGGAGATCAATATGTGAATTAAATTAAGTCCTTTCAGTTTGGATAACGTTAACCTTTCCATTCTTATGAGTATATTGAGTCCACTAGTGAAGAGATAACTACCATAATTCTTTGGAGAGCAATTCTGGCAGTAGCCATTATGAAGTATTAGTTATCCCCTTCCTATGAATCTGTCTGAGCAGAAATGGTCACAGTGGTGGGCCCAAAGTGGTTTACCACAAGGAAAATGGCGACAAATTCATGCTTATCAGTAAGAGAATTGTTAAGTTACAGTAAATCTATACTGTATCACACTGTGAAATAAATATGAAATAATGCCCATAATATATGTTTTAGAGAAAGAAGATTGTGACATATAGTCAGATTCCATTTTGCCAAAAAATAAAAGCTACATAAGCACATGTACACATGTTTTTATAGGTTTGTATTTTACACATGATATACCTGTTGTGCATATTTCAAAGGATACATAATAAAACACTAATAGCAGTTCAAAATAGAAGTTAGGTAGATTAGAGGCAGATACACAGTTATGTTCTATGTTACACGCTTGCTGTGTGTCCACTGCTAATAGATCTAGGCCTGGGCTGATAGTTTGCATAAAATGTATTGTTTTCTATATTTTTATTGTTCATGTGTGGCATCATAATACCTGTAATAGCTTTTTATCCTAGCCATGTCTTCTAGATCTTCTGTTCTCCAGATACAGAACACTTTGATAGTTAGCCTATGTGGCTGCCTCGTTGCTACCTGCTGTGCAATGATACAGCATCTGGCCATTCCTCTTTAGATGAACATTGGCATATTTCCTTAGGCTAGAGAGATTGCAAGTTAGAAATACTAGGTGAAAGGCATATAATTTTAAATTGGATATACGCATAATTCCCTTCAAAGGACCTACCTTTCCCTTCAAAGAAATGACCTTTTATAGTTTCCTAGCCTCACTGCTGATTGCTTTGAAAGTGTGTTTGTAAAATGTTATCCTTGGGAAACGCTGAGGGAAGGGTTCATGAAACTCCATGGGTTATTTTTGCATCTTCCTATGAATCAGTACTTTTTTATTTAAATCCTAGCCATTCAGGAGGCTGAGATCAGGAGGAAGATTTCAGCTCAAAGCTACCCCAGCAAGAAGTTCATGAGAAGCCCCCCTCTCAATGAGTAAAAATGGCATTCTCTGATGGATATCTGCCATTTCACCTATGCATGAAGCATAAACAGGAGGATCGCAGTTGAAGCCAACCTAGGCAAAAATAATTAAATAATTTAAATAATTAAAGCAAAAAGGACTAGTGGCATAGTTCAAGTGATAGAGCATATGCCTGGCAAGCACAAGGCCTTGAGTTCAAACCCCAGTATTGCCAAAAGAAAATTGTTCACTGTGTTTCTTTTTTTTTTTTTTTTTTTCAGATAAGGGGTAGGTTTATTCAGTAGACCTGCTTGGACCAGGCAAGGGTGGCACTCCACGTGGCTGGGAAAGGCCTGGGAATGAGAGAGAGCTGGGAAGAGAGGAAAGAGAGAGAAAAGAGCAGAGAGAGGGGTAGCAAGAGAGCAAGAAAAGAGCAGCAAGAGCTAGAAACGAACAGAGAGAGAAAAGAAGAAGCTCACTGTGTTTCTTGTACCCGTTCTTGATCTTGAACTTAGGGCCTGGGCACTGCCTCTTAGTTTTTCTACTCAAAGCTAGAGCTCTACCATGAATCAAAGCTCTACTCCTGGCTTTTTTGGTGGTAAATTGGAGCCAGCCTGGACTGAACCACAATGCTGATTGCCTCCTGAGTAACTACGAGTACAGGTGTGAGCCATCAGCACCCACAGATTTTACAGAAGTTTCTGTTGTTAGGAAATCGTACCAGCACCTAGTTAATTGTGTGTGTTTGAGGGAAATACCCTTATATTCCTTTGTCACCTGTGACCTTGGTAAAATTAAGCTATCGAATGGGCAACTGGACCCCTACATGGTAAGTAATCATCCTTGTTCTGCTTTCCTCAACCTGGTCCAGTGTGTGCCCCAGTGAGGTGTCTGCTGCTGACACAGGGTCCAGAGGAGATGGGAAGGGCCCCTGAGGGTGACTCAGCTCAGTACTTCTCACTTCCTGTGCAAGCAGCAACTGATTTCCCAACTATGGGAAATCATTACTTATTAATAATTCTATAACCCCCTCTTTTCCTTAGGCTTATTGGAAGGGACAAAAACAACGCAAAGACTATCTGAGCAGGCAGCAAGTGTTCCTTGGCAACGTTGATTCTGTTGTGAAGGTAAATAGCCCTACCCAATCAGGTGATTGACGTAAACTTTTTCCCCAGGACAGCCGTTGGCTTGTATGAGCCTTGAAGGTCAGCCCTAAGTTTGAATCCCCACTTTGTCTAATGAGTCAGTGAACTTCTTTACTCCTTTATGTGGTTATGAGAACTAAATGAGGGATTACTTTTATAACCACTAAATGCTCTTTGTCTAGAAAATCTAAAATGATGATCAAAGCTAGATATACATCCCCTTGCTGAGTTGAATTTGTTGTTATTCTTACTGATTTTTCTAATAATATCTGAAATATACAAACATGCTAGCTGAACAACTTAGTTGTAAAGCCAACATAAAGCCAATAGTGAGAGGCAGGAGGAGGAATTTGGGTCCTGAATTTGATGTTGAGCTAATCTAACCCAATTTTCCAGGCAGGAAGATAGCTCTGAGCTAGAGATAGCAAAGGCACCGTGGTGACCCCTCTCACAGAGCAAAAGGTCAAAGAATTATACAAAAACAAACTGCAGATAAGTTGAAAAGCCAGATGACAGAACAGCAGGGCAGGGCTGGAGAGGAATTGGAAGCAGAGGAGGCTGAGTTTATAAGATACTTTAAACTGAAGATGGAGAATGGTCCCCTGTACGTGAGCTCCTTAATAAAACAATGTGGTGTTACCAAATAATGCACTTTTAGGAAATTCTTATAAGTGATATTCAGGACTGCTTGGTGATGGCCTTGGTTTCTCTGTTCCACTGTATTTTAGATCCAGTCCTGGTTCCGGATGGCAGCAGCAAGGAAGAATTACCTCTCACGACTGCAGTACTTCAAAGATCACGTAAGGGAAATGCACGTGGGCTTGCAGCTGGGTTGCAAAGGAGCAAGATAAATGCATACTGAAAGTTAGCATTGGCTGCTTTTTTTTACATGGTAGAAATCACCACTTACAAAAGAATATGCCTGAAAGCCAGGCGCCGGTGGTTCACGCCTGTAATCTTAGCTACTCTGAAGGTTGAGATCTGAGGATCCCAGTTCAAAGCCAGCCCGGGCAGGAAAGTCCGTGAGACTCTTATCTCCAACTAACCCCCAGAAAAGCAGAAGTGGCGCTGTGGCTCAAGTGGTAGAGTGCCCGCCTTGAGCTGAAGAGCTTAGGGACAGTACCCAGGCCCCAAGTTCAAGCCCCACAACCAAAAAAAAAACCAAAATGAATACACCTGAGAGCCAAGGACGATTGATCTGTTCAGTTCAGAAATCGCAGTGAGACTCAAACTTCACCAGTCAGGAAGAGAGAGAAAATAAGCCACAGGAAAACAGTGTAGACTAGTAATACCAAAGATAAGATTTAGAGAAGGCCGGGCGCACGTGGTTCAGCCCTGTTCAGGAGGCTGAGATCTGAGGATCACAGTTCTAAGCCAGCCAGGGCAGAAAAGTCTCGATAAGACTCTTCTACTCACAAGACACTATGTTGGAAATGAATTTTACAACTTCAGAGGGAGGGGAGTTGGGAAGAGGGATAGCAGGAGAAAACAAGGGAAGGGGTAACAAAAAAATAAATTTAAAGGAAAAGACTCTTATCTCAACCAGAAGTGGCCCTGAGACTCAGAATGGTAGAGTGCTAGCCTTGAACAAAAGAGCCCAGGAACAGTGCCCAGGCCTTGAGTTCAAGCCCCATCACTGACAAAAAAAAAAATATTCTAGTGAAGAATGTACATTTTTCTTAACCACTAACTTATTTAAATTGAAGCCCACCAATTTTTCAGAATTTTCAAAGGATAGGTGAATGCATATTGGATCTAAGTTCTGGGCTAAAATTCTTTTCCCTTTATAGGTCTACCATTTACTTAAACAGTCCCCCTATAGTCTTGCTTATATTTACAGCTAATTTTATCCCTTCTTCAAAAAAAAAAAGGAAAGAAAAAAAATACATGTTGAAGGCACTACATCGCTATATCATCAGTTTTAAATGGTGTCAGGTTTTCTTAGTTGCAGTATGTTATTTATCTTTAATATGCTGCATTTGTTTTGTCATAGTATCAGTAGTTGTTGTTCTTTTTCTTCTCCTTCTCCTCCTTTTCCTCCTTTTTTTTTCTTCTTTCTTCTTTGTGCCAGTACTAAGGTTTTAACCCAGGGCCTGGGCACTCAAGGCTGGAGCTCTACCTCTTGAGCCCACAGCTTCACTTTCCAGCTTTTTTATGGTTAATTGGAGATAAGAATTTCCCAGAATTTTCCTGCCTAGACTGGCTTCGAACCCTAAACCTCAGATCTCAGCCTCCTCCGAAGCTAGCATGATAGATGTGAGCCGCTGGGCCTGGCTAGTATCCATTCTTAATCATTCCTGAATTCTAAAATAGTGGGGTAGATGGGACTCAGGTGGAGTGGGGATCATGGCATGTCTCCATGTTTTGCAGAAAAATGAAATTGTGAAAATACAGTCTCTCCTGAGAGCAAACAAAGCTAGAGATGACTACAAAACACTAGGTAAGTGGTCACACGCGCCAACAAGCCTGGATTCCTTACTCACCACAAATGAGTACTTTCCATCTTAGTGGCTTCAGAGCCTGTGTCAGAAAAGAGCACAATGCCAATTTCTCCGAAGACTTTTGGTGATTGAAGGCTCTAAGGTCTGATCTAAAGCGCAGAAAGTGCAACCAGGCCTTCCAGTTGTAAGTGGAGGGAGACAGGGATGGAGGAGGGGAGGAGTAAGAGAATTGGATAAAGAATGAAGTTGACATAAGTGCTGTTATTTTTACATTACGTATGAGCTATATCGAAGAAAGAATCAATTGTAAAAGAAAGTGAACAAGAAAAGGTTAATTATTCAATGTAATTGCTAGCTTATGATTTCCTCTATCTTAAGGATAAAATATGTTCATATATTTTATATGAAAATATGTTCATATAGGCTGGAAATACAAATTTTAAAAAATCCACTGTCTCATCTCCCAAAGATATAACCTCAAAGATGATAAACCTCAAATCAAAGTCATTTCTCTCATGAAGACCAGCAGAAGTTAACAAAATAGTAACATAAATGACTCTATATTTGGTTGTTCATGCTGAGTTCATGCTAAGAATTGTGCTTTTGGTTTAACTGTTGTCCTTTGAGAGTCAGAACTGCACAGAACCAAGCTAACAGTACAAGGAAGATCAACTGGCCCTAGATGAGCAAGCCCTCATTGAGATTGCATAGCTGGACCTTTTAAGTCATTTTTATTTTACTATTTCTTCTTTTTTTTCTGGTACCAGGACTTGAACTCAGAGTCGTACACTTTCACTCTGCTTTTTCACAGCCAGAGCTCTACCACTTGAGCCACACTTCCAGTCCAACATTTTGCTGGTTAATTATAGAGTCTTGCAACTTTTTCTGACTAAGCTGTCTTTGAAGCTTCAGGATCCTTAAATCTCAGCCTGCTGAGTAGCTAGGATTCTAAGTGTGAGCCAGTGGTCCAGCTCTATTAATGGTCCTAATTGTTCATCCCAGATAGTTTATTCTTAATCTTTACTGTTGTTCGCATTAAGCATGCTTTTTAAAAGTTGGTTTTTTAGCCAGGCCCTGGTGGCTCACCTGTAATTCCAGCTATTCAGGAGGCTGAAATTTGAGGATCACAGTTCAAGGCAAGAAAGTTCGTGAGAATCTAAGCTCCAGTTAGCACCAGAAAACCAGAAGTGGTGTTATGACTCTTTTTTTTTGGGGGGGGGGGGTCCGGTCATGGGGCCTGAACTCTGGGCCTGGGCACTGTCCCTCAGCTCTTCAGCTCAAGGCTAGCACTCTACCACTTGAGCCACAGCACCACTTCCGGCTTTTTTCTTATGTGGTGCTGAGGAATCGAATCCAGGGCCTCATGCATGCAAGGCAAGCGCTCTACCACTGAGCCACCTTCCCAGCCTCTGGTGTTATGACTCTTAAGTGGTAGAGCACTAGCCTTGAGCAAAAAAAGCTCAGGGATATAACCCAAGCTCTGAGTTCAAACCCCATGATCCCCCCAAAAAAGTGAGTTTTTTCCCCCCACTAGTCAAGAGTACCTAGTAATTTTTTGAAGCATAAAGTTGAAGTTACTATGAGAAACCTTCTTGGAATTTAAGTAAGAATATACTCAGGGGGGGTGGGAAGGTGGCTCAGTGGTAGAGTGCTTGCCTTGTATGCATGAGGCCCTGGGTTCGATTCCCCAGCACCGTATAAGCAAAAAGAAAAAAGCTAGAAGTGGCGCTGTGGGTCAAATGGTAGAGTGCTAGCCTTGAGCTTAAGAGCTGAGGGACAGCGTCCAGGCCCAGAGTTCAGGCCCCACGACTGGACCCCCCCCAAAAAAAAAGAATATACTCAGGGGGCTGGGAAGGTGGCTCAGTGGTAGAGTGCTTTCCTTGCATGCATGAGGCCCTGGGTTTGATTCCTCAGCATCACTAGGCAGAAAAAACTGGAAGTGGCACTGTGGCTCAAGTAGTGCACTAGCCTTGAGTGGAATTGTTCAGGGACAGTGCCCAGGCCCAGAGTTCAAGCCCCATGACCAGCAAAAATATATATACTTTTTTTTTCTATACACACCTGATCCTCAGCTCCTTCCCATGTTCTATACAGTAAGGGCAAAGATCAAGCTTCACTTTGTAAAAGCTTTCTATTTCTGTCAAGTAGAACATCCACTCATTATTTGATTGATTGTGGGTTGGCATTTACAATTCTCTCTAATGACCCTTCCTAGGTCAGCTTTCACCTCGTTCCAGCTCCTTCCCAAGGGTCCTTTGTGCTTAGAGATAGCACTTCCTGCTTCCTGCTAGCCAACTATTAATCCCTTATCTGGCTCAGCCACCAGGTCTCAGAGTCCAGGTCACTGTGTTAGCTTTCTTTCCCTCAACTTTAAGGCACAGATAGTCCTATCTTCTCAGAGCATGAGTCTTGGGAACAGTGTGAGAAAGGGCTGATAAAGGAGTGTTAGATAACTAGAAGTAATGAGCTCAGACACAAGACATTATCCACCATGTGTGTGTTTATTTATATGACTTTCCCTGTCCAGATTTTACAGAATCCAGAATGATTCACTCCACAAAGTCCTGCCATTGGTATCTTTTTGCTGGTAATACTTTTTTGCAGACCTGGTTTCTTTCCTGTTGATATGTCAAGTGTGCCTGTTCTTCTCTCCTCAGTTGGTTCTGAAAACCCACCATTAACAGTAGTCCGCAAGTTTGTACATCTGTTAGAACAAAGTGACCTGGACTTCCAGGAAGAGCTGGAGGTGGCGCGATTAAGAGAGGAAGTAGTGACAAAGATCAGGGCTAATCAGCAGCTGGAGAAAGACCTCAACCTGATGGACATCAAGATTGGACTTCTGGTGAAGAACAGGATCACGCTGGAGGTCAGTAGGGAGGGGACAGGAGACTGTCAGCTGCCAGCGGCACAGAAAAGAAGCTCTCACTGCATGGTGGTCTAGCTAAGAGCACTCAGAATCTGTAATCATTGACTGTACACAAACCTTTGTAATAAAACTAAGGCATTTATGTTTCTAAGCCAAACATCAGTGGCTCACACCTGTAATCCTAGCTATTCAGGAGGCTGAGATCTGAGGATTGCAGTTCAAGGATAGCAGTTCAAAGCCAGCCCGGGCAGGAAACTCCATGAGACTCTTATCTCCAATAAACTGCTTGAAAACTGGAAGTAGCACTGTGGCTCAAGCGGTAGAGCGCTCTCCTTGAGCTGAAGAGCTCAGGGACAATGCCCAAGCCCAGAGCTCAAGCCCCAGGACCAACCAAAACAACAACAAAAAACAACAACAACAACAACAAAAACCCAGAAGTGGCTCTGTAGCTCAAAATAATAGAGCACTAGCATTGAGCAAAAGAGCTTAGGGACAGCATCTAGGCCCTGAATTCAAGCTCCATTACCAACAACAACAAAAAGTCTCAAAGTGGTCATTTTGCAGGTACCAGTGACTCTGACCTATAATACTAGCCACTCAAAAGGAAGCTAAGATCAGAGGATTGCAGTTCAAAATCAGCCCAGGAAGACAAATCCATGAGCCTCTTATCACCAGTTTAACCAGCCAAAAGCTACAAGTAGAGATATGGATCAAGTGGTAGAATGCCAGCCTTGAGTGGAAAAACTAAGTGAGAACACAAGGCTCTGAGTTCAAGACCCAGTAACTGCACAAAAAATAAATGTTATTTTTTTAAAACATAGAACAAATTTTTAGGGTAAGACCTCTCTCTATGTCCCACTTCCTTTTCAATACACCCCATCTGTTTTCAGAAAACTGACTGGGCATGGAGGAAAGCTAGCCTTCTACAAGCTGGGAGGGGCTGGGGTGTGGAGCACCACTGCTAGTGACTGAGCGCTCTTCTGCTTGGCCGGAAGATGAGCCGTCCCCAGGCCCTGTGAGGGGCCTGCGAATGCCCATCCTTGTCCTCAAGACCCAGTAAAGATCCCACGGAACAAGCTAAGGAGACAATATGGAAAACAGAGCAGTTTATAACACAGAAAATGATTGTGTTTTCTAAGTACTCAAAAGTTTGTTGTTGTTTTAATTAAAGCTATTTAGCTGGGCGTTTGTGACTCACACCTCTGATCCTAGCTACTCAGGAGGCTGACATTTGAGGATCACAGTTCAAAGCCTGGGCAAGAAAGTCTGTAAGACACTATCTCCAATAAATTATCGAAAAGCCAGAAATGGAGCTGTGGCTCAAGTGGCACTAGCCTTGGGCAGAAGAAGCTAAGGGATAGCACCTAGGTCCTGAATTCATGCCCATCACCAGCAAAAAAAAAAAACAAAAAAAACAAAAAACAAAAAAAAACAAGCTATTTCAAGGTTCCATATTTAACTGTTTTCATCATTTTATGAAATCATGTATTTGTATTATTTGTTGCCATAAAAAGTTTTAAAGGAGACTCTATTCCAGAAGATCCAATATCTTTTATGGCCTTAAACTACTCTTGTATTCTACCCCATAAACTTGCAAACAGTAAATATCTTGATTTTTTTTTTCAAATAAAGGCTTAGTTCACATCAGTAGATAGTTTAAATAGTGTGCTCTTTTGGAAGTACAACCACTGGCAGACGTAGAAAGCCTCTGTGAATATTTGAGGGTTTGCTTTACTTTCTAAAAGTAAAGTTTATTCCTAGATAGCATTATGAGGCAAAGTTAAATTATTTGAGCTAGCCTTAAAATCTCAGAATCCCCATCACTGAGGCTGAGACACACAAACTGCTTGAACCCAGGAATCTGGAATCAGCATGAGCAACATGGCAAGACCCCATCTTAATTTAAAAAATAAAATAAAAATTTTATTGGTATATTTTTAGATACCAAATATATATCTAATATTTATTAGAAGTTAGAGGTTAGTTGAATGATTATGAGGTTAGTTGAATGATTATGAACTGTATAGCCTTCAGTCTCATTATTGATAGTAACGTGTCTTGTTTGATAGTAAGTATAGCCAGTCAGAGGTTTATTTGTGGTAATACAGAAGTAACAAAAAAAAAATTACTGAGGGCCATAGAATTAGTTTAGCTTGTATGTCTAACAGCCACTAAATGTGTTTTGAAGAATATTTAAAGGCAGGGGAACCTAATATATTACCTAAAACAATATTTTTTTATTATTTATTTATTTTGGTCACGGGGCTTGAACTCTGGGCCTGGGCGCTGTCCCTCAGCTCTTCAGCTCAAAGCTAGCGCTCTACCACTTGAGCCACAGGGCCACTTCTGGTTTTCTGGTGGTTTATTAGAGATGAGTGTCTCACAGAATTTTCCTGCTGGGGCTGGCTTTGAACCATGATCCTCAGATCTCAGCCTCCTGAGTAGCTAGGATTACAGGTGTAAGCCACCAGTACCCAGCTATTATTTCTTTTACTGTAAAAGAAAATATATTTTCTTTGTAGTTTTGAGTTGCATTTCTCTACTAGCCAAAAATAGTGTCTTTTAACGTACTTTCTTAGCCATATATGTGTGTGTGTTTATATATATATATATATGATATATATATGAAATATTAATTCAAATCCTTTATCCTTTTGAGCTATTTGTCTTCTGTTTTTGAATTGTATGTTATTTTATTTATTTTGCATACGACTATCTTATCTAATACAGGCAAGACTACAAATACTCTCTCCCATCCTGTGAGTAGTCTTGTTATTTTGATGGTATACTTTAAACTACATAAGGTTTTAATTTTATCAAATCTAGTTCATTTTGTTTTATCACTTGTGTTTTTGGTGTCATAGCTAAAAAACTATTGCCTATTCCAAAGTTATAAACGTTTATATCTAGTTCTTTAAAAAAAAAAAAAGTTTTACTGGTTTTGTTCTTACATTTAGTTCTCTGATCTCTTTGGAGTTACTTTTTGTTTATGCTGTCTGGCAGGAGTCAGATTCCTTTTGAATGTGGATATCCAGTTGTCTCAGCATCATTTGGTAAACACTGTTCTTTCATTGCATTGGCTTGGCGACTACATTAAATCCTAAGAGCAAACAGATCTAGCTTTGGGGGACATGTATTATTACAAAAGCCAAATTCCCTTTGCATTTCCTTAACACTCTATCCCTTTGTTTCCTAATGAAGAAAATGAGGCTTTCAACTGTGTGTGCTGCAGGGCAGTGTGTGAGAGAGAAAGTAAGAGGTACCCAAATCAAAGGTAGTTATGTTATAACAATTCTTCACAGGATGTAATCTCACATAGAAAAAAGCTGAATAAGAAAAAGGGAGAACTGGAACTTCTGAATAACACCGACAACCAGGGGATCAAAAGCCTTAGTAAGGAACGGAGGAAAACACTAGAGACATACCAGCAGCTGTTTTACCTTCTACAGGTGAGCACAATTTGTTTGGGAGTTTGGAATAAACACACTGCCTTATGTTTGTGGATTACGCTGGGTCTTTCCCCCAGGCTTCTACAGTAATCACCTACAGCATCTACGAATACAACCACTGTCTTAGGTGCTTTCCATGCATTTTGTCATTTAATTCTTACTGTAACTACTAGGAACTGGGAAAGGCTAGGTTGTCAATTGTCATCCTTCCCATGTTGCTGATAACAATACTGACACTCCACCAGTGAATGACGAAGCAGAACTTGGGTAGTTTGACTTCATCATCTATGTTTTTTTTATCATCTGTGTTCGTATGCTACTGCGATCTGCAGTATGAATCTAACAGTGACCAGCAGAAGTGGTTAACCATGGGAGACTGAAGTCATTGAGCAAAACAGATCTTTACAGACCAGTCTGTCCTTGTTCAGGGAACAGAGCCCTCAGAGCACCAGGATTAGGAAAATTCGGTGATGTTCTGTTTCATTATATTCATAGCACCACTGTTACCAAAATGAATTGTGATTCTTACATTGCTTTTACAGTTCTGGCAAGAACTAATTATGTTCCATTGGCTGCATTTGGACTCTGGTGGAATGATTATTGTTTCCCTTTGTCATTGATTCACCCTGGCCACCCTACTAGTATATACAATTTTAGGCACATAGGTGGGTGATAGTGACAGGTAGAAACTAGCAAGAGGTGGATCAGCAGTTCTTGCTGTGAGGGTTAGATATCCCTAGTATGGGATTCAAAACCTGAATCTTTACCTGAACATATCACTAGAATCAAATGTATAGAGAAAAACACATTATGAAAACCACAAACAAGAGTTGTGGCTAGCTCCACTGAAAGACAAGATCTTAATTTTGGTAGAGTTAAGGATTCTCTGAAACAAGAGATTGGCGAACTTCTTCAAACAGACGTAAGTACTTCTACTGGCCACCAGGTGGCAGCATAGGAAGAAAAATGCTAGTTAGACTTGTCTGTGGAGCCTGTTGCTAATCCCAGAAGCCTTTTAGAAACAAAAGGGTCACTTGGAGAAGGAAAGTTTTTGGTTTTGTTGGTATTTGGTTAGTTGATTGGTTGGATGAATGAATGGATGGGTGGATGGATGGTTGAGTATTGCTCCGCTTCTTGGAAAGCAATCATTAACAATCATTAATTGAGAATTTGTCTTTTCTATAAATTCCAAGTTTATGCAGTTTCTTCCGTTTTTTCTAAACTTGACAGAACTGTCAGGAGAAAAGTGAAAAATTAATCATCAGCCTAAGTCTTACATTGTATACTCTGTTATAAATGGAGGTTCAGCTATGGAAAGGAGAACACATCCAGGAAAATGTTTGGAATAACTATACCAAGTTTATCCTCTAAATAATCCCAAACTGGTAGCACAGAACAGCCCATCCAGATGTTTCAAGTGAAGTGTCTCTTGTGCTTTTCCCACCTTTCCCTCTCTTGCAACATTCACCCATGCTCAGTGAAGAAACTATAGAAAAGAAAGTGGGCTGGATTCTTAGTGTCTTCAGATGACACTTAACCAAAGCAGCGGATTATTGAGGAACAGTTTTACTTTGGGTTTGTCTCTTTGGTCTGAGCCTAAATGTAAATGCTTGGGATCTCCTGATGGGGTTACAAGAATGCTTCTTTCTTTGGCCCATAAGTGAGTTTCCTTTCTCACAATTCCCAATGCTTAGGTAGAGTCAGGAAAGAATCCCAACACAAGAGCTGTCAAGAAAACATTGTCCTGAGTTTCTCACGCATAAAATGTTAACCAATTATGAGTTCAAGTGTGAACTATAGTACTGGAGACTTGGGCTCCAAGGTTACAGAACCTGCCTCACAAGCTCAAGGCTTGGCCTTAGGTTCAAACCCCCAGTATCACCAAAAAGAAGGAAAAAAATGTAAGCCTAAGTAGTCATGAAAACCAGCAATTAGTTTTCTTAAAAACCTTAAAGCCAAACTTCTAGAGTTAAATTTCTAGTTGCAAATTAAACATTTTTGGCAGAAGGAATTTCTCTGTATAGATTCTTCCCTCTGTACTGTTTCTTTCTTACAGCCACACCTTATGAGTGTAGTCACTACTGAAGACAATCCCTGTAGCTGTGAACGCTGGTTCTTTATTCTACCTATCCTCAGTAGGATCCCGGACACTCTGTGTCAGTTTTCATTCCTGATCATTCTTTTTAATTCCTTTTTGCTCTTTAGGTTTGGGTTACATTCCCCTAGAACTCTCCTCACCAGTTCTCCTGACCTTTGCCAGCTTCTGCCAGCCTCCCTGCTCACTCACTGGCAAGCTTTGTGGCCACCTCATTCTCTCCACACACAAGCATAACCTTTTCTGTCTGATCTCAGATGTTATATGTTTTTCCTCTTCATCAATACTGGACCAGTCTATGTAGCTGTGCCTTTCGTCCACTTTTGCTGGTCTCTTTGGATACGGAGTTCGGTGAGCTCACCTACCTGTCTTCTGCATCTCTACAGTGAAGATGAATGTGTGACTCCAAAGGGTTCACCATATAAAGTATATAGATGATTATTGTATATTCTAGGAAATATGCCAGAGAATGTGTAATACTTAAATAGAGCTATCTGTACAATATTAGCCAATACTTTTGAAAGTCTTATATTCCATATGTTAATCTCTATGCTTTTAATGACACAAGTCATTGAAGACAATTACTACTTTCTGTTTCTATAAAGTATTAACATGTAGCTTGCGGGGGGGATATTTTTTTTTCTTCCATCTTTCCTTTTAGACCAACCCTTTATACCTGGCTAAGCTGATTTTCCAAATGCCACAGAACAAGTCGACTAAATTTATGGACACTGTTATTTTCACACTGTACAATTACGCCTCTAATCAGCGAGAAGAGTACCTACTCCTCAAGCTTTTTAAAGCTGCTCTGGAGGAAGAAATAAAGTACGTATATAAGTAGGTGTATAAAAATACCGATGTGTAGGTCATTTTCACTAAGGGTGGCTAGTTCAGGTTTACTAAAGTAACTTTGAAATTATTGTGCATAATTAAACCTATCAGATTTCCTAAGAATAAAATGCACTCTGAATTGTCAGATTTCCACTTTTTAGAGCTATATTCAGCTACACTTTCTGCCCACCAGTGAACCCTTTTCTGGGGTGCACTTAAGCTTTTCTGTTCTATATCAGCAAAACTGGAAGCATGAAGCTTACTGAAAATCAGTGAAGAAAATGTACTAAAATTCTCTGAGTTAAAAAAAAAAGCTACGTCTAAGTGGATAGAGATCATGCTGTCTGTCTGAATTGGTTTTCCCTTCTTACTAGAACTTTGGCTACCTTTGTTCATTTATTTTCTGAATCTATTATTGTTTTGTAAAAAATGAAGATGGCTAAATAATGGGCCCTTCAAAAGGGCATGAGAAATGTCCTAAGCTGAGGTGGACCTTCCTCGCCTTCCAGATTTCCTGAGTCATAGACTCTGCTTGTTCCTCAGGCTTCGGAAGCATGTGAACCAGGCATGGCACCCTTGGTGTATCTCCAAGCCAGGGCTGGAGCCATGCCTGACTCAGGAGAAGTTGTAAAACTCTGCTGTATTATCATGAGCAGATGGAGTAGATTGAACCAGTGGAAAGAAAGCTTCCAACTGGCTAAAGTGAAAGAGAAAGGCTGATTGGCCCAAAACCTTGAGCTATAGCTAGGAGATATAGGAAGGAGAGAAAGAAAGGAGATGGAGGAAAGGAAAGAGGAAAAAAGAAATGGAAGAAAAAGAGAAAAAGGAAGAAAGAGAGAAAGGAAAATTAAGAGCAGAGGACCGGTCTCAATGAGACCGTATCTAGTGAGTGGGGGTCTGAGCAAAGAATATGGGTATGACAGGATTTTGATGGGTCAGCTATTGTTTTATTGAACCACTGATTTCACCCTATCTACTTACTAATTGTATGAATTAGTCAAAAGGGAAAAGAAAACCGAATTTAAAAGTGGAAAGGGAGCCAGCAAAGGAAATAAAAAGGAATGTCTCGGTAAGATAAGTACTAGAATAGGGCTGTCAGCGCTGTCAGACACTGCCAGACACTGAAGGGAAAGGAAGTTGAAGGGGTGAGAGTGGCCGAGAGAGAGGAAGGACAGGGGTTCCCCAGGAGACAAGGGGTCCTCTTGTACAGGCAAGAAGCCATAAGTGTCAGATATAGGGATCAATAGCAACTCAGCCATGAGCTGTGGCTGAATCCCAGGGCAGGATCAAAAGATGTGGAGGCAGTTCAGAAAGTTATGTCTGAAATGGGGCAACTAGAGGAGGTTCAGTACATTAATAGTTAACACCTGGTAGTGTTAAATTTGCTCCATTTTCAGTCATTTTTATCTTCTAGATGGAAACAGAGGCAGAAGGTAATTGAAATCCTTAAATTGTTTACATAAGAAACAGATGCTTTAAAAATGATGGAAATCAAGTGGGGGCGTGGGGGTGCCAGTGACTCAGGCCTGTAATCCTTGCTACTCAGGAGGCTGAGAGCTGAGGGTTGCAGGTTTGAAGCCAGGAAAGTTCATGAGACTATTTTCTACAATTAACCACAAAAAGCTGGTAATGGAGCTGTGGCTCAGGTGGTAAAGTGCTGGCCTTGAGTACAAAAGCTCAGGAACATTGCTCAGGCCCAGAGTTCAAGCCCTACGAGCTGGGGAAAAAAAAAAATCAAAATCACACCTTCACAAAGTAAAATATATAATTCGACAAAATTATTGCCAGCAGGAAGAGGAAATGGTATTTAAAACTATCCACAGAAACAAACCATGTTGTTTTCTGTCTGTTGTTTGTGTTTGTTTTGTTGTTGTTTGGTTTTTGGTTTTGGCTGGGCTTTTTTAGATCAAAGGTGGACCAGGTACAAGAAATAGTCACTGGCAACCCTACAGTCATCAAGATGGTTGTCAGTTTCAACAGAGGCGCCCGGGGTCAGAACACACTGCGCCAGCTCCTGGCTCCAGTGGTGAAGGAGATCATTGATGACAAGGCCCTGATCATCAACACCAACCCCGTAGAGGTGTACAAGGCATGGGTGAACCAGCTGGAAACACAGACAGGAGAGGCCAGGTAACCATGTCAGAAGACAGCGATTTTCAATTATGGTTTTCATTTTGCTTTGTTTTTTAATTATGTTTTATAATCATGTCTATTTGTATATATTCTTAAAACTCTTTTAAGGAAAAAAAAAATCTGTTCTTGGATTTTTGTTGTTGTTGTTTTTGGCCAGGTACCAGTATGGCTCACACCTGTAATCGTAGCTACTTAAGAGACAGATCTGAGGATCACGGTTGGAAACCAGCCTGGACAGGAAAATCCATGAGACTCTTATTTCCACTTAACCACTCAAAACTAGGCCCTGAGTTCAAACCTCACAACCAATAAAAAAAAAAATCTCTTTTGCCTGGTGCCAGTGGCTTATCAATAACTTCTGCTACTCATGTGGCTGAGACGTGAGGATCAAGGTTCAAAGCCAGCCCACCCAGGGAAGTCTGTGAGACTCTTATCTCCAATGAATCACCAAAAAAGCTAGAAATCGAGCTGTGGCTCAAACGGTAGAGTGCTAGCCTTGAGCACAAAAAACTCAGGGACAGCCTCAAGCCTTGAGTTCAAGCCCCAGGACTGACACCAAAAGAAAAAGAACAATCTGTTTTTAATGTGCATATCACATTTTAGACTGTTAGTCATCATGATGCAAAATCATATTTTCAAATCATATTTTCCAGTACTTCAAATTCTGTAATTCTTGTCCTTTCTTTATTCTTTATTCTTTTTTTTTTTCCTGCTGAGATTGGGGCTTAACACAAGGCCTACCACTTTTGGTTGGCTTTTTCACTCAAGGTTTTGCTGGTTAATTGGTGATAAAAGTCTCTCAGATTTGTCTGCCTGGGCTGGCTTTGAACCGGACTCTTCGTATCTCAGCCTCCTGAGTAGTTGGGATTGCAGGTATGAGCCACCAGCGCCCAGCTTACACTTTCTCTCACTTGCCAAAAATCTTGTTTAATTACCCAGTGAGTACATTCTACTTGTATAGCCATAATCCAGGTAGGATGGACTCATTCTGGGTGGTAGTTTTTGTACCTAACTAATTCTAACTTTTGAGTTCCTGCAAAAAGTTATCTTGTGAAAAAAAAAATCAGATATGCTGCAAGAACTGTGTGGGTGGACATTATAGGACTGTTTGTAATAGTGAAAAGGCAAATATTTAGCTTTCAAGGATTAAGTAAATGTTTACAGAGCACATAATAGAGTATGACTATTTGGAATGGTTGCACCGGCATTTATTGGCACAGAAATTATGTTCATGATTTATTTTTTCAAATGCAGCAAGGTCCAATAGCCCATTTTCTTTTCAAAATAAAATTGGTCCTGTGTCTAGGCATGGTGTTGTATGCCTATAATACCAGCAATTTGGGGAGAAGAGACAGGAGAATTATGAATTTGAGGCCAGCCTGAGATACATAATGAGACCCTGTCTCATTGGTCATGTGTACATGCATGTCCATAGGATCTGTAATGCAATGTATATGTGCACAGATTGCATTGTGGATGAAGCCTTAGAAAGTTATGTAATGAGCTATGAGAATTAGTTGTCTCTGCATTTGATTTTTTTTTTTTGGATGCCAGTACTGGGGTTTGAATTCAGGACCCCTGGGCATTTTGTTCCTTAGATTTTTTCACTGAAGGCTGGTGCTCTACCACTTGAACTGCAGTTCTACTTATGGCTTTTTGGTGGGTAGTTGGAGATGAGTCTCATAGACTTTCCTCCCTGGACTGACATTAAACCTTGACACTCAGATCTCAACCTAGGATTACAGACATGAGCCATAGGCCCTGTTTTCTTTTTATTATTTAAGAAAAGAAAGGGATTAGAGGTGTACCTCAATGGTGTAAAGCACTTGCCTAGCATGCACAGGCCTGGGATTTAACTCATAGAACTCCTAAGGGAAGGATAGGGAGGAAAAGATGGAGGGAGAAGGGAGAAATGACATACCCTACCTTTTATTTTTCACTTAGCAAAAGCTCCTTTCTGTTCACTATAGCTTGACTATAGAGTCCACACTAGAACACAGTGCTCATACCTCAGCCTTCAGTTAATGTAAACCCCTTGTTGTGTTTTCAGCAAGCTGCCTTATGATGTAACCACAGAACAAGCTCTAACATACCCAGAAGTGAAAAATAAACTGGACACATCCACTGAGAACCTGAGAAGGGTCACTGACAAAGTCTTGAACTCTATTATTTCTTCTCTTGATCTATTGCCGTAAGTTGGGTTTGTAGCAATTTTAACATTAGTTTCTGGAAGTTCTTGGAAGTTAGCTGTGGTATGAAGACAGGAATCTTCCTTCAGACTGTATTTGCTATTGTAAAAGAGGGCCTTTAGCCAGGTGTTGGTGGGGCACACCTGTAATCCTAGTGCTCAAGAGACTAAGACAGAGATATAAGTTCAAGGCCAGCCTGGGCTATGTAGAGGGTTCTATCCCCAACCTGGGCTATGTATGGAAACTTTCGAAAAACAAACACCACCAAGATGGCCTACGCTTAACTTCTTAAATGCATAATTACTCGCAGAAGAAGGAGCAATACTTTGGTTGTAGCCACCAACAGTACTCAGGTGTTATCATCAGTGGAAGTTCTGTGATTCCATCCCCATCTCATTTTGCGTTGAATTTTTAGGGAAACTGCTCAGCTATTACTGACTCTGGAATATTTGTGGTGTGTTTCTCCCTCACTTAGCCATTTTCCATGATTTTCTTTTGTCATCTGTTTTACATGTAGTTATGGATTGAGGTATATAGCCAAAGTACTGAAGAATTCGATCCATGAGAAATTTCCTGATGCAACAGAAGATGAGCTATTAAAGGTAGATTTTTTTCAAGGGTAATCTCGCCACAGCTTCTCCCTGGGGGTCTGAGCCAAAATTGCCAACAGACCATTTCATAAGCATTTCCCCCCCATGTCTGATCATTGATAAGCAGCTACAGGTCTTCTATTTCTGACTGTCAAGATTATGTATGTACTCATTACCTGACTTACACAACTGTAACCCCTCTGTACACCACCTTTATAATAATAAAAAATAGATTAGAAAATATTATTCATTAGGCGGAAGTTAATTTGGAAATCTTAGACATTCTTGCAATTCTTTTAGTGCATTTTGGAGGCAGTCATTTTAATCAAAAATAATTTCTTATTAGCATGTTTTCATTGCCTTTACCTAATGCTTTGTTAAAATTCAGATCAGTCCAGGTACCAAGCGGCTCACACCTGCAATACTAGCTATTCAGGAGGCAAAGATCTGAAGATCATTCAAAGCTAGCACAGGCAGACACATCTAAGAGACAGTTATGTCCAATTAACCAGCAGAAAAGCCAAAAGTGGGGATGTGGCTCAAGCAGTAGTGAGAACAGGAGGTCCCAGTACCATACCCTCCCCCGCCCAAAAAAAAATCAGAAAATGCCCCACTTTCTCTTGGGAAATGTAAATGAATATATGTGTTCAGGAAGGAAAAAAATGAATTCAAGTTTTCTCCCTTTTCCTTGTGCATCTGTCAGATTGTTGGAAACCTCCTGTACTACCGGTACATGAACCCAGCCATCGTGGCTCCGGATGGCTTTGACATCATTGACATGACAGCTGGAGGGCAGATCAACTCCGACCAGAGGAGAAACTTGGGGTCCGTAGCCAAGGTGCTTCAGCATGCAGCCTCTAACAAGCTGTTTGAGGGAGAAAATGAGCACCTCTCATCTATGAACCATTATTTATCAGAGACATACCAGAAATTCAGGTGAGGAGGTCCATTCATGCTAAAAAAAAAAAAAAAAAAAAAAAAAACCTGTAAGAAGCTAGACACACAAATGTGTGTTCTATACCCAGAGCTGAAGTGGGGGGCAGAGGGTAAAGTGACTATAGGAACACCAGCTGGCTATGTACAATTCTTCTAGACGTTGTCATTGCAGGAAAGAGAAGGAAGGTCTGGCCAGGTTGCTGGTGCCTGGCGTCCCCATCCACCTCTCCTGCTCTGCTGAGCCTTCTATCTTATTCCATGTTGTACTGACAGAATGAAATGTGGGCTCTTCCTGCTATGCCACTGACGTAGAGTGCTCAGGATGGAATGCTCAAAATAGCTGATTTCTGCTTTGTTAACCTTATAAAGAAGGGTAACTTAAGGGGGGGGGGAGTTGTTTTCCAGTTGGGAAGAATTTTCCGTATCTACGACAAACAATGGTAGGAAATGAAGAGTTTTGTGTTGAGAGGTTGGGAAAACCCCAGTTCTATATTTGTGGATGTTGTGGATGAGCTTGTGTGAATATGTGCTGTTGCCCTGTTCTCACGCTTTCTTAATCATAAGATTTCATTCTGTTGACTTTATTTCTCATTCCAATGATTTCTCTTTCTGATGATTCCATGCAGACAAGAAAGGCTTGCTTATCTCAAAGTTTTCTGGTAGACACCTTCACTTTGTATCTGGGCTCTTGTCTGTCTGTGATAGACCATAGAAACCTGACATGTTTGGCCTCTTTCATCCCAACTTGGAAACTTTATTTCCCATTCTTCAGTTTCCTCTGGTTTAGCGACTTTAACAATCAATGTAAAGAGTTCATGATCATCATCTCTATCCAATTTGTATCCTTTTATGAATGAGTTACACCAACTACACCTACCACAGAAAGTTCTAACTTCTCAAAATGCTAACTTCAGCTCTTCTCACTGAGTATTGTAGCATATGCCTATTATTCTAGCAAAGTAGGAGGCTGAGATTGGGAGGACTGAATTTCCAGACCAGACTTCCAACTCAGTGGAAGAAGGTGGACATGATGGCACGTTATCTGTCATCCCAGCTATGATAACAAGGGTAAAATAGGCTGGTTGAGCCTATTTTGAGCCTGGTTGGGCCAGTGGCTTACAGCTGTAATCCTAGCTACATTGGAGTCTGATGATTGCAGTTTGAAGCCAGCTTGGGCAGGAAAGCTCACGAGACTTTTATTCCCAATTAACCATCCCCAAAAAAAACTCAGGCCCTGAGGTCAAGCCTCAAGACTGGTGCGCGCGCGCACGCGCGCACACACACACACACACACACACACACACACACACACACACACACACACACACACACACACACACACACACACACACACACACACACACACACACACACACACACACACACACACACACACACACAGGCTAGTTGAAACTCAGGCACATAATCCACCAGGGTGATGGAAGCTAGAAAGAGAGAGATTCTGTCTCAAAATTAACTAGTGCAAAAAAGGGCTTGGAGGTGTGGCTCGTTGGCAGAGTGCCTGCCGGGCAAGGCAGTGCCTCTAAAACAAAAGGAAGATGAAGAAAAGAGAGGAATTCAGTATACTAAACTCCATTTTTCTCACACTGGTAACAGATGTTCTGAAGGGTGACACAGATCCCACATCTTACCATTTAACCATATTTGATGGATTGCTTCTGAGATTGTATTCTTTTACAGAGACATCAGACTCAAATCAAGAATTATTAGTTCAGGGCTGGAGATAGAGACCAGTGATAAAACATGTGCTTAGCATGCACAAAACTCTGATTTGATCCCTAGCACATATGCATTCAGAGAGAGGAAGGAAGGAATCCAATCCTGTTTAAGGCATGTCCATACATGCTGAAAAGCTCCTGCAGTCAGGAGCTAGCCTGGCTAGGAGTTGTAGCAATTCCCTTCAAGATATTGAATAGAAAACCAAGTACTAGCCATCATTCAAAACACCCTATTTTAATAAAGCTATTTAACTCACATATTTGACTCCATATTAACACTTTTCCTCCCTTTATACTAGGAAATATTTCAAAGAAGCATGTGATGTCCTTGAACCAGAAGAAAAGTTTAATATGGACAAATACACAGACTTGGTGACAGTCAGCAAACCAGTCATTTATATTTCCATTGAAGAAATCATCAGTACGCATTCAGTAAGTTGGACTGGGGAAGGGTCAGCTACAGACCCATGCTTTACACATGTGCTCACTTAAAAAAATATACAGGACATAGAAGCCAAGTGCTGGTGGTTCATACCAGTAATCCTTGTTACTCAGGAGTCTGAGAGCTGAGAAATAGTAGTTTGAAGCTAGCCTGGGCAGCAAAGTCCATGAGACTTTTATCTCCATTGGCCCTCCAAAAAAAGCCAAAAATGGAGCTGTTGACTCAAATGGTAGAATGTTAACCTTGAGCAAAAAAGCTCATTGACAATGTCCATGCCCTGAGTCCAAGACCCAGGACTGCACACACACAAAAAAATAATGCAGGACTTATGGTATACAGGTGGTGGTGGACATATTCTTAGAATTTAAGAGAGAGGTGGGTACTGGTGGCTCATACCTGTAATCCTAGCTACTCAGGAAGCTGAGATCTGAGCATAGCGGTTCAAAGCCAGCCCAGGCAGGAAAGTCCATGAGACTTTGATCGCCAATAAACTACTCAGAAAACTGGAAGTGGTGCTGTGGCTCAAGTAGTAGAGCGCTCACCTTGAGCTGAAGAGCTGAGGGACAGCACCCAGACCCAGAGTTCAAGCCCCAAGACTGACAAAGAAGAAAAGAAAAGAATTTAAGAGACAATCTTGACTCTTAAAACATTAAGAAAACCCCTCTCACAAACAAGAAAGTTGATATGTTGGCTGAAAGGCTGAGCAGTATGGAGAGAGGTGGACATCCAGCTGCTCAGAGAAGATAAGAAACCCCCACAGAGCTCAGCCTGCCATTGTTCTAGAAAGCCCTTTTTCTTAGAAGCAGCAGTTTGACTGTCTGTGGTCTGTCATGTCTCTGTCTGCTTCTCAGCAACCGTCAGCACTCAGTGGGGCACTGGGAGAGAATGGGCAGCCCAGAGACAGCTTTGCAATTACGTAAAGACAGAAGCCAGATCTTTGAGGGATTTCGGTATTCAAAAACTAAGTCCAGTTGGAACTGGAATATTTTTTAAAGGAACCTTTTTAAGGATAATTTCAAGCCTTGCTAGTCAAAGTTAAATCTTGGAAAGAGCTTATAAATGTACCCCGAGATCTTCTAAATCTGAGCCCACCTTTTAGCAAGATCCCCAGGAACTTCAGATGCACATTAAAGTTCTAGAAGCTTCAGTTGAATATAGTTTGTATTGTACTGACAGCTAGAGAATAAAGCATATATGCCTACTCTCTCAAAGTCCTGATAATACACATAGCAAAATGGCTACTTCAAAGTTCTACCATTATTATAAGCTTGGGAATGTGGGTTTGGAGGCAAGATGGGATCTGGTTTTGATTTTTCCTTCTCAGGAATGGGGAACTATGTCATTTGCATCAAGTTCCCAATAAGTATTGCTTAAATGGAAGAAAACTGTCCAACTATGTACCATTTATGAAAACTATTTTTAAGTGGGGAAGTAGACTCTTTAACAATGAGTAGTAAGCCATGTGTTTATTTTGTCCCAAACAAATACAGAAACATCTTTGTTATATGTTTGCTCAGGATAAATCCTCGTCCAAAAAGTGTAGTGAGAAGTTCTGAGTGAGAGGTTCCTGTTGATAGAGAATAGAGAGAAAATGTTCATTGAGTTCATGGAGACTGCTAGTCTTGAAGGAGAAATAGATGATCCCTTGTGCTGAAAATAATTGAGAACAGAATGTAATTCTGGGAAACAGAGCGTGTGATGAATCTGGAGTCCCTTTGTATGCTGGTGGTTGCAGCTGTAGTGTGGGCGGGCAAATAATGGGACAACTTCCTGTTTACAGTCTAGGGATGGAGGCACACACACACCCACATTTACACTCACTCACACACATACACACCCTGTGGCCATAGACTGGCCTTAGGCTCTCTGGTGAGCATGTAAAACTTCATCATCAGCTCTTTACAGAGACATTCACAGGAAATGCTTTCTGATTCATAAAATGAAGGGTGAAAGCTGCCTGCCTGAAATACATCCAGCATTTCCAGAGACAGCAGCCAGATGCACTGTCTCTAAACTTTACCCAGCCTGCTTATTTTGTTTGTGTCTCTAACTTATCTCCCTCTCCCCTCCCCAAAATAACCTATGTCTGTGCCTGCAGAGCTGACCGTGCCTCTGTGTCACTTGTAGTTTTCAGTTAGCACCTTTCTTTGACTCATCCCAATTTTTTAAAAATAACAATGCATATTTCTTTAATTTAAAACGAAGATTCTTTGTTATGCTATAAAATTAGCCTGCCGTGTGGAAGCAGAAATGTCATAAGTATAATTAATACAGAATAACTAGATGTCTTTACTCCCTTAATTTCAAACCCTGCATCTGAATCTCTCCCTCTCTTTCTCTTTCTCTTCCTTCCTCCCTCCTCCCTCCCCGCAAATGTCAGGGAACTAGTAAGAAAATTTAGCACTAAACTTCAATAATCTTAAAGCCTAAGATAATAAAAGGTCAATGTAGGAAGCTCACTCCTGTAATAATAGCTCTCTTAGGAGGGTTGAAAGAGGATCCAACCCAGGGGACCACGCAGAGGCAGACAGGAGAAAGATTATTATAAGGTTTATTAGAGGAGCCATATTTCCCCCAAGAAGGAGCACATGGCCTCCGTCCCCATCCAGGTAGCAGGAGGGTCTGAGGGGTAGGAAGTGAGGTGGGTCTGGGCAGAGGGAGGGAGGGAGGGATCAGCTGTATGGCATGAACTCCAGGAATGGGAGGAGGGCCAGGTGCGGGTGGAGCTGAGGACCAAAGGTGAGCATAATACTAACAAGGGGGAGATTTGGAGAAATGCAGTTCAAAACCAGCCGGAACAGAAAAAGTCAGCAAGACTCCATTTCCAGTTAACCAGAAAAACTGAATTAAGTCCACTCATTTAAAATGTATGACACCCCATGTTTAGTATAGTCACAGTTTTATGGCCATTACTAGCACTGTTCACTCTGAGAATATTTTTACCATCCTCAAAGAAACTGTATCCATTAACTGTCCCTCCTCATGAGCTCACTCCTAGACTCCATCTAAGTCTGTTCGCATGAATTTGACTACTGTAGAGACTTCCTGGGACAATCATAGGCATTCAGTGTTTGGCTTTTTGTGACTGGTTTATTTTACTTCAGTAATTCATATAGCATGAATCAGAATTTTCTTCCTAAGGCTAAATAATATTACATTATATAGACTACCTTTTACCCATACCCCCCACCAACTGAAGGATCTTGTACTTTTTTTCCCCCTTGAGAAGAATATGGCTCAGGTTGGCCTAGAGCTTGCTATATAATTCAGGCTGGCCTGACCTCATGATCCTCCTTGAAGGTGTGTCACTGTGCCATGTTGAACATACCACCCTTTTCCATCTGTTGATGGACACTTGGCTGTTGTGAATAATGCTGTTGTAACCTTTATACACAAATGTCTCTACGGCTGACAAATCTGTACATCTAGAGATGAAATGGCCAGATCACGAAATACTGAAAATGGAAAGGGGGCCAGGTGCAGGTAGCTCACACCTCTAATCCTAACTACTCAGGGAGGCTGAGATCTGAGGCTCATAGTTTGAAACCAGCCTAGGCAGGAAAGGCTGTGAGACTTTTAGCTCCAATTAAACCACCTAAAAACTGAAAGTAGAGTTGTGACTCAAAGTGGTAGAGGGTTAGTCTTAAGAGCTGAGCATGCAGGCTCTGAGTTCAAGTCCCACAAACAACTAAAGAGAGGTGGGGAGGAGAGAAAGAAAGAAAGAAAGAAAGAAAGAAAGAAAGAAAGAAAGAAAGAAAGAAAGAAAAAGAAAGGAAAGAAAGAAAGGAAAGAAAGAAAGAAAGGAAGGAAAAAAAGTGGAAATGGGACTAACTATCATTATAATTCAGAACTATGATTATTATAATATTATGATTCAAAACAACTAAAATAAGTCTCCTACAGGCAGGATGTCAGAAATTTAGAAACATAGTTTCAACTAATTAGAAATGCAAACAAAAGCTGTGCTGTCCTTGCTGGCTTTCCCTGGCAGTGTAGCTGCTCTTGAAGAGTGACAGCATTTCTCTAAGACTGGAAAGAGATAATTGCCTTTGTAGCCATGTGGGTTCTGGAAAGCCATTTCCCATCCCACTGTTCCCACCACAAGGAACCATGAAGGCAGTGCTGCCATTTTTATCTCCTGTAAGATCTTCAAAGCCAAGTAATAGCCAGGAGCTCAGAGACTCAAGCTACTCAAGAAGCTGAGATCTGAGGATTGAGGTGCAAAGCCAGCCCGGGAAAGAAAGTCATTAAGACTCAGTTAAAGACCAAAAAAGCAGGAAGTGACACTGTGGCTCAGGTAGTAGAGCATTAGTGGCAAGCAAAAAAGCTCAGGACAACATCCAAGTCCTGAGTTCAAGCCCCACAAACAGAGTTGAATGACAAAATAGGTAAAGAGTGGGATTTTTTTTTGTTAAAAAAATTCAGTATTTGATTACTAAAGTGATACGAAAATACCCTTTCAGCCAGGTGCCGATGGCTTACACCTATAATCCTAGCTTCTTGGGAGGCTGAGATCTAAGAATCAAGATTAGAAGCCAACCAGGGAAGGAAAGTCCTCAAAACTCATATCTCCAGTAAATTAGGAAAATTGCCAACTGGAAGTATGGCTCAAGTATCAGAGCACCAGCTATGAATGGAAAAGAAAGATAAGCACAGGGAAAAAAAAAGAAAGAAAGAGAGGAAGAGGAGGAGGAAGAGAAAACACCCTGCCAGTTTGCTGTTGGTGTTAGCCAAGACCCTTCTGTCTCAATGTAGATTTTGTGAAGGTAGTGTGGAGCACACAAGCTGTGTACAAGGCAGGACCTTAGCAGATCTTACCAACATGATCATTGTGTAAACCTTTCTGAAAAAGATCTAGGAACGCCTTCATTACTACAGTTCCTGGATGCAGACATTTCCCTCTGAGATAGAACTGAGATTGTGTCTCTATCCATAAGCTTTAATAATTGTCCAACTTGTCCTTAAGGTGTAAACAATAGCCAGAGAAAATGCTAGAAATCTAGAAGAGGCAGTACGTGAGTCTGGCAGGCTGGGAATGGAGCTGGCTGACTGCACGTGTGTGTTATCCTCTGTGTACAGCTCCTGTTGGAACATCAGGACGTGATTGCTGCAGAGAAGAGTGACTCACTCAATGAGCTGCTTGAGACGCTGGGAGACGTGCCCACCATAGAATCCTTTCTGGGTGAGAGCTCGTTCTTTCTAATCTTCACCATTTTGGCCTCTTGTATAGTTTCTGTATTTGAGATTATAAAAAGAAAAAGTGGAATCTAACTGTTAGGCTTACTGAAAGGATAAGAGCTCCCTGTGCTCCTTCTTCTACCAAGAATTGTTAACTCAGGGCTAGGTGTCACTCAGAAGAAAAGTACCTGCTTAACGTGTGCAAAGGCCCAAGGTTCAACCCGCCTCCCCCCCCCCCCCCCGCAGCGCCCTTCTCCCCAAATTCTATAATTTGTCCTAGACTATAAGACAGTTTGGTATTCATGAAGGTAAGTTCTAGGCACATCAAAACAGATTTGTCCATCTGTTTCACAAAAAAATAAATCAAATAAATGTAAGAAAGAAAAAAAGAGCCAAGCACCAGTGGTTCACACCTAAACAAACCTAGCAACTTTTCAGGAGACTCAGATCTGAGAATGGAGGTTCAAAGCCAAATCAGATAGACAAATGCTTGAGACTTTTATCTCTAACTGGCAGAAAGTTGGAAGTAGTAGAGTGCCAGCTTGGAGCAAAAAAGCTAAACTGGGGGCACAAGGCCTCAGAACCAGCAAGAAAGAAAAAAGAACAGATGTGTTAGAACATAATGACTTCTTCACTGTTTTCTAACAGTTTCTTTGATTAGCAGCTATCTTTTAGTTATTTGCTCATAGTTAGAATATCTATTTCATGTAATTTTTGTTAGAATATATTAGTTATATGGGTGGGGGAATTTTATTGTTATATCTACACACATGCTTATGCTGTATTCCAACCAATCTCACCCCCTCCGTCACATTCCCTGCCCCCACTGTCCCAGGTTATTTTAACGTGTTACTCAGATATTCTTAAGTCTGCATTCTTTGCAGATGTGAGTTTTACCCAGACTATGGCCTACCATGGAGTTACTATGTCTGACTTCTGCAGGGCCCCTGACTTATATGGCTGATGCTATGACCATGGGAGGGAGATGCAAAGAATAACACCATGGCTTGCTTTTTGCCACAGGGGAAGGATCCATTGACCCCAACGACCCTAACAAGGAAAATACACTAAATCAACTCTCCAAGACTGAGATTTCCCTTTCCTTGACCAGCAAATATGACCTAGGAGATGGTGAATCTGTGGATAGCCGAAGCCTCATGATAAAGTAAGTTTGGGGCTTAAAGGGTACAGTCTCCAATTGTATCTCTTGAACCTTGCAAGCTGAAGCAAAGTGAATATGGAAATGCGTTGCATCCATCCATCATATATCAAACCAAACAACAATAGATGTTTGGAAGAGAACTAAGCATTAGGCTAGCCTACCAAGTCTGTGTTGATTTTTAGTGTTGCACAAAACATTTTGATTTCTTCCTGGAAGAAATGAAGTGATTGATTCAGGGAAAAAGCTCATACTCATGACAAGACATATCACCATCTGATTTGTCAGGCTTCTTTCCTATTAAACTAATTCTAGAGGTGTTTGACTTTGTTTACATACATACTATTTCCTGTCCCCAAAGATTTCTAACGAAGCAATCACATCTTAAATCAATATTTTTCCTAGCTGCATGCATGTCCCACATTAGACTTACAGAAAAGAGTAGTGAGATCAGTGAGTGTTCCCACACCATACATGAAAACACTGAGACAAGAATACAAAATGCTGTCATTTATCAACGAGAGGCTATGTAACTGTGTGGAACGGGAGTTATATATTGGAGCGGACTCTGGAGAGGGAAATGAGGACCACTGGGAACAACTGTGTGGGAGCACAGTATTTCACACACTTCTTCCAGGCTACATGTCCTGAGTACGGAGGTGGTTTTGTTTATAAGAGCTTGCGGTCCTGCCACTGACGTGCTGTAGGCCACATTCGTCTCTACTTGACTTTTTCCAGATACACAACCACTCACGTAAATACCAAAAAAAAAAAGAGCTTCTTCAGTGTGTTCTGCTGGGCTCCAAGTTTCTACAAGGCTTGTTTAGGTTGTGCTCAGATCTTCTAAGAGTCCTTCATTTGAGCACCTACCACATGTTAAGGCTCTGGGATGGGGACCAGGCTGGACACCGGCCAGTGGAATCTCTTATCTCCCAGTGCTTGCAGCCTGAGGTCCAGCTGAAGAGAGGGCACAGCAAGAGGCCCAGCTGCAAGACAGAGCCAGCCACAGCCATGGCCTCCCAGAGCCGAGAGCCTTTCTTTGCCAACCCTGTTTACCAAGATAGATTGCACTTTCTGAAACACAGTTCAGGGCAGGGCAGGAAAAAGAGTGAAATGAATGAACTCCATAATTTCCTCTGAACAGGCCAATTATCAAAGTAAGTGGAAACCCAGACTGGGTGTTGGTGTCATGCAAATGAAATTAGACCCCATGATCTCATAAAATTTATCCTGTGAGATGATGGGAAGAAGTTTCCCCTTAATTGACTTTATGTAGTATTTGAATGCTATTTGCTAAATGCAGTTGACTGCATTAAATCTCAAATGTAATGAGAATTACATTTGAGTAGTCTAACATATTAAAATCATATGACTGGCCTACATATTCATACTAATTTCTGAGCAGGAGTCTCCAGGATTCCACAAATTCTTGGAACTTGCATCTTAAAAACAACATCATAAAAGTCAGACATGTTGTAAAGAGCTGACTTTGTCTGGAAAGCATGGCACATTGTCCTGCTGAGCTTACACCAGCCTCAGCCCTGTGTAGCCACCCTTCTGCTACCGAGGGTGCGCTAGCTGCCCACAACAGCCAATCCTTCTGTCACCGTATGATGTGCAGCCAGCTAATGGGTTGATTTTTTAATATTGGTGAAATAAACATAGCACAAAATCTAGTATTCCAACCATTTTTAAGTACACACTTCAAAGGCATTTAGGACAGTCACGGTATTGTGCATCATCACCTCTGTCTAGTTTTAGAAAATTTTTACCATCTCAAGTGTTCATTCAGTCCTCCTCCTCCCTGTTCTCAGCCTCTGCTAACTACTAGGCTAGTTTCTGTCTCTGAATTTACTTGTTCCACATTCATATTATAAGAATCATGTAATATATTATGAGAATCATGTAATACACAGCCTTTGGTGTTTGACTTTTATTCAGTGTAGTAGTTCTCCATATTGTAGTATGATTCATGAATTTGTTCCTTTTTATGATCCCTTTCATTGTATGAATATACAGTACTTTGGTTATCTTTGAAATCACTGGTGGATATTTGGATTGTTTTCATCTATTGCCTATAGAATAGTGCTGCTATGTACAAGTTAGGTACAAGTTTGTTTGAATATCTGTTTTCAGGTGTTTGCAGGTATATGCCAGGGAGTAGAATTCTGGGTTATATGGGAATTCTGTGTTCAGCTTTTTGAGGAACTACAAAACTATTTTCCATAGTGGCTATACTGTTTTGCCTTTCCCCTACCAAAGTATGACTTCTGTATTCCCCTTGACAGTTATTTCCTTCCTTTCTTTCCTCCTTTCCTTCTTTCCTCTTTTTCTTCAAATAGTAGCCATTCCAGGGGCTGGGAAGGTGGGTCAGTGGTAGAGAGCTTGTCTTGCATGCATGAGGCCCTGCACTCAATTCCTCCCCACCACGTAAGCAGAAAAAGCTGGAAGTGGAGCTGTGGCTCAAGTGGTAGAGTGCTAGCCTTGAGTTGAAGAGCTGAGGGACAGCGCCCAGGCCTAGAGTTCAGGCCCCAGAACATACCAAAAAGAAAAAAAAAAGTAGCCATTCCAATGAGTATAAGGGAATGTTTCTTTGTGGCTTCAATTTGGAATTAGTTTGTTAGTGCAGTTAAGTATCTCTACATGTGATTCCTGACCATTTATATATCCTTTTTAGTTGAAATATCTATTCAAATTTTTACCTATATTTAAGTGGAGGATTTTATTGTTACTGTTTCTGGGTTCTAAGAGCTCCTTATACATTCAGGATACTTTATCCTTATCAGACACATGATTTGCAAATATTTTTGCCTCTTCTGTGGATTATTATCTTACACTTATTATAATTATTATAATATGCATATAATACCTTCAGTAACGCTATGGACATGGAGTTAACTTCCATAGCTAATAACTGGAGCACATTCAAACCATTGCTCTTAAATCATCCAGAGCCAACATTTGCAACACACAGTTCTTGAGGGCTAGGCCATTATTCTTTGCATCTAAGAATACTAAGATAAAGGGCTGTGAATTTGGCTTAGTGGTAGAGTGCTTGCCTAGCATACATGAAGCCCTGGGTTCAGTTCCTCAGTACTACATAAAAAGAAAAAGCTGGAAATGGTGCTGTGGCTCAAGTAGAAGAGTGCTAGCCTTGAGCAAAAGAAGTTCGGGGATGGTGCCTAGGCTCTGAGTTCAAGCTCCACGACTGGCAAAAAAAAAAAAAAAAAAAAAAAAGAACACTAGGATAAAGGATGAGGATTACAGCAGGGACATGGTGGCACTGTTGATGCTAGTGTGTCCTTCCAGGTCAGAGGTGAACAACTGAGAAGGGTGATAGACATGAAGGGCACATGTCCGAGTTGGAGGGAACATTAAGGTCTTTTCTGTATTTTTGTGGAATAGCAAACCTCAGTCAAGCCAGTGCCAGTGGCTCACTTCCATAATCCTAGCTGCTTAGGAGGCTGAGTAGTGATCTGAAGAAAGTCTGTGAGACTCTTATCTTCAATTAATTAGCATAAAGCCAGAGAGGAGGTATGGCTCAAGTGGCGGAATAGCAGCCCTGAGTTGGAAAGTTCAGGGACAGTGCCCAGGCCCTGAGTGCAAGCCCCAAGGACTGGGGCTTCAGTGTGGGCTACTACCACTTTCCCAGTTCTAAACAAACAGAATCCAATGCGGTAGCGATGGGATACTATGGGATAGTAGCTCCATGGATTACATATCAGCCAAAAGATGCCGCAAATGACCCAGCCAGCAATGTGCCCAGCCATACGGCAGACCAGCAGCGAGGGCTGTGACAAGCCTGGGCATCTTATAAATTATAAAGAACCATACACTTGTAAATCTCTCTTACTAGAAATTATGACATCTCAAAATATGTTATCCTAGAGGCCTTTATTGAGCTTGCTTTTCCACCAAAGTATTTGTATTTAAATAGAGGGTAATGCTTGTGGTTTTTATAAATCATACTTAGCTGCTCAAGCGCTTAAGTTGTCATCTCTTAAGAATGTTCTCCTGATTGAGTTTAGCGATCCATTATCCTACCAGAGAGATTTCCTTGATTCTGTTTCAAGCTGGCAAGAGCACTCACTGGCTTAGTGACACTTGAGGTATAGTGCAAACAGTATGTAATAATGCCATTGGAATGTTCAAAAAAGAGATTCCTGAGATGCTACAAACACTGATTCCTCTTCAGTGTTGTGCAGGTGACAGAGAAAGGTTCGAATTCTACCCGGCAGAGTTTAATAATGGTGTCACATTAATGGATGCCATATTCATGGAATGGCCAAGCCAGGGGACATCTTTCAAGAGACACACGGTCTCACTTAGAGACATAAGTAAATAACAGTACAGCTCTGCTAAAGAAAATCCCTGGTGTATTTCAGTGTCTTAATTCTAGATTTTAAATAGTGCCTCATTCAGGGAAGTCAGGATTCTTGGTTCACATTAGCCTCTTACTGATACATAGTCCATACTCTACCACGACATTTGAACAGACACAGATCAATACTATTGATTTGTGCTTGTCAGACATGACTATAAGGAGGGATGTGTACTGGGGTACAGAGGGGAGCACATTGTAAGGTCATTGGCAACAAAAATGTAAACCAAACTATGAATTCTGCAGATTATATTAAACATTTAAGGACCTCAGAGGCTTCTTGGTGATGGAAGAGGAGGTCGGGATCTGAAGTTGAATCTGAGTGAAAAAAAGTATGTTCAGCATGCCAAAGTCCCAAGTTTCATCTCCACATGTCCCAAAACATAAGTAGGAAGATAGAGTCTGTGGTCATGGACCGTCACCAGAGGTTTGTGACCAGCTGCTTATGTGGAAAAGGAACTTGGCTTATGTTCTACAACACTAGACAGTAGTGTGAGGTGTCTGTCTCGCCATTAAACTTCTTAGGTCTCTGTCTTGTTTGTAACAGCAGATAGTGGATTGTTTCCCAGAAGTCCTGTGACTAACCAGGGCAGGGAGTGGGCCTTGGATAGTGCTAACTTCCTCCTGAAGAATGAAATGTTCTGTGCCTTTCAGTACTGTGCTTTCCAAAAGAAATTTAATATCATTTTCTAAAAGCCACAAGTTTTCTAAAAAAAAAAAAAAAACAACAACCAACCTGTGACTTTTTCCAGCTGGAAATTTTATTTTATGAAATTTTAAATTGACACATAGTACTTGTACATAGAGAGTACAGTTCAGCATTTTGATACATGTGTACAATGTCTAGTGATCTGGTCAGGAGAATTAATATGTCCATTACTTCATACTTATTTCTTTAGCATGCATGTGTGTGTTTGTGTAACTGCATGAATGTGTGTGCCAGTGCTGGAGCTTGAATTCGGGGCTTAGATTGCTCAAGGCTAACATTCAAACATATGAGTTACCGTTCCACCTCCAGCCTTTTTGTGCTTAATTGGAGATACGAGTCTCATGCGCACTTGCTCCCAGGCTGGCTTTGAAGCATGATCCTCAGATCTCAGCCTCCTAAGTAGCTAACACTATAGGTGTGAACCACCGGTGCCCAGCTCATAAGTCACTTATTTTTAGTTGACATTGAGTTAAGATTGTTTTTCTTCATATATTTTATTTATTTTGGGGGGGGGGGGGTCCAGTCGTGGGGCCTGAACTCTGGGCCTGGGCGCTGTCCCTCAGCTCTTCAGCTCAAGGCTAGCACTCTACCACTTGAGCCACAGCTCCACTTCTGCCTTTTTTTCTTGCTTATGTGGTGCTGAGGAATCGAACCCAGGGCCTCAGGCATGCTAGGCAAGCGCTCTACCACTGAGCCACCTTCCCAGCCCATCTCTTCATATATTTTATTTAACTCAATTTATTAAAAATAGTTTCTATTGGGCTGGGAAGGTGGCTCAGTGGTAGAGCGCTTGCCTTGCATGCCTGAGGCCCTGGGTTCGATTCCTCAGCCACATACACAGAAAAAGCTGGAAGTGGCACTATGGCTCAAATGGTAGAGCGCTAGCCTTGAGCTGAAGAGCTGAGGGCCAGCACCAGGCCCAGAGTCCAGACCCCACAACCAACCAAAAAAAAAAAATAGTTTCTATCAACAGATGGCCAGTATAAAAATTTATTAATAAGATACTGTAAATTCTTTAGTCCCAACTAAATCTTCAAGCTCCAGTACACATAGCACATCCCTATGGGACCAAGCATTCTCAAGGACTTGGCTGCCACCCATGCCATCTTGAGCAACACAACTTACTTGACCATTGGAATGCTTACCATGTGTCAGAACTGGCAAGAATAGGCTTTGCATCTTTGTATTCAGTCCTCCATCAATTCTCTTAAGAGGTTTCCATTTTATGACTGATTTTAAAAAATACTTAGAAGAATTATATAATTTGCACAGGCTTACCTGGCTAATACACAATAGTAGCCCAGATGTGGCCTTACATCTGTCTGACCCACAGTCCACTGTGGGGAGAGGGAGCTGAATTCCCTATCCTGGATGGTTATTTGGACACAGAATGTCAAGGGTAGAACTTGAGCAATGGATTCCACAGGCCTGATGTAACAGAATTCAAAGAGGATACACGGTCATATGAGCAGTTTGTCCTTCAGCAGCTCTTGAACAAATAATTCTTAAAGTCATACAAAGCTTGTATTTTTAACTCAATGTTTCTGTCTCATTCCTTTTGATGAAGATGGAGATGTAGACAGAGGAAGGGACAGCAGGCCTTCCAAGCTATGGCCACCTCAGAAACCGTGCCTGCTCCCACATGGCTATAATTAGCTATGTGCTCACCTTTGACTCCCTAGAGTCTTTAGTTGTGCATTCCCAGACAGCCTGAAAATCCCCAGTCAGTGAAGGGTCATAGTGCCAGAGGAAATGGCTCTCTGAGACCCCAGAGAAGGGAGAAACGGAAGTTGCAATGTGATCAGGCTTCTCATGCAGACTTGGAAGAAACAGAAAATGAGAAGGAAAAAAAATGTTTATAGATAACTTCCTGGATTCGATCCCAGCTTCAGAAAGTTTATATTCAAAATAACTTTGAGGACCATTCGGGAACTTCTGCTTTTATGCTTCAACCATGAAAACATGTATTTTTATTTCTAGTTTCATGTTGTGTGAACATTTCCTGCTGCTGTTTAAGAATTCTCTTCTCTAGCAGAACCAAAACAGTACCAGGGCTACAATAAAAATGAAACTTCACACCTAACCTGCTTGCAGTTTACGGCAATTTTCAGGTCTTCTCTCCCCACAGTGTTCCTGGGGTCAGACAGATTTTAAAGTCATGTTTCCTTCTTTTGAAGGAAGGGTATTTTTTCCAGTGTAATTACTATTCTATGTGTGTGTGTGCAAACTTTTCCATTCACCTTTTTCTGTTGTTGTTGCTTGGTTGGTTTTGCTTTGTTGGCATTAGGGTCGGGCGAGTGGTTAGGGAGTTTTATGATGCTGGAACTGGGGCTTGAACTCAAGGCCTGGGCACTGCCTTCGGTTTCGTCATTCAAGGCTACTGCACTACCACTTACTACAGTTCCACTTCTGGCTTTTTGATGGTTAATTAGAGATGAGTCTTATAGACTTCCTTGCCCAGGCTGGCTTTGAACCACAGTCCTCTGATTGCAGCCTCCTGAGTAATTAGGATTATTATATCCATGAGCCACCCAGCTCCTATTTACCCTTTATGTTAAAATCTTTCTACATTCTTTCTTGAAGACACACTTCCAATAAAATCCTTTCTTACATAATTGCATAGCCTGATCCCTAATTAGAGACATCTGGCCAATTGGCAACAAGAGCACATATACACATATGAAAGAATGTGTGGTTTTAGCACCTCGGTAGGATTTCCACATCTGAACTTTGTTCCCTTCCACAGGAAACCAAAGAGCCAGCCCTGTCTCCTTGTTCCTCAGGTCCTTGAACACTCAGCCTCCTGACTGCTGGGGTCGGCCAGCAGCCCAAGCCTCTACAGCCATTCTGGGCTTCTGTGACCACTAGTCTTCACATTGTTCCATAACTTTGTGAAAATAGAGGACACCATTAATGTGATTCCTAAAGCTTTGGATGCAGTGACAGACTGAAGTTTACATGCTACTGAAGTCAGGAGTAAAGGATAGTAGCTACCATCCTGGTCTCTTCCATAGTAAGACATCTCAGCTGCCTATCAAAAAGTAGTTTCTGGGCACCTGTGGCTCACACCTGTAACCCTAGCTACTCAGTAATCTGAGAATCTCAGGATCTTAGCTTAAAAGCAGCACTGTGAGAAAAGAAAGTCTGTGATAAGATACCCTGATCTTCAATTAACTACCAAAAAGCTGGAAGTGAAGATTTGGTTTCAATCTTAAAGCACTAGTCTTGAGCAAAAGCTCAAAGGCAGCTCCCAGACCAAGTTCAAGCCCCAGGAACAACAACAACAACAAAAATCTTGCTCCAAAAAGAACAAAAAAAGTATTTAGATAAGGAATCTATAGCGTATTTGTGCTCATGCTGCTAACAGAATAGTCTTACAACATCAAGATTATAAAGCCCAGACTCTGGTGGACAAATACAAATGCTCAGGAGCCTTCAAACACACCTGTAAGAATCTTTGATTTGAAGCATCCTTTTGTGCATTCACATAAGAGAAATCATTTTTTTTTTTTGCATCAAGTCAGCTGTCTGAAAGTCTCTCTCTCTCCTTTTTCTCCTTTGTAAGGACCAAAAAGATGATCATTGATGTGATTCGGAACCAGCCAGGATCCTCATTAACTGAAATCTTAGAGACACCAGCAACTGAAGAACAGGTAATTTGTCTTTATAAAATAATAAGTATAATGAACAGGTATGTTTATTAATCAGTGTTTGTGAGAAATATTTATTATCTGGGAGGCACTTTTCTAGTTTGGTCAGGAAGTAAAGACATGCAACAATTTTTGGTGGTACTAGAATTTGAACTCAGGGCCTACAGTTGGTAGGCAGGTGCTCAACCACTTGATCTACACCCTAGTCCTTTCTTGAATTAGTGATTTGTCAGATATAGTTTAATTTTTGTCCAGGGTTGGCCACAGACCAAGATCTTCCTACCCCACCTCCCTAATAGCTGAAATGATGGATTTGTACCACCATACCCAGTTTATTGATTGTGATATAGTGTCACTTATTGATTGAGAGAAGTCTCACTATAATTTTTTCCTCAGGTTGGCCTGGAACTGTGATCCTCCAGTTCTCCATTTCCCTAGTAGCTGGATTGCAGGCATTAGCCACAGCATCAAAAAGGAATTATATCTCTTACTGTAAACTATTAGTTTCAACTATATGTAAAACCATGTGGCTATCTGTGATTTTTCTATAATCCAAAGATAGTTTTGAGTCTCTCAAAACTTCAGAACATTCGTGATAAGCTTCAGTGTACCATGTATGGCTGGATAAGTCCATTGAGAGATACTATTAGTTGACAGAATGTCAAAAAAAAACTTTCTCTATTTTATCTATTTGCTATTTTGAATAAACACATTAAAACTATTTACCAAATGCTTCAGAAGTAAATATCTGAGTCTATTAGTCTGACTACCAGTATGTTGATATAAGAAAAGTTTCATGACAGTCTTTCTTTAATGTTTTTACTTATGTGTGTGTGTGTGTGTGTGTGTGTGTGTGTGTGTGTGTGTGTGTGTGTGTGTGTGTGTGTGTGTGTGTGTGTGTGTGTGTGTGTGTGTGTGTGTGTGTGTGTGTGTGTGTGTGTGTGTGTGTGTCTTGGGGCTTGAACTCAGGGCCTGGGCACTATGTCTGACTTTCTTTGGTTTAAGCCTAGCTCTCTACCAGTTGAGCCACATCTTCACTGGCCTTTTTGGTGATTAATTGGAGATAAGAGTCTCACAGATTTTACTGCTTGGGTTGGCTTCAAACCACAATCCTCAGATCTCAGCCTCCTAATCTCAGCTAGGATTACAGGAATGAGCACCAGCACTGGATTACTTATATCTTTTTAAGTGTATCATTATCCAGTCCATGCTAAAACAAATTAATGTCACTATTATTTTAATACAAGTAATTGTTGTTCCCTGAACAAAAGTTCCAGAAATTATATAATTAATTGCTTCTTAACAGAACTTCACTTAAGTTTCCTAAATTATTCTTTCTTAATTGAATAGGTTACCAGGAAATCATCTTGTCTAAGGTTTTAATATAAAAATATAAAGCAGAACTTCAGATTGTCTGATGTTTGTTAATGTGAATTCTTTTGAATTATTAAGAGTGGTATATACCTATTTAGTATTAGAGACTTTAGTCTTAATGTTCCCATTTTTTGCCACTGTATTATGACTGTGTGATGATGAGCACAGGTATGTGGGAACTTGAGTAATCTCTGTGTCTCCTAGCTTGTGGCTCTGGCACTTAGAAATATATCTGTACCTTAGGTTTTTCAACTGTAAGCTGGAAATAAAAAATAATTCTTAATTCACACACAGAATTAAATGAGTGAAAATATAATTAAAAGTGTACAATAGTATTGGGTACACATTAAATGCTAATGTTAGCTTCTGCTTCTACAATAGTTGTTTACTACTGACCTGTTAGTCACTGACCCTATCCACAGGGTCCTGTGTCTACCATTACTGTATCTAACTATTAACAATTGTGTCCTTAAGCTGAGCATGTTGCTTCACATCTGTAATCCCCAACTGGTACAAGCAGGAGGGTAACAAGTTCAAGACCAGCTTGGGCAAAGTTAGCAAGATTCTATCTCAAAAACAAAACAAGCTGACATGCAGCGGTATGAGGCGGCTTAAGTGGTAGAATATCCTGATCCTCTGCGCCAGAAGATCCTGATTGCTTTTGTTTAAAGAAACCTACTAGTTTCTTACAGTGGCTAGTTTTAGGGTGATTCCGTGTGAGAATGGAGCGCTCTGCCTGCCTCACTGTTGGACTCACTTGTGTTTCTCCGTCGGTAGAGCTGATGTGCTGGGTTCTAGACACTCAGGCTTCTCATAGCCACATCTTAGTAAATAATCCAGTTTTTATTTTCTCCATTGGGATATCCAGGCTTTGATATAAATCCAAGGAATTGCAAAGAAACCATTACTAATGAAAATATGTCCATTGTCAAGGCGATTTGTCACCTTGGTAATAAAGTAGCTTAGGATTTTTCCCTAATGAGGTCTGTCATCATTGCTGTGGTATTCAACAAAAGGAGGTTATTCCTCCTGAAGGCTGACTCCAGAACCATGAAACACAATTCTGGCACTACTCTTTGGACTTGAGCTGGAGGACTTCTTTCCCTATGACATTAACTTGCTCTATATGTGTTAAGTCCTCGATCTGAGTGTAGAGGATAAGAGAGGGAAAATATTCAACATCTGGATATGCTCTTTTCTGCAGGAAGAAGAACACTCCAAAGACATGGTGAGCCGTGCGATTTTGGATTCCAGGACTCCTGGGTTGACTCACGAGCAACCAATAATTGAAGAAGGTCATCTGCCTCTTGAGCAGAAGAAGAGGAAAATCCAGAGGAGTCTTCGCACACTGGAGCAGACTGGACACGTATCATCCAAAGACAAATACCAAGACCTTCTCAACGAGATTGCCAAGGTTTTCAAACTGTCTTCCTTCTTCTTCACCCAGTAGACCTTTGCTGGTCAGCGGTCACATGCAGGGCACCCTGTAAGGGGACTTGAGGAGTTCAGACAGGGTTGTCTATGGTTCCTGCTTTGACATTACAGATGTTTTTTTAAGGTTTCAGAGTGAGTTGATGAATTTTACAAGGAATAAACACAATGTCCCCAAATCAATAGAAGAGTTGAAAACACCATGAATAAATGCTCACAAAGGAAATGTAGGCGACCAGCTAGGGCTAAACCCTTAAGCTAGATCTATTCAGTTTTTATTTTTGGTTTTAGTTTTTGTTTTCAGTGACAACTAGGGAGTTTTCTCCTAGCTTAATTGCTCTTCAGACCTGCCATTGAGATGGTGACTCCCACCACTACCCTGAATCTGTTTCTCATCAGTTTGTCCTAAATGCAGCTCATACTGAAAGGTTTTATTTCTGTTTTCTCATCTCATGTTTGAACACTTGAGAAATTTCCCAAGAAAAAGGATGTGGATTCCATGCAAGGAAAGGCTGCAGGAAGCGGCTGAGAATGTGTTTGTCAAGGATAAGGAAGAATGATATGTTGGGATGAGAAGCGCACTTTATTCTTTTGATCTAAACCTACACATTTATATAGGCCTAGAGGCTAGAGGAAGTTGAAGGATCCCAGGAACAAAGCAAAAACAAAAAACAAAAGAAGAGTTTTTTTGCCCCCCGGGAGAATAATTCAGTAAAAATCTTCATTGGAAAATTATGTCCAATTCTGGCAGTAAGCAGATACCTCCTATCCTGAATAATGCAAGGGAAATAGCATTATTGGCTTTTTGGTTTCTTCTGTGTCTTGGAAGATGGAAACTGTTTCTCTTTGGGAATATTGTGCAGAGAAATCAATGCTTTTACTTTAAGGACAAAAGCAAATGTTAGCATAAAACAGCCCCCAAAATATTCGATGAAGAATTTTTACTTATGAAAGGACAGGGTTGACTCTTTGAATTCATGGGGAAGGGGAGTTAATTTTTTACGAAGGAATAAATAATATTAAACAGAAACCATTTTACGTCTTCATAACTTACTGAACAGAATTACCAAGAAAAAGAAAAGAAAAGAAAAAAGTATCTGTAAGTTTAAATTTAGCACGAGGTTAGAATGTTTAGAAGCTATGTTCTAGGAATTCTATTTCAAACCAAGTACAGTCATCTCTGGGTATCTGCTGGGGATTAGTTCTAAGACTTCCTGCTGATTACCCACACACTGTGGCTGCTCAAGCCCCTTATATGAAATAGCACAGAATTTGCACATAGTCTACACACATCCCCCCCAGAAGGTTTTTTTGTTTGTTTTCCCAGGCTGGTCTTAAACCTCTGCTCAAAGGATCCTCCTGCCTTCATCTTCTAAGTGGCTGAGATCACAAGTGTCTGCCACCATGCCCAACTTTCTCATATGCCTCATCTCTACATTAGTTATCATACCAAACACAATGTAAATACTGTGTTACTACGTGCCTACCTTACTGTTTAGAGAATAGTAACAAAAATCTATACGTGTTCTACAGATAGCTTCTTTTTTCCCTGAATACTTTCAGTCCACATTTGAGAAAACTCACAGATGTGGAAAACAGAGAAATGGAGGGCTATGAAAACTGTCAGTGCTATAGCTTTCAATCTTGAGAGCCCAGCTGTTGGTTTTTCAGATCTCAAGAACTATGTACCAGATAAAAGTGTGTCATTATTGTGAAGGAGAAATAAGCAAGTATGCATTAATCTTTTTCAATTCAAAATAGTCTGAAGAAATCACATGTGTCCTGCTAAGATCTTCTTTGTGTCCTAAAACCTGGCTTTTCCTTAAACTGTTTGGTTATTCTTAATTTGCTTTTCTTTGTCCATCAACAGAAAAATAAACCTTAGCAAGTTTCAGTGACTATAAAAAAAAGACAAGTAATTTATATATATGTATATACACATATATATGTGTATATATGTATATTAAGATGTTTTATAATATGATACTTTAAGCTAAAAGTCACAACAATGGAAGATTAATACTTTCTTTATTGTCCTAAATTGATCTCATAAAGCAAAATTTTACCTACACCTGTTATTATAGCTGCTACTTATTGTTTTAGGATATTCGAAATCAAAGAATCCATCGCACGCTTCGGAAGGCTGAATTGGCAAAACTTCAGCAGACTCTGAATGCACTTAATGAGAAGGCAACATTTTATGAGGAACAGATTAATTATTATGACACCTACATAAAGACTTGTTTAGATAACCTGAAAAGGAAGTAAGTGAAAAGGAGGTCATGTTCATCTGTAACGTCCTGGCTCGTGTGGGAATTCTGCTGTGTGGGTGGGTTGGTTGGGTAGGGATACAAACCTTTTACTCTCTTGTACAGCCAAAACCTAGAGTCTCAATTTTGTTATTAGCCATTGTGAGCTAAGAAGTCAGAAATGAATTTAGCAACTTTTTACTTCCCTATTGTCATTACAATTTTCAGCAAATAACAGTAACATTTAGGTCTGGGAATGTAGCTTAGTGGTAGAGTGCTTGCCTTGCATGCATGAAGCCCTGGGTTTCAGTACCACATAAACAGAAAAAGCTTGAAGTGGTGCTGAAGCTCAGGGACAGAGCCCAGGCCCTGAGTTCAAGCTCCAGAACTAGAAAAAAAAAGTAACATTTAAGAAAACACAAATTAGGGGCTGGGGGTTTAGCCCAGCGGAAGGGCACCCGTCCGGTGCGCGCAAGGCCCTGGGTTCGGTCCTCAGCCCTGGGGAAAAAAAAAGAAAAAAAAGCTACAAAAGAAAACACAAATTATTATCTTGCCTTGTATAATTGAAGATGGTTTAAAATACCATTTATTTTATATAGTTAGCTAGCTAGGTAGATAGATAGATAGATAGATAGATAGATAGATAGATAGATAGATAGATAGATAGATAGATAGATAGATAGATAGATAGATAGATAGGTGATAGATAGATTCTAGTCTTGTTTATGAAATGTTAGATAATGCCAGATATTTGCTAATTTCACAGAACAACTAAAGGATTTAAAATTGCTTTGAAGTTTTAAAATGTTATTATAGACACAGGTAGAATTTTGGCTACTAGCTGTTATAAATGAGCTTATATATTTTATAGTTTTATACACAATATGGTGACTTTGAATGAAGAACCTCTGCTCATACTTATTCTTGTCACCAGACAAGGATCGATGCTAATGAAATTTTAATTACCCTCTTAACTATGTAATACAATATTTTCATATAATCCTACTCACTAAGTTGGCAGTAGGAAATGATTCAGTATGGAAAAATCAATTGCATTAGTCACAGATCTGATAGAGGCGCATAACCAAATGTAAACCTCATTGATTTGTACACCACTCATTGTGAACTTGCATTCACTTGCATGCAAGCTTTGTATGCATATTTAAACTGGGAAAATGGATATTTTAGCTGATTTTCAATAGAAATCATTGAGAGCAATGTGCTTTCCAAAATTGAAGAGACTTGGGGCATTTTGTACAAACTCTACAGTCAGGCAGTATGTATATGCTTTCTGATCCTCTTACGTGATCTTGAACGTGTTCAGAACCTCAATTGTTTTCATCTTAAAATGGGATTAGAAGTACCACTTTCTAGCTTAGTGCTGGGTTCTAGCCTATAACCCTAGTTACTCAGGCTGATATCTGAGGATCACAGTTCAAAGCCAACCCAGGCAGAAAAAAAAAAACTGCAAGACTCTTATCTCCAATTACTCAGCAAAAAACCTGCAAGTGTAGCTGTGGCTCAAATGGTAAAGCCATTCTTGAGTAAAAAGCCAAGCAAGAGCATTAGGTTCTCAGTTCAAATCCTAGTACTATCACAGAGATAGAAAGAAAGAGAGAGGAGAGAAAAAGAAAGGGACAGGAAGGAAGGAAGGAAGGAAGGAAGGAAGGAAGGAAGGAAGGAAGGAAGGAAGGAAGGAAGGAAGGAAGGAAGGAGGGAGGGAGGGAAGGAAGGAAGGGAAGGAAGGGAGGGGAGGGAGGGAAGGAAGGAAGGGGAGGGAGGGCAGGAGGGAGGAATGAAAGTAGGAAAGGAAAGAAAAGGAAGGTGGGGGGAAGGGAGGGAATAGTTCCTAGCCAGTTGTTGCACCCATCATCCTAGCTACCCAGGGGCCTGACATCTAAGGACTGTGGTTTGAAGCTCACCCCAATAGAAAAGTCCAAGAGACTTCAGTTAACCAGCAAAAATAATGCACCAGAGGTATGACTCAAGTGGTAGTGTACCAGCCTTCAGCAAAAAATGAGAATGCAAAGTCCTAAGTTCAAGCCTCAGTACCAGTATAAACACACACACACACAAAATACCAGCCTCTACAAGCATTGTTATGAAAGCTAAATGAATTAATTTGTGGCCAAGAAATTTGTTAATTTCAGAGTATGATGGAAATGCTAATTTTATAAATGCAACAAATGCCTAGAATAGAGCCAGCCACATGGTGTTTGTTAAATAAGTTACACAGTCCTAGTAAAACTACCTTCTCTCAGGAATGTAAAGTTTATGTAATTTCTCCAAAACTGCTTACAAAATGACTTCAAATATAGTTACTTAGTACCACATGACTGAGAATACAGAGTGTATGGTTTTGTTACTGGGGGGGGGGGGGGGGGGAGGGGTATGCGCGTGCGCGTGCACCAGTCCTGGGGCTTGAACTCAGAGCCTAAGTGTTGTCCCTAAGCTGTTTTTTGCTCAAGGCTACCACTCTTATCACTTGAGCCACAGCTCCACTTCTGACTTTTTTGTTGCTAAATTGGAGCTGATAGATACATGAACATTCCTGCCTGGGCTGGCTTCATACTGCAATCCTCAGATCTTCAGCCTCTTCAATAGCTAGAATTATAGGCATGCACCTCTGGTGTGTGGCTCAGAATATGAGTTTTATTAAAATTATTAGTCTGTCTGTTTCAGTGGTGCAAACCATTTTGAAGCCAGTCTGGGCACATAAATCCAGTGACTGTTATCCAATTAACCAGCAAAATGCTAGACAGGAGGTGTTGTTCAATTGGTAGAGTGCAAGCCTTGAGTGATAAATCTAAGCAGGAATGTTCAAGCCTCAGTATTGGTAAAAAAAAAAAAAAAAAATTTTTTTTTGTTTAATTAGTCTGTAACACAAATCTCAGTCACTTGGGAAATCCTCTCCCCAAATAGTTACTGCAGTGAGTAAAATCCTTACCTTTTGTCACAAAATGAAACAGTACAGGTTCATCACAAGGGGACCAAGCGTGGCAAAAATGCATCACTCTAGGTGTGGCTATTGCGCTCTCAGAAGCAGCATAGTAACAGGTGATGGATGTACTCTTATTTTGTCAGGAATTCTCGGAGATCAATTAAACTAGATGTAAAGGCAGAGCCCAAAGGCACAAAGAGAGCCAAGCCAGTGAGATACACCGCCGCCAAGCTGCAGGAGAAAGGCGTCCTGCTGGAGATAGATGATCTTCTGACAAACCAGTAAGTGAAGCATACACATCCACACGCACACGGTCTGCCTCAGCATTCCTCCGGGCCCCTTGCCTTTGAGAGAGAGATCCCCTTGGTTACAGAGGCCAGGGAGGAATCCATGAACTGTTGTCACTAGTCTTCCCTTAGGCTCTCAGCAGCCATACTGTCTGGTTGTGTGAAATATGGATCAAGAGGTTCTATGTTTCTTTCTGGTGGTTCATCCACTGTGTGTGTACCCAGGGAACAAGCTGAGTCATAGCAGGGAGAATGAAAGGCTGTCTTTTGGCCATGTTAAATGAGTTATCTTCAGTTGCGAAGCAGACTTTTCTAATTCCAAAGTCACAGGCTGCTAAGCCCTGGGGCCCAGCCAACTCCCAACAGTGAATGTGAATCCAAACTGGAGGAGGGGACCAAACCTTCCCCACAGCACCATCAGGCACCAGCTACTGCTCCCCTGCAAGGGATCATGGGCTTGGACTCTGGGTCCTAGTCTCAGAAGTCAGCTCATTGCATTGGCCTCCTGACTAATTCCCATCTGCCCTTGGTCCTGGCTTCAAAGCTGCTGAGGCCAAGAAACCTCCTAACTACAGGCTTAGAGAAAGAGCTTCTTCCTTTTTAGAAGTTTCTATAAAAGATACCATGTACAAGCCAGGCTCTGGTGACTCATGCCTACAATCCTAGCTCCTCAGGAAGCTGAGGTCTGAGGATCTCACTTCAAAACCAGCCTGGGCAAAAGTTCATGAGACTCTTTATCTCCAATTAAGCACCAAAAGAAGAAGAAGAAGAAGAAGAAAGCCAGAAGTAGAGCTGTGGCCCAAGTGGTAGAATGGTACCCTTGAGCAAAAAAGCTCAGGGACAAGGCTTAGATCCTGAGTTCAAGCCGTAGGACTGGCACCAAAAACAAAAATTAAAAAAGTTACCATGTACAAGATTAGGGGATGGCCTGATAGCAGCCTAGTTCAATATTTAGCTCTCATGTTCTATGACCATCCTGTTTCCAAGTATATTTGATTCTCTTAATAGCAAAGGCCACACTGTTTATTCCCTCTGTGAAAAGCCCCTATTCAGCACTGTGAGAGCTGCACCCCTCAACGAGGAGGGTTCCTAGGCTTAGTGGTATTGAAGCCAGGCCTGAGGGCAGGCTGGTTTTGGGAGAACAGAGTAGAAAAATGGTGTCACTGTTTAGTGTCTTCCTTAGGATTTTTCCAACAGGCTGTTCACATGTTAAGCTGGCATTCTATGAGTGTATTTCATTCTATGAGCTTATATCCGAGTATGTATGTAATTCTACCTTTGTGACTGTTCCTTTCTGTACTAGGTTTAAGAATATTACATTTGATATCATGGCTACCGAAGATGTGGGCATCTTTGACGTCAGATCTAAAGTCCTCGGTGTAGAGATGGAAAAAGTACAACTCAATATTCAGGTGAGTGGGATTGCTACAGACGGGTATGTTTTACATGAATGGTATGATAGCACCCACCAGTCATGGCAACAGTAATATTTAGCAGACCACTGATATAAGCCTTATTTGCCAGTGTGTTTTTGGTTTGGTTTGGTTTGGTTGTGCCAATACAAGGGCTTGTACTCAGAGCCTGGGTGCTGTCCTTTTAGTTTTGCCACTCTACCCCTTGAGCTAAACTCCACTTCTAGCTTTTGGTGTTTAATTGGAGATAAAAGTCTCATCCACTTTACTGCCTAGGTTGGCTTCAAACTACAATTCTCAGATCTCGCCTCCTGAATAACTAAAATTACAGATGGAGTTAGGCAACAGTGGCTTACACGTTCATTTTAAGTGTCAGAGGTATTTTAAAAGCTGTGAGTTTTTTTCAAGTTGTTGGAACTTAAGATGTACTTAGAAGGTAAACCATAGTAGTAAGTTTTTCTAAGCCATGTTTCTATTTGGGGTTTAAACAAAAGGGATTTAATAGTGCCCAAAAAGACATAAAATAAAGACTAGAAAATAGTATTTGGTGGAAATTTGCATTTCCTTCTCTAAGACAATATATATATACCAACATGGAATTTTCTTTTTTTTTCTTTTTTTCCTTTTTTTTTTTTTTTTGTCAGTCGTGGGGCTTAAACTCTGGGTCTGGGCATTTTCCCTGTGCTCTTCAGCTCAAGGCGAACACTCTGTCGCTTGAGCCACAGCACCACTTCCAGTTTTCTAATGGTTTATTGGAGATAAGAGTCTCACGGAGTTTCCTGCCCAGGCTGGCTTTGAACTGTGATCCTCATATCTCAGTCTCCTGAGTAGCTAGGATTACAGGTGTGAGCCACCGGTGCCTGGCTGGAATTTTCTTGAATCTGTTTTTCCTTTTTTTCTCTCTCCTACATGTGTGTGTGTATGTGTGTGTGTGTGAGAGAGAGAGAGAGACAGAGACAGAGACAGAGAGAATGTTTGCACATGCATACCTGTACTGGGGCTGGAACTCAGAGCCTAGGCACTGTCCCTGAGTTTTTTACTCAAGGCTAACATTCTACCACTAAGCCACAGCAAGAGTCTTACAGACTCTTGAGCCCAGGCTGGTTTCAAACCACAATCCTCAGACCTCAGCCTTCTGAGTAGCTAGGATTATAGGTATGAGCCACTGACACCTAGTATTTGCATCCATCTCTTAAATCTATTTGTTAAAAATGACAAGAGTGGAAGACATTATCTAAAACACAGGCTCACGCCAGTAATACCAGAATTCAGGCCTCATGACCGACCAAAAAAAAAGAAAAAAGAAAAATGGATAATGTAAATTATCCCTATTTTTTTTTGTTTCAAATACACATTGAAACCAATCATATTTGAATAAAAGACTTCCAAGTCAAGAAAAAAAAGAAAGATTGAGGTAGGGTGTGCACTAAAATGTTTATCCACCCTTCACCTCTACAACAAGATTGGAAATAACAGAGCTTGTCCTTTTTTTTTTTTCTCAATCTGTCATGGGTCTTCAACTCAGGTCTCGGGCGCTCTCCATGAGCTCTTTTGCTAAGGCTAGTGCTCTACTACTTTGAGCCACAGCTCCACTTCCAGTTTTCTGGGGGTTAATTGGAGATGAGTGTCTCACACACTTTCCTGCTCAGGCTGTCTTTTTCTTTTTTTTCTTTCTTTCTTTTTTTTTTTTTTGGTCAGTCATGGGGGGCACTGTCCCTCAGCTCTTCAGCTCAAGGCTAGCGCTCTACCACTTGAGCCACAGGACCACTTGGGCTTTTTCTGCTTATGTGATGCTGAGGAATCAAACCCAGGGCCTCATGCATGCAAGGCAAACACTCAACCACTGAACCACCTTCCCAGCCCCTCAGCCTGGCTTTGAACTGCAGTCCTCAGATCTCAGCCTGGGATTACACTCATGAGCCATCAGCGCCCTGCTGAGTTTTTCCTTCTTATATAATGCTTTTTACACAATAGCTATTTGCTTGGGTCTCAAGACATCTGTGAAAAAGCCCCCAGGTCCTCTGTTGTGTCTGTGTGAACTATCTGGCTGAGCCCTCAGTCGTGATGTAAGATCTGGCCACACTGCCAGCCAGTTCAGCCCATGGCTCAGCGCCCTGAAATTACTTGCCCTCATGGGAGGAAGCCAGAGCCCTGCTTTTCTGTCTAGCAGTCTTTATAAGCTCAAAAAAGAAAATGGGACCTCAATGGGTTCCATAAGAATACTGAGGTAAGGGAGTAAATTGAGCATTCAGGAAAAAAGAAACTAAAAAGTGCTGTGATTATGAAAACATTAGTAAATGTTAGTGTTTTGTTTTCTTTTGACCTCATGATTTTACTGTCTTAACAAATTGGAACTTAGAATAGGATCATTTTGCCTCTTTCTCTTCTTATCTCCTCCCAGATCCAAAGGCTTATATTTCTTTTTTTAATATATATATGGTTATTGTAAAGACACTATACAGAGGGGTTACAGTTACTTGAGAAAGGTAATGAGTACATTTCCTATGGAGCATTGTTACCCCCTCCTTTGTTTTTCCCCTACCATCCCTTCCTGCCCCACCTCCACAACTCCTCCCTCCCCACCCAAAATTGTAAAGTTCACTTTCAACATAGTATATCTCATTGTTATAATGGGTCAACCTGTATCTTTGTTTCAGCGTTTTGTTATTTCCCTTCCCCTCCCCAAATAGAAAAATGTATATACAAGATTCAGGGGAAAAACATACAAAAAAAATCACATAATACATTTTAAGTACATTAAGAAGAACAAGACAGGGCTGGGAACGTGGCTTAGTAGTAGAGTGCTTGCCTTGCATGTATGAGGCTCTGGGTTTGATTCCTCAGCACCACATAACCAGAAAAAGCCAGAAATGGCCCTGTGTGAGGGACAGTGCCCAGGCCCATAGTTCAGGCCCCACAACAAACAGAAAGAAAGAAAGAAAGAAAGAAAGAAAGGAAGGAAGGAAAGAAAGAAAGGAAAGAAAGAAAGAAAGGAAGGAAAGAAAGAAAAGAGAGAGAAAGAGAAAGAAGAGAAAGAAAGGAGAGAAAGAAAGAAGAGAGAAAGAAGAGATAAAGAAGAAAGAGAGAAAGAAGAAAGAGAGAAAGAAAAGAAAGAAAAAGAAAGGATGAAAGAGAGAAAGGAAGAAAGAGAAAGGAAGAAGAAAGAAGGAAGGAAGGAAGGAAGGAAAGAACAGCAACAAAGATAAAACCTTGTGTCCTTATCTTGGGGTTCATTTCACTTAGCATTATCTTATATTCACTTAGCATTATCTTAGCATAGCTTTTGACCTCTCTGCTTGTCCTAGACATATACTAGTTATTGCAGGTAAGGGAAACCTTGGGACCTATGTTTCTTTGGGCCCAGCTTACTTCACTTAATGTGATTTTTTCCAAGTCTTTCCATTTCCTAACAAATGGGACGATGTCATTCTTTCTGATGGAGGCATAGAATTCCATTGTGTGTGTGTGTGTGTGTGTGTGTGTGTGTGTGTGTGTGTGTGTGTGTGTGTGTGTGTGTGTGTGCGCGCGCACGCGCGCGCGCACCACATTTTCTTGATCCATTCATCTACTAAGGAGCATCTGCATCGGTCCATATCTTAGCTATGGTGAATAATGTTGCGATAAGCATAGTTGTGCCTCTAATGTCACTGTATTTGATTCTGGTGCCCTGTATCTTGTGTGTACAATTTTCTAATTTGGAGAAGGAAAGGGAAATAACAAAATGCTGAAATAAGGATACAGAATAACCTATTGTAACAATAAGACGGTATGTTGAAAACGAACTTTATAACTTTGGAGAAGGGAAGTTGGGGGAAATATAAAGGAGGGAGTAACAATGCTCAATAGGAAATTCACTCATTACCTCACTCATGTATCTGAAACCCCTCTGTACAGTATCTTTACAATAAAAATATATATTAAAAATACAGGAAAAAAAAAGATGCAGCGCACAGGAATCAAATACAGTGAAAACGGGTTATACCATGGGGGAAGAACATACAAAAGAAACAAAAATAATCACACAGTATATTATAAGTACATTAAAAACAACAGCAACAAAGATAAAACCTCTTGTGTCACTATCTTGGGGTTCATTTCACTTAGCATCATCTTATATGGTCATATGTACCTAGCTTTTGACCTTTTCTGCTTGTCCTAGACATATACTAGTTATTGCAGATAACCATGGCACCTATGTTTCTATGAGCTTGACTTACTTTACTTAATATGATTTGTTCCAAATCTTTCCCATTTCCTAGAAAATGGGGCAGTGTCATTCTTTCTGATGGAGGCATAGAATTCCATTTTATTTATTTATTTATATATATATATATGTATATATACACATATATATATGACATATTTTCTTGATCCATTCATCTACTGAGGGGCATCTACGTTGGTTCCATATCTTAGCTATGGTGAATAATGCTGCGATAAACATAGTTGTGCTGGTAGCTTTAGTATGGCCTTGTTTGTGATCATTTGGGTAAGGCCCAAAAGTGGGATTGCTGGGTCATAGGGGGAGCTCTATGTGGAGTCTTTTGAGGAATCTCCATACTGCTTTCTAAAACAAGTTTACATTCCACCAACAATGCAGTAGGGTTCTCTTTTAGTCACATCCCCTCCAGCATCTGTTGTTATTAGATTTCTTGATTATTACAGCTATTCTGACTGGGGTGAGGTGGAATCTCAATGTTGTTTTGATTTGCATTTGTTTTATGACTAGAGAAGTTGAGCATTTCTTCATGTGTCTATTGGCCATTCTTATTTCCTCTTTAAGTCTTTAGCCCACTTATTAATCGAGCAGTTGTTTCTTTGAGAATTTGTTTTGGGGGATTTAATCTTTTAAGTTCTAAGTACATTTTAGGTACGAGGCCCTTGTCCGTTGTATGGTTAGTGAGGATCTTCTCCCAATCTATAGGCTTTCTATTGATCTTACAAGCTATATCCTTTGCCATGCAGAAGCTCTGCAGTTTCATGAAATCCCATTTGTCCAACCTTTCTTTGATTTGTTGTTTCTGGGTCTTTATTAAGAAAATTTCGGCCTGTGCCAAGGTGTTCTAGAGTTTCTCCTATTCCTTCCTATAATGTTTTCAGGGTGTCTGCTTTTACTTTGAAGTCTTTGATCCATTTGGAGCTGATTCTGGTGCAAGTTTTCTACAGATGTTTAACCAATTTTGCCAGCACCATTTACTGGAGAGGCTGTCTTTCTTCCATTCTTTTTTTTGTCAGTCTTAGGGCTTGAACTCTGGGGCCTGGGTGCTGTCCTTCATCAATTCAGCTCAAGGCTAATGCTCTACCACTTGAGCCATAGCGCCACTTCTGGTTTTCTGAGTAGTTTATTTTTTTTTTCAAATTTTTTATTCTGATTAAGTAGTTACATCATTTCCCAAATTTCACAGTATTGTGGGATAGTGATGCTCAGCTAAAGTCACAAACACATTCTAACTTTCCTGGAGCAAATTGTCTATCACAGTCTATAACATTTATGAGTTCTATGAGCTTTGTGATACAGTTATTTCTTCCACATTGGGTGGTATCTACATTTCTTTTGTTTTGCATAGCATCAGCTGTTCCCTCTTTCCCATTTGTTCCCTCCCTCCCATTGCTGCCATTAAGTTGCTTAGTTCATTTTGGTCAATGTCCTGTACAGCTGATGGTCCTGCTGTTGTATGTTTTTCCCTGATTCCTTCTAGTTCTGTGTCATCTTCCTGGTTCCCCTCCAGTGTACACATATATACCATACATGTGATCAGCAGCATAGGGTTATTTAGTAGTGATTCGACCAGATGAGTGGAAGTTCTTTGTTTCTTAAGTCCTGTTAATTTTGTCATATCACCAGACATTTTGGATTTAACATGCACTTATCAGGGAGACTATGTGCCATTTGTCTCTTTGCTCTTGGCTTACCTCGCTCAACATGATTTCTTCTAGCTCCATCCATTTCCTTGCAAATGCCATTATTTTGTCATTACTAATGGCTGCATAATATTCCATTGTGTATAGATACCACAATTTTTGGATCCATTCATCTGTGGTGGGACATCTGGGTTGTTTCCATATCCTGGCTATTGTGAACAGTGCTGCAATAAATGTGGAGGCGCATGTGTCCTTGTATACTGGTTCCTGTTGTCCAGTTTAGATGCCTACAAGCAGTATGACTGGGTCATAAGGGAGGTCAATATTTAGCTTTCTGAGGACCCTCAAGACTGCTTTCCAAAGTGGTTGTATAAGTGTACATTCCCACCAGCAGTGTAATAAGGTTCCTCTTTCTCTGCATCCCCTCCAGCATTTGTGGTTGGCTGACTTGAGGATGTGGGACATTCTGACTGGGGTAAGGTGGTATCTCAGGGTTGTCTTTATTTGCATTTCCTTCACAACCAGGGGTGGTGAACATTTCCTCATTTGCCATTTTTATCTCTTCATCTGAGAAGTCTCTCTTTAGTTCCCTTGCCCATTTAGTAATTGGTTTGTTAGGTTTGGGAGGGATTAGTTTCTTGAGTTCCCTATATATACTGGATATTAACTCCTTGTCTGCTATATTGCTGGTAAATATTTTTTCCCAATTACTTGGTTGTCTTTCTAGCTTGGTTAGGATAGCTTTAGCTGTGTAGAAACTTTTTATTTTAAGGTAGTCCCATTTGTCGAGTCTCTCTCCAATTTGTTGTAACCCTGGGACTCTGTTCAGGAAGTTCCTTCCTGTACCTATAAGTTCAAGTGTCTCTCCTACTCTGTCCTGCAGTAGTTTCAGAGATTCAGGTTTAATGTTAAGATCTTTAATCCATTTTGAGTTGATGTTGGTGCATGGTGATAGGCTGGGGTCCACTTTTAGTCTTCTGCATGTAGCTGTCCAGTACTCCCAGCACCAGTGTGTTTCTTCCATTGTATGTCTTTGGCACCCTTTGTCAAATATCAGCTGACTGTAAGCATGTGGATTTATTTCTGGATCTTCTATTCTATTCCATTGGTCTTCGGGTCTGTTTTTGTACCAGTACCATGCTGTCTTTGTTATTATGGCTCTATAGTAGAGTTTGAAGTTCGGCATGGATATCCCTCCCATGTTGTCTTTATTCCCTAGAATTGTTTTGGCTATTCTAGGTCTTTTTTTGTTCCATATGAATTTTTAGATTGTTTTCTGCATTTCAGAGATGTATGTCATTGGGATTTTAATAGGAATTGCATTGAATTTGTGTATTAATTTTGGCAGTATTGCCATTTTCACTATATTGTCTGCCTATCCTAGTGTCTTCTGTAATTTCTTTCTTTAACTTTTTATAGTTTTCATTAAGTAGTTCTTTTACATCTTTGGTTAGGTTAATTCCTAAATATTTTATTTGGGGAGAGGTTATTGTGAATGGGGTTGCTCCCTTTATTTCCCTCTCTGCTTGTACATTGTCCGTGCACAGGAAGGCGACTGATTTTTGTGGGTTGATTTTGTATCCTGCTACTTTGCCAGAGTGATTTATGATTTCTAAGAGTTTGGGGATGGAGTTTTTGGGATCGTGAAGGGATAGTTTAACTTCTTTCCCTATGCGGATCCCTTTAATGTCTTTTTCTTGCCTTATTGCCCTGGCTAAGGGTTCCAGGACTATATTGAAGAGGAGTGGAGACAGTGGGCATCCTTGCCTTGTTCCTGATTTTAGCAGAATTGGTTGTAGCTTTTCCCCATTAAGTATAATATTGGCTATTGGTCTGTCGTAAATGGCTTTTAAGTTTAAAAAAATGTTCCTTCTATTCCTATTTTCTCCAGAGCTTTTAGCATGAATGAATGTTGAATTTTAGCAAAGGCCTTTTCTGCATCTGTGGAGATAATCATGTGATTCTTGACCTTCTGTTGATGTGTTGGATTACATTTATTGACTTACCTATGTTAAACCATCCCTGCATCTCTGGGATGAAGCCTACCTGGTCGTACTGTATGATTTTTTTTATGTGTTTCTAGATTCTGTTAGCTAGAATTTTGTTAAGGATCTTTGCATCTGTGTTCATCAAGGAAATTGGCCTGTAATTCTCTTTTTTTATTTGGTCTTTGCCTGGTTTGGGGATGAGTGTGATATTGGCATCGTAGAATGAGTTTGTGATGGCTCCCTCCTTCTCTGTTTCTCTGAAGAGCTTGAGGAGTTATGGGTATTAGTTCTTCCTCAAAGGTCTTATAGAATTCTGTTGTGAATCCATCTGGTCCTGGGCTTTTCTTTGTTAGAAGATTTATGATTGCTTCCTGTATCTCGTTGTAGGATATTGGCTTATTTAATTGATTTACTTCTTTGCTCAGTTTCGGCAACTTGTATTTCTCTAAAAATGCATCCATTTCAGCCAGGTTTTCTTTCTTTAGAGAGTATAACTTTTGAAAGTAGTCCGTTAAAATTGTTTGGATATCTTGGATACCTGTTGTGATTTTTCCCGTGGCATCCCTAATCCTGTTAATATGGGTTTCCCCTCTTTTTTTAATCTTGCCAATGGTCCATCAATTTTGTTTATTTTTTCAAAGAACCAGCTTTTGTTTGGTTAATTTTGGCTATGATTCTCCAATTCTCTATTTCATTAATCTCCGTTCTTAGATTGGTTATCTGGCTCCGTCTAGTAACTTTAGGTTCTATTTTTTCATGTTTTTCTAGCTGTTTTAATTGCAACATGAGATTATTTACTTGGTCTGTCTCTATTTTCTTGATGTGGGCACTGAGGGCAATAAATTTGCCCCTCAGGACTGCTTTTGCTGTGTCCCACAAGTTTCTTTGTGATGTGTTTTCATTATCATTGAGTTGTAGGAATGTTTTAATTTCTTCTTTGATCTTTTCCAATACCCAGGCATTGCTTAGAAGTGTGCTGTTCAATTTCCATGTATTTGAGTAATTTCTGTGGTATGCTTTGTTATTGAGAACTAGCTTGATTCCACTGTGGACAGATAGGATATAGGGGATTATGTCATCCCCTTGTATTTGCTAAGTTCCTTGCATGAACTATGATATGGTCTATTTTGGAGAAGGTTCCATGAGCTGATGAGAAGAACGTGTACTGTGTTGTTTTAGGGTGAAATACTCAGTAGATGTCAGTTAGTTCTGCTTGAAGTATGGCCTCACTTAATTCGGTAGCTTCTTTGCCAGTCCTCTGGTTGGTAGACCTGTCCTTTGGTGAGAGTGGGGTGTTAAAGTCTCCTAGTATTATTGTATTGGGATCTATTTTATTCTGTAAGTTTGAGAGTATTTGGTTAACATATTTGGGTGTACCAGTGTTTGGGGAATATAAGTTGATGATGGTAATATCCTCCTCTTGGATTGTTCCCTGTATTAATATGTAGTGTATTGATTTTAATGAAAAGTTTATTTTGTCAGATATCAGGATTGCTACACCTGCTTTCTTACTGGGGGCATTTGATTGGTAGATCCTTTTCCAACCCTTCACTCTGAGTTTGTTTGTATGTTTGGCTGAGAGGTGGGTCTCCTGAAGGTAACAGATGGATGGGTCATGTTTTCTGATCCAATCTGCAGTTCTTTTTCTTTTGATTGGCAAATTAAGCCCATTAATATTAAGAGATAGTATAGAGAGATGCATTGTCCCTGTCATTCCCTGTTTTCCTAAATTTTTCTTCTTTCCTTTCCTCCTGTGCTTGCTCAGTTAGACTTCTATTAATGCCTGTCTGGGTTCAGGTCCCAGTTCTGGTTGCTTTCTTCAGGTTGTGTTCCCCCTCTTAGTATTCTTTGTAATGCTGGCTTAATGTTTATGTATTCATTGTTTTTCTTTGCTATTAAAAATTTTCAGTTCTCCATCGAATGTGAATGCTAGCTTTACCAGGTCTATCAGTCTGGGTTGGCAGTTATTGGCTCTCAGGGCTCGTATGGTGCTTTCCCAGGCTTTTCTTGCATTCAGTGTTTGTGTGGAGAGATATGCAGTGATTCTATTTTTTTCCCATTGTAGTATAACTCCTTCTTCATTTTTGCTGCATGCAAGATTGTTTCCTTATTATTCAGATCTATCATTTTTACTATAATGTGTCTAGAAGTGTTTCTCCTGGGATCTTGCTTGTTAGGTGTTTTATGTGCTTCTGTTATGTAGATAAGATGTCCTTTTTTGAGATGGGGAAAATTTTCACCGATTATCTTGCTGAATAGGTGTTGCTTTGATATTCCTCACCTTCATCCACTCCAATTATATGAAGGTTAAATTTCTTGGCACTATCCGCTTGCTCTTGAATTTCCCTTTGGCATAATTTAAGTGATTTTTCCATATCTGTCATTTTTAGTCCAGTTGGTGTATTCTGTCTTCTGTATCTGACACTCTACATTCCATTTCATTCACTCTGTTAACTGTGGCTTCCATTGTGGTTTGCATGGAGGAAATGGACTCCTTTATGGATTGGATGTTGGTTCTCAAAGTACTAATCTCACCTCTTAATGAGGTGTGTACTGCCTCTATTTTTGGCACTAATCTCACCTCTTAGTGAGGTGTGTGTTGCCTCTATTTTTGCATGCATCTCCTGTTTGATATCCTGCATCTCTTTCAATATTTCGACCATGTTTCTTTCAATTTCTGGTCTATTTCTCACTGTATTTCTTGAGTCATTGCCTCCACCATCTCTTGGATGTAGCTTTTGTCTTCCATTCCTGCTTTGCTCCCACTGGGGCTCTCCCCTGGGTGGCTGCTGGCTTTTGGGGATAGCTTGCTGTCCTGGGTGTTGATAAACCTTGTAATTTTTCTCTATGATTTTCGCATGGGGATTCAGGGATTATATTAATGTGAAATTTTGTTTTGGTCAGTAGGTGTCTGTCTTTGCTTAGTTGCTGTTTCTGTGCTGGTAGAGAGAGTCTGTACCTGATCTTGGTTCTGTTGGGGGCTGACCTCCAGCTGCTGGTCTGACCCACATAGGGTTCTCAGCTCTCTGCTGTAAATCACTGGCAGTTCCCACCTTTAGAAAGGTTGAACAGCCTAGATTGCTCCGGTTTGCTCCTACAGGTGCTCTTGGTGAGATCGGATGTGCTGGATGCACTCTCCCAGATACTGAGTCTGCTATGGGCTCCTGATTTTTTTGGGGGGGAGGGAGGGAGGGCAGGTTGTGGGCTTGAACTCTGTGCTTGGGCGCTGTCCCTCAGCTCTTCAGCTCAAGGCTGGCACCCTACTATTTGAGCCACAGCACCATTTCTGGCCCTTTCTCCTTATGTGGTGCTGAGGAATCAGATCCAGGGCCTCATGGTGCCCAAGACAAGCACTCTACTGCTGAGCCACCTTACCAGCCTGAGCTCCCGACTATTATCAGGTGCTGGCACCCTGTGTTGTCCAATTCCCAGCCTAGAATATATGGGTTGGGTTCTGGTGGGGTTTGGGCTTCTCTTGTCCTGAGCCTTCAGGTCTTTTGCTGTCACAGGCGTGATTCCCAGGGGATGCAGTTCCCTGTTTTTCTCCCCTCTGCTGAGGCGTATGCTCAGCTTTTGACTTCAGTTGGGAGGAGTTGGTTGTGTTGCTAAGGCACCGGATCCCCAGGCCTGGTTCCAGCCCCCGGCCTGGGGCGCGCAGGTGGGACCTGTACTGCTGTGAATACCGCCTAGGTTACGCAGCCAGGGGTACACAGTTCAAATTTCCACTGTTAGGTGTCTTGACCCAGGGGCGCCGTTCCTGGCTTGGGCGTTTAGGCTCCCTTCCAGAGGCGCTCTTACTCTAGCCTGGCCAGTTGAGTGTGCTCCACAGCCTGGTGGCACTCTCGAACTGTTCCCAGTTTTAGTGGGTCCTGTGGTCCAGGTGTTGGGGTAGGGGTCTGGGTCAGGGTCTGGAGATTCCCACCAGCTCTGGTCTCCCTTGAGGGATACACTGTCCCCTGCGGGGTACTCACCCTGGAGCTAGTTGTTGTTTCTGTGTGATGTAGGTCATTGGTTGCCATTGCAGAGTTCAGTTGAGGTGGTTGTGGGATGGGCTGGGCAGTGGTGGCTCTGCGTGTTTCTCTTCTGTCTCTGCCTCAGTTGATGCTGTTCGGGTCCACGCCCCCAGGATGGGCCTCCGGCCTCCACCCGAGGGGTGGGGATGCGTCCTCCGTGCAGGTTCTGAGCGCTGAGGTTTGTCTCTGCGCTCTCTGGATCAGCACCAGTTCCTTGCAGGTCTTCTGCTCTGGTGTTCTCTAGGCGTCCCCCATAGCTCTGGGGTTCCCACCGTGGGGCCGAGTGGCTTTGGCGGGATGGAGCCTCTCTGCTCAGATGGAGAATGAGGGGTGGGGGTGGGATCTTTATGCAAGCTCCCAGCTTGGCAGTTTCTCTGTTCGCAACGATCAGGTCCGACACTGGTACCTCAGGCCGCTTCTGCGCTGGTCAGTTACACACCTTTTCAAACTTAATCTTGATAGTTCCAATTTCCTTCTCAGAGCACTTTGAATTCCCAGAGATGACTTCTAAATAGGGAACCTCTATTTACTTCTTCTGAGTAGTTTAATGGAGATAAGAGTCTCACAGACTTTTCCTGCCCGGACTGGCTTTGAATCATGATCCTCAGATCTCAGCCTCCTGACTAGCTAGGATTACGGGCGTGAGCCACCAGCACCTGGCTTCATTATATTTTTTTTAGCTCCCTTATCAAAGACTAGGTGGCTATAGATCTCTGGGTTCATTTCTGGGTCTTCAATTCTATTCTATTGGTCCTCAGGTCTGTTCTTGTGCCAGTACCAAGCTGTTTTGATTACCATGGCTTTGTTGTAGAGTTTGAATATCAATACCAAATTGGTATTAGTATTGATATTCCTCCAGCACTGTTCTTTCTGCTAAGGATTGTTTTTGCTATTCAGGGTCTTTTATTGTTCCATATGAATTTTTGGATTGCTTCTTCTATTTCATTGAAGAATGAGGTTGGATATTGACAGGTATCGCACTGAATTTATAAATAGCCTTTGGCAGTATTCCCATTTTCATGATGTTAATCCTCCCAATCCAGGAGCATGGGAGGTTTTTCTGCTTCCTTAGTTCTGCTTTAATTTCCTTTTTCAGGTTTTTAAAGAAAGGTCCTTCTTTAGTTAAGTTAACTCCTAGGTATTTTATTTTTTGTGGCGCTATCACAAAAGGAGTTGCTCGCTGGGCACCGGTGGCTCACACCTGTAATCCTAGCTACTCAGGAGGCTGAGATTTAAGAATCACAGTTCACAGCCAGCCAGGGCAGGAAAATCTGTAGACTCTTATCTGCAATAAACTACCAGAAAACGGAAGTGGTAGAGCACTTGCCTTGAGCTGAAGAGCTGAGGGACAGCGCCCAGGCCCAGAGTTCAGGCCCTAAGACCAACAACAACAACAAAAAAGAGTTGCTTTCCTGATTTCAGCCGTGCTCGTCGCATTGTTGGCATATAGAAAAGCCATTGATTTTTGAGGGTTAATTTTATACCCTGTTATTTTGTCAAAGTTTTGAATCAGCTCAAGTAACTTGGGAATGGAGTCCATGGGATTCTTTAATACAAGATCATGTCATCTACAAAGAGGGAGAGTTTTACATCTCATTCCTGCCTTTAGAGGAAATGGCTTTAGCTTTTCACCATTAGGTATAATGCTGGTTGTAGGTTTGTCATACACAGCAAAAGGCTTATAATTCTTTGAGATGTGCAGTTGAGCTCAACATCATCAGCCTCATTATATCTTTGTAGTTCGAACTTCTCCCCCCACCTCCAGAAATTGGCTTATCCTGCTCTGTATCCACTCTGCTTCCTGTCACATCACCACTTTTCCCGGGCACAGGATCCTTGCCCTTCTTGTACTGTGTCATTTCCTGAGGTTGGTGCTTGCCACACATTTTCTTTGCAGAAAGCTCAGTGGATTTTAGGAAGGCTAACCAGGATTGCAGTTACAAACAGTTTGGGGCTAGGGAAGGGAGAATGACTGAGGAAGAAGAAGGGGAAGCTGGCAAGAGCCCCAGTTCTCTCACAGATGACCCCATCTCTGCAAGTGGTTGGTTTAACATAGCCCTCAGGTATCATTAGGAACTAGTGCCTCATGCCACTCAGGAGGCTGAGATCTGATGATCAGGGTTTGAAACCATCCCAGGTAGGAAAGTTTGTGAGACTCTTATCTCCAAAAAAAACTACCAAAAAGCCAGAAGTGAAATTGTCACTCAAGTAGTAGAGTGCTAGCAAAAGAAGCTTAGGGACAATGCTCAGGCCCTGAGTTCAAGACCTAAGAACTGGCACTAAAGAAATTCCCAGAGCTAATCTTAGTCTGGAATAATTCAGGAATGAAGCCTTCTACCTGGGGAAGCCTTTTTTTTTTTTTTGTCTGTGGTTTGCTATAGGGGAAAATGTTGCTGCTCAATCTCATGCATATGACTGGTGAGACCCAGTTATTTGTATTAGAAAGTTGACTTCCTTTGTCCATATCATAGCAATTAAAGCCTGGGAATAAGGCCTTATTTTCAATACAGGAGTAAAAGTAATCTGGATCTGTAAGGAATTGCTTGACACAATGGTCTGTAAACTGTGATCATTATTTTCATCTGTATATAGTGTCCTCATCCCCACGCATATGTATCTGTTTATAAAATATACATGCTTCTATTCCTGTATTCTAAAATGGACTTTAGAGTAGGCACCAGTATCACATGCCTGAAATACTAGCTACGCATAAGGTTTAGATCCAGAGGATCATGGTTCAAAGCCAGACTGGACAAGGGAAAAAAAAAAAAGCACTAACATTTCATCTTCAAAATGACCAGCAAAAAGCTAGACTGAAGACATGGCTGAAGTACTAGAGAGCTAGCTGAGCAAGCAAGCCATGCAAGGATGAGGCCTTGAGTTCAAACACCAAATCCCCAAAACTATACAATATATACAAATATTTAAGTATTTCACAAATAACAAAATTAATCAATAGACTTACAGTATTAGTTTGCTCTCCAACAAGTGGTCTTGTTTGTCCATTTAACTTTAGAAAATACAGCTGCTCTAAAAGAAAATGCTCGATCTCAGTGGAAAAGTTGAGCTTTTTTTTTTTTGGTCAGTCGTGGGGCTTGAACTGTGGGCCTGGGCGCTGTCCCTGAGCTCTTCAGCTCAAGCTGAGCACTCTACCACTTAAGCCACAACACCACTTCCGGCTTTCTGGTGGTTTATTGGAAATAAGAGTCTCACAGACTTTTCCTGTCTGGGCTGGCTTTGAACCATTATCCCCAGATCTCAGCCTCCTGAGAAGCTAGGATTACAGGTGTAAGCCACTGGCACCCAGCTAAGTTGAGCTTTTGCAACTGAAAATTATAATTTTATATATATATATGTATATATGATAATTGATGGGAATTATTTTCTTTCATGTAGTCCTTTTATTTTTGTTTTTGTTTTCTTTTATTTTTGCAGTAGTTGGGATGAAACTCAGGACCCTCCTTCATGCTAGGCAAATGCTTCGCCAACTGAGCTACCATTCTCCCATTTATGGTTTAGAATCCTACTTTCCTTCATCTAGGGAATGATTCTCAAAGTGTGGCACCCTGATCACCAATATCATCAAAAACTGGGAAGATGGTAAAAATGAGAATCTATGGGGGCTGAGAAATCTGAGTTTTAACTAAGCTATGAGCAATTTTGTATGTGTGCTAGGCTTGATCTTGGAGCCTAGGCACTGTCCCTGAGCTCTTTTGCTCAAGGCTAGTGCTCTACCACTTGATCTACAGCTCCAATTTAGTCATTCTGTGATTAACTAGAGATGAGAGTCTCACAGACTTTTCTTGCTTGGGCTGACTTCAAATTATGATTCTCAGATCTCAGCCTCTTAACATAGCTAGGATGACAGGCATGAGCCTCCAGCACCTATCCTAAACTATATTTTTAATCAGATGATTCCAGGGCTCACTAAAATTTAAGAATGCCACTCTCCATCTAGGTCATTAGACCAATTGAGTCTCTTGTCACCAGATAAATTCTACTTGCAAAATGTGCAGAATGTCAAAGTTGAGATTCCATGCTGTTTCCTCCGGTTTCAGGATTTGCTCCAGATGCAATATGAAGGAGTATCTGTGATGAAAATGTTCGAAAAGGTTAAAGTGAATGTCAACCTTCTCATATACCTGCTCAACAAGAAGTTCTATGGAAAATGAAGTGCCTGCAGAGATGTCATGGATTCCGTATCATCTGGATTAAGAAATGAATTTGCTTAGTATTTTTGTTTTTAACATGATTGAAATCACTGCTCTTAAACGTGTGATTTTTCTTAAAAGACCAAAACTGTTTGGAAGAATGTACCCATGTGCCTTTTTGATAATTTGATACTACAGTAAGATAACACACACACAAAATGAATTAATGTAAACACATCCACATTGTACTGTGGTATAGCTAGGTACTCTTAATTGAACTCTCAATACCTGGTGATTTATTTTAAACTAGAAAGACAAGTTTAGATGACTAGAGACAAATGTGTAAACCTATTTTCCTATGAGAAATTTTAAAATATCCCACTTGAATAATGTAAATTCTTCATGGATTTTTTTTTTGGTCTATGAAGAAATGTAAACCTAATGAATTTGTAATGAATTATTTAGATGTTGAGTTCGAAGCCCTGTCATCTGGGAATTACTGATTTTAAAGAGAACTTTTGTGCAATTCAAGATGAAGTTTTTATAAGTAATTGAAAGTGACAATACAGTAACACTTTCAGTATGAAAGTATATATTTTATGTGATTTACTAAAAGAAAGTGCACTACTCCTGCAAAGACTCTAATACATTAGAGTCTCTAGTGCCCAAGAAATACTATGGACAGTGTCACAGCCCCCACCTCTACTACCCCTCACAATTTATTTGAATACTACAATTGTGCCTCTCAATTTTTTGTAATGATATCAAATCAGTATCTAGATTGTTTTTAAATGTATTCTTTGAAAATTGTTTTATGTAAAATAAATGTTACTTAATTACGTTGATGTGCCTTCCCCCCACCCACCCTTTTCTTTTTAGCTTTTTGACACACAGTCTCACTGTGTAGTCTAAGCCTGCCTCAAGCTCATGATCCTTCTGCCTAAAATTTAGCCTCCAGAGTACTAGGATTACAGGTATGTGCCACAATACTCAGCTCCATTACTTTGACTTTTACATTGACTTAGTAAATCTAAATTGTGTAGTGGGTAGAAGATTCTTGTTGGAGCTTATGAGAAAAAGAAATAATATCTTACTTATTATTTGCAGTAAGATACTGTAAGTTCTTACTTGCCACAGAAACAAGACAGACAAGTTTGTTTTTTTCCCAAGTTCAGTCATTCAAAGGTTAATGTATATATCCATGGAGTAATCCAAGGAACCAGTTGGGTTCCCTGGATTTGTACTGTCCAGAGATGCTCAACTAGCAAGAAGGCAGAATGAAATCCAGGGCAAAGACTTCCAATTATACAAGTCACTTCTGATTACATTTTGTTGGTCCATTCTGTGGGTCATAGCTAGTTCAAGTCTATTTTGTGTTGCTATAACAAAATACCTGAGGCCAAGTTCTTTATAAAGAAAATATATTTAACTCACCATACCGGAGGTCTGAGAGCCTGGTACCAGGACCTGTTTGGCTTCTGATGTGAGCCTCCTACCAGCTGCATCACATGCAGGAGCAAAAACACTCAAAGTGCCCTTGCTTTATAACAAGCCAGTCTGTTGATAACTAATCCAGTCCCCACATACCCAACTTCCTTCCTCAAGACCTAAACCACCTAATCCACCCTCTCCACAAAGATAGCAGTATTTATTCATTCACCCAACTGAAGCCAGGGGAGGGGAGAGCAAGGTGATTCTCTTAAGAGGAAGGGAAGGAGAGTAACTCCAGGAACAGCTGGGTTGTTTGCACCACAACAGGAACTCAGATGCAGCTGTCATGTCCGTCACTGACTCTCCTGTTCATTTCTCCAATAGGCTTTATTTTCCTTAGTGATTGTAAAATATGCACTTATGGCACAAATGAACTTATGTATGAAAATATGAATTTGGAAAAATCACCAAGTAACAAATTCTACTAGTGATTATTTCAGGTATACTTTCTTTTTTTTGGGGGGGGGGATGGGGAGAGGGAACATGGAGGGAGCAGTTTTGGAGCTTGAACTCAGGGCCTAGGGACTGTCCCTGAGCATTTTTGCTCTACCACTTGAACCAGTTCTACTTCTTGGCGGTAAATTGGAGGTAAGTCTCATTACTCAGCTGGCTTTAAGCACAGACGATCAGCTAGGGTTACAGGTATGAGTCACTGGCAACTAGCCAGGAATATATTTTTTGACACAGAGGTGAATACCTTAAAACAGATGCTATCTCAATTGGTGGTGGATGTGGGGATGGTTTGTAGTGTTGCCCTGACTGCAGTTTTCTGTGAGGGGAATCAAGTGACGCCTTGAGAACAAACGTATGCATTGAAAAGTAGGGATCTGCGCCAAGGGTTGCTAAGCTTTCTCCCTGCTTCGACAAAGGCTTTTAGTAGAAATGTCTGGCAGGTAAAAAATTACGGAGCAGTGTCTGGAGGCAAGGGCCAGTCTCTCCCGGCATCTCTGAGCTGACCCTGTCTTAGATTATTCCAACACTGAGGCCTTGAGCATGGTGTATGTATGAGGACAAGGGGGTTCCTGTCATTCCAGTGGCTTTCAGGAAAGGCCATACAGCTTGCTCTCTGTTGGCCAAGATGAGGGTAGCACTGAGGCCATTATCAGTTGTCCTTCGGTTGAGGGATTTTTTTTCTGTATTGATGTTTGAACTCAGGACCTCAGTCATTAGCCTAGTGCTCTATCCCTTGAGCCTGGACTCCAGCAGTGGTTTTTAGATGGTTATTTTTGAGATAGGTCTTAGGAACTTCTCTGCTCAAGCTGGTCTTGGATGTTGATCCTTCTATACTCAGCCTCCTGAGGAGCTAGGATTACAGGTAATGAGCCACTGGCAACCAGCTAAATCCATGATGTTTAATAATGTTTATATATCTATATATGTCCTGATAAGCCATACTAGTTTTTTATGTTGTTACATTTAATCATCCTCCCTAGGAAATAATAGACATAATAATAATAAAATTTCATAATATATATTTAATTGAATACAGTCAAATAGGATGATAATTTGATTTTGCAAAGCTGGCTGTATTTTGATGTATATTTGATCATGTTATCTGCACTACCAAAGTGATCTTTGTGGGGGTTTGCTGCTCCTATAAACTTCACTGTGTCACATGACACTTCCAAAGGACCAAAAGAAAGTGAAGAAGCCCTGTGGGCCATCTCCCAGACCAAATGAACTCTCAGTGCCAAGCGAGGGAAGGAGGCCTGGCCACTTAGTTCAGAGATTAGTGGCCAAGAAAAAGCAGAGCCCTGTGTGATTGCATGATATGTTTGTGGGGGGTGGGGTGTCTGGACACCAGTCAGAGGTGCCATTCACAATGGGATTTTTATGAGTGTAGTTTGTGGCAGCCCTCAAATGCCTCAAGAGGTGAACCACAGAACTGTCAGTGGTGAAAGTGATCCCCATGAAGCATTCCCATGGGCCCTGGATGTCTCACTGCCTGTTAGCTTTGTGAAAACTGTTGCCTCTGTTACTGAAACCAAGACATGGGGACAGGTTAAAGTAGGATTGGTAGAGTTCTCTCAGCTCCAGAGGACAACAGCTTGGTTTTAGTCCCTCTGTAAGGCCAGAGTCTCGGCCGACACAGACATGGGTGCTGGCAGTGGGAGAAAAGGAGCCTGGAGTCTGGGTGCCTCAGCCCATCGAGCCTCTGTCTCCAGATAGTCATTGGGACAGACTTCTCAGGTTGGTTCTGTGATTTCTCATGACAGGAGAAAACTTCCTACTTTAAGTCTATGGGAAGGAAAGTAAAGAGAACTAAGATAGTACATTCACCTAATTGAACTGCAGCGTTTGCTGCTGCTGCTACTGCTGCTGCTGCTGCTGCTGCTCTGTGTGTGTGTGTGTGTCTGTGTGTGTGTGTGTCTGTGTCTGTGTCTGCGCACGCACATGCCAGTCCTGGGGCTTGAACCTGGGCCTGGGCATTGTCTCTGAGCTGCTTTTGCTCAAGGCCAGCATTCCACATCATGAGTTACAGCTCCACTTCTGGCTTTTTTTTTTTTTTTTTTGGTGTGGGGGAGTAGGTAAGTTTATTGGAGATGAATCTCAATGACTTTCCTACACAGGCTGATTTCAAACTATGATCCTCAGATCTTAGCCTACTGAGTAGCTAGGACTATAAGCATGAGCCACTGACATCCAGTTTATTCTTATTTTTCTTCGTAAGATACTGAGTTTGTCTTTTTCTCTGTACCCTAAATCATAAGGATAGTGTGCCACTCTCTCCAAGGTTTATGAGATTAACTATATTCCAAACCCAGAATACCAATACAAGCTTGTAGCAACAAAAGAGAGAAACAGGCCAGCTGCTGTGTAGCATGTCACTTAATTACAATTCATTGTTTTCTTTAAAAAGAAAAAAAAGTGGCACTGGGCACCATGAGCTCATGTTTATAATCCTAACTGTTCAGAAGGCTGAGATTTGGAAGATCAAAGTTCAAAGCTTGCCCAGGCAGAAAAGTCTATGAGACTCCATCTCCAAAATAACCAACAAAAAACCTAGATGGAGACATGGCTCAAGAGATAGATGTGCCAGCCATACAAGAAAGCCAAGCTATGAGTTCAAACCATGGTAGAAAAAAATAGAAAACAGATGTAGAGGCCAAGCATGATGGCACATGCTTATAATCCCAACAATGTGGGAGGTAGAGATTGAGAGGATCATGGTTCCAGGCCAGTAAATATACTCAGACATACCATAAACATGGAAAGATGACTAATGACACACTGCTTGCTGCCAGGCAAGTTAAAACTGAGAAAATGAAAACACAAGGGCTAGTATCACATACTTATGAATGATGCTGGAGAAGGTGGGAAATACTGGGAGGGGAAATTGCATCTGTGCTACATATATAAAACATTTTTTCTGTCATTCCTTAAACAATA